>NW_026136715.1:13811939-15028814 GCF_905237075.1 Dicentrarchus labrax
GTGGGCACTCATGTATAGGGTACATGTGTAAGTGACAAAACACAAGTCCTGGTTGTGCGTTACATCAGATCTCTGGTTTGACCTGTGTGACACCTAACAGCAGCCACACCACAGTGGGTCTCTGCATCCACCAGGCCCCTGAACTGCTGGCCCCAAACCATAGCATTGTGTCTGTGCACCCGCAGAGAGGTTAGCTTCAGCTTGGCCTTTTATCCACCGGCTATCCATTAGCCAGTTTTGACTCATGCTTCATCAACTGACCCTCCATTAGGAAAATTTGCATTCCATCACACTCAAATCTCACATTAATGCCACAAAGCATAGCAGAAAATGGATGGGAACAGACTGCAGAAAGGTATGAAAAGAGGTAAGGGTTGTTAGAAATGTGAGGAAGATTCAGTTGCTTAGCAAAAAATTTTGCTTTTTCAGGAGAGTATATCTGTGTGTGTATGCCTGTGCTTGCATGTGTGTATGCTTGTGTGTACGCATCTGCCAGAGTGCTTGAGAATTGGACACTCCTTTAAAATGGCACATGTTCCGAATAAGCTTTTAAATCTGTGCCTACCTAGTCGACACGCATTACCAATTCTCAAGTGGTTAAAAAGAACAGGTCCTGCAGTTTAAGAGATGAAGAGTGACATTTCTCTCAACTGAAAAATTACTCAACAGCAGTCATTTCCTCTCAGAAGCCGATCTTCCACATCCAATTTTAAAAGTCTCCCAAAAAGGTATCATTAAGCATTTAAATAAACATTGTATTACACACAATATCACATGATTTCAGCTTTTAAAAAAATTATCTGTAAAGCAGTGCATGTGCCAGTATGCTTAGACACTGGGAGGGTGTTAAAAAAAAAATTTTTCTTAAATAAAAAAACATGTTTCAAGGATAGTAGATAATCTCAACTCTCCTCTCTTCTACATTTTGTCAGATTCAAACTGCCGACAAGAAAGCCCTGCTCAAGTTAATATTTGAATCATATTTTGAGAGTTTTGAGGTTCCTTGTGGTACTTTCAATTTTACTTTTAACAACAAAACTGCTCACCTTCTGCAGCAGCTGGGAGCCAGAGTACTTTGCAGAAATGGACTTCATCTCCCCCCCAAACGCTGAAGCCCAAAGCTTCACCCTGCAGAGAGCCACACAGACAAGCAATCAGACAAATAAAACACTCCATATATACAGTAATAGGTCACAACTTAGAGCAGTTAACACCTGACTTAAAAGTATTGACTAGTCTTGCTTTTTCACTAATTTTGCAAGAGCACTCATTTGCCAGCCTGTCATTTTTATATTTTATTATACTTGCTAAACAAAAAGACAGAAAATTGAAAATAGAGGAAGCATCAGACTCAAAACAGCAGTGGCAACCATTCAAGGACCGAATCGCAATAAGCCATCAAATATGTCTGTAGACTCAGACAGCTAGCGTATTTTTTAAATCAAGTTCTGGTTTGGAGAATCAAACTTGGAGAATCAAGTGATGCGCGGCGCCTTTGCGTAAAAGAGCATCTACTTACACGGACGGAGGGATGCTTTGGTGGGTTCCTCCCACCCCAGTGACCCTGGTGCTTAGAGTTGAGAAAAGTAAAAGCAGACAGGCACACCACGCACTGGAAACCACACAGCTCCGATCCACCTGCATCTTGGGGCAAAAATACCCTCCCTACGCGCACAGTGCGAGTTTTGGGCTTTATGCTGCCACCGTGGATTTTTTGTCCCCCTCCAGAGAATCCACAAAAAAAAAAAAAAAAAATGAAAGGGAGAATAAAAAAAAAATGGAAGGAATCAAAAGTCACCTATGCTGACTGACTAAATCGTTCATGGCAATGTGTGTTCGGCTGTTCTTGGTGCGGGGATGTGCGATGTGCCTTGGTAAAACGGCAGGATCCTCAGCTGTGTGAGTTATCCAAAGTGCCGCGGTGTGGCCCCGCTGACCGGTGCGGCGCACACGGCTCTGCTGCTCGGCTCGAAAAGTCGAGCTCGACTGCTCCGGAGAGGGAAAGTCCGCTCAGTCGCTCTGTTTCAAAGACCTCACCCGCAGAGAGCAGAGAGTGGAGTTTCAGGGGGGTGAAACCGGGGAGATCATCAAACGATGCAGCGCACAAGAGAGCACGCCTACTCCTCTTGACTGATGCGACTAGCCTCCTCTCTCTCTCTCCCTCCCTCCCTCCCTCTCTCTCTCTCTCTCTCTCTCTCGCTCCCCCTTTCTCTGCTCCTTACTCTCAGGATCTGAGGATAGGCTACTGAGGATGCTGTTATTGTTGTTGTTGAATTACGCCATATTCTGCTTCTCCCCCCCCCCATGGGCTCTAATACAGGGCTATAATAGCTAGCCTTTAGCTTTCATGTCAGATCAAGTCATGCACTGTATGTCCAGTTCAGTGAAGCAAGAATCACTGCCAAAGTCCTGACAAAAGACAGAGAGGGAGAAGAGAACGGAAAGAGTGTCTGCGTGTGTAAAAAAAAAAAAAAAAAGACACAAAGGGGGTGTCCGGGCTCTTGGTGGAAAGCGGAAGGACCAGATGATAAGTCAGTTATGCTGCATAAAAGCATGCCAATTGAATGCACTTTGCAGCAGTGATGTGGCACTGGCAGTGTGTGGGCATATGGGTTGTGAAAGAGGATGAGAGCCCCCAGGCGATGGACCCCATGCGACGGATCGAGTTTCACATAGAGCCGGAAGGATTCTGGCTAAAGCACTGGAAGGGGATCAACACGGACTGAATGGCATATCTCTATCATTGCAGAAGTTGTGCCCTTTTGATTACAGGCCTTCCTCTTTCACGCTAGAAGACTCACCTTTGACATGTGTGGGTCAAACATTAATGCGAAACAGCCGCTCTTGGTTAGTCAAATCCACAAAACGACCATAAGTTGGTATAGACCTGTCCGTCTAACAGCACATACCATAGAAGAGTTAACATCACAATCGATAGGATTATATACTCATCTAATTTAAAACAAAACTGTGCATACAATCAAAAAATAAGGTTAAAAATGTCAATCAGGTGTGAAAGTTTTTCAAACACCCGATCTTTGCATACAGGTTATTGCTCTGATTTTTACAGCTTCTCACAGTCACTTCCCTACAGTAGCCAGCGCTTTGATGTCACTGGAAAATCTCCCAGGTTTCCAAATGAACAAGCACAGACCGTTCTAATGTGACTATAATGAAGATGAGACTATAATGAAGTCAGCCTGCACTGAAACAAGCTCTATGTAAAGATCTGGTCTGACAATAGAATGAAGCAAACTCAATTAAAGACAAATACTGAGAGTGACAGACTGTAAAAAAACATCAGATTTGTGTTGTAAAGCAATGCAATAACAGTTGCTGCTTAATATAGATTAAAGTAAGGCTCTTACTCACCCTATTACAACACCAATTGCTCACTTTACCATTGGCAATATGACAACTGTGCAAAGACGTAACTTTTAACACTGATTTAAACGGATGATCATGGATATTCGGTTTATCTGTAAAATATTTACTTATTTTGAATATCTGGATAGGCCTACGCTGCAGAAGTGGCCCTACTGCAAGGCTCAAACCACTAAATTAAGTTAGATTTGCATTTTTTTAATGTCTTCCATTCATCTACTTGACTGAGTCTCTTTTTATTTTTTGTGGAGAAAATGCTCTGCACATGCTCTGCCTTGCTAGTATTGTAGTGGTTTTGTTTGAAAAGCAACAGCAAAGTAATGGCAAAGTCAGACAATGATGCTGTGATTATTGCCGGGATACACAAACATGGCTACACATTTTAGTAATAAGAGAGATTCTTTGAAGTTAAATGGACATCTGTATGGTGTTTACCTTCTTGTTTCTGTCCCAGGGTGGCATACTGTATCGGGTGTTGCCTGATGGCAGCTGTACAGTACACAGAAAAGATTGCCAAGTCAACAACCACTTCACCATCGTCCCAACTCCAGTAGAGTGATGATACAGAGCATTTTGGACAAGTTTCTTTATTCCTGGAAACCTGCAAAATAAAACAAAATAAAATATCAGCTGTGAAAGTTGGACTGATTTTGTTTTATTGAATGAGAGTTTTTATTCACAAGGCCAAAGCCTCCCCTGAGACTTCCTGAGCGAAAAGTGTTACTGTGAATCGGAATATCATCGAGCAAAGCAGAGCCATTTCACTTCTCAGTACTATGTGGCTTGAATAATGGCAGCTACATTATACACAAGTGCAGTGAATGCTCAAGTAAAAACCAACATAAAGTATGCAATAAAGAAAAATATTTGAGCAGTTTAGTTCAAGGAAATCTCAGTATGCGGACTAGAGGGTGGATAGGAACGGATAAATCACTTCTTCCACCATTCTTATTTGTTATTTTCATCCCATCGTGGTCCTTTTGCTGTTGTCCACTCCAGACCTCCTTCACTACATCTGCACTGCCCTCATCTGTACTAATCTAACTGCATTTTCTTAAAATAACGATAAATATGTATTGCTGATTTGCTGAATTTAAGTTAAGCAAATAATTGCACATGCTGAAGCGTGTCCAAAGCAAACAAAAGTCAGATGATAATAGGGTTATCGAACATAAATTCCTCATGTCTCTTATCTACTCCCAAGGCTAGTTTCTTTCTGTCTCACCCCCTTTGAGACAGAACAATGTAATACCACTCATGTCCCACGGGACCCCCATACACCATCCCATTAGTCCCTCATGATTCCCAATCCATTGTTATAATAGCTTGTAGCCATGACACAAAAGACAGCTAGTTTGGAGAGAGAATAACATTGTTCTTGTGATACTGTTCATTGCCGTAAAAATTTATCCGTTCTAGTTTCTAACTAGGACCCGACCACTTTTCCACATAATTCCCAATGATGGATTCATGCACGTGAGCTAAGGGCATATCCCGGGAGATTTTCTGGATGGATGGGGAGTTGAGGTAGGGGGCTAAAGTCTGGATTAGCAAGGGATTCTTTTGCACAGTAAAGTCAACCTTGAAACCATAGGCATGCAGTTGCCACGGGGAAGAGGTTATTAATGTGGTGAGCAAGACCTGGAATTAATAGACATAAACAAAATCACACATTGATAGATAGAGTTATTAATATATTCATAGATAATAAAGTCCTGCACACAGATATTTCATGTAAAAAATGTGGAGGAGAATTAGTTATGGGTCACATCAGAGAAAAAAAAACCATCAAAGACTAATGACCCAGTGCTCCTTTCCATCTTCACACGCCCACGACCCCTCGTTTCTCCCCTGACCCTCAATTTTCTCAGTTCAGAATGCTGTAATCACACCTGATTTTGGAGAGCAGAGTGTACCTAAACTAGTGGTAACTGGGCTCTACCTGACATTTCAGCAAAGAAAAGGAAACAACATTCTGACTGACTGCACTTCCTTTTCTTTCCAATACTGTAGTATGGCCCTCAATCCCCCCCCCCCTCCAATGCAAAACCTGCAGCCTTAAATATGAAATTAGTCCTTATCCTATCTATTTTTTCCCATATATCCCTTACTTGAAAAATAATTTTGTACATTTAAAGAGCATTTATATACATTTTCAAGAGCATTATTTTATCAGGAAGTGAAAAGTCTCAGATCACAGTTCTGACAAAATAATAGTCATTCTTTGTCTTCGTCATTAATATGCAGGCAAGATTATATATCATTCTATAACAGGTGTATTGTATGTGCACACATGGATTACAAGTATTTGAGGGTCATTTTAAACATCTGAACAACTGTAGTTTACATGTGAAATTACTATCTATGGTCAAGCTATCTATAGACAAGCTCCTGTACAGAAACTTATTTAATGTTCTGTGTTGCGGTTCATCATAAACTTGACAAACTATTGAGATGCCGTTGATACACTGAAAGTAAATGTGAGAGCTTCATCACTATTGCTATGTTTCCTTTTCTGTTGTCCCCAGTTTGACCTCAGGGCTACCAGCTATACTGTATCTCCAGCAGCTCATTAGCACCAAGGTCAATTCTACATACACTACAGAATAAAGGATCAGTGGAAAAAGGGTAGGCGTGTTGGCATGATTGAACTGGATAAGCTGATTCTTCCATGACCTTCCCATGCAGTAAATATGATTTATGATTTTTCTTTTGGAATAACTAGCCTCAGCCTTATTCCCTGACATTTATTTCGTTTTCAGAGCATATAACACCTATATTTAGGTGCTTTTTTAGCACCAGAGTGACAGGTATGAGTGAGCAAGGTATGAATAGTGCCTTGATGATTCAACACAGGGCTGAATCTTTGACAGAGCTGATAAAATTGAGAGTTGTTCCCAACTATGAATATCATAACCAGATAACTGCTACTTTTCGTGTATGTTATTTGTTAAATCATGAAATAACATTCTTATATTTTTGTACTTTTAACTAATGCCAAGCCAAAGCATCTCTGTCCAGACTGGTTTGTATTTACACTAGAAGGCGGTAAAATAATGTCTGCGTATGAGCATCGATGTTCTTATCCGTATAGACAGTGATGGGCTCAGTCCCATTAGTGCCTGGGAATTTCAAAGCACACCATAAATAATTCTTTGTTACCAGGCTCAGAACTCACCTTGTTCCAGAAATACCTCCCTTAATTCAATTAATAATGAGATGCCAAAGACTTTCCTCCATCAGCACTGGCAGAGAAACAGACGACCGTATTTGATGAGATGGAACGCAGCTGCCTGTGGAATATGCACTGTCATGGATCAAAATATCCACTGCATGCAAGATTCATGGGCCTGGAAAAACAAGGACAAACTGCACCAAACTGTGCCACGATGAACAGCAGGGGGCGGTGGAAGCCTCAACGTGAGAGAGGTAAGCTTATCCCTGGTGTGTCACCTGTAAAATCAGGACAGGGAAAATTAATGATTACTGGGCTTTCCTCCCTTACTGGAAACTGTGTCCTTGGATTAAACATTTCATCTCCAATGTTGGCAAAAGCTGACTGTGTTTGTACAAGCAGGTTCTTTGAAAAGGAATGTTAAAGCAGATGTAAAGTGAAGTGAATGAAGGCTTTTGAGAGAAATCATTTTCAATAGTAGTTTTCAGTATATAGTACACTAGATTGAATAGATGATTAAAGAGCTTTTGCTTGGAGATCGAATTGGAGCTCCCTCCGGTGCTGGTGAAAGGTAGCCTAATTTTCCAGACCGGCATGCCTTCTTTAGAAAATTGCTTTGAATGTTTAGATGCCATTTTAACACATTTAGAAAAAGGTTTTTCTCCACAGGATACCATTAAAGTGCTCATTATGTATTATATAAAAGCTAAAATCAATACTTTAGACACGTTTAATAAAATAATCCAGACTAAAAAAAGGTATGATGTAAATGCATATAATGTACTTTTTGTTTATCAAATGAAAAGTATGTTTCTAGTGTTAAATGTTCAGAAATTCCTACTTGGATAAATGGTGCAAGAGACTATCAATCATGGCTGATGTTCCCATTTTCTCTAAAACTTTAAGACATTTGAGAATATCTGCATAGCTGGCCTAAGGCATAAGCAGAATACAGTTAGCAGCTGCTTAGGGCTCCAAAGCCTCCAACAACAGATTTTAAACTTGAAGTCCTCTATTCAGTTTTTTAAATAATTTAGGCATTTCAATTAATAATCTTTTTTACTGTTTTATATTTGTACTTTACTGAACAGATATTTCTCGGTTAAATCACTTCCTGCTTAGGAACCCAGTTGCTTGGGCCATGTTTAGATTGGAAGTCTTTTCATGAAACACATTGGTTTCTTCAAGCAGTGTAGCTGTGAAACAAGCACTTACTCAAAAAGTCTGTATAATATCTCAATACTTTAATATTCCTGATAACGACAAAGTAGTTTTATTTGTGAGCTCTTCTTCAAGGAACGTCTAAAGTGTTCACCCTATTTGAAGGTGGAAAGTAGTAAAATAAAAGAGACATGCAAAGCTGAAATATTAGATTTTAACTAACAATAATCCTTTAATTTGTATCAATGCATACTAAATATCACACATTCCAAAAATGATCAATTTCAACAAGAACATTTTAAGTGGAGTTTTCTCAGCTAAAGACGGAGTTACATGGGCGTTTAGGAGTAGCTCATCAGCAGTGCTGTACACAGGGTTTTAAAAATACCAAGGTCCAAAAATTAACTTGCTAGGGGGCATGCATCAAAGCATCAAAGTAAGTTCTTTTTATGCAAATATTCCACAAGTTTTATTGTATTAGCCCTTGGAAAAAATACCTCTGTTATCTCAGTGGTGGAAACGGTCAGGCTCACCAGAGGTGGCAGCATGCAATAAGAAGTAATGGTATGTGGACAAACATAAGTGCCAGTACTCAGTACCCGTGGGTACTGCTCCATTTCAGGCATTGATCCCAAGAACGCTGATTAAATGAACCAGTAAGTAAGTAAAAGTAAGGACAAGCTCCTGTACAGCAGACAGACTGGGAGGAGATGTAGATCTGCACGGTCCTGCATATGGTACCCTTCTTACAAACAGTCACAAGTGAAAGAATGAAACAGCTTGTTCAGCAAAATAATAGAAGAAAAGTGGGAAATGAAGAGGGGAAGATATCCTGTGAAAAGCAGGAGAAGAGAGTGAAATGAGCGCTTCAGGGTTTCTTAAAGATGAATTTGTCATCGAAAAAAATCTACAGAATGGGATGCATATTAGTGAACATAATTGTGTTTAAAAGCAATTATACACCAGTCATTTCCTTTGCTCAGAGATTAGAATCAGAACATTGAGCCATTTATGAAAGAGAAATGAGCTTCTGAAAGACTGCAAGTCCCATAATGGCCAACGAAAGTGTGGTAATGGTGATCAACTACACAGTAGTTGACACATCATCATGAAACCAAGAAGTACTAGCATGTCCTTTTGTTGAGACCAGGGATATGTGCCTTCTATGTGATTCAAAACTAAGTTACTTGTGTGGTCAGACAGTCATCGTACCTTTACCTGTGAACCATGCTGAGCATAAAGGGAGGATGGTCGGCAGACAATCACACTGACCATGATCTTCACGTACTGTAAAGGTGACCAGATACAGTTCCCCATCACCAAACTGTGTGGCAGCTACAAGAACCTCAATTAGCCAAGTAATTAGGTCATATATCAAAACAATTAAGCGCCTGGGTGAGGAGGGACAAAATGGTCAGAGAGGAGATGAAAGAAGCAGAAGAAAAAGAGGGTGGATAGAGTTTAATGAGAAAAGCAGAAAAACAAGGATGTATAGGGAAATGAAAAAACAATGTTGGAGTTGGAGAACAAAGGTAGGAAGGAAAGGAAGAGAGAGACTGGAAGAGACAGGAGGAAGTCGTTTGATTTTAAACGGCTAAAGCATAAATGAGAGAAAGAAGGTACGAAAGAAAGACAGGCCAAAACGAAAGCAGCTGAACCACAGTACAACAGAGGTATTTGTCAGGCCATAAAATCTGGTGTTTAGAGCGTGTCTAGTTGGTAATCAGTGAGTGTCACCCTGGCGTCAGTTCAGCATGGCTCTATACACTTGTGGTTTTCCGAGGAAATGCAAGAGCCAGGCTGACTTCTCCGCTATCTCACAGTGCACGCTGATAACACAGACAAATATTTTGCACATATTTTTGCACGACTTTTCATCTTGCTACTCTTTTGTTTTTCTCGGCATTAAAAACTGCAATAAGGATTAAGCGAGTCAAATATTTTAAAGAATCTGATGCACATTGAGTAACTTTTACAACAAATGTTCTAACTTTTTCAACAACAGAGAAAAAGATATTCCAAACACGCAATAGAGCACTGCAATAGGTCAGAAGGCACTAGGATGTCAGTGTGTCACTCTCATAATATGTTTGTGTACATATGCAGGCATTCGTTTTCCCGTTTTTGTCATGTCTGCCCCACTGGTCTCCTGAGGGCCAAAGCATCTCACAGCTTCCACTTTTACACCGTGTCCTCACATCGGGGTTATGTATATATGCAAAGCAAGCTGGGTAAACAAACAGAAAGAGGGGACTGCGCTGTGTGTATGAGAGATATACACATACACACACATCTTAAACGACAGTAATACTAAAAGCACTATGACAACATGCATAATTAAAAGCACTCTACCTAAAAATAGAAGGGTCGGGGGGAGAGGAGGGAGATAGAAACAAGAGATGAATGAGAAATGAGAGAAAGACAGAGCGGGGTAACGGAGGGCTGAGGGATGTCCACGGCAATAACAAATTGTGTGGCTAGTCTGACTTTTGCATTAAGGAGTAAACTTGTCAATTTTCTTTTCCATCTTCAAACGAACAGTGTGAAATGACTCAAGCAGCTGTCTGATTGCCTGAAAGAAAAGACTTGATGGGAGAGGTGGCTTCATTATGAGGAAAAAAAATAACAGGCAGCCGACAAAGACGTCTGGGATATTTGCATTATTTTGTGTAGCAGATTAAAAGTGGCGCTAAAGTGCTTTACATTCACAACATGTTCACAATTGATTTGCCCAAAGCATGCCATTCCATTTTACATTCCCTGGCCACTTCAATTAAAGAAAAAACACCTTGCTGTTACAAGTTCTCTCCTTACCCCCAATATTCTCTGACTCTCCTTTATTCCCCCACTCCCTCCCTCCCATCATCAGCTTATTTCAGATATGCAATCTCCTTTTTATCTTTTTCTTGTGTCTCGTTGGCCGTGCCTCAGTGCACCTTATTAAAATGTATATTTTCAAATCATTCTTCAAAGGCGAACTGTTTGCCTAGAGAACCAGAGCCATGCCTCATGTTACAGGAAATTACACTGAGACTGAGCAGAACCAGATAGCCCACCTCTTTCTTGCTGTCTGCTTTCTCTCTATTGGTTTGGCAACACTGAGCGACATGGCTGCGAATCAAGGGACAAAACACTGTATACTTTCAGTCATTATATCAGTTTATCATTGTTTTGTCAGATTCTGAAACACAGCCCAAGCACAACTGTCAGAGCCTTTTATAACAGCAAATGTTTATCTCCACAGCACTCAATCTGTATACAAAAACCAAAACAAATATACACATATCTATAAAACGACCAAGCACATCTTTAAACAAAATGATTGAGTTACTGTAGAGCAGCACATACAGTAGGGAAACTCCTCTGATCCTCCCTTGGACTGTTTATTTGTTTAGCCCAGGCTGTCTTGTTGATAACAAACTCATTTGCAATGATAACATGCCCAAGAGGCTAAAATGAGGCCATTCGCTGCGGCTGTGCTGATAGACGATGAGGAACTCGGAGGCTGTGATTGGCTTAACTGTGATGTTCAATTAATAGTCAACTCACCGAGTCCTAACGTACATCAAAGTGCCCCATTGGGCCAAATCAGTGATTGACAGTGCTGAATAATCCCCGGCACGGATGGGCTGAGCAATATTATCTCAAACTATTTACCACAGTGGATACGCCAAACAAGGAATATAAAAAAGAGAAATGGAATAACTGAAAGGGTTGAAGAATAAAAGAGGAAGAGTGCAGTTTTAGGCGTCTGCCAGTATTATTTTAAACAGGATGCCCCGGCCAGCTGCACAAAAAGCGCGTGAACGCGGATTCCTAAAAAGCTCCAACTTTACCCACCTACCATCTTTAGTGTCCTTCCCATCGCTTGTGCTCCCAGAATGCAAAGCAGCTTAGACAGTGGGACCCCGTCACAGTTTGGCTGCAACAAAGGAGTTGTGCGGAGTACCCTGCAGGCCTGTGCTTTCTGCCTGGCAGCTTTACATATAAAACAGGCAGGCCTATCTGTCTCTGCACAGGCTGCGGCCACAAAGTCCGAATCCCCAGCTTGGAACACTCTGAGGATCCTCGCTGTGGAGTTCTGCACAGGGAGAGATTAACAACAAACACTAAACATGACTCTTGTGTCCGTGTCTCAGAGAAGGAGGGAAACCATGGATCACGGAGGAAAAGTTTGGTCGAATAGTCTCCAGTTTCACTGTCAGTACAAAGAATCATTGCCCCTGTCGTTCAAAGCTGTTGTTAAATCTTCTTCTCCTTCAAAGTTTTTGTACACTATTAGTTCAATTTGATATGAAGCTTCTGAGCTGTCATGTTGCAAGCGGCAGCCGTTCAATTTGAGACAGAGTTTTAGTCACGTCACAAGTTATTGGCGCTGGCCATGGTACTCTCTGCAGCAAATGAAATACATCTGAATTCTGTCTTTATTTGGGCTTTTCATAATTTGTCACAGTAGATGCAAATCTTAATGTATTATAATTCATTTATCAGGAGTTACAACATATCCAGAGGTGGCCAACAGGAACTGTGACACAAGCAAACACTGACATCTACAGCATGTTATATGAAGTTACACTTTCTAAGTACAGATGTGACAGGATGTAATTATTTCAGGTACATTCGAAGCCTATGTGTTTAATCATGACTGGTTGAGAAACAGACAAAATGCAAATCAGACTCTTCTGATAATTTAGCCAAAATATATATGGTAAAGAAAGGACTGGACCATGACAGGGTGGAAAACACACAGCAGGTGTATCTGTTATTGTATGGCTTCTGTACTAAAGTACTATATCTGATGTTGAATTATTAAATAAAATAAAACACACAACAAACAGCATAAAAACAACAGGCCCTACTGTATCTGGAGAATATCCATCACACAGTGTCATAGTTACATTACTGAATAGCTATCCTGACCTCTAGTGGATGTATTATAAAATTACATCCTCAATGCATTCATCAGTTTCTCAAAAGCAATCACAACCATCCTTGTTCTGTTCCACTGTATCGGTGAGCAACTTGACGTGTACTACGTGTTTACAATACACCTGTATAACCTTGACAGACACAACAACAAATAAGTTACCCCAGAAAATGACTATTTCTGTTTCTCTGAAGTGTAAAACGAAGAAGTTCACATATTTGATAATTATATAGCCTCATTATTTGCATTAAACTATAGGCCATAGGACATTTCAGTGCTTTGGTCCACAGCAATATCAACCAGACCTGCTATATTGATCATTCAAGGTATCTAAAGGATCAATCCTAATAGTTTTCTGGTGAACCCCTGATCATCTATTCAGCACCAACCAAGACCAAAGCCTCCAATGTGAGAACACTTTTCATACTGTATACCCCCTGATATTTACTCTGTACACAATCCATCAAACACTAATGACCAGATTTCCATGAACTTTGCTGGAAGGGTATTCAAAATATCAGGCACACCAAACAATTATGTTACATTGATCACAATACATAAACGAAAAACAACACAGTTGACCACCTGAACACACCATACATTGCAGCAGTGGCTCCCAACCTGGGGATGGCCTAAGGTCATACACCGTAGGCCTATATCTCAGCATTTTAATCATTTCTGTGAATAAAACTAAATGAGATAATCCGTGTAGATGGTGGTTTAAAAAAAATTAAAATACATAATACAGGCAGAGGATTGTATAACACGGGAAAACTCATCTCTGATCCATATTCACAAGAAATAATCTGAATTCTTCCAAATCACTTGTTTTACACAAACCTGCTGCAGTTATTGTGTTCACTATTTGGGTTCATTGTACATTGTTTATCATGTATAGAATATTAAATATCAATAAACTTACTCACTTAGGGATCAACATACTTGTTACTTACAGAAATATAACCTAATATAGGCCTAATCTGTTAGTACTGAACATCAAAACTTTAAAAAAAAAGAAGACTTTCAACACCTTTATGACCTGTAAGATTCTGTGAGGTGATTAGAAATGTAAGTCTAAGATTGGGTTGGTAATAGGCAGGCTGTTTTGGGAAATACTCCATCACCCCAGGTATATATAATCTTAATAAATAAATAAATAAATAAATACTTTATCCGCTGTTTGACCAACAGGTCAGTTATAAAACATCTTGACGGGCCAACTGACGGCGTGCTGAGGTCACAAACTATCCTAATGCTTACGTTAGCAAGAAAGCACTGTGGGGTAGACACACCATTCAACTTCCTACAAAACTTGGGCGGACGAGTGGTTAACTATTTAGCTAAGAGGACACAAAAAGTGTCTAGCTGTAAGTATGATAACTCTGGGGTCACCTGGTAAGCGTCTTCCTCGTCTTTTGCCGCCTCTGCTCACTTCCGGCCTCTGTCAACTGAAGGCTTGAGGGAAACAATCTTCCAAACAAAGGCAGCAAACATTTCATCCCCCAGAAAATGTCAAAATAACGGAGCCTACTGTACTTATTAACTGTAATGTAATTCTGAATATTTAATGGAAAAACAAAGCACGTTACTAAAATGCGTTAGTAGACTGTGTACAGATGACATGAACCTAGATGCTATGACCCCTTTCAGCCACTAGGTGTCACTGTTGAAGCATGTCTGATTGGGTAAAGAAGGGCGTTCAAAATCCAATTACGACTTTGCCTTCTTGAGTTTTGCGTTGCTGTGAATGACACTGCTGTCTTGACTACTGTTTGCGATGACAGTATTTAAGGATTAACATGGCGGTGGCTCAGTGTTTGTATGTGGTGTCATGTAAGCCTTGGATACCAGCAGTCAGATTCAAACTTATCCGTAGATAGTTATTGCAAACTCTAGGGACAGGTATGACATTGAATAAGGTGAGTATATTAGTCTCAACTCCTTGAAAATCCAATTTGGTAATAAAACCATGTGTAGGTGAAACTGTAACTGCAACTCTGTGAGAGCATCTTATGACCAGCAGGAGATAAATTGTGGTTCTGGTTTGAGATACAACTTATCATATGGCCATGATTACCTATGAGGTATGCATGCAAGTGTTAGATTGGACAGGTGCCGCTGGGTAAACTGTCCTAGTCAGGGGTGGTGACATTTTAGGTCAGAGAGAGGTGAGAGCAGATGGCACTCAGGAGGTGAGACAGAGCTGGCAGAAGGGCTGGACACAGGATTGGAAAGCTGTGGGTCAAGTAACGATTAACAACATGATCAAATTTTTTGGGAACTGCATTATGCAATTAAAACAGGTTTGGTATTGGTTTGATTGTAAATAAAAATGTGCTCCTGTATGCACTGCAAAACAACTACTTAACATATAAACACAGCAGACCTTTTCCTCTGAATATCATTTATTGTTCAATCTACATCAGTCGGTTCTTGGACAAACCGCCTCCGCTCATTTCATAGTTTGTAGGATACATTTATGACCAAAGAACACATTTCACACTGCTACAGATTGACAGAACTGCCATATCGAATGTTAAGATATCTATTTACTGTCATGCTGAGTGTTTTTATCAGTAGTAATGACTCACTGATGCTGTTACTGCTGCTAGTGTGGCTTCTGGCATAATAATGGCATCTATAAGTCCCGGTGGGTGGACGGCATTCCATAGTATCGTCCTTCTATGGTAGGAATTTGTACTGTAATTTACAGTTAGATGAGACTGGACCTTACATTGTCTGGCCCAGCTTAAAACAAAAAGACAGACGGTGTAATATGTTAATACTTTGTAGAAAAAATCATATGCATTGATACTTTCACCAATCCTCATAGCACAATGTCTTACTTGTACCTATCTTTATTAGTTGTGCAATAGTTGAAGATAGTAAACAGCTATGATCGTATAGAGATCTTAATGTATCTACAGCTTTGTATATCCTTTTGGTTATGAGGATTAGCATAGTCATCCTGTACCTAATAGTATTTCATGATTACATTGTATATAAAAAAAAGACCTCCGCAGAGTGACACTTCTGTACATGTATGTATTTTTGTTTTGTACATAGCTGTAACAATTAGCTTTCATTTTCACATTGTCTCACTCTGTCTCTCACCATATTTTATGGCAACTCCTTTGTAGCTTCACTTTGGCAGTCAAACCCAGTGGTGTGGATGGAGGACCCATGGCCTCCCTTGTCCAAACGCTTGACTCTCAGAGAGCCAAGTCATCGCAAGACCCGCATTCCTGCCATGCCCTCAGACGGGCAGTCTTGTGCAGCATAGTTCCTTGTATAGTCTTTGATAGTTTGTTGTTAGTGCTTTCGCAGCTAACCAATGTTGTGCTAGTTTGTAGAACCCCCCTTTGTCTGGCTGGTCTGTAAAAGGCCGTTTCACAGTTAAGTCCCAAGCAGCAGTCTTGTTCAGGGGCGGGGTGAGAGACGCCAGAGGCTCTGAAGGGCCAGTGGTGCTGGTCCATTCACTCCAGCCAGATGCTAGACCAGTGGTTCCCAATATTTCCCTTTGCATACTCTCAAAAGCTTTTCAAGCTCCTTCTACTTTGTGCCATTTCGTTATTTTATTTAAAGCTGCAAGTCATGCAAGACTCTCTGTAATCCTTATTATTAGGAAACACTGTGCTAGCCCAGATTGACCAGCCTTTTATGGCATGCAGCTAATACGGCTATTTCAGTTATAAAACTGGCTGTTTGAAGTATATATTTCTTGCAGCAGTATTAGACAAAGTACACTGTAATGAAAGCTTGAAAGACAATGTGTGTGATGGAAGCTTGTAATATGACACTTGTGAGCATACGTATAATCGGGAGCATCTGATGTTAGCTGTATTAGCTACAGGTGCTAGCCTTTTGTGGTTTTAATGGCTGACTGGGGTAAAGGCCTGTAAATGCTGTTGCCCTTCAGGGCCCCGGGTCTGTCCTTGACCTTTGACATTAGGATCATGAACCATCTCCCAGGGAGAGGCTTGAACATCCAGAGGCCTTATTCAAAATATGGATGCCAAGATGCAGGTCAATGAGGAAAAAGTATCCAACCACGGTCTGCATTTACTTAAAGTAGTTAAGACTTAAAAGGTTTTCATATGAACAGGCAAAGTTGTCATTTTGTTGAACAAATATTCTGTGGAGGATACTTTTTCACTCTTGTATTCACCTGCACTCCCCTCAGCTATGCTTCTCAGCTTTCTCTCTCCCTCTCTCCCCCTGTCGTCCTCCAGCTCTTCTTTTTTCCTTCACAGGCTGTTCTTGTCTGGCAACTCAGCCTCTGGACTACGGGGAAAGTAGACGGTGGCTTTGTGCTCCTCATAGCGGTCGATGTGCTTGAGGTGTACCACCATGTGCAGGGCATAGGCTAAGACGAGGAGCAGGATCAAAGATGTCACCAAGCCCATCAGGATGGCCGGCGTCAGGAAAGTGGCACAGTCACTGGCCGACGCAAACTTGTCTGACTGCACATTGAAGGCCTGGATCTGTAAGAATACAGAGAGAAGGCGGAAAGATGAGATTAGACTAAACTAAAGAGGACAACTGGCTCTTACTGGGCTTACCAGGCACAGCGACACTGGGCAGATGGACAGGTTGAGACAGCCTAGCAGATGGCTAACTGTGTACAGACAGATTGACAGACTGCCAAACAGACGGTAAACAGATAGACTGACTGACTGACAGCCAAACAGGCGTAACACAAAAGGAAATAGCTGGCAAACATACAGACACATGCACACACGTAGAAAGAAAGGGGGAAAGGCTATGATATAACAGTGAATGTGCAGACATAACTAGAAGAGTTACACAATGAGGGCTGCGGCGCTTGTGCAATAGTGTACCTGGAAATCAGTGAAAGTGATGTGCCAGTTAGCAGATGTGTCAGTGTGGGAGCTGGGCACTAGCAGGGTGTCATATTTGTGCAGGCTGCTGACGTGCTGGCAATGGTAGGATGAGGTGGCAGGAGCGTAGACCTCGCTGGCGTTGAATGTAGCCTCCTGGGTCCAGTTGTAGTGGATGTGAACACTGTCTAGTGTGAACCAGTTTTGACCAGCTGCCTCATAAAAAGTGTTCGACATCTGAAGCCTGACAAAGAGACAATGCAGATAGTTACATGCACAGTGTCCACACAGGTGCACTTCTAAAACATCAATGGATTGCTCAGTGAGGTAAATGAAACATTTTAAGTAGATATAGATAAAATATTATAATATATAAGTAAGCATGCGGTTTTTACCTGATTACTAGACCTCGCAAGTCCTCGATATCACCAAACCTTAATGAAAGCCTGTGGCAAAACAACCACAAATATTAAAACATCTAATTTAACACAAATAGCAAATATTAAACTATTACTCTCTTCTAGATATATTACTTTACGTAGAATATGTTAATTCAAGTTCTGGGTCTAATAGAAAATAGTATCAACCTATACTGATGCCTTGGCTGATGCCGTGGCTGTATATGTAGATAAGTGAGCATATATTTTTCACACCATGTGTCCATCCTGTCTTGTAATGCATGTACAACAAGTCACTAAAAACCAAAACAAATGAATAAAAGTTTTACTTCTGACCCTGTCTGTTCACAGGTTTGACTTACGTAGCTTTCTCCTTGGTGCAGATGGAGCCTTTAGTGTCTACAGGTGAGCTGGGATTAAAGACCCTCTCAGTCAGGTCAATAAAGGTATGGTTCCTGTAGCGGATTGCCAGGCGCTTTGCCTTGAACAGAATGCAGGTCTTCCCATTATAAGACACACTCAGTGGGCCATAAGGCCCCATCAGAGACTGGAGCAGCTTCCTCTTACTGTGAGACATCCCTGGCTGATGCCAGTTAAAAGGCTGTAAACACACGAAGAAAGGAATTAAACACATGAGACATTAAGAAACTGCAGTGAACTGGCAAATAAAGTGTGGGCAGCAGCAGTTTTGCATTCTTTGACTGCCCTCTAGAGGGCAATCAGATTCTTTTTCAAAAACATATGTACTCGAACTCATACTCATAAGCTGTGTGCTCAGGGGCTGGATACTACAAAAGGCACATGTCCTAAAGGTTCCTCCTTAAATAAAAGTATTTTTAAGTAACATCACAAAGACCAAAACAACAACAAGTTAATCACCAGGAAGTTAACCTCACATGGCTAAAATGTGTAAAGACCAGTCATAAACTGCATACAAGTAGCAGAATTGGTTAGCTTTCAGGCTAGAAAATGTAGGCTTTGGATGATCCAGCCGTACACAGCCGTAGAGACCATACATTCAGGTTATCCCATTCCTTAATATATGCAGCCATTTCAGTTAGACCTTTCCTCTTCTATAACATGCGTCCGTACAATCTGTTTGTCACCTCTTTATTATTCTACACAACTGATCCAAAGTGAGCTTGTCTTGGTGCACAACCTACTGTTCCTCCCACTTATGCATGCTATGTTATTTCATTTCAAAGTGCAATTTAAAAAACCTTTCTTTTGAGTTTGTCATTCAGACCATAAAATGTCAGTAATGTGTTTGAGTTCAGTGCTCCAATCACCACTGAACCTCAAATGAGGGATGAGCAGTGTTCTCTTCTCCGTAGAAGACAGGAGCTTTCTGAATTTGCATTTAATAGTGGGGTAGCTGTTAGACTGCATTCCTGCACTGTGCAGATAGAGACTGCCCCCTCTAGCTGTTTAATCTCTGTGCTCAAAGGCCACATCTCATTGGAGGGCATTTGGGCTAATCCAGCACTGTTTTACACGACATGCAAGTGGCAGCCACAGTGGTTTTTGTTTGTTTTAATGGGAAATATTGTGAGGTATGGTAACTGAGATGACAATCTAAAACACATTTAAAAGCTAAGGTACTAAATAGAGTAGCTGTGGAGAGGTTAGTGCAAGTAAATGGTTAATCTTCAGTACATGAAAGAACTGTAACTGCGCCTGGATGCATTCGCTGATACAGCATATAGTTTCACAGAATTTTCAGTCAGAGTGGTCCTACATGTGTGTATGGCAAGGATGTTTTACCTCTAGTGACTGTGAGACCAACAGTATTCCCACATCCAAGGTCGAGCAGTGTGTCTAAGTGAGTATGCTCTGTTTTGTTTGAATGCGTCCCAGTGTGTGTGTGTGTGTGTGTGTGTGTGTGTTTTTATGTACAGATAAAGAAAGAGGGTGAGATAGATGGCGGAGATAGGGAGGGAGGGAGGGAGGGAGGAAGAGCGAGTGTATACCTGCAGTATTCTCCTGAGTGGGTTTTCATCTTCAGGCGTCAAAATAACCTCTTCACTTTCTAAGCCGTACCCACCATCTTGACCTGAAAACACGTACACAGTACACACATTACTGCACCGTGAAAGATTATATCAGTATACATATTAAGCTGATTGCAATGCTGCATTGCAGATTGCAACATAATCATAAAAGTTCAGCCGATTCCACACATGCTACACAGACACACACACGCACACACATAGGCACAACAAGATCCTGCGTACGCTCAGGCTCCTATCTATTTCCAGTTGTTTTGCGTCATCACAGTGACTCATCAGCAGTCTATCTCACAGTTACGGTAGTATTGTTCAGTGTTTACAAATACTGCTCATCTTGTTCCAGCAACATATGATTTGCAATCATATAATTTAAAGGAATGTCTCCATCATTTTATCTGCCTTTTTCTCAAAGGGCCTAAATATAGCCACACATCTGAATGCCACTGAGGTGTATGGATCTCACACACGCCACACTTCAAAATCTGTTTAGTATTACAAGGCAGCAAAGATGTCTCCAGCATTAGGAATGAAATGCATTTGTCAGGACTATCTATCCAACACATCAGCATCAAAATTAACATGACAGGTTTGATTGAATCAGGCCTTGTGTCACAGTAGATTTGTTACTTACTAGATGTGACTCTCGTTGCTTGTTTGGGGTTCTCTTTGCTGTGGAAAAGACAGAAGACACAATAAGATCTTGTGATTGCAATATGCAGGAAAATGTTGAAGGTTTTTCCTTTTTGGGGGGATAATGCTCCATAATATGTACAGGATGCTTATTTAGCATTTTTCCTTGAACAGTAAAGTTCATTGTCTACTGATGCAGATGCAGCAGACAAGGACAAATACAGATTTGCAGTTTAAATATAAAAATACCTCTAAGAATACAATATAATGTAATGTTGAATTTTATAGATATTTTTTGATAAAGTCAGTGTTTGTATGTTTAGTCAAAATAATTATACCCAATTGCATACACATTTTATGCAACATACTAGCAAACGTATGTGCTACTTCTTAACTTATGTGCAGACTTATTAAGTTACAAATTTGGGATCATAGATGATGCGTAAAAACTTGTATAGACAGTGCACAGCTGATGAGCACTCTAACTAAAAATACTTTGCCCATAGAATTTTATTACCAGTTCACAAAGTAATATAGGTTTGTTTGGCGTCTCTGTTACAGGAAGCTCTTTGTGTAGTGTGTTGCTTTCACTAAACCAATCTTTTAGGTATAGGGCTGACCTAAATAGTGCGAAGGGGGGACAGAGGACAAAGCACTTCCTTTTGCTTCACGTGTTTGCCCTAGCTGTTGTGCTCTCAGTCTAACTAAACCCAGCATAGCCTTGGACTAATTAAAGCTTAGCCTGATCCTTTTAACTGTCTAATCAAAGACGTAATACGCCAGCAATGGGCTTACAGAGCGACGCTGACATGGCCAGTTTTGCTTGTTGTGTAGTCTACCCAGTGCCCTGACTCTGTGGTCCGTCCTTGTCCGTCCCTAGTGATATTCTGGACTAGCTTACTAATCTCCACACAACAGCCAGTTATAACAGACTTGTGAAAGGTTTAAACCTGTAGGACTAGGAGCATGACAACTAGCGTGCGTCTATCGTGTGACATCACCAGGCATTACTTAAGTCTGTTTGTTTCGGTCACCAGTATTTGAAATCATTTTATGAATTGCAGCACAACAAAAGCAAGTCTGTAAAGACGTTCATCTGTGACTGATAGTGTCTTTGTTATCTGTAGTTGAATAGTAATGCTGTGATCTTGTAGGAAAAGCCTTTTAAGAAGATACACAAGATAGGATGACCTGAATATTTATACTAAATTTAAACACACAAAAGCCGGTCAATAGCTGTAACTACTGTTGTCAAGGACTGTTCACACTTTTGTTAGATGGTGAACCAGACACCAGTGGAACTACCCCATATACTGCTCCAACTTACATTTTTAAAGGGGTTAGAAATGGCAATTCAGCTGCTTAAAATTGACCAAAAATCTATCTTTTTACTACATTACTTCTTATTTGTACTAGTCATAGGACACAGATTTGTTAGGGGAGAGCAATCGCAGTTTGTAACATTATTAGGCCTGTTCAAATTTAAATTTGGTGGTTGCAAGAAAGTTACATTCTCATTAAGCTGTAGTCAGTGTCCTATTCTTCTTTCCATGATCATGTGAAGGGAGCATGGGGCTATGAATCTTAGGACATTTATTTTTTCATTTGCCTCTTATGCTCAAAATCTCAACTGGATTTTGGCCAGCAAGCAAATGAATGATGGACCTTTTCATGTCACTATGACATTTTCCCTGATTGGCTCAGGGGCCATATTGTTGGCTCATTCATCCATGCCATCCATGGATGCCATGCACAATATCTCAAACACAGCTTGTTCTAGGATGGCCAGTGTGATTAAAGATCAAACTGAGGTGAGCCGACCTGTGCAGCAGCTAACAAATGAAAAGGTATTAGTAGGTCCCATGTCTGATAGTTTTAGGCTAGAATGCCAGGCATATCAGTACCAGCAGCCTGGAGCAGTTATCTACCCGTCTGGTGCAGTTTCCACCTGGGCAATATTGTGTAGTTTAGTGCCAAATGGATTAGGATTAGTGGTAAGCACAGGCCAGGTCCACTGGAACCCAAATATGGAGAGGCGAAGGCCCTGAACAAGATGAAGAGATTAAAGCCTGATGTCAGAGCCGACGGCACTCTGGACAGTTCAAGTGCTAATTTATACGTCTGAACTGACCTCTGAAATTGTGACTTACTGATCACCAATCTAGTAAATTTGAACTTTGAGCCTAGGCATTACTGTCAGGTTAAGTTCCCCTGGCTGAATTTAGCAGAGGGTTATGGTTAGGGTTATTTAGTTACATTCGTGTAACTGGTATCCCCTAGTGAAATACTGTATAATCAAAGAAAAACATGTACTTTCCGTCTTTATTATAAGCCTTTGTGACTTATTTCTTTGACCTATATTCATTGAATGTATTACATTGGGTTTCCACCAGTATTTTGTTTGGGTCTTTTTAGAAATATTGTTAATAAAAATAGGTTGCTGATATTTTTTCCATAAAAGTGATGTCATACACAGGATCACAATCGGCAGTAATACAACCTCATGGTATGCAACATGTAGCAGGCTACTCTTTTGTTGTAAAGCATTGATTTTGACTTTGTTTCAGGTCACCTGTCACACAGCTGGAGAGTTATCAAGGGACAGCTGATGATGTCTGTGGAATGTCAGTGTGTAGGTGATCAGCAGGGAGATACTATGCTGTCATTTCCTGTATACGAGCTCTTCACCCTACATACTGGTGTGTTTGGGCAGGTGCCATCTCCGACGTCAGCGTCATGATTGGCTCCCTGGAATTTGTTTGTGTTTGTGTGAGCACATGGTCATGAGATATATGAACTTGCTTGTGTGTAATGTCTGCATCTACTATTTCACGGGTAATAATATGACAGTTTACTTATATGATAAATCCAAATATTTACATTCGCCCAGGTGAATGCTGGGTAAGCATGTTTGTATATGAAAGAGCTGCCAAAAGTACTATGCCTTTGGCAGCTGGGAGTTGTGACTGAAACCTCAGTAGCATGGCAGATACTTGGACGCTGCTCACTTATCACCTGCACTGATATGTGAAACCTTACGGGTCTTATAACAACATAAAGGTTAAAACCCCCCAAGACACAATTCCATGTCTGATTTACATATTTATGAATCCATGCTAACAGCACGCAGCTACGGTCCGCGATTAACAACTGTTTGTGCCACTGCAAACAAGCTGCATATGCGCCCCCTCCCCTCCCCTCACTCCAGCCCATCCCAAACACAAGTGAATAAGCACTCCTTCCTCTGCACCTACCCAGGCCTCAGCTGGCTGAAAGGAGCCAGAGGAGTCTGTGCAAGCATGAGTGTGTGAGTGCTAACTAAAGCCCAGTCGTTTGTTCCTGTGCCAGTTTCGCGAGGTCAGCAACCCAGAACTGCTGCGGCCTCGTCATTGGCTCAGCCTGTCACACGGTGCCTGGGTGCTGAACAGGCCCTTTATATAATCAAAGCCACGCCAGAGCCACTCCTTGGCTCACCTCCCTCCCTCCCGCATATATGCTTAAATATGTTTGCACTCAAGTGTATAAACATGTACCTACACTTAACATATGTCCAAATTAACAGTATGAGATTAACCTGAATGCATTATGATGATTGTTAGCCTGCTATGATGACAATTACTTTTAGATAAGTAAGTCTTGCTTTTAAATATTTACGACAATGAGAATCATCTGTGCAACTGATGGTATCTCGATCAATACATTTTCTATATTCACTGGACGTCCTTATTCAAGCACGTAGATGGAAAGCTGATTACCATCCCTCATCTGTGCCTCTGCTGTGTACTGCTGAGCAGAGAGAAGGTGTGGTACCTGCTCCCCAAACTTGTAAACAAATCCTCTTCGCCAATGCTACCATAGAGTGCTGAGCCACTGCACTCAGACTCTTTGTGAACTAGAATCAACCCATCCGAGCCTCTACATCCTACTACAGGAATACAGTGTTGGAAAGAGATGTTTGTTGGTTTGTTGGGTACAGTTGTTAACTATTTTGTATGTGGTTCATTTAGCTCACTGTAAACTACATTACAAGAACACAAAGGTAGCAATTGACTGGACCTTTTAGCCATTAGATTTTGGTTTCTCACCCTAGAACCATTGTCACTGTGTATATCAATAGTGTATCAGACTACAATGATGTGTTCTTGTACTCATATTTCCTTATATTATGCCTACATGAAATTTCAAACCAAGCTATGATAGTATTTCACAATGTACAGGGTAAACTACTTATGCAAAGTAATGTTAATCTCCATAAGAGTATTATTTTGGGGTATATGTAAAGTATATTCTAATTTCATTCATTAAAAAGTACTCAGTGGCTGTTAATTATTGTGTCTGTGACACATAAGACAAACATGTCTTGATCCCACACAGTGCAGGTGCTGACCTATTAATAGATTTATTAGAGCAGATTAAGCTTTAGGAATTTACGAAGATGCCACTCAGAGCCCTGCTGCCATTTCAGTGTAGCTTTGATTGAAGCTTTGAATTTGACCTCAGGTACTAAAGTTGTCTAAATCTTCCTACACCTCAGTGCTGGTGTGTACACCCTGAATTATGACTCATGACTGCATTCAAACTGAGAATTGCACACATATACTCATGATTATTTGCCTTTGACTTCTCACTCTGTTTGGTTTCTGAATGTGTGCAACATAAACAGTGTACGAAAAGTTACTTTATGAAGTTCATATGTGAATGCTGCTAAAGTTTTGGGGTAACCCTTTAATCTTTCTTGGAAAGGGGATCACTGCTCTATCTTCCACTTGAAATCCAATGCTTTGACTTCTAATCTGTGTCTATATTTGCGGCACTTGGTCAGTGTTTAACAGTTTTAAGAAAGATTTAAGTTCATGTTATTTTCAATTATGTTCATATATCATACACTGTGACAGAAAAACAACAAATATGGAGCAGATATGTTTGCAAGAGCATCTTTTACTTGTTACCTGCTGTTCCTAAATCCTACCAGCGTTTTTATTTTCAGAATTCCACTTGATTATATTGTAGTTTGAAAATGAATGAATGTTAATATGGAAAGATGCACAATCTTTGTACTGGTCTAATTGTGCTGACACCATTTAGTCTTTGTAAACACGTCAGTGGCCATTTTTTATTAAATAGTGTGAATGATGATGTCATTTGTAGCAACTCTAGGAATTAGATCATATTTAATTGACCTGTGTAAATGTCTGCCAGGTTAACTAAACACTGGTTTTCATTGAATGTTGTTTTTATTGTTGATAAAACATGTGACTTGTAGGCTATATATAAAACGTGATTAGTTTTTATATTTTATTCTGCTTTTTAAATCCTGCACCTTACTCATTTTCTGTTGACATGTTTTGCAATGAAAAGCTTGGAACAGCATTTTTTTTTCCATTTGCAAACAACTATAAATTACAGTTGCAAAATCTTATCTTGCAGTAGTTTTCCCTCTTATTTTCTATCTTCGCCTGTGACTCAGTCCAGATGAGTGAAGAGATATTTTCCAAAATTACAGTTTAGTCCCCAAACCCCTAATCTGTACCCATATTTGGACAATATTTATTTTCAGATGAAATGTTTTATGCTTAGATTGTTTTATAAATATTGCTACCATAGAGATTATTACAGTTATATAAAAATGTGTAAACGTGGTCAAATTTGTCGAATTATTTTCTGACCTTTGTTCTGCAGTTAGTTTTAAACATTGAAAAGTCCACTGAAGAGACATCACTATTTCTAAAATGTACTTCTAACACATTTCCTTGAATGTATTTGAATGATGATGAATGGGGTCGTTGAGGCAGAAAAATATGTAATCATCCAGTAGGTCCTTTCTGGCCAATACTTTTAATAATTTTGTAAAGCTCTTGGCGGTAAATCTTGGTTGAGATCTATTTTTGTCATAGTACTACACATTTCAGTTGCCACAGAAAATCACGCTTACTGAACAATTTCTCTTCATTAACTTCCTGCAACCCCACGTCTATTTGCAGCAGAGCCTTCTAACTCACTGTACCTTTCCTTCTGCATCTCCAGCCGATGTTATGCACCCTACAAGGCCTTTGAAATGAAAGCCATGAAAGGCTGCTCTTATATAACAGCATCTTGGAGTGTGTCAGAGCTGAGAACGGAGCTGCGACTGGGGACGGCAACTGTTACGTTGCAGAGTTACGTACAAAGTTTGATTCAGGGAATGGGTTCAAAACCCCAGGAGAGCCATTCTCTGTCAGGGTGACTGCAGTGAAAAGTTAAGATAGGGATCTGTCAGGGTTTCACAAACACTAGATTGAGTTCGAATGAGAGCAATCCCGTGAGACTTTGTATATTGAATTCTAAATCCAAGTTATCTGTGCCCTATAGCCTTGCAAACGTGTGTACAGATAAGATGAATAAAAGCATGACAATAATCTTTAATTCCCCAAAGTGTATTACTGTCCTGAAAGTGCAATAACAAGGCAAATCGTTTCAATAATGATTAAAGAGCATTGTGTAAGAAGCTGCAGCATGTTATGGCATTGAAGCATTTGCGCTATAGAGGATTGTGTGAGCCACCATGCATGGCATAGTTTCAAGAGCCTTACATGGCTTTGGCAAAATATTATTGCCTTGATGTCTGTAAGCAGACAGGAACTGGTGCTAGCAAAGGCCCTGGCTGCCGGCTCTGTCCCGTCCCTGTGACACTGTTGTGAGTGCCCCCAGGTTTGAAACCTGAATATTTTATCCAGACTTGACCTGCAGGACTGCATGTGCATTATGCAGACATGGCTGGCTAGAATTCCCTTCTCCACTATTTCTCTCTCTCTCTCTCTCTCTCTCTCTCTCTCTCTCTCTCTCTCTCTCTCTCTCTCTCTCTCTCTCTCTCCCTCTCTCTCTCTCTCTCAATGACTGCATCAGTAAACAGACCCTAACAGACCATCCCTGATGCATCCTCTCCTCTCCACCTTGTCCCATCCTTGTTTACCTTCCCTCCGTGCTGCTCCCCGTCTTCTATCCTCTCTCCTTTCCTCTCTCTCTCTGTACCTCTCCTGCAGGCCCACTGCCCCAGCCTTATTTAGCTCCCTTCTGCCAGACCAACACTACTGTACAGAGACAACAGCCCCATCCGTGATCGATGAGCAGCGTCTGATGCAGTCCCCAAGACTGAGACAAACAAAGCCTTGCAGCTCAGCTCTCTCTGATACAACAACACTGCCCCCATTCACGATTTGTGATACACCCATGGTGCGATGGGGAGAAGAGAAGGGAGGCAAAGTAGAGAAAGAAAGACCCTATGAGAGCACATCAGCATCCCAGCATCCCTGCATGCATCTCCCCGTTACCCCCCCCCGTTACCCCTCCTCTGTTCCCAGCCATAGAGAGGATGGATTTACCTTCTGTCCAGGATTTCAGGCACTTCTTCATAGGTGAGTCCTGGCTGCAGCTCGTCGTCCTCAGTGAAGGAGAGGCCAGGCCGGCTGAGAGCAGACAGCAAGGCGAGGGAGCAGAGGAGGAATGCGTGTGCAGCCATTGAGACAATGAAAGGAGACTGCCGCTGGTTGAGCTCCGCTTCATAATCTGCTCTCCTAGCAGTGCCTGGCTCCCAGCTCCTCTGACTGGCAGCCACCGCAGCCAATCAGTGGCAAGCAGAGCCGATCAGCGTGCGTCACAGTCCCCTTGCTGCACCCTCCCTCCTCCTCTCCCCTCCCTCCCGCCCTACTCCCTTCCTCTGTCATCCTCCCTCTGCCTCTCTCACTCTGCTCACCCTCCCACATCCACTCCTGTGCTCTCTATCTTCTCTTCCTCTCTTCCATGCACACATAGCCGCAGGCAAGCCCTAAGTATAGACAGCAGCTCATTCTTTTTCATAACCCAGCTCATCATACCTATGGTACCTACAGAAAAAAACACTCACAAACACATGTAGACACACACATACTCACACATGTATCCACAGACACGTTGGCACACACGCTTGCACGCACTCTGTCACAGGAGCAGGCTCACAGACACACACACACACACACACACACACACCTCTGTGGAAAATCACCTGGGAATGTCAAGGTCAGATCCTGGAGGAGGACAGGAGGATGTTGACATGACTTTAGGTGGCCACAATAAAAAAAAAAAACGGAGCCATGACTGCATGACCTAGATCTCCAGTGTGCTGCCACAATAGCAGAATTAATTCACTTGATCTATGTGTTGTTGTGAGCACTGAGAGGGCCTGCGGCTGAGGAAATTGTCCACTGAGGCTGCAAATATGGATGACAGGAACAGCTGAGCAGCCGTGGGATGAGACGGGAATGAGGGTCCAACCCTGACGACCCGGACGGCTGATCCCATTTCCTCCTCATTATTTAGCCCCCATGCGTGTGATGCCTCAGGATCTTGATACATCCTTTCATTTCTTTATTTCCATACCCGCTGATGTGATGATTTTCAGAGCAGAACATTAAGAGTGGTTATATAATCAAATGTTGTGACCTACTATCATGGATATTCACATTGATGCAATGATTCACACAAAAAGAGAGACGGCAGAGCAAAATGTGAGATTCCTCCCATCGTTCCTCTGTCATAAATCAGACTTTAAATTTCCTTTACATAGAAAGGTGTATCAGATAGGTGTGTCAGTGGTAAATACATGACAGTCTTTAAACAGTATGTAAGTTATCTGTTTTGTCGTTGAGATTTAATAGCTCTCATAGAAATGCACTCACACATATATACATAATAGATATATACACATACATGGTATTAGTATTTTGAGCATATTTGTTGCCCTGTTGCCATGACATATTTATTTTGTTTGGAAATGGATGCAGACTTTAGGTAAAGTGAACAATGCCAGGTGTCTCAACAATATTCCTTTGTAATAATTACCTGCCTGTGGGCCAGCATTTAAGTAGATAATGTATCTTGAAGCAATTATATCTCATCCATTTCACTGTGTCTATTTCTGTGTAACTAATATGCTGCATTATATGAGTATCCTTGTTTATATATACAGTATATAATTCTGTGTGTGTGTGTGTGTGTGTGTGTGTGTGTGTGTGTGTGTGTGTGTGTGTGTGTGTGTGTGTGTGTGTGTGTGTGTGTGTGTGTGTGTGTGTGTGTGTGTGAGCTCAGAGCACTGAAGTAATCCCGAGGGCATGAGAGGTCAGCTGTGTCTCCTAGGCCATACAGTAACAGGAGGTGACTAAAGGCTGTCTCAGCCCTCTGCGTCTGCCTGCCACGGTCACTTCAGAAGGCCAGTGTGTCAGTCTACTGGAGGGAAAGTGCAAACTAGACTGTCACTGCTGCCGTCACAGAGTGACAGCATCACAGGACAACCACAGAAAGACGTCCAGGTGTGATGACTTTAAAAGAAGATATTAAACTATGATGTCTCATTACATTAGGTCCAACCCCACAATGCTGGATACACTTCAGTATGGGTGGGTGGTTAGTATAGACAGTTAATGTCACAATTATCATGTAATTAAACTTTTGTCTCTTATTACATGCTGTTTAAGAACATGGGGTAACAATCATTCAGCTATTAGTGAAAGTGAGACTTAAAATAGGAAATAACTCACTTACAGATGAAAAGTTGAAAGTAGCTTATGATGGCTGACGTTAGCTAACTTGATAAATTGCTGCCTTTATGACTTTCCAATATTTGTGCTACTGTTACACATTTACTATTACATTTACTATTATCCCATCATTGTCACCTGTGGCCACGATGGTTGCTGTTCAACTCAAGTTACATAATCTATCTTTAAGCAATGTATTTTTCCTGAAGAAATTGTATTCAAAATAACAGGAAAATGTGTTAGTATTATCAGCTGCAATCGACCAACAGCGTCAACAGTATACTACATTTGTGAAGCTTGCAGATTTTGTTGAGTCTATCAGGGGTGTTATTTCATCTCTATGGTCCTATTTTGAGGCTGTAGTGTGTGTTGGCGTTGCACTGAGATCGGTTGTAAGGTGCTCTTTTTTGTTCACCCAGTTTATGAGATTGTGTTTTGCCCTCTCTTGGTGAGTCATACAGCATTTTAGATTACGAAACAGATCGAACGTACAGAGCTGGGGGTCACTGTCTATTTATAGGTATGATCTCATATCCAACTTTTTAATCCTGCTCTTTATGCCCACGTAGAACACTGGGGCCTGCAATACATGGGGTGATGTAACAGGTTAGTGCAGTTTTTGATTGCTCTACAGCATGTGTTGATGATGATATATGGCTGCTAATCTACCAGCTAGCATGAGCATCTGATCTCTACAGCGTTAAAGCTGTGGCAGTATTAATCAAAATGCTAAAGCCTGTATTCATTAAGAGGCCTCGAGTGTTGTGGGGGAGTAAGTGCATCGCTGTAAGTATTTATAGTACAGTGTATATTCAAATATGTGTTGCTCCACATTCATGTCATTGCATAAATGTGTTTGGTAAGGCTGGTCATGATAGAAAATGTGGAAAGAGACATTTTATGATTATGTGTTTTTATTGGTAGATATACGTATTTGCTTTCTGTCATAACACTGTCCATCCTAGTTCACTGCTTCTGTTGCCTTTTTTTGATGACCTTGCTCTCTACACACACACGAACACACACACACACACACACACACACACACACACACAATTTTTCATCTTCAAGACCAATGAGGCAACATATGATGACAACAGTTATCATCGTATGATACAAATATCATGGCCCTTTCATTATAAGTGATGTAATGTATTAATTACATCTCATTTACCGACACATAAACATCCCATCTTTCTAGTGAGGTGGTTCTTGGCAGTCACAAACATTTCTCAATCGTGTTTAATAAGGATAAAATCATGATCAAATGACCTCTTTAAATTAAAAAATTTTACTAAGAAGTTCCAATCCTGTTTACTGAATTTGCATTCAACTACACAGTATATATTTCCAACATTTATGCGAAAAACATCCTTTATAAAAACTAGCCTATTTATTAAATATAGAACAATCTCCAGGTAAGCACAGTTTGCTGATTAATCTGCTGAGATTACATAACATCCTTAAAAGCTTTCAGTTTGTCACTGCTTCATGTCATACAGGCGTTGTCCCAGGCAATACGATACATGGAGGATATATTATCTATTGATATGCAACTAAATTATTATGTAGTATAAAGAAGAAACTATACCTAATTTCTCAGTGAACTCTGTCAAGACAATCTGTGTGTACAGCACTCTTTGTTTGAAACAGTTAATAGTTTATCATAAATAAACGTAGACTCCTTCTATAAAACTATATCCATTCATAAAACACTCACCGTGTAGTTTTTGGTTCTATTGACAAGTAAAATTGCTCTACACCTTTAAGCTTGCAGGATCAATCATGTGACACTACGCAAACGAAAAACCCTCCACACAGAGCAATGCAAAGATTTGATTGGCTGAAACCTGTGAATGGCCAACATTAATGATTAACATTCATGTCACAACACTGCAGTTTCATTCAGTCCTTGGATCGTTCTTGGCTGGCGCTATGCCAGACTGTGCCACTTGAGGGCGCTCACATATAACCCAGAAGTATGCCTTCTTTCCTCCAGTAATATGGGCTTATTTCATGAGGCACGATGTTAACATAGGAAACATGGAGATATAGTATAAAGGGATAATAATCTGCTCTACAGTGGAGAAACACATACGCACTTAGCTCTATCAGTGACTCAATAAATAAATAATAAATTAAGTACATTCAAATTAGCATACATAATACATTACCACACCAGAAAAGTAGTGTTACAGTATGTCATTCTTCAAGAACATTAATTATACAGTTAACCGTTTCCCTAGTCAAATAGCAGCAAGAAATCTTATGCCCAACGAGTGATCAGATTTGAGTCCCTGTCCACAAAATAAGCTCACCTGTTAAACTCTCCCTCCACAAAAACTAGGATGAAAACTCAAAATAATACATTCCAAATGGCTGATATGGGGGGAAAAAAAGAAATGAAGTCACTTTTAGATCATAGAAGTAGATGATAAATGGATCTGTCAACACAAATTACCCACATGCATGTGCTAATTTGGCAGCCCTCAGAATAAAATTATATAATTTTCTAATATACACGTTTCCTTCTTTCTCTGCCTGCTTTCCTTCAAGACACACATTCTAGTGAATGACAGACAAGGAGAGGCAGACATTCTTATAGCTTTCAGATGCACCGGGGTCTTTCATAATACACAGAAAGACGTCAGGCCTTCTAGTAAAAAGCTGACCTAGATCTATACACAGTGCTTTATCGTAACTATAACCTTTTTTATTATTAAAACACAATCTGAAACTGGCAAATGTGTTGTCACGTGCCTACAATATTGTCTGCAAGTTTGCTTTTTTTCCATACCTGACTAATCCAAAAGAAAAATAATAAAATCACAGATAATATCAGAAGCACAGGTCTATCCATGTATTGAGAGTATAGTCGAACTAGACAACAACTATCATGCCAAGTCTATGTTTATCTGACAGGTGTAAAGATAGTCATGATAATATTTCCTCACTTTGTTATGTGTTTGGATACAAAGTTATCTTCCCATATGATTTGATTGTCTAGAAACAAAATGTCAGAGAGAGAGAGGCACCAGACTGTAAGGAAGGACGCGTAAAACAAACCAGTAAACAAATAAAGAAGTCTCTCTATATAAATATAAACTCTAAAATTGTCTGATAACTATGGAGCCAGTCAGCGCTTGATCAATGCACACAAATATAAAACGGCAGTCCTGGAACAAATCTTTTGTTCTGATCTCGGATCAACTTTAACCTCCCTGCTTTCTAATACTTGCTGCAACGCAGGAGAGGTAAAATGAACCCCAGGTCAGCGTCTAGAAGCAACTCTACCAGCTATACCAGTCTATAAAATGCGCATAAAAGAGAGAAGGCACAGAAACACAAACCCACCGTGGAGTGGGGTGGACTGACAGCAGCAGTTTTTTTGGGAGCAAACTGGATGAAGCTGCAGGTCTGCTGGCAGCAGATGGGTTGCTTACAACTTGCGATGTCTGGAAAAGAGCAGAGATTTATATATTTGCTGTCTCATTTTCATTTAGTTTGTTTTTGACCTCTATGTGGGTATGACTGAGTCCTTCATTCTTCTCCTGGCCCCAAACTGGTCGTGAGCTGGACCTCAGACTTGTTGTCTGTGACTAGAGCCAGAGTCACATTCAGCGGATGACAAACCAAGAGGTGACTCAGTCGTGTTCCTGAATGCACCCCTGTAGACAAAAGTGGCTTCTTTATTGGATCTATTGCATAACTGTCCCTAACCTGCACTGAGCATGAGCATTTACGTCCCACAACTACGCTGCTTTCCTTCATTTTGTCTTTCAGATCAAAACAAAGGTAGAAGCCACTTTATGCTACAGATGTGATGCAGTCTTTTTATTATAGACCTGATCCTATTTCATCACACCTGTCTTCTTCTGTGTTGTCTGATTCGCTGCCTTTGACTGGGCTGGTTCTGTCTTTTCACCAACTGGCTTCACAACAGTCAAATTTGCCGCCACAGGCCCTTTGCTCTCTTGCCCCTTCTCCTGTTTGGCTGGGCCTCCGGTCTTGCTGGTGCTGTGGTGGTGGACAGGGGTTGTTGTTTTCAAGTGGATGGGTGCTTTCCCCGGGGGCAGACGGGGGTCTTCTCCAATGTTGACGGTGAGGTTGGTGTAAAGAGGCTCCAGCTCTTTGGAAAGGAGGTCGTAGGTCAGAGAGTTGAGGCCGTCAGAGCGCCAGTTGAGTCTGGTCCTCTTCAGAAGGTCGAATCTAGAAAGACAAACATAATATCACTGTGTGTGTGTCAAAATATGAGGCTAGGAAACTGTTAGCTTAGCTTAGCATAAAGACTGGAGGCAGGTGGGAACAGCTAGCCTGGCTTTGTCCTGGAGTTTCTGCTTAAAGTCACTGTGCCCAGAGATAAATAACCCCAGCACATAAACCCTGTAAAAGCAAAACATGTCATTTCTACACTTTAGCACTTTTATACAGATTTTTAGATTAAGTGAGCTCTAGAGGTGCAGGTAGACGGGTCTTTTGTTACCTTTTGACGGAGCCAGGTTAGCTGTTTCCACCTGTTTCCAGTCTCTATGCTAAGCTAATCTAACAGACAGATATGTAGCATTGATCTTCTCATCTGATTCTCTGCAAGAAAGAAATGTCAAATTATTCCTTTAACGATACCATGTGAAAAAGACCTCTCCGTAAAAGTTAATAATGTGAATAAATGTGATTTGTGGCGCTGCAGCTGATTTACAGGCGCTTGTTTTTATAATCAATAATATGTTTCTGAAGCATCATGGACGAGGAAATTGTGTTTTTCTAATCTGAAAACAAATGCCAACACCACATCATAGTATGTAAATGAAAAAGAAATAGCCATAATTTAAAACTCAACATGTGACGGGTTGGAAGATAGGACAGGTTGGGGCAAAAAGGGGAAGACAACATAATTCTGATGCTTGTCCCCAGCAATGGAAGTGTTAGTGGTACAAAGTAAGTGTTTATGTGTGAAAATACTTCATCATTCAAAAATATATCCCCACAAAAAGTGTGAAAAATGTCCCTACATCATTTTCGTGTGTTTGAGAGTGTGTCTATCTGTACCTGCGTGGGTTTTGCTCATTGCCTCTGTCTCCTTTATGCTTGATCATCTTGTAATGACCAATGGCCACTGGAGGGCGCATGATCTTCATGCCAGACAGACGTACTCTGGATAGGCAGCACACAACAGGAGTCAACAGGAACAGCAGATTCTCATTCTCAGGCATTAAACTGGAAAACTAGACTCAGAGGATAATATTAGATCAAAAAAGCCTGGCACTTTACTATCCATTTTATTTTCTACAGCTTAAAACAACAGCAATTCTCAATCTGAGTAGATCTAGCCTCTAAGGGATTAATTTAAAACCATAAAAAGAAAGAAAACAAACAGAATTATGGGTGATGTATGAGAATAACACACCTTTATGGCTCATAGGTGGTAAAAAAAACCCACTGTGGTTCCCTTTTTCCATCTCTGATGCTTCTGTACCACCCTTATCTAAGTCAATCAAAACATAATGTGATAGATGTAGTTTAGTATATGATATATTTTAGGTTGCAACATGCACAAAAGTCAGTCTTACAGAACATAGGGAATAAATATTCTTGTAGTTTTGCCTCATGTAATAATTAGTGCAAGCTTTTTCTTGTTCCATTCAGTTTCTCTCACAACAGATTGGCAAATGCTAGAAGAGTCAGAGAGTGGAGAGAGAGGACCGCAGCACAGAATGTGATGGGCCTGAAAACTTTTAAGCACGCAGTCCAGCCCACAGCTGTGATCTAGTCCATGCAAACATACTCACTGAGCCCACTCCAAGAGATACACAGCAAAGCCACAGCAGTGGGAGGGGACGTGAAGATGAAAGATGAAAGATGAAAGATGATGTTAGGATGCATAAAATAAAAGTCAAAGAAAAGTAAAACATGTGGTACCGAAACAGTAAACACGAGAAATAAGATGAATCAGTAAAAAAAAGAGGATAAAGAAGAAGAAGAAGCGGAGATGCTGAAATGGGCATGCATGTAGTTCGGATGCTGAACACATGTATATCTCACATGCTGACACGCAGGATGTGGACCTCTGCGCCATTCACCCTCCTTACCTGGCAGCAATGTCATCATCCTCTCCGCCCCAGCCCCAGTACTGGTTAGGGAAGCCATTCATCTTCATGTACTGGTCCGGTGTCACTGCAGACACTCCACCAAAATACTGTGGGTACGGCAGCCTGGGAGGGTGAAATCGCCAGTGTGCAATCTTAAAAGTAAAGCCTCAGCACAATACGTCCATCCACGCACACATACACACCGTGCTTCTACCTGTATCTGAACTTGTCCATGGCCACAGACAGGTGTGTGGGAAACTGCTTGTGGCAGGTGTAGGTGTTGTGGTCGTTCTCAGGCAGCAGGTCAACATCATGAAGGAAGATGCAGCTCCAGTCTTCATCTCTGAGGGCCTCCCGCACCCCAACGTTCAGCAGCTTGGCTCGGTTAAAAGTACCGTTCCCCCACTGAAGTTAGAAACAGAGACAGATGTTAAAGGTCCATTGTGTAGGAGTTAGTGGCATCTAGCGGTGTAGTTACAGATTGCAAATTCCTCGCTTCACCCTCCCCTTCCATGTGCAGAGGAGAACCTATGGTGGACACAAAGTGCACGAAAAAAACCCAAACGGGCCTTTCTACTGCCAGTGTTTAGTTTTTTACATTCTGGGCTACTGTAGAAAAAAAATGCTCATTCTAAGGTAACAAACATAAGCATAACAACATGTTTATGTTGTTATGGGTGAACTGACCCTTTAAATCAGATGTTTGCCTCACTTCATTATTATATTCTGTATAACAGTATTAAACCAGTATATCTGGTACTGTACACCAATAATACAAAGGTGTTACAGCCACTATTATACAGTAATATACCAGTATTACACAATGATAAACTAGTTATATATATACATGAAATACACCAAACAAATAATACTTTAGTAGTACCAAAATATTACAATATTCATATACTGATAATACATTAGTATTATGTAATAATATAAAGTAGTTATACACTGGTAATATACCATAACAGTGTTAGACTGGTATTGTTACAGCATTAACACCATTATTATTACATAATGCTACTATTATCCTTGGAATATTTACACATGTAACACACCAGTTTTACACTCATAACCTAACCTGCTGTACTATATAGATGCTGTAGTGGATCTGTTGTCTTTGCAAGAAGGGGTGAAGGTGGTAGAGGAGGGCACGGAGATGAGTCTGCCGGTTCCGGTATGGTACCACTATCGCTGTGTGGTGGCGGGGTTCACAGTCTGGAGGTCGGTAGCGTCCGCCCGGCAACACCAACGGATTCCTCTGTCTGATCTCCTCCAGAGACAGAGGAGAGGAAAGATGGACAGACACAGGTCCGACTGGAGGAAAGAAATGGAAATTGATTGATTGACAAACAGCTTAGCAAAATCCCACACAGCTGTTCAAAGAGCATTTTACTGTATATGTATATGTTGCATAGAACAGCACACATTTAACCCCTCTGACTCTCTCACCCAGCAGTGGGGAGGGGATCTGGCAGTCTCTCAGCGGCGGTCCCGTGGCAGGGGGTCCAGTGCCAGAGTTGCGAGGCGGGGGAGGCGGAACTCCCAGATGACTGAGGTTGGTATAGACGTCATGAGGTCGGGAGTAATCAAACTCCGGCTCTGTGGTGTGCACCAGGACAGACACCAGGCCTCTGAAGCCCCCGAGGGAGAAATAGAGAACAAAGGCAAACTGGAAGCCCACCAGCAGGGCTAGTGTGCACGGGGAGTCCAGAGAGCGCCCAAAGCACGCCATAATAACGGGAGATTGTAGAGGTACAGTGAAATTCAATGTGGGGGAAATGGATGGGAGGAATGGGAGGAGAGATGTGTGGGGGAGGAAGAAAGCGGGCAGCTGGATGATGAGAGTGGAGGAAGAGGTGGGAAATGAGCAAGGAGAAGCAAAAGGAGAGGAGGGGAAGGAGGCAGCGCTGAGTGCAGACTCAGGCGTACAGGAGGGGGGCGTCCATCTGTAGGAATGGATAGCAGTGGTGGTGAAGCTCAGTCAGCACTGCCATCACCTCCTGACCACGGACGTCACTGAGAAGGAAGAAGAACGTTAGTTTATTTCATATATTGCTTATTATTATTATTGCATTACTTCAGTCTAAATGTAGGTTACCTGGATTTGCAAGGGCCTAACTAAAACCTGTCCTGGGCCAGGAAGGGCTCACTCCACATCTCTCCTCCTCTTCCTCCTTTCATCCTCAAACTTTCTGTTATTAAAAAAAAAGACTTGAATGAGTAGCAGCACAGCAGCAGATCTGTCTCAGCACGACTGTGTAGTCTACTGTAAGCTAAAAATAAGCTGGGGAATGACAAGCAGCTACAAACAAATGTCATGTTTGCTTCTTTATTTAGAAGGGCTTATTTTCAGCACTGACATTTCCATGGGGCATGCATGGGAAGAGACGCTTATGCCTGCAGATCTATTAATCCAACATCCCAGTTCCCTGTTAGCCCCAACAGTGCTACTGCAATGGACTGGATGCATCACTGGAGCTTAATTTTGTCAGACAGGAAACTCAAATTCATTCAAAAATAGATCAGCGTAGAGCAGGAACAACGGTTATCAGTACAGAAAGCCTTCAATCCAGATGATTAGCCTATCAGCATCCATCGTTAGGGCCTGTGTGTGTGTGTGGGGGGGGTGCAGGCTATCCTATCCTGTAGCTCCAATGTTTACATTTATTCGACAGGATCACTGGCTACAAGATTTATCCTCCTGCAACAAAGAGTGTTTCCTAATTTGCAGTTATTGTTGTTTTAATTAGAGGCTCCATGCGAGCTCTGCAGCACCAGCCGACTCACCAGCACATCCCTGCGACGTTTCAAATCCAGCCCCCGGCTTCCTCCGAGCGTCGACGGGCCGCCGCCACCGAGGAGTAGACGCGATGGACCAAAAGATACCGGGTGTTTCTTGGGGTTTTTTTTGCTGATGCTGGTCGCTCTTCCTCCCTCTCCTCCTCCTAATCTCTCATCCGATGCGAAATGTCTCCGTGGCTGCTTAAAGACCGCTGCAAACGCCTTCACACGCAAGAGCATCGCCGCATATCCGTCCGGTGTCAACACGGGCAAGTGCGCTCTGCCTCATCGCTGTATCATTGAATCAGATGGGCTGGGGCGCACGGCGGTGACGCGCCAAGCGGCATATTTGAAAATGAAATGATAGTTTTGACTCTGATTGATGAACGAACCAAAACTTGACCACACACAGTAAACGCCGATTAAAACGCTGGATGCAGTTATAAAAAAACAAAAAACGCTTGTGTGGATGTTGGATCGGCCATTATACAGCAAAATGTATTTTCTTTTAAGATATTGAGTGCGTTTATATGTGATCTAATATAAAAGGTTTTTACACTCCAGGTTTCTGATCATCTGTGTGCAGATGTGTCATAATGTCTCACCATCTCAGCCACATCTCAGCCTAAAAAACCTGTTTATTGCCACATTGCGTTTACATGCACACTAGTATCCTGCTAATACTGTCCTACTATATTCTGGATATTGAACATGAAAACCTGATTATTCATAATTTATATCCCTGTAGAAACCAGGATAAGGTGTTTACATGTCACAGTATCCTAGCTTCTAGGTTTCTCAAAACCTAGATTAGGTTTTATCCAGGTTTCTCAGACCAGGATATTAATGTAACCCTGACACTCCAAAAAACTTCAAACCCCATTTAGATCCACAACCTCCAATACAAAACTGCTTAAAAGGTCTAATTATGGAGTTAATAATATTAAACGTCAGCTGAATCAAAATGTTCATCAGAATTATAATGATTAATGTGCAGTCTGACTTATTACAATATCAGACTACATGATCTACATTATTTTAGTCTGCATGTTGATATGTGAATGTATATCATTTTGTCAGTGTGAAAATGTTCTGTAGTAGGCAGTGGGACTACTTTTTTTAAAAACATGTTTTTGTTTTCCTGTGCAGATTCATGAAGGAGAATTTTCTGTAGATTCCTCCTTCACTTTGCCATTCTTTTCTCTCTCTCTCTCTCTCTCTCTCTCTCTCTCTCTCTCTCTGTGTGTGTGTGTGCGTGTGTGCGTGTTCATCTGTGTTGAAGATAGTCTTGTGCAAAAGCACCACACAGAAGAGCTGTGGGAAAGAGCATGAAATTGTGGGCTTGAATCCAGCGCTGCAGAGACAAAGAAATCTCACAATACCGCGGGATGTAGTAAAGTAGTTGTGGCTAAAAACAATTCTGACACAAAAGCACATACAAAACTCTAAAAACCACAGAACATCAATTAAACACCGGTACATTTTTATGATTTTCATAAATTAAAAAGGCTTCTAGTCGAGATAAGTCACTGTTGAAGAAGCAAGAACTATTTTGACTTTATTTTCCCTTTAAAGATATCAGATGAAATTCTCTTATTGAAAATGATTTAAAATTCAGGACATTTTAAGGCATTTTAAGTACCTGATGACACCCTGCCCACAGTATCAAAATTATATTAACTATGTTTACCATTCCGGATTTGGGAGAATTCCACCTCCCAAAATCCCCTACAAAAGTTTAAAGGACCAGTTTTTGTCATACATTGAATGTAATCTGAACTTGTTTATATATGTTTGTATTATAAATTGTAAATTATAAAGTGTGGACTCAAACTTCCTCTACACAAAGTGATATTTCTTCTTTATTTCTCACACAGCATCCAACCCAGGGGCATCAGTTGTTCTCTGGCTTTATGCAGCAGGCTAAAAATGTCTTTATTCACATGCAGCAGTGGCTTGTCAGATTACAGAACAGGGACAGGACAGAATACTTATTGCTAGAGTAGTTCCACATAGGTCTACCAACATAAACAGCCTAAGCCTCCAATAACCCTGAAGCAGATAAAGCATAACAGAAAAACTGTGCAAAACAATGCATCAACACTAGTATTGTTTGTAGCACTACATAAAAACACTGCCCTCATTGTCTCAAAGCAAAGCGGATGTGTGTTTTCTCTAAATGACTCAGTGTCCCCTCAAGGAATACTGTTTTAAAGTATCATACAGACAGCATAATATTAGTCAAGGCACAGAATAGACTCCTTACACAGGCAGGCTGGTGGTTCAGGTCCCTCAGATCAATTAGAAAAGATGATGATGATGATGAATACCTGTTGCCGTTTTATCAATCAACTGCCATGATATATACAGAAAAGTTTGAACTGGTTAACTTGAATAATAGTTTAAACTTTTTGAGCAATTGTTTTTGTGTCTGTTAATGGTGGGAAATAGCCCCAAATCTGTGACTAGTTGTTTATTAATACAGTATAATTTAATCACAGAGTTCAGGGCTAAATGGCTTCGGACCAGTGAAATGTGATGCATCTCCCAGATCAGCACACACAGAAAGTCATACAGAGCACCTTTTCTATGTATATATATAAAAAAAAATCTATAATGCATTGCTTTTCTATTTAATCATGATCTTGAAGTGTTAATAAAACAAAAAATGACTTCTATCACAATAAGCACTATTGTGTAAAAAAAATGGAATGAAATGCTTCACAGGTTTTCAGTACTCATTTTTTCATCGGTTTAGGCTTGGGGAAAAACACTCTTCTCAGACAGTCTCATCCATTTCAGATGGTAAAACCTTCAAAACCTTCAATTGAAAAATGTGAAAACTCAGGTGAAGTACTGCAAGCGCTTTGCTTTCCACTCCCTTCAAGTTATGTGATTGTATTTCTCACTTCTCTTTCTATTTAATCAATGTATTGCCCATCATCTCCATCCTCTCTCCAATAATGATAATAATAATAATTATAATAATAACCTCAAATATGCAATCCTTTCCCTCTATCTCTCAAGTTTTTTATTATTTAAATTATCTGCTGCTCCTCCTCCATCCTCTTCCCCTCACTCTCTCCACCTCTCAGTATCCCCTTTCTTTACTTTTTGTAGTTGCCAAACTGAATGGCCAGCCGGTCGCTGACACAGCGGAACGTGGCAGGCTGCACCTCCCAGTAGTTGACAGGGTTAGCAAACAGGCTAATGCCGTTATAGAATGTCCTCTTCATCCCAAACCCTCGAGGGCAGAAGGCATCCACACCCACCTGGTTGATGTTGTTGGAATGGAGGTACACCACCTGGAAAGCAGGAGTGGCGACGGAGAGGGTGAGTAGAGCGTCGTGTTAGATATTCAGTCTCAGATGGCAAACAAAATGTGTGCAAGTTAGACTCACCTGTAGGTATTTCATATCTGGGAGGCCTTTGGGAACACGAGTGAGGCGGTTGTTGTCCAGATGTAGCTCTCTCAATCTGGGGAGGTAAGACAGACTGCCGTTCTCTATGTTACGGATATGGTTATAGCCAAGGCCCAACCTGGAAAAAGTAAGACAAGGAGAGAGACGTGAAATAGGCAGAAATTAGGCCGCTGCATGGTACATTAAGCTTAACCGTTTTACTAGTGTGAACTGGGGTAAATTCCCTGATAAATATCATTGCAACAAAAGGACATTAAGCAACATGAGGATTAGTGCCTCTGCAGCCTGCCAATACTCCTGTGACTATAAATAACCACATTATAGATTAGAGGTGTGATAAGGGAACAGAGAAGACAAGAATAACTTTTCCTACTATAACAAGTCAAAATATCTGCTGTGAAAAGGCCTAAGAGAAACCAATTTAAGGTATTTGTCGAAAAGTTTTCTCTCTACATTAGATGAGAGGGAGAGACTGCTATTATGACTAGAGTGGGAAAGCCCACACAAGCACAAACTATCATTTATCCTGCTATTTCTTATGGCATGTCAATGTAGTTCATATTATTACCCCTGAGGGGCACTGCTGACTGGAAATGAAAAACTCAGATAAGCAAATCCCTCGGGGTGCAAGAAATTAGTTTTGGTTAGTAATGAGTATGATGTTGAAGCTTTAAAGATACCTGTACAGGTTTTTGTAGCGGCTCAGGTCCTCCAGTTCCACAGCCTGGATCTCGTTGTGGTCCAGGTGAAGCTCATGGAGACTGTCTGGGAGATCTGAAAGAACACCATACCTCCACTTTAGTGTGAGATTGGATTTTGTCAATTTTTGTGTCCTATACCCCGTTGCCCTTTTTTTCCTGTATTGACCCTTTGGATTCTAATTAGAGGTATTTAAAGGAATAGCCATTTTGTGGAATGCGTCAGTTCTTAGAGTTAGAAGAGAAGATTGGTAGCATTGTTGTCTGTCAGTAACAGTAAATATAATAGCGGCCAATTAGCCTAGCTTAGCATAAATACTGGAAACAGGGTGATACAGCTAGCCTGTCCTTTCCAAAGGTTTTAACATTATGCATACCAGAACCTCTAATACTCACACATTGTATGTTGTTTGTTTAATGCATACAAAAGTGTAAAAATGACAATTTGTGGTTTTACGGTTGGATACATGTCGGACTATTTCTTGGGTGGGGACAGCAGTTGCCAGGCAGCCGGCGAAGACATCATTGTATGGATTAAACAAACAAATTACCTGTGGACAAAGCCAGCAAGTGGTTTCCCTTTGATTCTACTCTTTGTGCAAAGCAAATTGGCTGCTGGCTTCATATTTACAGACACGAAAGAGGTATCAATCTTCTCATCTCAGTGAATAAGAATATTTCCCAAAATGCTGAAGGTAGTCTCAAACAGTGTGATGCCCCATTGGAAATGTGTTAACCACACAGATGGCTTGTTACCTTTTGGCACCCCAGTAAGTTTGGCCTCTGATATACGCAGATAATTTAGTTTCAATCCCTTGAAGGCTCCAGGCTCAAAACCGCTGTTATGGATGGGGTTTGCTCCCATTTCTGCAAGATGAAGGGGATATTTGTGGCATGAAATAAAATACAGTCTCTTTAATCTTCAAAATCCAATGCCAATGCTATACAGTGGCAAAAGCAGTGGTGAGCACCACCGAATATAGCCTGAATTGGTTGAAGTCATCAGCGTTTCTGACCTATGCAGTTCATGGTGCCCAGCCCTGAGAAGGCTCCAGCTGCCACTTTCTTGATGCGGTTCTCGTGGATCCTCATCTCAACCAGAGAGGCAGGCAAGTTCTTGGGGATAGTGGTCAGCAAATTCTTGGAGAAGTAGAGCTTCTGCATGTGCTTCAAAGGCACGAATGCTCTGGGGTGGACTTTGGAAATAAGGTTATTCCTCAGAGACAAACCCTGAAAAACAATAGTAATCATGGAGAGGCAAAATTCAACACTCACTTTATTTGATTTGTGTGAAAACATCAGTCAGAAAATGAAAAGAAAGTGAAAATAATACCCAGAATGCACAAGAGCTTGTGTTTGCGTCTTCTGTCTCTACTGAATGTGTTTAAGTAAATTAAAACAGATCTAGGAACAGTTCACTGCACTCCAGACTGTCTCTCCACCTGCGCTGGCTGAAAGATGGAGACAGATGTAGGCTACAGTAAACAGACCCTAATAGAGATGCTATTGTATAATGTCATGTTGGGAGTTTCCTCTGCTGCCAGACTTAATATTGCTCTTGGTCAGCGCTCTTAAATGCTGGTCAGGAGTGAGCAAAGTTGTTCTGCTAAGAGAGGCAAGGATTTGAGCTTGAATACTCGCATTTGACTTTGGGCTCAAACTTAATACAATTAAAGCTCTCAGAGCAAAGGGCGGTGGAGGGCAAAAAAGAAAGGAAATGAACCTCTAAATCCCAGAGGAAACGGAGGTTTATAATGATATTTCACTCTACCAAAGCCAATACAAGCTGAGCTGAATCGGTTACACATCCTTGAGAGGTGCTTATCTTATGCTGAGAGGGACATTATGAATGTGACCAGCCTGTGTGTGTCTCTTACATATAAGTTAGTGAGGCCTTTGAAGTCATCCTCTTTGAGCTCAGTGATACGGTTGTTCTGCAGGTCCAGGAACTTGGTGTCCCGAGGAATATTCTTTGGCACCTCGGTCAGACCTGAGGAGAAAACCAATAAAAACACAGAGGGGAATCATACTCCATTAAATTCTTCCATGGATGACTGTGAACCAACACCCTAAAAAGCTGTTTGCTTTCAATGGGCAAACTCTTAGGACATCTTAGTCAGACATAGACCTTGGAAAATAAATAGTCACTGGGTTTTTTAAAACCTCCATCAGGCCTAAAAATGAACCCAATCACACTCCCACACAATCTCAAATGAGCACGTTGGGGCTCCTCGTCTATTATTTTAATGAGTGGTGAACATAGACACAACCATGTAGGTCACACGTCAACGCAGCACATAACTAACACTTTGGGACTGACAAAGACATGGACACACGTGCACTCTCACACACACACAAATGCAAATTCCCCTCACACCAGATGGGGACACCAGATGTGTTTCCCATCTGGTTTCCATTTGACAGAAGTCACAAAGGATGTGACTTAAACACCATGAGCAAAGTAAAAGGGAGACAAGGGGCACAACCCTGGCACACACAAACAGAGACATACTGGCTGTGTGTGTTAATGTGTGAGCGCTGAAGCTGTCATTACATGTGGAAACAAAAGTGTCCTAATTCTTTGTGACAGAAACACCTGCTACGAAGCAGCGAAAATGTGCAGTTAGCAACGTCAGTGACAAGCATAAACACCAAAAGCTGTTATGGTTAGTGTTTTTTATGAGTATTGTTTACTAAGCAGTAAATGCACAAAGTACTAAAAATGGGTTACAACAAGTGGATAGCGTTAAGAAATACACCTGCATTATTCCCCTCAGTGATCTCTCTGGAAAAATGACTCAGCACACGCACAAACACAGCAACCAGTGATCATTAACAAGACCACATCACAGAGCCACGTGGACAAGCACATCAGATGTGGTCAATGGCGCAGACAGGCCACGGTAAGCGAAGCTCGACCTCATCTGGAGCACGACCATGATGCAACCAGACTTGCTGGTGAAAGCGCCAGCTGTCCCACTGGGATCCAGTTTGCCACCAACCACATCTGACCCACAGGACTCTACCCAGAGCTGTCCATCTAGAGTTAAATTTAGATATATGGCTTTGGCTGTACTGTGCCACACCCTCTGTGTCACCACACAGGATCAAACCCTCAGCAGCTCCCTCTTACATTCAGCTCAAACCACGTCCTCGCAGTGCTGGGAGATCTGGAACTTTATAGCATAGCTTGATCCAAGAAATAAGCTTTTTGCCTTCAGGGAGCAAAGATACATTCATTAAAGTTACGGATGAAAGCTCAAGTTCCAATTATAAACCAAACTCAGTCTCTATGATTTACTTTTCTCAAATGTGATGAAGTTATTACAGCTGCTGTGAGAGAAATAGGACCTCAGAAAGTGCGGAATGTTACCAGGTGGATTCATGTGGTAGGAAATTTTTACCTTCCAGTCAACACCTGCAGCTTTCGACATGCATCCTGCCAGCTGGAAACCTTAAAATTTATATGCCTGCATCAAATGTAACAGACATGATAAACAGACCTGAAAAAACTTTCACCAACATCCTCATTAACTGAATCCCTTAACCCACTAAACCCCAAACCACAGCGCTTCACCATATCGGCCACAAATCTCAAAGCCTGTACCGCAAACTGACAAAACTAGCACCCTCTTAAACCCCAGCGCCCCTTCAACACAAATACCCGACATCATGCTGGGATGCTCTCTGAGAGGAGACAGACGCCACCGCTAAAATACATCTGCTCTAAATAAGCACTTGACATCTCGGAAATTATACGCTTCCACATTTACCCTCTGCAGAAAGACCAGGGACAGTAAATATATAGAGCCTGTAAAATGATGATTCGACAAAACCATTATGTCTAAACACAGACAGCTTATTAGAGTTATATAGCTAGTATAATGTGAGGAATCTTTATATCCACAAATACAACTGGATGCAGTTTCTTTGGTCCTGCGAGAATAAACAGAGGAAGAATAGCATGCACTTACAATATCCACAGGAAATTGTAGCGTATGCTTGTATGGAAACATGACTAAAATTAAGACAAAGACAGACTGTAAAAGCATCATGGAAATCATATTTTGATCATATGCAATGTTGATGTGTCAAGAAATAGCTGACTATTTTTATATGCTTGTCACTTCACTACAATAGCTTTATGTTTTTTTAGTGTAACTCATCACTGTGATTATTTGACATTCTCACGTCCTTATTTTTATTCAAAAACACCTCATCTGTACACATTAACACAACGTCTATCTGTTATCATCCTGTCCTTTTAATCATCTCCTTTATCTTAAACCTGTTTAAACTAACCCATCCTCCCCTCCATCCTCCTCCTCCTCCTCCTCCTCCTCCTCCTGTTTTGGCTTTCCTATTAAACATCCTTTCCACGTCCCAAAAACAACATGAAACAGTTCCTTTAAAGACAGTGAGGAAATTATAAACTTTTCATCTCCTCCCTTGAAAAGTGTCCCTTTTTTCATCCACTACTATGTCTTTCTCTCTCCCTCTCTTTCCGTCTGTCTTATTTTCTCTTCCTCCTTCCTTCTCCTGACTCAGTCTTCTCCACTCAAACCATCTCTCCCTTCCTTTCCCACCCAGTACACAAAGTCTGGGACACAAAATCCCTCAAAGACATGCCTCTCCTTGTCAAAATACACCAGCATTATCCCCGAGGAAGAAATTCCCCTCTTAGATAATACACCAAAGGGAGACTTTATTCTCTGGAGCTATCAAAGTCATAAAAGGCTTCGGGTCATGCTCACTCATTTGCTTTCCCTTCTGAACTTCTCCATACACACACATATTTAGAAATGATGACAAAGCATCACAGACATGCGTTTCTCTCTCTCTTTCTCTCCCTTTCTCTCTCTCTCTCTCTCTGTCATTTCACACACTTCCACTGACCGAGGTCAGAACACTGGACGACGCTGCGCTGACAGTGGCAGCCGAAGGGGCACATGTGTGTGTCAGGGGAGGGGATCTCCTCCACGGCTGAGCCTTCTTCCTCGTCCCTCATCATCGTCATCATCCCGCCGCTGTCCATGCTGTCCATGGCGAAATCCCAGAAGCCTTTCTGCTCAAAGGGCAGGGCCGAGGATGGGGAGAGGAGCCGGACCACGCATAGAAACAGCAGGAGGGAGCAATGTGGCAACATCTTTAACTTACACACCTGAGGAAACAAAAGGAGGAAGGAGAGCAGCTTTATTGTATATGAATGTTTACACTCAGTTGGTTTATTATACAATAAGCTAAAACTAGTGCAGTCTAATACAACAGCAGGACAATAAATCCTACATTCATGAAAGCTATAATGTTCAGTTTTTGTTGAAACAGTTTCATAGAGGTGTTGATTCAACTTTATAGTCATTTGGATGTATTTTGTTCAACCCCTTGAGAGTAGAAAGGAACAGTCATATGCACATGTCACATGTCTAAATGTCTGTGATAAATGTAAGGAAAGGAAGTGTATGAGCAAGGCTCAGTCAAAGCAGGTGACTGCACACATATCCCCAGATTCATGTGCATCAGTGGATATTTGGCATATTTACATGGCAGCATTATTACTTATTGTTTTATTTTATAGAGGAGCCTTGTGTTGAAATCTAGTTTGAAGAGCTTTATTATTATATTGTGCTTACGTGGCGCATATTCTTGAACAGAACTGTGTTTAACCCAAATGTCCTCATACTGACAGACACACAGAAAACCTGGGACCAGGTAGTTCTATTCCAGCATAAAAGTATACTGGTTGGTTTTTAGGGTAAATAATGAATAATGATGCTGCTATGTATTGTCTGTTCTTCTGTGTGCACTGTACTTAATGGGAACATGTGGGCATCAGAGTTAATACACAATGCGCAGAGAGTAGGAGGTGTGTGTGTGTGTGTGTGTGTGTGTGCGCGGTGTGGGGTGTCAACAGGGATCCAAAAGCAAACTTTTGCACAGGTTAATCCAGCCGTGTGCATGAGGGCTCTAAATTCATAGCTAAGGATAATGGATGATAAATGGACATTGAAATATTGTGAAATGGTCTGCTTATCCTTAATTACAAAGCACTACTGTTTATACCACACCTCACAGGCAGACCAGGAGCTGGAGGCTGGTGAGGAGAAATGAACTCATACCCCCAGGGAAATTTGCCAAGACTCGACTCTGGGAATGAAAGTCACTTAAACCACACTGACAAAATGTCACTGTCTGCTTCCCGCACACCGTTCTAAAGAGAGCATGTCTCTTCTCACTGGCCAATCAGATAGTCTAGAGGACATCACCTCAGCGGTGGAAAACTTTATTCCTACAACCAAGCAGTCAAACAAAGCCACCATTCATGTAGAGGGGAAACTGGGTGTGCAAATGCAAGTGCCTGTCTGTGTGCATGTACGTGTTTGAATGAGTATGCATGTCATGAAACACAGACTCCATGATGTCATAGCTGTGCACACACACACACGCACACACACACACACACACACACACACACACACACACACACACACACACACACACACACACTGCTAATTGAGGTCACCAGACATGTGAGCATATGTGTCTGTGTTTGTTTCCTTCCTTTATCCTGCCTGCACTGACCTAACTAAGACTCACACGCCCACTCAACAGAAAATCTAATTCCTAGAAAAACAAACTATTACCAGGCCAATTGATTCTTACCGCAGGAAATTGTGACCCTTGACTGAAGCTAATCCTATGAAGTCCAGTCCTACACGGGACCTTGGGGTGACCTAAAACCCTTTAATCTTTAACCCTGTTGTGTTAATTTCTTCTCTGATCCCTCAGCTCAGTAATCCTACAGCTGGAAAGTCTTGCTGCCAATGGTTAGCATGCAAATGGACTTTCCAGGGAAGTTTGAGGATCCTGTAGCAACTTGATCGTGCTCTCAGAAGAGAAGCAAAAGCAAATTTAGGCTGTCAGCATTTTCTGGACTGAGAGATAGACAATAGAGAAAAAGAAAGAGGGTGGGAGAGGGGGGGAATAACACAATAATAAATTAAAGTTGTCTTAGGGTTGGGTTTTTTTTGATATAATGGGAATTTGTACTATACTTCAAATATGACATAACATTTAATATCTCTTAACTTGAATCTTTATTTTGTCTCTTTGTGTGTTGCTTACTCCTTCTCCTAAATAGGACACCAGTCAAACACTTGATCTTGATCTCTGCCCTGCCTTTTTCACCTAATGTCCAAGGATATTTCTGGTAGCGCTGACTGTTCACAAGACTTTGAATGGCTTAGAAGGGAGACTACAATAATAAAGCTTGTGAGGGGGGTTTCAGGGGCTTTTTAATGTTGGGGGAAATGCTTCTCATTCCACATTTCATGAAAAAAATGTTCTCTAAACTGATACTGCCTTAACAAAAACACTCCACAAAGGAATGTGGTCAGAGTACATACATCACAGAGTGTGTGGGTGATGAATTAACAACACATGCTTATCAATTCAACTTCAAGACTTGCTGACTATTCCTAACCTCACATACAAACTGGGTTTAGAGTCCTGAATTATTTAAGACTATGCATGAGAAAAGGATCCATTTTCAGTCTGTTAAAGTTGCTTATGCAATCCACTGCAAGTGTTTTGCTCTATTCAAAGAAATAAAAGTATTATTTAGGGACATTAAAAAAAAGAAAAAAGGAAAAAGTAAAACAAAGAGCCTGTGCATGATGTGGACCTGGTCTGGGAGCATGAATAACTGGCCCCTGCAGTCTGCTCTCAGCAATAAAAATAGCTGCCAAATTATACCATTTTGCAGAAAAGAAAAAACACCACTAGCCTTGGCTTGGCCAGAAGAATGCAGCCAAAAGGACATAGCGAGGGCATATATGGTCAGCATCACACAATGACACGCAACACACAAAAGAACTGGGATACACACATTTTTTATACACCTACAATTTCTGCAGCTTTTTTTTTTTTTTATTTGCAACATTATGGGAGGTATAACAAGTATATATTGTAAATCTAAAAATGTGGCACCCAAGCTCTCGTCTGTGGAGCCATTTTTCATCCGTCCAACCAGTGATTTGTCAGCCATTTGCAGAGATGTGGTAGTGGATGGAGATTTGCAGACAGAGGTGTTGGATGATGGACGAGGGAGAAAAAAAAAGGGAGACAGGAACAAGAACAGCCTATCATCATCCAGGAATGACGTGTAAGGCTACTATAAACACAACATGACGATAAGACTAAACTACATCCCACAGTCAAGCTGCCTCTCTGACTCTAATAACCACTTTTATCTGGCCCTGGTGTGTGTACATATGGATTCCTCTCCTCTCCCTACAGTTAAGCTGTGAGCCATCAAACATCCGGTCTGATACGACAACAAACCGGAGGCTTCAATCTTAATTGTTATTGCCTCCGCTCTCCTCCCATCCAAAGGCCAAGAGTGGTTTAACGGATGGATGGTCGGGTGGCTATTCTCGTCTCGCTCACTGTGTTTGTCTCCAAGGTGCTGTGTGCTGTCCTGGGGGGGGGGCAGACAGAGAGACACCCCAGTAAAAATTTCAATTTAAATTTTGGTTCAAATTTACATAGCATCAGTGTCTGTTCTGTTCAAAAATCTTGCAAAACGCCTCCCGAGAAAAGTGGAGGCCGTTATAGCTGCAGATTAATGCCAATGCTTTTGAAATAATCTAGGTGTAATGCAGAGTTGTCCACATACTTTTGGCCATACAATCTTGCTTGTCCTACCTCAGTCTCATCTTAACATTGAATGAGATGGAGGCTTTTCTATCGTCTGCAGCAGCAATGATTACTTTCCTTCAGTCAAAAACAAAGAAGAGAAGAAACAGGAGGAAATTCCCTGTCTGTGTCAAAGGTGTGTCAGCTCATGTGAATCTCTCTCTCTCACACACACACACACACACACACACGCACACATAAACATGCTCATAATATAATTGTCTGAACCTCTGAAGGAGGTTGAAGCTGTCATAACAGGCACCAGAAGACACTTTTATTAAGATAAGAATTCCAGTAGTTTACGATTGGATTTGAAAGGTGAAAATAGGATTAGGGAAGACACAGATATGAGACAGGGTTCAGGGATGGCTATATGGATGGACCGATGCTGACTGCCAATAAAAGGCAGCAGTGTTTCTGAAAGCACCATCTGGTGAACACTCCATCCTACAAGTGTATCAGTTGTTTGAGTTTCCCACACCCGGTGTCTGAGATTAGCTTTGCATTTCCTATATGCACTATCCATCAAGTGGTGGGTACTTGTCAGCCATCACATCCACCGCAATTACTTTGAAGTGACGGGAGTTCCCACAAAGCATCCTTTTCCCTTGTCAAGCTATACAAACATATATTTAAGCTATATGCTCTCTGTATTGCCAAGAATAATCATCTACTCAAGATACTACACACAGTGTTTGGTCTCCCATGACCGCAGACGGGAGAAAGGCAATCAATGTTACCTCCCACCAAGACAGACACACACATCCCCTATTTTCTCTTGACTTATACAAATTGCTGCCACCTTTTCTCCACAGAGAAAGTTTTAATTGTTGACTGTAAAGTGTAAAATCATCAAATTATATATGCACACCACCTATTTCTTATTCACAGCTGCTGTTCTTGTCTGCCAATGCTGAAACCTTTTGGCATCGCCAAAGCCGGCAATGCCAAAATCCATTAAGCCTCTCAATATTGATCAAGACATAAAATGCTGCCTCATTTTGTCTTCGCATTCATATTTCGGAGCACATCAGCTCTGCTCTTCAGACTGTGGCAGTTGTGTGAACAGAGTTAAGGTGGGGCAGAGAGCTTACCAAAAGTGCCAGCTGGCACCACAACGTCGGTGTATTGGCTGCCGCCACGTCAACACTCAGTGTTGATTAGCATCACATGGTAGCTCAAAGTGATCAGAGTGCTGACTGAGCACAAAATATTTGACATGGCTTAGTATTGTGTTTCAGAGAATAAATCAAATTTTGGCAGGCGTTGCTCAATGGGATATTCATTTGTTTTCAGTTAAGAGTTTCATGTTTTTTTCCCAACCCATCATGTTATTCAAAGCAGGATCCAAGCAGCAATAAACTCTGACACCTAAAAAAAACACAAATGTAAAACTCACACAAATGTTTGCTTGTGGAAATGCAAGCTGGCCCAAACACATACTCACATGTACACATACAGTACTTAAACCCTCTATTTTGGTCTCAAAATCTGAAGTTCCACCTCCAAAATGATCTGGTCATTTGGCTGACCTCCCTCATTTCCTTGTGCCATGTCTCCTTCCTTCACCACACGTGAACACACAGACTGATAGGCACACACACACACACACACACACACACACACGCACACACGCACACACACAACCCAAATTCATGTACTCTTTAGACAGTAGAAGTTAGTGCTAGGCGGGTCTGGTAGGAGCATTCGGGTGGAGTTAACTGCCCCAGTGGCTGTAATTTGGTGACTGCTATCCCTAAAAAAAGGAACTGTTTGGCAGCTTCTCTGTTGCCGCCAAGCTTGGATGTGGTGGCAAGCTGCTCAACACTGCAGAGACGAAGCCTAACCAGAGAGGAACAGAGAGCAAAGCAATACAGGAAAACAAAAAAGGGCCAGATCAGTCAACATCTGACCTGAGGATCTGTGCCTGTGGGCAGATGAGCCTCATTCAAAGTATGTGGAGTATTCCAGAGATTGTGCCAGTTATAAGTGGGCTATGAATAGAGACTGTAAACAATGGCTGCTTTTTGAAAAACCAAAATGGAACAATCAGCAAAATTTTATTGGCAAAACATGGCAAAGACAAAATTTCCAGAGCCTGAATTTAAGTCTGACTTGAATTAAAAATTGTAAGAGTGAGGGAACATTTGACCACCGATTTGGCTGAACTGTAACTGATCAATGAGGGTACAAAGAACTCATCCCCCTTGGAACTTGAACAAGTTGTTTTATAAAACACAGACAGGAGGATGGACAGACAGGCAGAACAGACAGACTGGCAGGTGCAGGGTGGTCAACCCACAGGCTGGCTAATAGGCAGGCAGGCTAGAAGGTCAGGAAATAGACAGATTTAGACCATCATTTTGCCTGTCTGACCATTGACTCCACAGTCAGAAGCTCTCTTTGTACGGTAAGGTGACTCAGTTAACTACACTCGTACAATTGGCTCATACATGGTAGTTACGCATTGACTGGACAAGAAGTCATGAGCACAAGACAGAATGGGGCCAGAGATGGAGAAAAAAAGGACTGTATATTTGTTTGCATTATATTATGTGACAAAATATAACACTGCGAGGAAAAGAGCAGGCTATAATAATGTTCCTGCCAAATAAAGTTTCTCAGGCCACAGTTCTCTCAACACATTTCAATCTGAACACTGTGTGTGTGTGTGTGTGTGTGTGTGTGTGTGTGTGTGTGTGTGTGTGTGTGTGTGTGTGTGTGTTTGTGTGTGCAGAGGCTGAATTTGAGGGTAGTGCAGCCTGTGTACCAGAAGGGGTTGATTGGCACGTCTCACTATAATTATTCTTCCTAAATGATGATGCAGGGATGGACGTAAAAGACCCGCTATAAATGCCCTGTGTTACATTCCCAGTCTGATTAGAGCACAAGGGTGCATTGATTTGAGGGCGAAGTAAAAGGAAGGAACGGTTTTGCTTAAATTATTATCTCATCCACTAATGATAGCGCCAATCGCACATCCTGTGGAGAGTCGTTGCGCCATCTAGTGTAACCCTGGAGTACGAGCTGATCGAAATATCCCAGCATCAGATGCGCCATGCGCCAAAAGATGTAACAGGTTGTATGGATAATATACTTAATATAATAATCGAGAGGGGGGGAAAAACAAATAAATAACTTTTGACAGGTTATGTGGTGCAAAATATGTGTGAACAACATGACAACTTTAACTGAAAGTATAAAAGTTAAAATAAAGTCAATCAAAGTGCAAGTGTGAACTGTAGAGTTTGAAATCTACTAAAATCTAAATGATATGATGATATAAGTACAGTGTAAAAGTTTCTATAGGTCACATAGCCTAAACTTTATAATTCCTCATGCACACCTAGTGTTTGTATAAAATAATACTTATATAATATATGAAATAAACAAGTTGCCCCTGAATAGCACACATAATAAAATAACCGATCTCCCCTACCTTATGGACAGAAATTAGATATTAATTCCAAATTCCAAAAATAGTAGATTGAAGGGTGTTTTTCTCCCTCTGAGCGTCAGATTATCCTGAAGACTGTTGTCTTATATTTTCATCACATTTAGGGATTATTGCAGTATTTCCCCGAGGTCCTCTGACATCCAGCCGCAGCTCCTCCGCCACCGTGTGCCACTGCGAACCGTGTCAGGGTACCGTGTGTGCTCGTTCCAGTCCAAACCGAGGAAATGACTGCGAGCCGGGGGGGTCAAGCCCATAAAGTTAACAAGCCAGCCTCCTTTCTCCACTTTTTGTATGGAGAAAAGAAGAGGAAGAGGAGGAGGAGGAGGAGGAGGAGGAGGAGAAGGAGGAGGAGGAGGAGGAGGAGGAGAGGTACAGTACTTTTGTACTATTATAGCTGCAGTAATATGAGTTGTGTTACTTAAACTTAGTGGCACTCTTATGATAAAAGTGGCATCATAATATCATAGAAAACGTTATAAATGGGCTTATAGGAAGGACATAATATGTATTCATATTATGAATAGTCTAAATATTATGACAATAATATATTTTAAAAAAATTATATTTCATTACATTATTTGGTGTTATTTGGTGCATCCATAACTTATCCATGTATCCATATGTTTCCTAAAGAAGAAGAAAGAGAAGGAGGCGATGCTCTGTGTTTGAACTTTGTCTTAGAGGTCTGTAATTAATCGCTTTTGAAGACAATCTGGATAAAAGACATTGTAATTCTAGTACTGCCACTTAAAACACAAGCTAAAACATGGCATTGTCTGAAACATCTCAGCACTACAGTGCAATTGCAACATACAGTAGTACCATGGGGACCCACGGTAAGCCGATATTGTGGCTCCTGTAATGAAATCTTAAAGTTAAGAGCAACAGTAATGTTTCTTTAACATTCAACACATTTCAGTGGCATTAAAGGTCCAGTGTGTAACATGTAGGAGGCTCTATTGGCAGAAATGGAATATAATATATATGTTTTCATTAGTGTATAATCACCCGAATATAGGAATCATTGTTTTTCTTTTACCTAAAAATTAGTCATTTTAATCTCCAGATGTCATGTGTCGCCTTCCATGGAGTCAGCCATGTTTCTACACTAGCCCAGAAGGGAGAAACCAAACACTGTTTTGAGATAGGGGATTTTTTTTCTCATTTCGCAGCCACTGTAGTTTCTACTTCACACTTGGAAGCAGAGGGCGAAGCAAGTGAGTGGCAATCTGCAATAGATGAGAGCAGCCATAGGTCTCTTTCTTGTCTTCAGAATGACCACGCCCCCTTTTGGGTGAAACAGGAGCTGTAAAAGTGCCTAGTGGTAGGCTACTATATCTAAAAGCTTCTGCATCGCATTTTGCACATCAAACAGTAACAAAAAAAAAACTGTTTACGACTTTCTTTACTTCCCCAAAAAATGAAGGACAGTAAAAGAAGAGATGAAGAGTGGCTTTTAGCCATCTGCTGAGAGGATAAAGATGGTCAACTGTGGGACAGTTAATATCTGTTTGTGGCAAACAATGATGTTACTAAGTAAAGGACCTTTGTGCCGATTGTAACTGTGATGGTGGAACTAAAGTTTTTAATGTGAAAAAATACCATAAAACACTATTTGAATGGAGTTTGGGGGGCGCCCTGATAGCTCACCTAGTAGAGCCTGTGCCCCATGTACCAAGGCTGTGTCCTTGCTACAGCAGCCCAGGGTTTGAATCCAACCTGTGGCCCCCTTCCTAGGTATCATCGCCTCTCTCTCCCCCCTTTCCTGTCACTCTTTAGCTGACACTATCAATTAAAAGCAATAAAAGCCCCTAAAAAATTACAAAAAGAAATAAAAAAGAATGGAGAGTGGTTTGACAGTCTGGAGCAGAAGATCTTTTAACCTTAATAGTTCACATAAACTCAGCTGAGCAAGGTAGGAAATGGAGCTAAAACATGTTTTCCACTTCTGTTGGCTCGTCACTTAATAAACACAAACGGTGGTTCCGCTTCGCCACAGCGATGTAATTAGTTTACAGTAACATAACATTGGACAGACGACCAATCAGAAAAATAAAAAGTCTCACCGACAGAAACAATGTCAGATGTCAGAAATATGTGATTCAGTGAGGTAGTTGTGTATATCAGGTCTGTCAGTTTGATGGAGGCAGACTGGGCAGACCCTATTCAACACAATTGTTGAGGTAATGACATAAGATACTTGTTTGGCTTGCTGGCAAAAAGATTCTGGCTCCAAATAGTAATAATAATAAAAGTGATACGGTATTCTTATTTTATGCAATTAAATCGGCAAAGACTTCAGAGCTTGCATTTACCGCCAGTCAAATTAGAGGGGCTGCTTTTATTCAAAAGGGGGCAGGGGCTTGACTCAAGGCCAAAGTACCCAGATGGGCTGCTTTCATCTATTACCCTGCTAGATGCTACTAAATCCCAAACGCTGGACCTTTAAAACAGGTGGTAACACTTTATTTGAAAGGGTGCGCATGAGACAGACATGACACCTCCATAACCATGACGTGATACCTGTGAACATGAAGTCTTTATGAATGTTGTGAAGTGTCATTCATTTTCAATAGGGGTTAGGTTAGGTTTGATTAATTGACCAAAAGACACTTAATGAAACCCCAGTCATAAATATTTATAAAGATTCCTTCAATGTTATGATGGTGTAATATCAGTTTTATGTGCACCCCTTCAAATAAAGTGTTACCAAACAGGTTCTCCCCAGGACCTTTTTCTCCCAACATCACCTTAGTGACCAGGAGGTTTTGGAGGGTAAACCTACATAAAAATGTATTTAACTACCATTTTAATTTCTAGAAAATATTGTTGATGTACTTATTATGATGACAGAGATCGTAATGCTGTATATTTATTGCATACGTCCAAATTATTAACACACTGTTGGTCTGTAAGCCTAGAAAGACTCCCGGGTCATATTTCGTAAAGAGTTTTAGGGACCATCACATCACACACACTAACTTTAGTACTGGGAGAGAACATGGCGATACCACTAAGCTCTACCAAAATCATGCCGAAAACGTATTTCTAGCACTGTCATTATAAAACGTATGATTTTGTGTCTTCTCACGGTTTTCTATTAAATTTTGTTCTGGCAGGATGAAGTGTTTTTCTCACTGACTCTGATTTCCTCTCCGTATTGCCAGCACCCAGAGCGAGGCAGCGAGTTTGGCAAGCCACACCATCTGGGAACTTTTCCGACCCTATGCAAAATCAGCCCCACACAGACGTTTGTAGTTGTCTACACATTATCCTTGAGCTCTGCTGCTTCGGGAGCTTCAAATCCTAATCGCTTTCCTTATCATCTATATCAATATGAGAGGAGACTGACACTCCTGCCTGTCTTTTTATATGCATGTCATATGCCTTTCTTTCTTTCTTTCTTTCTTTCAAAGAGTGCCGTATCCACAGTAGTGGAGAAGGCATGCAGACCAGATCAATGCCCTGTAGGGGTGTTGGCAGGGAATAGAGTTTTGATAAAGGTCTTTGCAGATAACATTCCTCCCTTCTCTGCTTCCTCTCTCTCTCTCTCGGTTTTTAGATTCAGTCTTTCTCTCTGGTTCTCACTCTTTATTTCTCTGTCTACCCGTCGCTCCCTCTCTCTCTCTCGCTGTGGTTCAGTTGATTATGGTGTTGGTCTGTAGCTGGAGGGCTTGGCATCCAAATTAAACTCTTTTTGTCCTACGAGTGTTCAGCTAACGTGTCTCTAGAGATTAGCACACCCACTCGTTAGCTCTTGCGTAGGTGCTGCCATGCAGTTAATGTGTGTGTGCCTTCCTGTGCAGAAAGAGGAGAATAATATTAACCAAAGAGTTGTTTCTGTGTTTTTGGATTTGGAAGTCAGCCCAATAAAAATGTACTTCTTAGTCCTTAAAGTTGCCAGCTATCAAGGATGAGCACACCAAGGCTGATGGCCGAGTAGTTAGTTCTCCTACACACTGCAGGAAGAACATTGTTGTTGACCCCAAATAGTTGACCCTTAACACTGGAACCCATTATCATGTTCTAACAAAGGAAATGTCCTCTTTCTCCTTGCCTCTCTTTATCTGCTTGTGATGCCCATTTGACTCAGGAAAAGAAATTCTTTAACTGTTTTTCTCTGTGTGTACTGGTGCTTTTTATTTTATCAGCCAGCACTCCCCCGCTCCTCCAATAACAAACACAGGAAGCTGCTGTCGCCGGGTAGAACAGACAGAACATGGGAGAATAAAAGCACTACACCGCTCTACGGTCAACCTCTTACACACGGGCTCTGGCCTCAGCTCGACGGGATGCGAAACATCTGTTGGGAGTGATGGGATGTCGGTTTAACAGTTTGGTCATGTCACATGCAATATGATGGACGTCAGTGAAGTGGCAAATCTGTTAAATTTGAAGATGTGAAGGCATGATGGGAAACTGCAAAAAGAGGACTGATGAGTTTGGCTGTTTTTGTGCAGAGTTTCGGTTCTGCCTCTACGTGTAGGAACTGCAGTATAAATGTGAATGTGGAGTTTCTTAGACAGTAATGTGCTGTTTGTAAAATGACTGTACAATTATGGAGACTGCACCACATGCACAAGACTGAAAGCAGAAATCTAACATGTGATTACACGCCCAGGCTGAGAGAGTGAGACGTATAAAAACGCGCGTGTTCATATCACGTATTCAGACCATGCATGGTCTCTGTGCTCTCACAATCTTGTTCACTTTGTGTTTGCCTCTTAATAACCCAGCTCCATTCTCTCTCTTATTTACGGTCTATCTCTCTCTGCCTCAGTCCTTCTCCCTCCCTCTCTTGTAACTGTAGCGTTTGCAGGGGACCTTCTGTTCTTCATTTAGAGCCGCAGAAAACACTGCTTGCTGTGCAAAACTCATACCTGGAGCCAGCTAGTCACCAGAGCAAGTGCACTGTCTGTAAATAACGACTTCACACACTGAGCACGACTCAACATTTTATCATTTTAATTATATTCATTAGTCTAAGTGATATACTGTAAAGTCTAGGCCTATTGTGTCTTTGCATGGGCGGTTTAACCGATTAAAGAGACTACTTCAACAGTGAATTGCTCGCACTTGCATCAGCTCTCATAAAATATTTAGTTTGTAGTTTGTTTTTTCTGTGAGACTGCAAATACAGATATTATGTTTGTCGCAGCAGGATTTGGTGTAAAGTAGCTGACTACATTGTGAATCAAGGCAAGTTTCTGGGTAATAATACAGAATGGGAGGAATAAAAAGAGAGGGAGTTGATGTTTCAGAGAAAACAATAACTAGAGTGCAACAGGGTTTTGCTTTTTCCTCGGGCTCTGTTATGTTATCATCAGGATGGTACCTAGCCCAGAAATGTTATAGACAACAAGGCTCTCATTCACACCACACTCGTACCACAGAGCTCCAAGCATCTCTGAAGGGGCCCGAGATCATAGATATGTTGAGACAGAAGAATGGTGCATTGTTAGCTGATTTTGTACTTAGCTGTGCAGGAGGAGGTGAGAGAGAAAGGGCATAGGGAGAGGGATAAAGATGGGCAGTCAGATACAATACTGGCAATAGATACACAAAATGAGAATGAGAGAACATTTAGAAGTCATTTCGTCAATGAGGTTGGAAAGACACCAGAGCTCCAGTGCCTTTAGTTCCTGGGAAACAGGAAAAGGGCTCTGAACACAGCCCTCTGCCTTCCTGCATTCTCTGTTTTGAATCTCCTTTCCTGTCACTAGCTTTGTCTTATTGGACTCAACTAGACATGAACTGCTGCTCTTCTCATCTTTCACTGATCGGCTTTAGAACAATCCCTGTATTGTGTGTTAAAAGTCAGCTTGTTGTTTGTCCCATAACCCCACTCTGCGCTAACATGTTCCTCGCCTTCTTCCCTCCTGCTAACCCAAATACTGGGCTGCCCTGCTTCTCTCACGCACACATACCTGCACCCCAATCACTGTACATAATCCTACAGTGTCTGACGTCACCTCTACATGTTTGGAGGCCCTGACTGAGGCCCCCCCTAATAGTCAGAGTGACTCTGTATTTTTACTGAGCGGCTGGTGGTGGATGTTTATGTTGGACCTCATCTGGTGATAGAGAACCTGCGTGATGTTTATATTTTCCTTCCTAATGGGCCTCTGAGGTTCACACTGTGTCACCAGACATTTTCATTTTCTCTCAGGGACCCCCATGCTGCAGTCCCAAGATCTGACTGCTTCATGACCCGTCGTATCTCTGTCACATTTCTACTTACCCTGATTAAAGACTCCTACAAGCCCTAGACTTAGACTAGAGACATGGGTTAATCCATTTCAGTCTTAATTTTCTCAAAAGTATCTCTTTAATACCTTATACTTAATGAAAAGACAGATTTTTGCGCAGATCAAGATTGCACTTAAATGATCTTTTTACACTTCCAGGAGCATTTTATATGATTAGTTCCATTACAGTGTATATTAGACATTTGCCTTAATACATTAAAAAAAGCATTACAGTCATTTTCCTAATCAAAGACAATATGAGAAGGAAAATGATGGGTTTGGAGATGATAAAATGATAGCACTGACTGACTTTTTTCGGAGCTTTTCATGAGGATGCACATGCATATATTGTGGGTATGTGTCTGTCTGTGTGGTCTACTGGTCGTATGAGTAACCCTGCTGTGGGTACAGGACCAGTCCCTGAGCATCAGCGAGACAGGAGAAGGCATTTGGGGGAATCCTCTCCACATCCAGCAGATTATTTTCCAAATGGATCGAAGCCAAGGTGGAGCCAGAATTACGAGGGTGGCACACTCCCCATTTCCTCAGCAGCCTGCAACCACAACATACAGACACATACATTAAGACATACTACATCTTGAGGTTCACATCTGTGGGTCTGAGTGAAATGTATCAACAGCTATTGGACGGACTGACATAAAATTTTCTTCACACATTCATGTCTCCCCCCCAGGATGAATTGCAATAACTCATTTCAATGGTGGTGCCCTTCCCTCTAGCACCATCATCACATCAAAATTTAAATTTGTCCAATATTTTGGGTAATGTCTGAATACCTGCTAAACAAATGAAATGGGGTACCCAGGCCTAGTGGTTAAGATGCAAACCATATAATAACAATGCTGACAATCTGATTACAACTGGGGACTTTTCTGCATCATACCCCACTCTCACCTGGGACTTCCCATTGACGTACAGTCATTATGAGCATGTTAACATGCTAAAATTAGCATTTAGCTCAAAGTATAGTAGACTGAAGAGTAGACTCTTGTTGAGATCTCTCCTTTGTCTTTCATATGAGAATAATACTTCTCATGTTCATTTTAACTTAGCAATGTGATTGTATTTCAGGAAATCTCCCAAGTAAGGAAATCAACCTTCTAACACTTGATGTTCATTAATTGCTTTGGTCACCAGTCTAATTGTGTTACATTAAAGGGGACACAGAGTCTGGAACAGTTCACAGAAAGTAATTGGAAATGTTTGTGAAAACATTTGTAACTGTTTTCATATCTATACTGATGAGGACTATTGTGGAAATGTTGGTTAGAATAAATTAATTTCCATAAGACACTGAATGTGGCACAATATATTCTTTGCTTCTTTGCCAAGCTCCTTAGAGTAATTACCAAAGGGAGCTGCACTAGCAGAACTAATGCTATTAGGACAGGATTGGCTAACAAGCAAAATAGCATTTAGCTTATCCCTGCATTACGAAAATCACATTAAACTGACTTTATGGAAAGTGTGATTCTACCTGATCTGGTTGTTGTCCAGCCTCAGCACCTGCAGGTTCTTAAACTGTCGAACACAGCGAGGTACATCCTCCAAACGATTGTTGTCCAGTAAAAGCTCACTCAGTGAGCGGTATGTTCCGACAAAAGAGACTCTTTCCATACCCTCATTTCTCAAGTCATTGTGGGATAAGCAGAGGGACTGTAGGCCGGGCCGCAGGTGACGGAACGCAAAGGCGGGGATGTAACTAATGTTGTTGTGTTGGAGGGTCAGATTACGGAGACAGCGAGGCAAATTCATTGGGACAGAGGTTAATTGGTTGTAGGAGAGGTCCAAGGCTTCCAGTGACCTGAGGGGACACAGAATAGTCATGAATCTCAGTCAGATATCTGCAAGGAAATCAAAATGATGTGTTCAATGAGTTCAGTAGCAGTCTGTTGGACAGTTGCTTGATGCACAACTTTGGTCCGGACTGAAATATCTCAACTATTAAATGGATTTCCATGGGATTAACTCCAGACATGCATAGTGTCCAGGTGATAAATTACACTGAATCTGTCGATCCCGATAAGTTTTTTACTTATCCTGAGAAATATTTCAGTATGTACTGGATGGACTGGCACAAAATGTGATAAATTGTAAGAACTTTGGTGATCCCCTGACTTTTCATCCAGCACCATAATCAGGTCAAAATTACTTGTGGACAAAATAACAGCTCAATGAATGCATTCCCATCAGCCTCAGCTGTAGTGTTTAGTGCTGTAAAATGTTAACATGCCAACATGCTAACCTGGAGATCATGGTAATGTTACACTTAAATGTATTAATGGATACCCACTTCCTGCATGTTTTATAGCTGGTGGACTCCTGCATAGCGCTGTTGGGGACTCTGCGAGTCAAGAGTGCAGAGTGGGAGGCTAGGCTGCAGGGGAGAAAATAATGGGGCCTGGCGGGTACACAGTGGAAGAGAGCATGGCAGTTTGAGGGGAAATTTGTGGCTGAGTGGCGGATAAATGGGGGGGAGAGATTTCAGGGGTCTGGGGCGAAGTTGGAGTACAGGGGGTTCTATGTTTTTGTTGGAAGATCCCTCACAGCTGTTGTGAGTTTACAGCACAGCTCACAGCAGGGGAGGAACCTAATTTCCTGTCCTTCCACCATTCATAGACCACACTGAACAGCCAATGGGCCCAGAAGACCCTAAGGTGGCCAGCCAATGACCACACAATGAAGTGAAATACGGACCAATGGGGAGAGAGAGAGTGAAGGGTTATGGATGTCGGAGACGCTTGGACCAGCATCTGTTTGACCGATGTTCAGTGCCTCAGCATTTCTTCTACTCGTAAAGGTGACTTACAGTAAGACCCCTGCATTAACTCTCCTCCCTTGAACTTTACAACTTCTAGGTTACATTAATCATTGGTGTTTTCGTGGGGTTAGGGTTTCCATGTGATAGATAGATGATGTGTGACAATGAGAAGGGGTTAAAATCCCTAAATCAATCAAAATGTTGGTACATTAAGCAATGTCTAATCATTTGTCAGTATCACAGGCAAGGTCATGGTTAACTAGAGTCCTCCTTCCCCGAGTTCGATCAAGCAAGGTGAGGTTGGTTACATGCTTTCTGTTTAACAGAGGTGTCATAAAACATCACATTAATACAACCATAAATGTTTTACTGAAAACAAAGTTAAGACACAGGGGAGGGAAGACAGTGACAGATTTAACTCAAAACACACAAGCCAACACTGAGAACACAGCAGGCTTTTTGTTTTAACTGTACGTGTTGTGGGAGTTATAGATTGCTATGAAAATGTGGTTTCTGTTTGAAATTGTATCGCTCCATCCATTTCTCAGGACCAGTTCAGACCAGTTGTTTGCTGCTGATTTGTATTCCAAATCTTTGCCAGGGAGCTCAGCAGCAGTCCGCCGCTGCTTAGAGCTCCACATGGTATTAATGAGCGCAGGGACACACAGTCCTCTCTTCTCAGAGTCCTCCACCCTCTACACTCCCACCCACTGGCACCTACACACATACGCACACACCAACACACGTGTATATGCAACATGACATGAAGAAGAAACACTAACACATGCACAAAGAAATATGCATGTTCATAGACGAACACAAACGTATGAATCTGAAAACGCAAATTCACAAATAGATAATACATACTGAAGATTTAAATACAAATAAAACACAGCGAACACGCACTCTCTTTCCAGGGTTAATTTATTACTTCATTTCTGAAGCATTTATAGAGGCAAACAGCGCTTACATAAAAACCAAATGTGCTTGTGTGCACAATAGTGTAAGTGTCCATGTTTTTGTGCAAAGCATGGCCAGGAGTAATCAAGCTGATGGCCTGCTCATCCTCAGGGTGATGGGTTCTAATGGGAACCAGTACACAGAACGGTTAGTCTTGCTCTCCCAAACACAGATACAGAAGCACAAGTACAACAGTTACATATACACACAGTTCAATCTGTGCTGAGCCCACTGTGCCAGAACTACACAAGCTGGCTTATGCACTTGGTAACCTGGCCAGGATGGGTAATGTAGCCAGGCAGAGCAGCTGTGCTAAGCAGGCTAGACAGGCCAAGACTGAACTTTAAGAAAAACGGAATGATGGATGGATGATGGCAGGACGTGGCTTCAGCTACATCACGTCATTATGGTGCAGATTTCTGTCACTTTTTTCACATCTTTTCACACAATTTGTCACATCTGTTGAAAACAGACTGAAGCACATTGTGATAAAATCAAGCACAGAACATGTCACATATTTACTGCTGTGGTACATAGAGTTGTGAATACTGTTTATATGTAGTGAGATAGTGATATCTATATTTTATATAGATATAGACATACAAATAGTTTCTGATCCAACTCACATTCTCCACCCAGAGCTCTTTCAGGGTTCCCCAGAGCAGGGTTTGGCCTTATAAACATTAATTCGTGCCTATGTCCATTATGATTCTCATCTCAAACAGGTAATGTAGGATGGTGGCCATGTGGGTGGTGCGATATGCAATATATTGTATTTGTGTGTATTTATATGTACAAACTGTGACATGTAAGCTGCGTTGTTGAGATGTTGACGCTTGTTGCTGACTCAGCATTCACAACCATGTTCTTCTACTTTTTCTTCCATGTTTTTTTTAGCACTTAACTACTTCCACATTTTTCAATGTAGAAACTTCATTCAGACTTTTCTCATTGATCCCTATTTAATCCATATGGAGGATTCTCAGTTTTTCATGATTTTTCAACTCTTAACTACTCATTCATACTTTCAGCTAGAAAGTTCATTCGAACTCTCAAATATTCCACATCTTTCAGACATTCTAGCTATTATTAGACTTCCAACCCCTTTAAAACTACAAAATATTCAACTTATTTTAAAAACAAAAGTTACAATGGAATTCAATGAGAAAATTCTTCAAACCCACTCATCTTCAACCTCTTCCCACAAATTCATACACTGACATAGAAACTCCATTCAAACTTTTCCATTAGTGTGTATTCCGCGGAATGTTCAGAGCAAGAGTGGGTGACATCATCACTAGAGTGGACAGACAATTTGAAATCGTCTAAAAAAATGAGTAGCTATTAAACTTGCTCTCAGAACCATAATTTTCACTCCACATACATGATTTGTTCAACAAAACATAGGAAACTTTGTTGTGTATGTGGTCGCAGACATGAACTGTGGAAGCAGACGGAGTTACAGTTTTGTCTTTATGAGCTTTCAAACGACAGGAGCAACCATTTACTTCCATTATAAGATGGGAGAAGAAATTTCAGAGGTGAAGCAGAAACAGCTACTTCTTCCGACAGCTAGTGTGGTCACATTTTTAACCCTACAGACACAAATCTCAGACCATGTGGTGAGCAGGCTCTCGTCTCGCGGATAGTATCTCCATTTCGGTGATAGGAGTTACGGTCTGGGCCGTGGAAGCACAAACACAAGAGGTGTGCCTCAGCTAAAATCTCTATTTAATGAAGCATCTTAAGCCAGGAGACACACAGAGCAGGCAGCATCACCATGGCAACACACAGCTGATTGGGATGAGCTAATTAACCCAGTTTAACAGCAAAGAGAGAGACAGACAGACAGACAGACAGACAGAAGTATTCATCAAGTTTTTAACTAAATTCAAATGTTCTAATATTCAAGATCTTGACCACATTTAGTCAACTTTTCAGTTCCTTTCGAAGCAATTTGATTCTTTCTCACTTGTCTAACTACTTTTCATAGTGTTCAAACTCCGTTCTAAACTTTGTCAATTTATGTCTAATCATTCTGTTGGAAACAATATTAAACCTTATGAGATATATTCATGTTATTAGTCCCATTCATAGTTTCTTTTAACAGTTTTCCAACTACAATAGTCCTTTCAGTTACTTCCAACAAATTAGAGCCAGTGATTCAGTATATTGACAGGCCTTCAACACCCCAACAAATCTTCCACCTTTAACAGATTATTAATATCATTCAACTTTTAGAGCCAGCAATTCAGCGTACTGTAAACTGTTCAACGGATCTTCAAATATTCCACAAACACTTTCAAAGCCAGCGGTTCAGCATGGCGTCAGCATTCACACCCTCAATTGCTTCAGAAACTGCATTCTCTAGAACTGTATTCTCATTTTTCTACAATGCAGCATGTTGGGTTTTTTTTTAATATTCTGTGGAACTGGAGGATGGAGTCCAAAACCGATTTCCCTACGGGGACATTACAAGTATATCCTATCCTAGACTAGAAACACTGCCAATCCAAATATAATGTAACCAAAGAGGAGACATTTAAATGAAAGCCAAAGATCACTTAATTAAAGTTATGAGGCTTTAAGCATAGTTGGTGTGTTGTTGTGTGGTCGTGTGTGCATGTGTGCTCGTTCTCCAATTTATGCAAGTGTATTACAAAATCAATTTGTGCTGGCCCAAAGATGAAAGCGCTTTCGTAACAAGTCCTATCGGGCGCTGACACGTCATAACATAACACTACAGACACATATTTGGTGTGATGTTCACTGAACTTGTGCCTACATGCAGTCAGTCTGAGCCTGCAGCAATGATAAATCGACACGAAGATCCACTATAAAAACAGCCTTTCTCCCAAGATAACAACTAATAAAAAACAAATATTAAAATTAAAAATTATTCAGGCTCAGCCCAAACTACTATCTATTTATCCACAAAAGAAAATAAGACACTACTGTGTCAGTTATTAATTAATGCTCTCAGTGTAGTTTTTCTGGATAATCTTTAAACTAGTGACACATTTATGAGGCTATTTAGGCCTATGTTAAGCTGCAGAACACCCTGTAGTATTAGGTAATATAGGCAGAAAGTCCAGATTACGATCATTTTCCCAATAAAAATGTTTGATGGCATAAAATAAAAAATACAATTTAAAACATATTACCCATGAAATACTATAATCTTTTTTTATGTAGCTTTAATCCATGGATGTAATTCAAAACATGTTCTGGTTGTGTCAGTAAACATGTGGAGTTTGGCATCAGGTCTGTTGGGCTGGCAGCAGTGATGTGATCACTGTTACGCTTTGATCGACTGGAGGAAGAGCGGATATGGAAGCACGTAAGACTATTATTTGAGCTGACAAGTTTATAATGAAGAGCCAGGAGAAGACAGCAAACAGGCATGTGTGTGTCTTAGTGTGTGTGTGTGTGTGTGTGTGTGTGTGTGTGTGTGTGTGTGTGTCTATAGGGGCAGGGGGGTTTGTTTGTTTTTACATTTGCATCTGTTTGTTCAGAGATGAAAGCTGCTAGTTTTTCCCTTGAGGGATAGTTTTCATGTACAGTATTATGAGCAAAATGCCCCTTGTGATAGTTTTCATGATATATTTCATTATTTAATCATTATTACTGATACTTTATTGTATAAGCAGCATTTTATTGTCATAATCAGTTGAGGGAAACTACTACATTTCTATGTTATATTTGAGTGGAAATAAGTTTATTTTTGTACGTAAAATCTTTATAACAAGTAACGATGAAGATGAAGTGGAGTAAAAAGTATAGTAATTCCCTCTGAAATGTAATGGAGCCCAAGTATAAAGTACCATATAATGGTAATAGTCAAGTAAAGTACAAGAACATAAAAACTGGTTGTTAAGCATGTGTGTATGTTTAACATGAGGTCCACACATTGGCAGCAATTGTAAACACACCCAGAGGGACACAAAATAAAGACAGATCGGGGATAGATTCACTGAGTAAATAAAATGGATCTGGGAAAAAGAAAATCCAATTATCTATATTATATTAGCTTATAATAAATGTATCTAAACACAAATACACAATACTGACCATAGATGAGACATATTAACAAGGTAGATAATGAGGTGAAATGCTGGCAGTCAGCCTGGGTCCAAACTGCTTCTCCCCAGCTCCCTGTAACCTCCAGTATCCTCCACAGTAGCTTCCAATCACTGAACCCCAGCAGGAGGCTACCATAACACAGACTCCATGACATGGAACAGAGACGCTCCACTAACCAGAACCAGCACACTGCAGCTTATTTTATCATTAACCAATTTATTCTTCATTCTGTTTCTCAATTTTCACTAAATCCCTCTTTGTCTGTTTCTCCACACACTTTATACACACAGCTACATGATGAATACAGTTCTCCACAAGCAGTTCAATGTGGATTTAATTATTAAAGGTCTGCAGAATAACATATCATCCGGTTTATGGGGAGGAGTCTTGTTTTAGGCCACTTGGGACTCGCAAATGACCTTTATGGTATCATCTCCTGCTGTGTTGGCAGAGTTCAGGTCCAGTTGAGCGTGTCCGCACTCTGTTGTCTATGTGGTGCTGAAGGAGGCTTTTAAAATAGAGGACCAGCTAATAAGCCTGCAGTGCCAATGGGAAGACTGGTGCTCTCACCACTAATGAGGTCAAGTGTCAGATGTGGAACGAAGGCTAGAGAGCAGCCTAGCTGAATCTTCTCCATTTTAGCTTCACTCAAAGTCTTTCTTTTTTCTGTCCCTTTTTGAATAATGTGTTGTATTTTAATGAATTATATCTGTCATACAGTGCAATCCAAAGTTTCTACAATTGCCCTTTCCTGTCTCTCTTTCTTTCACATTTTCTTTTCCTCAGCGTTCCATGACGCTCCCACCGTGGTTCACAAGGATCCCAGGGAGCAAAGAAAAAACCCACTGGAATTCACTATATTTAAACAACAGTAACACACACAACACACACACACACACACACACACACACACACATCGAGACCTACTTGCACAAACACACCCATACAGTTGCCCTTGAGCTCTCCCTGACATGCCTGCTCATCTAAGTACACAAGGTCAGCTGTCATAACTTCTGTGATATGTGTGCATGCGTGCTGGGTGAGTGTGTGTGTGTGTGTGTGTGTGTGTGTGTGTGTGTGTGTGTGTGTGTGTGTGTGTCTGTGTGTGTCTGTGTGTCTGTGTGTGTGTGTGTGTGTGTGTGTGTGTGTGAGAGAGAGAGAGAGAGAGAGAAGAAAAAATAAAGAATAGGAAAATAGAAAAAGAATTATGATTGCTTGTGAATCAGTCAAGACATTGAAATAAACATGATAAAGGAGCTACAGGAACTCATCTGAATTGTGTGTGTGTGTGTGTGTGTGTGTGTGTGTGTGTTAATGTTAGTGCTCACAATCCCAAACAACACTAGTCTACCCTCTTGTGGCCGACAAAGGAACTGCAGAACATTAGGGTTTTTTTAAAGGTCCACTGTCTGACATGTAACAGGATCTATTGGCAGAAATTGAATATAATATACATTGTGTTTCTTTTTTTTTCATTAGTGTATAAAAATATTTTTAAAAAAGTGAAAATATATTTCTTTCATTACCTTAGAATGAGCCGTTTTTATCTACAAAAGGAGCGGGTCCTCTTCTACAGAGTCCGCCATGTTGAACTGCCATGTTTCTACAGTAGCCCTGAACAGACAAACCGAACACTGGATATAGACGGGGCCTTTTATGTTTTTTGTGAGTCTCATGGCCACCTGAGTTTCTCCTGTCACTAAATCCTACCCACTGGTCCTTTAAATCAATAGCTGTGGATGAATGGACATACTTGAGCCGGGTCCAGGCGTGGGTGCCGATGCCTTGCTCATGCAGCAGGTTGTGACTCAGGTCCAGCACTCTCAAATGGACGCAGCCCCTCAGAGCTTCATCTGTCACTTCCTCAATCAGATTCATATTCATCTCCAGCTCCTATATGAAAAGACAGGGATGTCTGACATTGGCCCTCAAGATAATTTTGCCTTTTAGTGGATCCTGACATTTAAGGGGGAGGATTTTCCCTACAGGCTTCAGTAAAGTGATATCAGTGCACCTGAAGAGAGGGAGGAAGGCCCAGAGGGAGGGAACTGAAGCGGTTGTTGTCCAGCTGGAGGTCCAGAAGTCTCTCTAGGGGTCGGAAGGCTAGTGGCGACACACTTCCCTCATGGAGAGTATTCTCCTCCAGCTCCAGATTCAACAGGTTCATCAAACCTAGAGAGGAAACCTAAATAATATTATCATTATTTTCATACAAGACACTTCTCGTCTCCCGTGTACACAGACATATGTCCTACCTTTGAAACAGTGAGGGGTGAGGGTAGTGAGCTTGTTGTTGTTAATCTTGAGCTCCTCCAGAGATGGCGGCAGTGCTGGGATCCTGGTCAGCTGGTTGCCATCTAGGTTCAGCTTCTTCAGAAAGGTCAGATTCTACATGGCACGCAGCAAAAAAGAGGGATGAACAGGCAGGATAAGATAAAACAGACAAACTGGATACTGGTCTCGAAATCCATAATTTTCTGTCCCGACTTACCAAGCAGGACACAATCACAGAGTTCACAGAAATACACCAAATGGGAGAATCTGAGCATCTCTTCCATGTCATCTATCATGTTGTATTTTTAGAAAAGCCACTCTGTGTGGCTCTTCAGTGAAAGCTGCTGCGGTCGATGTGTGTCAAGTAAAAGCAGTGGACTGAATCTTGTGCAGTATCCCTCCAGCCAGTCCATCAGTCCTCTGTCATTACCGGGATGTGAGGACAAAATGAAGAAAAATCTTCCCCTAAAAATAATTTCCTTTAATTCTCCACATCATTGGCTGCAGCTGTTTTCCAACAGGTCTGTCCAGCCAATACTGTGAGAGTATGCTGATGGTGGCGTGTAATGATTGGTCAGAGTGTGGTAGGCTGCCTCAGTGTGGTCAGGATCCGTGTTTGGCCTGTGGTCATTTAGAGGTTAGACCAGAAGTTATTCTTAGAGTTAAGATTAGTTAATGCAATTTTCAGCACTCTTTTATTACTGTAATGATACAGGATGCAACCTGCTTTTTATTTTAATTAGATGCAAAGTGACTTATAAAACTGGCCTGTAACTCACAAACTCACTCATTCACGTTAGGCAGCAGATTCTCCTCAAGGGGGAGTTTTTTGGCTCGATATTAGACCGATTCTGCACGTGCTAACATACGCCACCTAAAGGAAAGAAAACTAATAGCAACTGCAGATTAGACCTGCTGGTGTAGACACTAGTGTTGCCTCCTACTGGCAAAGAAATATCTGCTGCAGTTCTAACATTTGCGCCACCTGCAGGCAATGGGCTTTACTGCAGCGGTTATTTTTTATTGTTTCTATTTGTTTTTGTTTTTCTGTGTGTTCATTATTGTGTCGCTGTAACCACCAGTGGTCATTTAACACTCAATTAAATACTCAAAATACAAATACAATATTGTTATTATTATTATTATCATCATCATTATGGATGTTATTATTCCCATCATCATTGTTTTAATTGTCACCATCATCACTATCATTAGTCATTTTTCTAGTATTATAGCTGTTATTGATCAGATTGTTATTGTTGTTGCTATGCATCTCGATCTCAGTCTTTCTCTCTCTCTTCTTCTCTTTTTTTCCTTTTGGCCTCTCTGCCTCTACTGTTTGTTTTTTTCTCTTTTAGACAAATAAAGTCTAGTTAGGACCTTTTCTTTCCAGTTCTAGAGGAGAAAAGACACATGATGACAGTATTTATAGGAAAATAGGCTCAAGTTATCATTATATGTTGCAAGTATAAATATAAATGTAAAAGTAGAAAAAGAAACAAGCACACACACACAAGGAGAGCAGGCTGGGCTGGTACTTCAGGTCTGGAACTGCAGGTTTGAATAGCTCTGCAGTAAGGCGATTAAATTATATTCTTTGTGAATTTGTATAACATGGCCCCCAGAGAACAGGTAGAGCAAGAACAGGTATCCCTCAATTGAACCCTAACACAGTAGCAGGGTGTAAACCAACTTTATGTAATGTACTTGCAGATGAGAGTTACACTGGAATGCTGAGACTGACAGGGAAGAAGCGGTCAGCTGTGTTAGTTGGTGATTAATAACATGCACACAGAGCAGAGTTACTCACAGACAGTGGGTTTTGGCTGAAGGAATCATCAGCCAGTTGGTTTTTGCTCAGGTCCAGCGTGTCCAGGTTCAGCAGACCAGAGAAATCTTCTGGAGCAATGACTCTGATGTTGTTCTCTTTAAAGATAAATCAAGTACGCGTAGAGGAAGTATATAATATGGCTTGTAAAGTTTGTTTGTTGTCGATGTAAATAATATAATCAGTTAAATGTGTCATTATCTTGACCTATACTGTTTGTGCCAAATACTGTTAGGACAAGTGATTGTAACAGAAAACTACCAATAAACCTAAATGTATAATTGTAAAAAAAAAAAAAAAAAAAAAAAAAAAGGCCAATTACAGCCACTGGCAACCTTAATAAATAAGATTTATTACTAAAGTCATCTTACTCCTATTTTGTACCATACTACTAAGCACAAACACCACACTACCACTCCACAACATACACACACACAAACACACACACACCTGCCATGTCCAGGTTTGTGGCCATCAGGTTGTGGATGATTGGCAGGTGAGTCATGCCGATGCCCCTGCAGCTGATTTCTCTGTCCGCAGTCTGACACCCGCTGAGAGGAGACTCTGTAAAGCCGGAGTGTGTTTCTGTTTGATTGTTGGGAGACTCAGTTGCTTCTTCTTCTTCTTCTTCTTCTTCTTCTTCTTCTTCTTCTTCTTCTTCTTCTTCTTCTTCTTCTTCTTCTTCTTCTTCCTCCTCCTCTTCTTCTTCTTCTTCCTCTTCCTGACACAGAAAATTTTAAAATAATTACTCAACAGAAAATTGCTTCATAAACTCAACTGGGTGATTGAAAACAAAGCATCCTTATTTTTACAAAAAATGTAAACCTCTTCCTCCTCTTCATCATCATCATCATCATCGTCGTCGTCATCATCTTCATCCTCCTCCTCTTGTGCTTTCCCTTGATCCATCAGCCGCCGCTTTTCAGCATGCAGCTCCTTGAGTACAGCCATGAGAGCGCCGGCATCCTCCGCTCCTTTTCCACGCTTCCTCCAGCCCATCAGGGGTTGCCCCAACCCTGCCTACAATAAGCAGCAGGAAGTCACATACATGATCCACCAAAGGAGTGAACTAGCATTGTCTTAGACCACAGTATGACATGGGTGAAATATAAATATTGATTTCAGTATTCATTATATCAGAATCATATCCCATACTATTCTATATGCATTGGACTCCACTGTAGCTGCATGCTTCCTCTTCCCCCAGGCACCTCTCTTTCTTCTACCAGCCTCCAGCTTCCCGAAATCAACTCCTCGATGTCCCCTCTCCTCCTCTGCCTCCATGTGAAGAAGCTCATCCTCACTCTCTTCTTCACCAATCATAAGCAGAGCAGAAACAGTTTTAAAAAGTTAGTTTTTCACTCTGTTGTATAAGCTAAATAACTTCAAACCTTTTAAGTCATTAAGACACTTAATAGCCAATAATCATGCAGCAAAAAAAAACAGGCAGCATTTGAAAGACAAAAACATCTTACCAGCAGGGATGGCTGCACTTGAAATGTTTAACAAGATCACTCGCGTATCAATTCCTGGTGGATGAATGGCTGCTGTTTTTAATTCACGTGTCTCAAATGATGTGTCTTCCAAGTATGCATCCATGTCCCGTAAAGAGTTTAGGATTTGTCCTGATAAAACTGTGCCACACAGACAAATGAACATGATACATGTCCATAGCATCTGCATGGCTGGATATTCACTCAATTTAAGCTGCTTCAGTTGGTGAGAGAAGTCCAAAATGTTTAGATGTTCAAGGCCGAACTGAGGACGAAACCAATCCACAGAAAGTGCGGACAGTTATGCCCAAGGATAGAAACTCTGAGTTGCAGTCAAATGAGAGGATACATCTCCAGAAAGCCCTAGAATTTGAGATTACGAACACTTGTATGAAAGCTGTGGTGCAGTATCTCCGTTGTACTACACAATATTGCACTTGCCCCTGACTCAGAGTGAATGTTGAAATGAAGAAAGAGCAAGAGGTTGGGAATAAGTATCTAGGAGGCGGAGAGGTAAAAAAAATAAACTCTCACATTGTTAATAAAGGCCCTAGTTCATCGTACCATGAAATAAACAGACCCGCCTATCGTGCTCCTCCTTGTCTCCTCACCCTTTCATAACTGTCTGCTAACACAGGGTGGAAGGCAGATATTTGTGGAGGACATGAGAGACAGACAGGGAGCAAAAGATAGTAACTGGAACACAATAAGTTTCATACGCCTGTGATAGATTCTAGGTGGAGACAATTTGTGATCCACTGTCAGTTGTGTGTTTTTCTCTCTGACTGGATCAGACTGATCTTGGACATTTTCCAACAAGAGACAAGGTTGGTAGACAGTTCAGGTCGGAGACAACCTCGTTTGGCCGAACTCCAGTAGCATCTATGTATGAAAACCAACAGGACCACTGAGAAATGAACAATGAGCCTGTCTTTACATTCTGTACATACATACTGTCTGGATACACAGACACTGTTACGCTTACACGTGTAGTCTGGGGTGTGTAAGCAGCAGACTCACTGCTCAGCTAAGCAGGTGCCACTGGCTGGAGTGTTGAGCCAAACTGGGATTTTCGCTGTGGGGTGAAACCTGCTGACGGCCCCTCTTTATTTGCTCAGTAACCACACATACACCCACTAAATCTGTCAACGTGTGTGTGCATGTTGTCATGTTCCAGACAACAGCGTCTGTGATTAACAAGAACCATTGATGTGATCGTTTCTGATCAAACGTCTGTATTTATTGTTGGATGGTTTTGTTCTGATGCTCAGCTGATGAGACGGACCAGCAGTAGAAACCAGACATATCCCAAATGGCACGTCGGACAACTTAACACTAAACACTGAAACACGGGTACTGGTGTCTTCTTCCAAGATAAACAGTCATGTGTCCAAAGACTATTCATTTAAATCTTGACAGGAACATGCAGTAATCCACTGACCGCATTCATCCCCTACCTGAACCGCAGTCTAACAGATGAACTGTTTCCACTGCAGAGAATGGTTAATATTCATCCAACATAAATAACCCAGTCACTAGTTAGGAAAAAACCCACTCACTTTTTACCATCTCTTCTGAGCTGTCTCTGCCGTCGTAGTACAATTATGCTACTGTTTTTTCACTCAGAATGAAAGTGTCCTAGACAGTCCACCACTGCCAGCTCTACAACATGTAGCAAATATTCAATTAAAGTAAAACAAGAGCCCACAGCCAGACACAAGCAGCTCTGAGACTGTTCATTGTTGGTACAGTTGTACACTAATATTTGTACCAAATTTCACAGAACTACATCTGAAAGTCATCAAGACATTTCACTAAAAACCAAAAATGTTAAAACGTATAATGGTGCTAGAGTGAAAGTCTTGTTGTCAGAGAACAGCTCTACAATAACTGGTGCCAATCCATATAGTAGGCGTTGAGGTATTTTACTGGTCAAGTGAAAATGATGCCTGCTGATTGCACTAGAACAAAAGTCAGAGGATAACATCCTTTTGGGTGTCATGAGAGGAATGAATTGCTACCATAGAACCACAAAAATAAAACATAAAAACACGCCAATGCTAACTGGGTTAATTATTTTTTTTATTCAGCACGTCACAGCAATAACAGGATGACACCGGTGACCTGGAATGCCATTAACACTTTGTGATGCCCATGCGGCGAGGAATCATTAGAGGAACACTCAAGCAGTTCATAACTGAAAATGGGTTTAACTTTTCACACTTGGTCTGAAGGAAACGGTTCTCTACCACACTAAAGAGAGCAATAAGAGCTGTGACTGAACACAAAAAAAAAAAAAAAAAAGTGATCTAGTACATTGGATGTATGACAAACAGTAACAGTGCTTCTTTATGAATGCCAGCCAAGTGAGAAGACATGGGGCACGGTTGTAAGGAATGTAAAAGGAGAAATGATCATTGGGATGCGGAATAGAAGATGTGGACTGATGGTTCATAATGGACCAGAACCTAGAGGGGCTGCTGGTAAGGCAGGTTTTAAATGAAACTCAACTTAACACATTTAAGTATTCAGTGATGGTTTTTGTCTGAGCCATTTTTAAGAGACAGTTTTGAAAACACAAGGATACAAGAAAGGAATGTTGCAGAAGGACAGTAGAGGGTACTAAAAAGGTGCATACGGGGTAGTAATATTAACACTACAGGCTTTGACACCACCGCACTCCTATTCCCATCTCTCACCTGTGATAATAATGATAGGGTTAGTACACTACACTTGAGTCAAAGCCACAAGATGGCACTTGAGCACAGAAGTTCACAGGTCTTCACGTGGTCGTGCCAGGTAGCTGCAGGTGGAGCAGAAAGTTGAGTTGTGATGCAGCAGGGCAGCTTAGTTTGCAAAGGTCTGACGCACAGCGTCGGCAATGTGCTTGGCGCTGATGCCGAACATGTCGAGCAGCTCTTGGGGCTTTCCACTTCGGGGAACACCGCTCACTGCAAGCCGGGTCACAACAATGCCGGGCTCCTCGCCCACTGCTGACAGCACTGCTTCACCGAGACCACCTAGACAGAAGAGACAGACCAGAGGCCAACAATGCATCAGTTTTCAGCACATCCACAAAGCAGGAACCAGTTTGAAACACCAGGAAATTACATGAGATGGCCTCTTATTGGACCCTGGCAGATTTGTGGGGGGGACAAAAAAACAAAACAAAAACACACTTAAAATTTCACTACTGGTGGTCAATCTGTAGCACTTGAAGTGTTTATACAATTATGGTCTCTGGTGTACTCCGAAGAATCAAAGCCTGGCAACTCTAAAACCTCTCAGCACATAACCGGGGAACCCTGCAACAGCACACACACACACAAGCACAAAAACAGAAAACAACCCACCCTCCTTGTAGTGGTCCTCCACAGTGATGATCTTTCCCCCTGTGGCTCTGGCACTGGCAAGAATGGTAGAGGCGTCCAGGGGCTTGATGGTGAACGGGTCAATCACACGGATGTTCTTCCCTATAGGAATTCATTAGGAAATTAGTCATTTGGAAATGTTCATTGGGCCATACTAACAAACTGAGCAACTAAGGACTCCATAATTCTCCCTTGAATTACAAAAAAATAAAATGAAAAGTTGTGGATGGTGGCTACAAAATGTAGGCCTCAATATTTACATCTAGCCACTAGAGGGCAATGTGAGCTTACCTTCACTGGCCAACATATCAGCAGCAGCAAGGGCCTCATGCAGAGTAATACCAGCTCCAACCACAGTCACATGATCTTTGTCAGACTGGCGAACCACCTGGTGAAGGAGACATTTATCTATTTATCAATTTTTCTTGGTATACAAGATTAGCATGTTTATAATCATGGTAATGCTAATTTACCTTGGCTACGCCCACTTCAAACTTCTCATCTGGAGAGTAGAGGACCGCAGTTTCTGGTCTGCTGGTACGGATGAAACAGATACCCTGAGAAACAGTGAGGAGTTAAGAGTGTTACTCCCCCATCGCTGTGAAGACAACTTGCTGCACAAACTTCCACAACGTGGCCTACCAACCTTTGTGTTGGCCGCTAGCTCAATAGCTCTCTCCGCGGACACTGCTTCACTGGGGTAAAACACAGTGCATGTTGGGATAGCGCGGAACATGGCCAAGTCCTCTAGGGCCATCTGAGAAGGGCCGTCCTCACCTGAAGGCAAAGTAAGATCAGTCAGGGAATGGGGTGCACTTAATCTGCCCTTTAGGGAAAGAGTGACGCTTCAGCAGAGAGCTTACCGATGGAGACTCCGCAGTGGGACCCTACCAGGTTGACGTTTGACTGGGAGATGGCTCCCATGCGGATCTGGTCATAAGCTCTGGAGAAGAAGGCCGCAAACGTGCTGGCAAATGAAACCGTGCGGTCACGGGTGGCACAGCCAATGGCTACTCCTACCTGCAGCAGCAAGGAAAGACATCAGAAATATGGGTTAGTCTTCATGACAGCGGAGGTGACTAATCTGCTCACAAGTGACATGCAGCAGTGAGAGGCTGGGATTACTGTGCTAGAGAATGAATAGTAACAGATTAGACCAATTTGGAGCAGATTATGAGAATAGAGTTCATCCCTCTTTCATAACTTGGAGTTAATCCTGTCTGACTTTTGTAACTTAAAAATAAAAAAGGGGAAAAAAAAAAAAAAAAAGGAGGCTACAGCTTTTAAATAACCCATGAAGAAATATTACGCACCATGTTCTGTTCAGCGATGAAGCACTCAATGTAGCGTTCAGGGAAGGCCTTCTTGAAGGTCTCTGAGAAGGTGGAGTTTTTGGTGTCTCCATCCAGGGCCACCACTCTCTTGCTCGACTGGCCCAGCTTGGCCAGTGCCACACCATATGCACGCCTTGTTGCCATCTGACAGAGCAAAAAGGAAAAGAGTGTAAGTAAAGACAGTTTAACAAGGTAGATAAAGACATCTTAAAGTGCTGATATCAGTATGAGGAGAGGCAACCACCCACCAAGCAAACAAGAGACTTATGCTAAAACATGCTTCAAGTGTCCCTAAAAAGGAAAACAAAAACAAGTACCTTGTCTCCAATTTTGTATGCTGGGGGTGAAGACAGGGTGATGGGGCTGAGGTCGGCAGGTGCTGTGTCATCTTCAGGCATCTCAGGGGACAGGCTCTTATTGGGGACCTGGATCTGAGCCTGTAGGTCCTTCAGGACGTCACCCACCCTGTCCTTGGGGATGGGCTTTCCATGCCAGTTATCCAGATCCTCAATATCTACAGACAAGGTATGAAAAGCTCTCAATCAACTCACAGGACAGAAGAATAAAATAGTTCAGTAAATATAAAAATATTTCACCATGTGAAAAACCGCACTTACTTTTGAGTCCTTTGCCCTTGAATGTCTTCGCAACAATGCAAGTGGGTTTGCCCTTGACCTGCTTAGCCTGCCAGAAAGCTTTGCACAGCTCCTCCACATCATGTCCATCCACAACGTATGTGTTCCACCTACACAAGACATGGCTCGATTTTAACAGCATGTCACACAGTACAACAAATATTAACCCAAAACATGGGACGTATTAACTTGCTAACATATCAGGCATCAAACTTATTAACTGTGTGATGGGAGCAGCAGTAGAAGGGTCAATAGGCTTCAGGAGGATAGAGAAAAAGAAAACAGAAAGCATGTGAAAAAGATGCCTGAGAGATGGCCAAATGAAACTTCAACCCAAGAAGTTTGACAGTAAGATAAGACAATACTAAACCCCATAGAAACAGCTTTTGAAATAATAGGTCGACCTTGATTAGATACAAATACAATAAAAAAAAAGGGGTTACCATAAGATCAAAGTGTTTACTAGGATATTAGACAAAAGTGGAGCAATGGAAAGTCAACGTTTTGTACTGACCCAAAGCCTTCACAGCGCTTGCGGTAGGTCTCCATGTCATGCTTCAGGGGTGCCGCCTCACTCTGACCGAGCCGATTGACATCCATGATAGCCACCAAGTTGTCCAGCTGGTAGTAGGAGGCAAAGGCCATGGCCTCCCACACTGAGCCCTCTGAACATTCTCCATCACCCATCATGCAGTATACACGGTAGCTACAACACAATGTAGAAAGGGGGGGAAAAAATGGGGAATATTAGTGTTGTTGCTCTAAACAATGAGGCACGCAATGGTTGAGGTGGACTACTCAAAAAGGAAAAAAAGGTTGGATCATAAGACGAGAATCCTTATACTTACAATACAGGATACTTTACTGGAAGCAATGATTCATTATGTCTTTAAACTTATATTAGAGTTGGAAATTAACAGTTGCATCCTGTTGCCTTCAAAAACAAAGATTCAAAGAGATTTTAATTTGTAAAGTTTATACCCCTTTAGTGCCCCTATACATATGACTATGTGAGGTATAAACTACCTTAAATTCCTGGGGGACTCCTTAGAATCAACAGAATTATTGGCAATGAATATTCAATATTCCATGAATCATTCAGTAATACTTCCACTATCTTGACTAGTACTCTGTTGCAGCAATGCAAACACCTTTTGACCTCACTCCCTGGCTGAAGCCTGCAGTAATTTAAATCAATTACAACTACACTTCTCCCGATTTAGCCATCAGACACATTACGGTGCATCAGGCTCTACATTAAAAAGAAAGTAGCTCTCTGCCAACAGGTCAAGACATTACACAATTATTAAACACTGATTTGAACAGAGACCCCTGCCTTCAAAAAGGACGTTCTTCAGACTAATGACGAAGACAGAAACTGTACAAAAATGTTCCAGATTATATACCAGTTTTAAAAAGCGATAATGAATCCACACAGTTTTTGTAAACATACCTGGATTTGTCAAAGTGTTTGCCAGTGTAGGCCATCCCACAGGCAGCACCGAGACCCTGACCCAGAGATCCTGTAGCCACATCAACAAATTCCAGTTTCTGGTGGATAGGACAAAGGGCGAAAAAAAATGAACAAATATACATTCTACATTTAAAAAGTGACATGTACATCATATTCTGTCTGTTCTCCAGGGAAGCAGCAACACCAGAAAGGATCTCTGGATTTTTGACTTACTGGTGTGGGGTGGCCCTCCAGCTCACAGTCAATCTTGCGCAGGTTGAGCAGATCAGACTCCTTCACAAAACCTGCCTCTGCCCAGGCGGCATACAGGATAGGTGCAGCATGGCCCTAGAGACAGGCGGGAGAAAATCTTTATAGACAACGACATTACCAAATCTCAAGTGCCCAGACAAACTAAAGACTATCTACACATCTCATAAACAAAGAAATGCCGACCTTTGAGAGCACAAAGCGGTCGTTACACTGGTTGCGAGGGTCATCTGCTTTATAACGCATGGTGTTGAAGAAGAGCACGGACATGAGCTCTGCAGCGCTGCAGCATGATGTGGGGTGACTGAGGAGAGAAAAAAAAATGAAATAAGAACTTAAGTCACAGTAGAGACGCCATTATTTAAAAAATAAAATACATTCACACACCGTGCACATACATGCATGTGTTTGTACATTCAGGAATCCTTGCACTTTGTTTTAGTTTGAAAATAAAACCACTGAAGTATCAGTCATTCCAGGAGAACCATTCCAAGGGATAAATTTGTCCTATCTTTTGGGATTAGGAATATCACGAATCAGTAGATTGTTAATCTGCAACATGACCACATCAGTTATGTTACCACACTTCAGAAAACCTAAAAAACAAAACTAAAAACAATAAGCAAACTTGTGAAACTGTTAGTTGCTGCATAGTGGTCCAAGTATTGTAATAGACATGTTTAGAAATCCCACGTTACTCAACAGCATCTCAGCTTCCCTATGTGGGTTAAGTTACAAATGGCATCATTTAAAACCATGCTAGAAACACAGTTATCTTATTCAAACATACATCATGGTCACTGTTATTTAAAAACAAAAAAAAAAAAACCTAGTGCCTTGTTTACCCATTATCCTTTTGCTGAGCGATAACCTGCTGAGAAATAAACTGTAGTAAATTCATGAAAACCATAACAATGCAATCAGATGCTCAAGTGTAATGTTCCATAACCATCAAATAATGAGGAACAACGTGTGTTGAGAGTAGGGTGTCAAAACTCAAAGACACCCTTTGTTAAGGGGAGGCGGTAGTATCAGAACATCAGATGCCGGATAGCCATGGGCATTCAGGACAGAACCCATCCACTTCCTTGTCAGTTGACACAAGGAAGTGACAAATGGGGTTTGAAAACAAACCTTTATTTTGGGAGGTTGCAACTTGCCTCACGGCTGAGATTACATAAAACCGGATTTTCTGGAAGGATGCATTTCAAATACAATGAAAGTTTGTTTGTAACTATGTGGACAGTCTAAATGTAAAATTCTAGCCAGGTGATTGACAGATAACACAACGTAAAATGTTGTAGCATTTCAGTTCGTATTTAACAAACATGCTTATTTATTTTTGTTCTGGTTCAGATTCTGGACGTCCCCCCCAAAAAAGGTATATTATATTTATATTATATTATAGTTATATAGATATTTTGCATGAATTGTTTTCTTTGACAAGCTAAAAAAAAAAACAGTTAAAACCTTGTAGTCCACAGCAGTCCTCCCTGCTGCACAGATAAGACTGATGGTGCATGTGACAGAAGCATACAAAACGCATTTCAAATTAAAAACCTTTCTGATTCTTGCTGTGTAAACTTCGGTTTTAAGTTATGTACACATGTATTGACCTAATCGTAACCCTGACAGTAGGAAGACAAGGAAGGGGGGGAATGGCAGCAAGAATAATCTCTAGATCACATAAACTATAACCTGTCGAGGAGGAAACTGTGTAAACCATTTCCCGCTTGGACATTGCGTCAAGATACAGGTGACATTTCCTCCAGTGAGGAGGAAGACGGCAGGTTGCTTCTGGCAGTTATGATGAAACAATGCCACAGGTGGCGCTTTTGATGGCTCTCTCACTTGACACAGATTTTTTTTCTCCTTCCAGAGATCATCTCTCAACCGGTGTACATTGTGTACATTTTAAGATGCAGCTGCAACTTTAAAATCGGCGCGTCAAACCGACCACGAGATTCATCTTCTGGCGTGATCATGTGATTTCTTCTTGTTAGCTAGCAAAAGCAGCTCGTTGCTAATTAAGTTTCATTAAGCGACTACACCAATCAGAGCTATTATACAGAATGAATTACCAGCTAGCTTCCACTGACTTTAGCGACCAACTAACGTTACATACAGGCGCTGCAGTTTGTTTTAACTTATGTCAACGTCTTAAACACACACACACACACACACACACACACACACACACACACACACACACACACTGTTAGCTTATGCTAATCTGAGGAACTGTACACTCGACTCACAAAGCAACTTCTAACGTTTATGTAACGGTTGCTCGGCATTAGCTTAACGTCCACACCGCGTGAACACAATCTGCAGCACGTGCAACCGGGCCCCGCAGGTAAAAACGTGCGTGTGCTACAGTGAGGTTACAACCTGTGCCACATTTTCGTCCTATGGAGCCGACTTATAGTTAATAGTTCCGTCTAACATAACTTTGAATGACTTACCCAGAGTTAGAGGCGCACGTCGCCTTGATGGAGTGAATCCTGAGCTTGTTAGCGATGTCTTTCAGCCCCTGCAGGGTCTTCTCGTCGGGCTTGTGGTAGCTAGTCATGGTTTCTGGGTTATTTAGTGAGAATAACGACCGCTTCAATGGTTAATTTTGGTTATTTCAGTCACACAAGTCGTTTCCAGGTGTCGTAAGTTCAATGCTGCGCCACGCCGCTGCTAGCTGCCCGGTGAAAGTACAACCGAGGAGGAGGAGGAAGGACAGAGGATGGGGACTTATGTCTCTTCACAGCCACTCCCACCCAAGTTAATCCAATCATTTGCAGGGACATTATGGAGTTAAGTTGCGCAGGAGATGTTGCTTTCACAAATCCTGTTCAGCTCATGAAAGATAAAAATCTTATCATTGTAAATGATCAAATCTCTAATACATTGACATATGCAATACAATGTATAGAAATGTAGTTTTATGGCTCTGTTATGAATTTAATACAACGACAGAAATTGCATTCAGCACTTTTAACAATAGTGAGTAAGACTAAGAATAAAATGTTCAACCTAGTCAGTGAAATGGGTAGTTGACTTCCTGGTTGTGGCAACATTATAATGGTGAGGTGGAAATGGTTTTGACAACTTCAAACTATGTCTGACTACTAATGATCAGAATTAATTATACTATATGATATAATGTGCATAACTGGCCCTTAGGTGGACACCATAAGGTAACTGCACTGTTTCCCCACACACATACAGCTCATGTCACTGTCCCTTTAAAGCTACAGCTGGATGGCTGCCAATAGGGAAATGCCGCCTGCCGATTTTGCCCTCTCATTCTTACTCAGGGAAACACAGGACAGTTTGGCCAGAAACACAAGGTTCAATACTCCCTCATTTCTTATTCCTTAGTCACTGACACACTGTTTTGTAACGCCAGCTAATCACCTGCATTTGTACATGCCAACAGACGAATCAGAAATAACATTTTCATTTCATTTTATTGTTGACAAAAATAGATAATTGGTTTAAGAACATGACTTATGTACAAATGTATGTATGACACAAAGTGCATCCTACAAGTGAGGTGTATCTCTATCAACATATACATTACGTTTCATTAAACCAATCACAGTCACCCACCTATACACACCAGGCCTGTATTTTCAAGGAAGTAAAACACTTCCTCATTTGTTCCATCATTATAGATCTTAGGGCTCAGATATTTCCTCCTCTCTAAGTTCCTGAAATGAAATACATGACATTAGGACAAAGGAGCAGCTTTTGTCTGACCATGCCACACAGAGAATTAAGATGTTCCTCATCTTTACCTTGATTCTCTCCTGGGCCTCAACCCTCTCCTCAGGGGAGATGGGATCTTTTTCAAGTCGCTCCAGTTGTGGCAGGAGAATCAGTACACTCAGCCGGTAGTCTGTCGTTTCCACCAGAGGATTCTCAGAAAGCACCAAAGCTCGCAGCGTTTTTGACAAAAACCGGAGGCATTGCAGGGCATTCTCATCTAGGATGGCATTGCCTCTAAGACGGAGACATAAGTGTGTTCAGTGTTTTACTGAATTAAATGATGGGAACCACCACTGCGGCTCTCATCTCTCCTTTTGTGATTCAACTGTGTACCTGAGGTTGAGATATTGGAGACACTTCATGTTGGGGCTGAGGCCATCCAGAGAGTCTAGCTGGTTTTCTCGAAGGTGAAGGGTGGTGAGGCGCTCTAACTTCTCTAAACCCTCCAGACGTTTGATTGCATTTTGGGCCTGAATGGAGGGCAAGAATAGTTACAGGAGGCCTGATCTCTGGGTCATTTCATGGGTATTAAAGGACCAGTGTGTAGGATTTAGTGGCATGTAGCGGTGAGGTTGGAGGTTGCAACAAACTGATTACAGCTTGCTTGTCAAGTGTGTAGGTGGCCGTAAAACTTGTGCAACATGTGAAAGGCCCTCTTCAAGTGTTTGGTTTGTCTGTTGTGGGCTTCTGTAGAAACAAGGTGGTTCAACATGCTGGACTCTTTAGAAGAGGGCCCACGAAATGAAAAAAACACTTTTAATTATAATTAAACACTAATAAAACATACCTATGCATATTATATTCCACTACTGCCAATGGATCCTCCTAAATGTTACACACTGAACCTTTAATAATGGCATTAATGGATCAGCCTCTACCAAATCATGGTACTTTTATTACCAAATATAATTGCCGTAGGTTTGGAAGGTTGATGCCATCAGTGGTGTCCAACTGGTTTCCTCTCAGCTCTAGAGTTACCAGGTTGGCAAAACAGCCGCTCTGAAGATTAACTCTCTGAATACCGTTACCTGCCAGAGAGGTTTAAAACATCCTGTCAAGGCCTTATTCCAAATAATACATTAGGAACCAGATATTTGATTTTATGTCTTGTTATCACTTCTCTAAATTCAAATACCAGTGGTAGTTCCTCATTTGCCTGACATCACTTAAGGAAACTCCAGAGTAGCTTAATACATTATCAGTCATTCACATGGTATCATAAAAACCACTTATCCTGACATAAAACCAGCAGACCAACCTGTAAGATTCAGACTCTCCAAGGAAGGACCGACCAGCCCATCCAGGTCTGTTAGCCGGTTCACTGCCATACTCAACCACTGCAAGTAGGGTAACTGAGAGAAAGGTTGCCCTTTGAAGTATGCCACAGCATTATTGTCAACCTACAGAAGACAAGTTTCATTCAAGATTTACCACCAGTTAGTGTGAATGATATTGACAGCCCCAGAGATGTCCTTTTCTAAATGAGTAAATACGAGAGCTCCTTGCCTTCAGCCAGAGCAGCTGGGTCAGAGATGCCAGAGGAGAAAGATCAGTGAGGTGGTTGTTGGATAAATCCAGAAAACGTATGTGAATGAAACTGCTGATTGCAGCGATGTCATTCAGTCCTCTGAGGAGTAAAAGTGATGACAAAGGGTAAATTAGTATAAAATCAAAGACATAGCCACAATTAAAGGAGCATAAGCTGAACTTCAAGTTACAGAGCAAAGGCTGACAATTTGCTTTGAGTATATTTTTTGCCCCCTTACTTGTCTTTTAGGTCCAGTTTGACAAATGCATGTCCAAGTCCATTTCCTGTTCGGCACAGTAGTGAGAGTCCCTGACCTATGGTTTCTTGGGTCAAATGGCAAACCTGGACCTGTGAGATGGAACATATCAAAGGATTATTTTAGTCTGAATTATTGGTAGTATTAACTCAAAGGAGATTACTACAGGACCTCACCAATGTTTCTGTACGGGACCCAGCCCAAACAGTAGCCACCCGTGGAACTTTTTTGCCATAAAAGTGGAGCCTCACATGTAGAACATACTGTGAATTACTTACAAATTATGCTAACTCTAAACTTAAATGCCCATAATCTGAAGTTTTTTTTATTGTTTGTGGGTTTTTGGGAGCAAAATGCAGCTGTCAGGGGCAAAACAGTGGTTCGGTTTTAGGATTAGATAATGCAATCCCCCTTCCAGACACCCCATTTTTTCCTTAAATGTCATACTCCCAACTAACATATAATGCATTTTGTGACAATTTTTGAGACCTGAAGACTTCTGGGACCTTAAAGCCAAAGGAGGAGTGCGAGGGAATCAAGACTTGACCAAATCATGACCTTACTTATGATTAAGATAGGTCAGTGGTTTTCAAATTGGGGTCCATGGGGTGCAAAGCAAAAGAGAATCATTTATTTTCACTATAAGGACAAAATGTATGACTATTTTGGTCATGGGTTTAATACACTTTATGTCATGAATCATCTTAAAGGAAAAATCCTTTCTAATGGGGGACCCTGGAACAAAAAGTGGTTTAATTTGTGTCAGTTCATTGATGTGAAAGAGTTTAAAAAACCACTGTGGTAGGTAATGGGTTGAGACCAGGGATTTTAATGGGAAAGGGAGTGACTTTAATCACTCCACCTGTATAAACCTGTCCCCTGTGGTAATAGGCTGCACTACTGTAAAACAAGTGGGGCGAACACAGCTACTGCCATCGTGGTCGATATTTATTCAGAAGTAGTCTCCCACGTAATCTAAGTTATACCTTCTCGTCCTCTCCGACTCCCTGGTGGGCTTCTTCCTCTCCCTCTACATCCGACAAGACCACGTCTTCATCCATCTCGGACATCCTGGTCGGTTTGGCCAGTAGCGGTACGTTAGCTGTTAGCTGTTTGTTAGCGGGTTAAACTAATAATGGTTAACTGACTAGCGTTAGGTGAGCTAGTTAGGCTAGTAACGTTACTAACGTTAGTTACTTTAGGACGGTTGCCAGGCCTGCCGAGTTGCAGTAGCTAGCTAAGCTGTTCAGCTGAGTTAAGCTTCGTAACTTTACATTACAACCAGTATAAAGACCAACCAACATTAACTCACCACGTAAACTAAAGCAGTAACGTTAGCTAGTGTTTACTCTTTGATAAAGCTGACTGCAGTTTGTGTCTGACGATCCCCACGAGCAAACCGCGTTTGTGGTTGTTGTCATGGAAACTCATCAGCAGCAGGACAACTTGCAGGACAATCAAATGCGCTTTGTAAGAGCTGTACAATGTCTGCAGGTCAAGATGTTGCATTACACACCTCGCAGCAAGAGTTACATTATATTCCTCTTTTTTTTAACCACCGTTTTGCAAAAACACAGCTTTGGAAATTTCAAGTTAAATGTTGAAATATTAGCTACAGTTTACCGGCTTGCCCATACAAGACATCAGTCGTAGAGATTGCAGAAAATGTGTTATTCTGAATTAATTTACATGAGCTTGATGAAACAGTCACATTATTGAACACATACAGAAATAAAAAATAACTTTCTCCAGACATAACTATGTATTACATTGTGAATTCATACCTGCAATATGACAAACGGAGTCACTTTTCATCTACACACTAGTATTAGTGTGGCTCTGTACAGTTCATGAGGGCACAGTCTCTATTTAAAATGTATACACAGTTCATGCCCAGATCAGTCATTCACTGAATGACATGGCATATAGCATTAAATTAAAAAAACTCTATGGTGCATAGACATTAATATTAGAAAATCCCATTTGCTGCCATAAAGACCTATAACTGATCTTTCATTTTCCTACAGCAAATGTTTCCCAACCACATAAAGCTTGTTTATCACTCACACACACACGCTCTAAAGCAAGTGAAAACTCAAAACTGCATCATTCAGGAATAAAGCAAAAAAAGTGCATTCTGTGCAATATCCTGACATCCACTGCTACAGGATCAGTTCATATGAGTGTATTACCACTGTTGAGGTAATTGTAATGTCAAACCAAAATTAAGAGATTTATCTTTAGATATCTACACAATGTTAATGGTGAAGTGTTGCGTGCTAGGCTTCGTCATTGTCCTTTCTGGGTCAGGATGTTGAGACTTCAGGGTGACTTGATCACTCCACTTGCATATTGCGCAATAGAAGCCCCTTTTTCACTCCTCCCTGCAACATCCTGGCACCAAGACTAGTGCCTGTGATCCCATCACTAAAGAGACAAAAAGAGAATAAAACAATGTTGAAAATAAAGAAAATCACCATAAATAGCTCTCTATACAACCCTGATTTAAACAGTACATGAGGAACAATGCATGGTAGTATCCAATATTTTATAAATGAGCACTTCGGCACACCAAACACCGTCAACATGTAGAGTCTTGTTTGTTTGTTACTTTACTGTTGCTTACATTGGGTTAAACCTCCTCTTCTTAGGATCAGGAGTTTCAGGTCCATCAGAAAGTCTCTGCAACCAAAACAATGAAATCAATATTAACTGCATTCAATAACAAAATACCCAACTCCTACAGTCCAACTCTGAGGCTTGACCAACCTCTTTTCCTGCAGCTTCCTGCTGGACTCTTCTTTGTTCCAAGTTTTGCTGAGGGTAGACAGGTTTAGACATGATTACAAGAGGAATGAAATAAGGCTGCAACTGTGTCATTTATAGACACCTTTTAGATAACATATAGTAAAGAATGCATGAGACAATAAAAAAAATAAAAATACAGCCAGGAGTGAACACGTATTCCATATCCTTTATACAATGTAATACTATATTCAAAACGTTTTTATAACTACCTTATGTAGCTCAGAGAGCTGTTGGTGCCTGATGAGGGCCTCCTTGCTGGGGAACTGCCTCCTACACAGCAGACAGGCCAGTTTAACCCAGTCTGTCATTCTCCCTTCCCTCTCATCTCTCTCGCCTCCTTCTTCTTCGCTGTCAGTTTCTCCACTGTAGGCTGGGACCAGGCCCAACTGCTGAGGTGGGGAACGCTATAGAAAAAATATCAAAGATCGAGGAGTAAAAAGACACATAAATAATGATAGTATGCTTGAAAACATGCTTGTAACATCCTCTCTAAAAAGAAATCAGACAAACACAGATACATAACAAGCAGATCACTGTGACCAGGCCCTTACCTCTGCACTTTGTCGGATCTGGTCAAGAAACATCTGAGGCCGTTCAGACAGTGCCCCCTGCAGGACAGAAAAGCAAAATCAGTGGGATCACCAGGTCACTTAACAAGACCTCATCTTGCACTAGACAAGTGGTTATAGGTGCTTAAGTAAGAGTCCTCTGGTTGATGGACACCCCCCTCCCCAGCCACTATGATACCCTGCTGCCCTGAAGGTGCACAAGTGTTTATAGCTGAGCATGTGTGTCTGTGTAAGGGTCATGCACCTTTTTCTCCAGAACAGCATAGCCTGCGTCAGCACTAGCAGATTCTCGGCGGTCATCTAGGCGACTGTGGCCAGGTGCCCTAGTGTATCCAGGTGGCAGCACTGTGGAGCCGACAGCAGGGGAGGAGGAGACAGAACGCATGTTCTCCTTCTGTCTATTGAGACTCTTCGCCCAGCGCTCCATATCTTTGGCAATCTATTAATGTAAACCCCAAGAGATTCAAGTTAGGCATTTAAATTGACTGAACACAGGAAGATTTACAATTTTGAAATGTTGTTTTCCCAAGGGTGGCACAATATAAACAACACATGTACAACATAATGCATTAGCCCTTCAATAAATACTACCTTGGTGAAGTTTACATTTAAAATGTTTTGCTGAGAATGTGTAAGAGGTGTTAAATAACTACAGTAAATTTGGCCATACTATATTAATACTGAACGGAACTGTAGAATGTGTGTACAGGGGTGTTGAATCATACATACTGAAAGAGTTGGTCAAATGTCAGTACTTGAACTTGTATCTAGCATGTAGAGTACCTGTTGAGCAGTTTTATTCTTGGGTTTGTCTTTTTTCTCCTTGCTGCCAGGGGAAGCAAACAGTGAGTCTGAAGGGGCTGCACTCATGGGAGCACCTTCTGCGTTTGACTGGTCAGTAGCAGCAGGAATGTAGGTTTGCTTCTCTCCATCCCAGTACATGTACTGCTGAGTGTGAGGGTTGTAGTAGTACTGCAAAGAGGAGTGGCACACAAAACTAGAGTGAAATGCTGAATAAGAGAACACAAGGAAAAAGGAATTTCAAAAACTGTAGGCTTTATTATTTAGGTCACAGTACACTCTTTACCTGGGAGTTGGGGTCATAGTAGAGTCCTGTGAGTGGGTCGTAATAGTAGCCAGAGCTTTCGTCATAATGGTATGTGGACACATCTGGCACAGCTACAGTCATAGACAAAGGACATTTACCTCAAGTTTAGTGTCGCATTTAAATATTTAACTAACCATCAAAGATTAGACTGACCATTAATCAGCAGAATCATGATTCATACACATTCAAATGAGGACAGAATTAACACTTAGCAGTGACAGGTTTGTTAAGTTTGTAAGAGTGGCCTGACTAACACGTCTGTCAGAAAGCATCTATTTGCAGCTATTAGTGAAGATGTTAATTCAATGCTTTTTTAAAGTAAATTCTTATTTCTTAAAGTTGTTTTTGCCCTCCCCATTTGGGGTTGAATGCCACACTAGATACACAAAGCCTTACGGTATTGCTGAAGCTCGTGTTCAGTGCCCGGGGTAGCAGGTTGGCTGGGAGCAGCTGGTTGTGGTTTTCCCACTATCTCAACCTGTGGAGAGACAGAACTCTTAAAAACAAGAAAGTAATGGCATAAAACAATGCGAGAATACAAGGGTCAAAGAAGAAAATTAAACAGTAATATTGTACCTGTGTGACTGATGTGGTGGTAGCTGTGGTAATGAGAGCTGTCTGTGTATGAGTGAGAGGTTGCTGCACAACTGCTGATCCAGATGTCACTGCCTCAGATAAAAGGGCAGCTGCACGGGGGCAAGCACACAAACGGGTGGCTTGAGTTCTACTGCAGTTCAAGTTCATACAGCAATATAGATCATATGGGTAATATGTTCTGTATACTGGCATATGTGACACCAACCTGAGGCTGCTCCTCCTGCGTATGCCCCCATCAGGACTGCCCCTGCACCAGGCAAAGCGGAAACCCTGGCATCAACCTGGGTTTTGAAAGTCGTGCCGTCTAGCCCAGAGTATTCATTTCCTTCCTGACCGTAAGTTACTGCTGCCCCCTGCTGATACACTGCTGAATCTGTACTCTGGCCTCCACCTGATCCATTCTGAGTGGTCTGGGAATGAAAAGACTTTTAAAACTGAGGCAAAAACACAGTACAAGTACAATCATAAAAAGATGAGTTGCACCCTCGTGTTTTCTTTGCTGTACTGAGTAGTCATTCAGACATGTTACCTGCGTGACAGCCCATTGTGCAGCAGCTATAGCTGTGCTGGCTACTGTAGCAGCACTCACTCTGCTGCCATCCGTCAGGAACACATCACTAGCATGGAAAAGAGGTACAGAGAAGGTTTAAGTGGGTTTCTGGTGACATTTATTTGTGATGCTAGAATGTAACAGTCACTATTTTTAAGCTACTAATTTGTTTTAGGTATTCCAAAGCTGATTCATTTTATTCACATAACCAATATGAGTTTCAATGTGACATTTTGATTGCTGATTCGGACCTACAATATTATTATTGGTGCGATAGCAATGATGTACAGTACTCTTGTGTTTTCTTTGTGGCCAAGTTTGGGTGTGGGAGTGTTTACCGTTTGGAGCCTTTGGCAAACTCCACCACAATAGTTTTCCCGTCAATAGAGAGAGCTGGCTGGAGCGCCTGCAAGATCTGGAGCAGTTGAGATGCCTCCTGTTGATAAAACATACAGAGACCTGTGAGTTAGTGTGGGTGCATTTGTGTTTAATTGCCTATGTGTGTATGTTTTGCTATTTTAAATTGGAATACAGTTTTAGTTAAATATTGGTGAATCACAATTCTTAAAAACATCTGTCTGCACTTATGCATGTGTGTGTTGGTCTCATCATGTTTCTCACCACTATGGTAGAGAGCTGTAGAAAGGCAAAACCCCTGTTGAGATGTGTGTGCTTGTCCTTGATTAGGCGAACATTCGAAGGGGAGAGAGTGGCAAATGGTGCCAAAGCAGATAAAATGGCTTCCAATGAAGTATGCGGACCAAGATTTCTTAGTATCAGAGCTGGTGGAGGAGAGGATGAGAGAATAGTATAATTAACAATTCAGGTACCAGGTAATACAACCCCTTCTGGGTTTGCAAGCTATAGCTAGGTAACCAAAAACTGTTTAAAAACATGATTTAAGTGTATTTTTCATTATCTATAATAAGCAATACTTTCCAAAAGTATACGTAATTCAAACCCATACATAACAATTAAAAACAAAAAAAAGAAAGGTTATGTAAAAAGTAGGTCTGTCCTAACAGAAGAAGAGATTGCCATGGTGGGAAAAATGTGAAGAAATGGACTTACTATCATTGGCAACATCTGCCTGCTGTGTGGCCTGTCCTGGGTTGACAGTAGGGCCAGAAGAGTGGTAGGGTGCTGGCAAGGGCAATAAGCCCTGGGCTCCCTCTTTTTGAAGACCAATGGGCAAATCCCTCTGCAACTGGGGCAACTTTAGCTCAGCCTCTGGGGAAAGACAACATGTCACTTTCTTATTTATTTATAGGGCGATAGAGAACTTGTGTTATTGTAAAAGGGAGAATAGTTGTGATATTTACAGTAGATGGGTTAAACTTTACCTGATTTAGGCACACTGCATTTGAAGCACTTCTCTCTCCGTTTAAAGTTTTGCACACCACACTGTTGAAATGTTACATGACCTAATGTTAAAAGAATGTGCTACTACAGTGACTGATATACATGCATACACAACGCACATACAAATTTAGATTTTCAATGTAAGCATGCCACATAAAGCAAAACACACACACACACACACACACACACACACAACCTTGTTGCAGAGCCAGTCCTCATTGGCACGCGGTTTTGGGTCGCTGTAGTGCATCGACACTCTTTGTCCCAGAATCAGCAGCACACCCTGAAAGAAAAAGAAAGACAGGGAGGGGGAACAAAGAATGATTATCAGCAATAATTAGGCCACACATGCCAGAGAAAGGCCTCATCTCACAAGAGATGAGAGAGAATGAAAGGGACGAGAGGGAGAGGGAGAGGGGGACAGAGAGAAAGAGAGTAGAACTGAGGCTGAAAGAAAGAGGACACCAGAGAATTGCAACCTTCAGCTTTAGGAAATTGGGACGGACTGTGATGGTGTATGTGTAGTGTGTGGGTGTTCATTTTTAAAGGACACAATGTGTTTTGTTCAATTGTGTCATCCCTCCCCCCTTAAGGGGAAACCTTTTCACAGTTTTCCACACATCCCATCCCATCCCATCCCACTGTCACCACCTTCGCCCCCCAAATAGACAATAGCTCCATCCTAAAGATATAATAATGGTAGATGACCCAGATATGAAAGGTTCAAAAAACAAGAAAATGAAGTACTATAGTTGCTCTGATTCAACATACAATAGACCATGTGAGAAATTATATTCACACTGTCATACTATCCCAGAGGTGGTACTGTAGACTTAGGAGAGAGAGTGAGAGCATGTCACTGGAGAAAGAGGAGTCCTCTATAAAAAAAGAGGAGCTTGTTTTGGACAAATGATGAGCAAATGTGAGTGGGAGGGTCCAGTTATGAAAACTATGTCGTTGGGCCCCAGACAGACAGACATCAGCATGAAGTAACATGAATTTGCCTGTTTGTGGAATTCTGTATAAGTAGAAAGAAAAGATTAAATTTCCTTCGAAGTATAAAAACTTACCTACCTACCTCGGGGACAAAAAATATTTCTCCACTCTGTATGTCTATACCATACTGGAATGCATTGTGTGCGACAGGGCATGATGTGACTGTACATTTGTCCTGATATTAACCCATATGTCCCATTGTATGTGTATATACATATATGTGTGTATGTGTGTCTGTGTAGGGGAGAGTGACCTGGTTGGTCTCCATCCAGCGGGTGGCCTCCTGTATGACATTAAACTCGACGAAGGCGAATCCTCGGCTCTGACCTGGACACCGCCCAGCGCCATGGTAACCGAACAACAACAACAACAACAACATAACAACAACGCAGTGAGGGGTTAGTGCTTCATGTCCAGAGGAGAGAGAGAGACCCTGTATCAGCACTAATGAAATAAATCATTGCTTCCTCTCTCCCTTGGATATAACACACTTGAAGTGGAGAGCCACTGTCAAATTCTCTGCAAGGGTGGGAGGATGCAATGTCAAGTATCTCAACAGGGTCAAGGAAAGAGCGAGAGAGAGGGAGAATCCTACCCACTCATCAGTTTGAGTCTGAGCTCTTTGACTTTGAATGATGAAGCACCCAGGCAGAACACACACACACACACACACACACACACACCACACACACACACACACACACACACACACACACACACACACACACACACACACACACACACACACACACACACACACACACACACATCCCTGCTACTCTGAAAGTCAGAGTGCAGTCTGAACTATGTAGCACTGTGGTGGAATGCCTCATCTTAAACAACACTCCATATCCTGTCCATGCATTACTGTAACTGATTGGCAAAACATTATATAACATATTTAAAAAAACTTTTTTTAAACAACACTGTGCATTATATCACAAGGAGTGTAATCACAAAAGCATTTAAACATTTCAAACTGAGAGTGACTTGTCCTAAAAACAGAGAAACAATGATGAGAAAGACAGAGCAGTGCGGGGGACTGTAAGTGTGCCTGAGTCAGATAGGCACACCTTACAGACAACCAGTGAGTTAGCAAAGGGGTAGGGGGCAGTGAGACAATGGCCTTAATGGGAACCCTTAAGAAAAAGACGAGCTTTTCTGACTGGTTTGGATGATGCTTGAGAGGTAGCTGCACTGCACACTTATATCCCAACACTCACACATTCAAATATAGCTACAGTGACAAACACAAACACATTCTGCTTCCCGCTGCTAATTTCTCAGCTGACACTGTTAGTTTGTGAGCATTGTTCATCTACTCAGACACATGTCACTTCAAGATGGATGAGGCAGAATCATGAAAGGATAAAAGACATAAACAGAGCCAAGGTGAAAAGGAAAAATAAAAGCCATGGAGTGAAGATCTATGCATGAATTCTTGTCTAATGAGAAAATATGGATAGCTCTCCATTAAAGCATGCATGGATGTTTTGCTGTAGGCACTAGTGAGAATTCAGACACCAGCAGACCAAAGAATCAAAGCAGGAATCTAAGCAAAAGCCTGTGTGAGTATATAAATATGTGTTCTTTGCATCAGCTATCTATCCCGCTGTCAGAGAATGGAGAAAGACAGTGACAGGAAAAGAGAAGAAAAGGGAGGACGCTTATTAATAAGAGAGAGAAGAATGAGCAGCAGGGAAAGTCACCTGAAAGAGCCATGAAAATGAAAGGGCTGGTAATGGATGAGTGTGACACAAAGAGCGAAAGGGAGTAAAGAGTAAAGAACAGAAAACAAATTTTGGGCAATGGACAAGTTCTCACCTGAAGATTTGTTCCTCATGAGGCGAACCTCTCTCGGCTGGATTCCCTGCTCCTGAAGTTGTGCTCGGATCTATGAAAATGGAGGCGTTATTGCCATTTAAGCCTTCCAACAACAAGACCCATGCATCATCAGACCGCTGTAGAGACAAACTTGTCCGGGAGACATACACTTACCTCATTGGCTGTGGCATTGGGTGGCAGCATGCGAAGCATTATGATGTTGCTCGGCCTCTGGTTCTGGTCTAGATCTGCACGGTAGTCCTGGTCCCTCTGATCCAACTCCTCAAGGGACAGGTCTGGACCAGTGCTCCCGCAGCTATGCTCCTCTGCCGCCATTTGAAAAGCCTGCATAGAACAGTCACAAATTAGCAACAACAAAATAAAATTGTAGCAGCTATATAAAGATGTACTTGTTATGGCTTACCCTCCTCTTCATCGCGCCACGAGAGAACCGGTCTTCCTCTCTCTGTCTCACCGTATTGTATTCCATCTGTTCAGAATGTGCGCCATCACGACCCCAGTTGCCATCCCTACTCCCTGAATGAGGGGCACTGTTATCAGGAAAGCCCCTTCCAGCTTTCCCCCGACCCCTTTCCTGCAGGCCAGTCCGTAACGGCTCAAACTCCCGCCGGGATCCTTCCTCCTCTCTCTGGAGCATGGGGAGGGCTAGATCAGGCTGTGACTGAGAGCAAGGGGGCCACAGGAGCCCTTTCCCCTCACGCCCCATGTCCCCTCGCCCATCTCCCCTCTGGTGAAACCCTGGTCGGTCTTGGAGATGACCTGGTGAGAAGTCACGGACACCAAGTGGTTGCTCGTCACGGCCGTAGGGTCTGTCCCCCTCTGCTCTGACATCATATCCTGTTCCTGCCTCCTCATCCTCTTGGCCATAGCCTCGGTAGTCCATGTCCCGAAAGTTGTGATCATTGTGGGTGTTGCCATAGCGACCTGTGCGATCACCTCGCCCACCCCTGCTCACCATGAAAGTCAATGTTAGGGACTTGTGTTGACACATGGCACATCTTTATGGGGGGAGGGGGGAGGTGTAACATTAAAGTTTAACTCACCTCCGCTCATAGTCCATGCTGATCCACTGACTCTGCTCCTGGTCTCTGTTGTTTTACTATGTGGTTACAGCATTAGATACCCTGTAAGCACATCAGCACTTTACTCTTTTTGCAGTGTACACATACCTTGTCTTTAAGAAACAGAGGCAAACTACTTTTCGGTGGGGGTGGGGGGGGGAACCCAGAGGCAGGCTGCATTGTCTTAGTTTTGTCACCAGGTTAGCAGCATTTCTGAATACTGCAGACTTCTCCAACTTTGCATGATATCCCCTTTATCACTGCTTTACAAACTACTCACCAAAAGCTAGAGATAAACAGAGGCACGGCCCTGCATCACTAATAAACATGTGCGTACGCGGTGCACATGCTCATCCTTGCAAATCCAAAAAGGAGTATTCAACAATGACGTGTGGCGGTCATCTCGGTTAGCGGGCAAGCTAACTATTTTAGCCTGAGGTTGGCTAGCTAGTGCAGGCAGAGAGACGCTGCCTCCGCACGGCTGTCAAAACACAACAACTACAGTTGTATGTGAAATAAGACAAACACTTACCAGTGCCACATGTAACCAAAAAGTAGTTCTTTAAATGTCACGTTGAAGCCTAGCTGAGAAGGGTGTTTTATTTTTCAGTGGAACCAAGTGTAAAATGGCCACAGTAAGACAACATTTCAGAGTGGGCGGGACCAATACCTGACTCTGGTCTGTGATTGGTGCTTGGAGTGCGAACACGTAAATGTCGACGATGATTGGTCCAGACAAACGGCCAACCCGAAACTAGTGGCCCATCAACTGGGAGGACATGTGAGGCATTTTACTTGATGCGTTTATGTCATCTTATCAAATATAAAAATCATAGAATCAGATATTTTGACGGGTTATGTATGAGTGTTTTTATTTGGGGAAAAAGGGTAAATTAATGCCAGAAACATAGGGGAGACAGTCGTAATTATTAATGAATGAATGGACCAAAGAACACATAAATACCTTACAACAGAAAACCCTAATATCAGCTTTATTTGGGGGAAAAAAAAAAAAATCCAGATATCCTAATAAGTCACAGTACAAAAAAAAGAGAGAGAGAGAGAAAAGAAACAGCTGTAGCAGCCCACCCCCAAAACTTTCCAGTCTTGCACCCCAAGCTTGACCTTCAATTAATTAAACAAAACAATACTACGGTTACAATTTATCATTTAACTGACATAGGCTGATCATAACAGCAGGATTAAGTAAAATGATTAAAATATACAAAGGAAATTAGAGACATCAACAATAAAAAGTTATAGTACAATAATGACAGAATCATTAAAGGGGGGATGGGGAGAGTTGAGTAAAAGGCAAACTTGAAATACACATCAATAACATGTCCTTACAAAGCCTTGTAGGACATACAGTACATAATGGACATTATAGTAATAAGATAAGCCCATCATCTATCTGAAAGAATATTCAACTTATCAACTACACCACTCATGATTTGACCCACTGATTAACACGATCAAATGAATCTCTGGTACACAAAAAAAAAAAAAAAAAGGTCCTAAAAACTTATATGTTTAACCTGATTGTGCCTCTAGGTATAGTACAATGTCTTCCAGTAAATGAAGGTTTCTGTCACTCTGAGTAGCTGTTAATTCCATTACCCATTTGAGCCATAAAATGTGGCCATCAGGGGTAACTTTGGCATGGAAACAAGGGGTTAGGTCAGTGACGCAGAAGGCCTTTCCATGCATACAGTACGTAGACACATATGTTAATACACTCCCACACAAATATACACACATTCACTGCATGCAGACCTGCACTGGGAAAACAAACCACCATACAGTTGCACACTCGCACGCACACACACACACACACACACACACACACACACGCACGCACGCACACACACTTAAGTACAGGTAAGTAATTCGGTATGGGAAAATATCTCATACAATCTAGTTTAGGCATACCCCTGCATAGTGCCTGAGTCAGAATATGGGCCTGAAGGAGCCAAGCCAATGACAGGGAGAAAGCATTCATAAATGTGATGTGTGGACACTACAAATGACAAAATAATACCCCATCTAAGTTATGAATCCCTACCCCACAACTTACTCTTCTCGACCACTGCTCTCAAGGCACTACATGTAGGCGATACTGTGTAAAATTCACTTAGACATGGTCTTAATTCAAACCTATTGTATATTTATGTCTTTTTTCTTACTTTCCCTCTCTCAGGTCCCCAGTGTCTTTGGCCTGATGAGGACATTTTCTCTCCAATCATTCCAATCATGGCACATTTCATGTTTCAGTTTACATCTATGCAACTTCAAATCACCCCCCCCCACCACTTGCCCTACAGACGTAAAGATTTGAAAGTTTTCAATAGACGTAAGAAAAATGGCACAAAACCTAATGTACAGACCAAGGACCAAGGTGTAGAAGCCTATCAAATCGTTTAAGACCTGCTTTAATTTGCTAAGGATAATTGGGTGATCAGAAATTAAGCATCCGCAAAACTTTTCAGGGCCCTCCTCAATATTCTCCCCCTATGTCAAAACTCAGTGGAAACTGCCCTCTCCATCTGTGCTTGACGGCAGCTCCTTCTTCTCCCAGAACCTATAACAGAAGGCAGGGGGACTTCTTGACACGTTTCTTGGCCTGCAGTGCTGCCCTAGTCGCCATCTCAAAGACTTCCCTCACGCCATCTTTGGTTTTGGCAGAACACTCTTGGTAGCCGTAGGCACTGATGCGGTTCGCCATCTCTTTGCCATCTTCACATTTAACTGGCTCCTGGAGACACATGTCAGAGAGAGATCAACATTTTGACACGTACACCAACAAATGTGCACATACAAGCATGTTTTGACCAAAAAAAACTGACCTGTTTCATTTTGGCAAGCTCTCGTCTGGTGTGCTCATCGTTGCGCAGATCTTTTTTATTGCCCACCAGGATGATGGGAACATTTGGACAGAAGTGTTTCACTTCAGGTGTCCACTTTTCAGGAATATTCTCTACAGTGAGTGGAGGGAAAGAATGAGCAATTAGCAAACTATATCAACATATATCTATTTCACAATCACAAGGTGTTCAATACATAGTGGAGTGATTGTTGCAAAGACAATACCTAAACTGTCAGGGCTGTCTACTGAGAAGCACATGAGAATAACATCAGTGTCAGGATAGGAGAGAGGCCTCAGTCTGTCATAGTCTTCTTGGCCTGCTGTATCCCAAAGTGCTAGCTCTACCTGAAAAGAGAGAGAGAGATAGGTACATCATGTAAGGATGAATGCTAGATAATTAATATTATTTACATACATCTGAGCATTTAAGTTACATTATTGTACTTTTGTACTGCTGTTATACTCAATATCGATACCTATCACTGTATATATGCATGTTTAGAAAAATCATGTCTAGTTGATTGACAGAAATAATTTTGGAAAAAGTTATTTCAGAGCAGAAATGATTAATTGATTATGCAATTAGATAGATACAGAAATTAGATACAGAATTAATCCGCTAGTATTCTGATGATTTAATAAATGTAGTAATTTTTTAAGTAAAAGAAAGAAGAGAGAAATTAACTGTTCCACCTCACCAAATATAAATATTTGCTGATTTGCCTCTATGATAATAAACTAAATATCTTTGAGTTTTGTACCACAGGTAGGACAAAGCATGCAATGTGAAGTAGTGCAACAACGATTAGTCGATTGTCAATTCACAAGTAAATTAACTATTCTGACTATGAATTAATCATTTAAATAATCTTTTCAAGCATAAATTTCAAGCATGTGATAGTTTCAAATGTGAGTGTCAGTGTCCCGCATTATAGTAAAGTGAGTCTCTTGGGCTTTGGACTGTTGGTCAAAAAAAAACAAGACGTCTGATGACTTCACCTTAGGCTGTAGGAGATTCTGATACGCATTTTCACAATTATTTTTTGGTCTTCTACAGATTCAGGGATTTATCCAGAAAAATATTTAGCTGAATAATGAAAATAATTGTTGGTTGCGTCCCCATCCCTAATCTCTGGGGAAATTATGAGGACTTTTTAAAAAAATTTTTATAAGACATACAACAACTTATACAACGTGATAAGTATGTATAATTACGTTAAAACTATTATAACCAGGCCCCCGTACAGTGTACAGTGCCCCTAGTTTGCAGCCAGTGTTCTGTGTTTTGTGTCTCACCTGTTTCCCATCCACTTCAATGTCTGCCACATAGTTCTCAAACACAGTGGGGACGTAGACCTCTGGGAACTGGTCCTTACTGAAGACGATGAGCAGACAGGTCTTCCCACATGCACCATCCCCAACTATCACCAACTTCTTCCTGATAGCAGCCATCTGTAGAGAAGATCATACTTTAACACAAGGTTATCACAAGTCACTACTCTCCACTAATAATACATCCAAACAGGGGTTTTACTAAGAGTGCACTGATGTACAATCAGGATGAATAAAACTTTTTAAACTTGATGATGCAATTACAATGCGTGCTATGCTTCAACAACAAGTCGTCGTCGTCGTCGTCCCCCCCCCCAACCCTAAATTTACACATAATGTTAGAAGTAACTCAGCAGCTCAGACAACGTTACTGCCACTAGCACACCGGCTTCCTTATATCTCAGTTTCATTACAAAGATCCTGGTGAACGACACAAATCTAAACCAAAAACGACGCGTCTGGCAAACAGGGAGGCTGCCTCCTCGGAGGTAAAGGGTGTAAACATATAACATTTCCGTGCTGTGTTCCCATTCCTGCTCAAAGGCTGTGCAGTGTAGTCCGGGCCTGTCAAACCAGCTAACATTAAGCTAGCAAGAGAGCTAACGGTGTTTGCCCTGGTTTGGATTACTGTCACTCAGGGTTTTCTCTCTGAAATGGTAACAACAGCATTCACCGCACTACCGTGATACTTCTGTGGCTGAGACAAGAAACGGCGTAAAGTTTAAACGCTATAGCTGAATATGATTACCGCTTGATGTTTCTGTGTCCGCCTTTCTCCTCTTCCTGACCGACTGGAAAAACTCCGCCCACCGCTCACACGCATGCGCACAATAACGTAATTTGCCAACAGGCTGCTGCACCTTTTTTTTTTTTTTACCTTATCAAATATCTTTATATCCTTATCTGAAATATGAGCTATGAATACAGTTGTATCATTTATTACATATTCACAAGAGTGAAATATATGAGACAATACCACGACAATAATAATCATAATAATAAAGTCATTAACCCCATTAAAAGCTCAACTTCAGACAGTTTTACATTGATCTTTTATTGACTCTTTCACATATCAGTAACACAATACATTACATTGTGTAATTTGTCCATATGTACAACAGAAGTAGACACATGTAGAAAAAAAAATACATACATATATTAATATATACATACACATTATAATTCAGTTAGAGGTAAATCATAGCCCATTTTAATATTTTCAAGTTTCATGGTTTACTGTCCATGGGGAAGGAGATTAAGATAAAAAGACAGCATAGATATAGGCTACAGATAATTATATCTCAAATGAAAGGTTTAAAGATTAAATGTAGTCAGAGAATCAGGTGAATAAGTTCTATAAGTTACAAGTTCACAATTGAGTCATGAAATGTTTCCTTATTTCTATTCCACCCAGCATTTGTTTTTGTTTATATGGGTTTAAGTTAGCAAGCATGAATCACTTGTCTTAAGAGTTCTGCATCATGTGCAAGTACACTACTCACTCCTGCTTGAGGACTTGGGCACAGAGACTCTTAAGACTCTGCTGAGACTACCTCAGTCTGAGCTGTCTCACCTCTCCCACTGAGACTCTTCAAAAGCATCTCCATTATTTAGGAGGGAGAGATGAGCTCTTCAAGTCCACTTAAAGTGAGCATAGCTTCTCTCTTCTCCTCCTCAGAGTTTATTTGAGCTCACTGAGAAGTTCATAGGTGGCAGAGTTAGAGCACTGCTGCTTCTATTTGTTTCTATGGTCACTGGAGGTAAAGTTGCTCTGATTGGCTGCCTGGCTCAGCCAGTCTCTGATCTATTTCCTGACGGCGGTGGTTGTGGTGGTGCTGTTGCTGCGCTGGTAGAACAGCACATAGGCTTGATTGGTCTGAAGCTGGTTCTCTGAGACTGGAGTCACACTGTAGGTGGGTAGATGGAGAGTAATCATTAGGAACAGCTTCAGGTTTGTATAGAAAGCAGCTCAATACAGATGACCCATAGTCACAGAAGGCTTTTAGAAAAGACTGTCTATGACATGCAGTTGGCAGGGCATTGAACACAAAATGACTTAGATGCAGTCTCACCTGGAGTCATTGTAGAAGCACCAACCATTTTCATCTGAACAGCAGGCTGTGTAGTGACCCATGTTCACCGTCCCAGTGTGGTTACATATTGCGTATAAATCATACAGAACTGGACCTGTGGGGACATAGTAGTACAGCTGGAGACCTTTCCTCACAATAGTTCACATCTCTTTCTCCCAATGTCTCTTGTTTTGCTCAATTGTCAATTGTTTAAAATAAAAGGCTATTAAATAAAAGCTTTTAAATTAATTATATTATATAGTACTCAATACTGGTGTCAAAAGGTTAAAAGAGTTACTTTCACCTATGGATGACCCCTTTTATTTCTTTTGAAGGTGGCTGTGACAAGCCCCTTGTTTTTTAACCTTTCCTGCTTATTTATTATTTCAACATTTCACTGTATTCCTTTTGCCAAAAATAAATTAAACGTCTCACAGTAACACACTAAAGCACGCATGCAAAAGGAGATAATGTACAAAAGGAGGAATAAATGAGAAATGCACAAGGACAAACTGAAGAAAGAAAGGTTTGTTTGTGTTACCAGAGTCGACGGGTCCGTAGGGTCCAAGGTCCAGGTTAGTGAGTGGGAAGGACACATACACTGTGCTTTTACTGATAGACCACCGTGACATTGTAAAACGATTTAGATCTGACGGAGACTGTTAAGCATCATCATAACATCCTGCACAAAAATACATCAGTCGCTGATAAGGTTAATACACTAAGTTAAAGCTGTTGCCAAGGATACGGATCACAATAACCTGGGGAAACCTCTGGATGGACAGTCGCTTGGTGCACTCTGTATGCCTGTTACACCTCTCACACATCTGAAACACACACACATCATAACATCCTTAAAACACTTGCAAATACACAGGATCCATTGTAGGTAGCTAGTAAAAAAAAAAGGTTAATGGGATGAATTAAAACAGCTGGAATATTGAGGAACTCTTGTTATTTAACTCTGTATTACAGTTTTCCGTGTTTATACATTGTAATATTGTTTGGGGTGCTACTAAGTCATTTTACCTTAACAAGACACTTTTAATTCAGAAGAAGATTTTAATTATTCATAACGTTTTTAATGTATGTTTAAGTATTTCTTTGTGTCCAACAGTCTTCCTGACATAATTTCTCAGACCTTCATTTCTCTGTCTACAAGACTCAAATTAAAAAACAGCTAATTTACAGTGCCATATAACCGTTTATTTTTATTTTATCTTGTCATTGACTGTAAGTTATATATTTTATGTTTCTTTTATCTGCTTTGTTTCCTTTGTCTGGCATTGTCTGATGTTTATGATTATATTTTGTGTTGGTAGGACACTTTAAAAGACCTTTGGCTTCCTTCCTCCTCTGCACATATTTATTGATGCTCTGTTACTGTATTTATTATATCATTATCTTTAAATTGTGCAACGAAGTAAGAAAGATAAAAAGAAAACCCCTAACTACTTGAGTGTCTTTGCAGTCGGCTGCGGGAACAGTGAATAATGTTTAGTGTCGGCAGTGGGCATTTACAATAACTGTCTGTTTACAACAAACATATAAACATGGAATGATTTAAATAAATAGAAATAAAATATATAGGTTACGGCTGGATACAAAATTCAGTTCTGGACTCAAAAACAGTGTCCATGTTATTGACCTTTGACCCTAAAGTTAGAGACACATATTGATATATCACAATGCATTATTTTTGCACTCTGTGTTAACTCACTGGTGAATTCTCCTTGACCAGTTTCTCCTCCTGAGAGAAGAGGTCCAGGCACTGCCTCAGCGTGACCTCCCCAGTAAAGCTCCTCTTGGGTATGGGCAGCGACAGATCGCAGAACACGTCGAATGTGTTGGAGTAGTGGGAGCACACTGAGCAATGCAGCGAGCTCCGCAGCTGGCCTGAGAACAGGTCTGTGAGAAGGGTGGCAAGAATGATCAGTGGTTGCCCTCGTTGAACTTATGATACAGATGAGACTGACGGATCACCGTGACTGGACTGCTCTCCTCACCTACTATCCTGCTGTCATCTCTCTCCAAGTGCTTCTTCCACATGGCAGCTGCCTCTTCCGAAATCCTAAGGGAGGATGAGAGATGAGGGAAAGAGAGAGAACAAAATGTGGTCACATGAAGGACATCAAGGTTTTGACGATAGAATCTTTTCCACATCAACATACACACCTAAATCTGGCAAATTTTTGTTCGGGCTCCTTCCCTGTTCGTCGAACGTAGGGTCTGCGGTTGATTTCTGTGTGCAGCTTGTCCAATAGGAACCTGAGGAACTCCTGTGCATCCTGTTGACTGGGTTAAACACAGATATACAGGGAGAATTCTTCTTCATGTTACCGTTCCAGGCAACTATTTCTATTTCTAAGTCTCAACTTCAAAACCAAAAAGCAGCATCTGTACTGGTGGCAAAGTAGAAAACTAACTGAAATTATTTAGAGATAATCTCTAAATATACACACAATATCCAGTTAACATGGAATACAAGGTCAGGGACAAAAAACAATTATGATGTACAAACAGATCCAATTTACCAAAACAATTTCAGTGAAAGGTTAGAAGCAATCACACCGAGTACTACAGATCCTCTAAAATTGGCTTTAATTCTCCCAAAGTTTCAGTTCTGACAATTTCAGGTCCTTCTGTACATTATTCCAGGAAGAAGTGGCAGCACATTTAAAAGCATGTTTTCCAAGTTTTGTTCTAACTCTGGGAACCAACATCTGTAGAATATTGAGAGAGGGCAGGCCATATTTTGGTATACACAAAGATAAGAAGGAAGAGATTTATATATAAAAGCCAACCACTGAGAGAGTATGCAGATAATAAAACATAAGGCACAAGTTGCAGAAGTGGATATTGTGTTACATTGCATATATAGCATATTGTCTAAAAATCTCTCTGCCTTCATAAATATGCAAAGTAACTCGTGTTTGACTTTGCACAGCAGTGATTTTGCTTGCACAAAAGTCTCATGCATGCTTTTTCCTTGAGGAAAAGATGAACATCATCTACACTACTATTTTTTGTTTTTTAGGGGCCAAAAACATTTGGTGTCTGAATTAATACTGTTTTAGGTTAAAAATACCTCAATCAACATCACATCAATATAACAGGCGATTCCAAATATTTGAAGGGTAATGCGTATTCTCACCTGTAACCACTGAAATAAGGCACCGCTTCTTTAAAGAGATTGTAAAACTGTCTTGGATTTACAACTGTGTCTCCTTCATTTTCATCCCAAAGGCCTGACAGAACCTGAGAGAAAGCTGGCACAGGAAGACAAGGAACAATGAGAAAAGATAAAAACATAACATGGGAGGAATAATGGGAAGAGGAGGGAACAGCAGGAGAGAGGAACATACTCTCCATGAGCTTAGCATCCTCTTTGGAGAACTTCTCCTGCTTGTAGAGCTTGAGGAGGCAGTAGTCCCGCAGGCCACGCGTGTGAGACAAACACTGGACTATTGCATTCAGGAAACACTAAGTTGAAGATAAAGTGTAGGGGAAAGTGAGCATGTTTCTTCAAAAAAAACATATTCTGGTAATTATGGAAGTATTTCTTTAAAGGACTTTGCTTAAAGCGCATCCTGCATCATTAGACACTTACTGTGTTACCAATGTTTCTAAGGCCAACCCTTCCACTTCCTACGGTGAGCTGCTCTTTCTGGAAAACAAAGACAACACAGGAAGCTATTGACCCGAACATCTGCAAGCCTCTTTCGGTTTGTGTACACACGTGCATGTGTGCCCTACTATTTGACCCCTGGCTGTGTCTGTACGACATGATACTGTCCGTCTTAACCCCACCATGTCAGTGTGTGTCCAGCATTGGTAGGACAGATTTAGCCTTCTTATGTCATTAACATAACAAGGGAGGCTAAAAGGAGGTCAGCCTCAAGCATTCATCCTATTAGAGACCAAGGAGTGCTGACAGGTGCTTAAACACGTGTGTGTTGATGTGTACTCTCCTTTAATTCCGATTTCCCTGTCTGTGTTAATGTTGTTTCATGAGTGTCCTGTAACTTCCACATTAAGAACAAAAAGGCTTAAAGGCTACCGGACTAGATGATCTGAGCATAAATTAAAGGTTTATATACAATGTTGAGTTTTGCACACCTCGTGATCAGTGACCAGAAGCAGCCCCATCAGGGAGGTGTAGAGGACAGACTGGGAGATGTCGGCCGTCTCTCTCTGCAGGCCGTTATGAGACACCAAGGTCCGACACAGGGCCTCACAAGAGCCCTCCCCGTTGACGCCACTGGCTCCAGGCATCCTATTTTACTGGTAAACCCTCAGAAGTGTCTACCAAAAGGGGTCCTGAGACAGATAGAAGGTCTTCCAAGTAAATGAAAGCCAGGTGGTTTGCAGGCTCAGACTGGGTAGGTTCAGTTTTTCACATGCAGGGTTAAAGGTGAGCTTTCTGACAGAGAGAAAGAGTCCTCTTTTTTTCTAAACGCAGCAGATGAAAAAGTATTATCCTCTGTTTCCAGGAAAATATCATTCACAGCTGAAGGAAAAAGAACAGGATTCATTTGTGAATGAGCATCCCCTTAACGTAATTCCTTATCTTGAACAGATCGAGTTGATCCACTCTCTCTTGTAATTACAGCATGCGGAGCCGCTCGGAAAGTCAAGGTCTGACAGAGATCTCAGTGAATCCAGACATTAACAAATTAGCTTGACAGCACATGTTTACAAAAAGAGATGTTTTTTTGAGGCCTTACTTAGTGTTCATTAATTAAAGAATCAAGTATATAACCTGTAAAACAGAACTAGCCAATCTCCCAACCAATGTTCTTAGCTGTTATCAAACCCTAATCTATATAGACTTATTGCCGTTTTGTGCAGGTAAAGGGTAAAAATCTAAGGTTAGTTTGCAAATAATGCCATGCAAATATTGTAGCATTAGCAAATAAACACAGCGGCTTGGACTCACCTTATCACTTGGTCACTCTATCTGTGGACAAACTGTCCCAACCAAACTGTTCCCATCACCTGCTGAGCTGTTAAAAATGCATAAGGGGACGTCTACTGTTTCACTGTGTGTCTGTAGGCTAGAACTGAAAGTCTACCTCTCTCCTTTGCCCTGTCACTGGTGTCAGAAAGAGAAAGGGAGAGGGAGAGAGAGAGAAAGGGGGAGAGAGGGAGGGAGGATAATCATCACTAATCTTTTCTTTCTAGATCTTGTTGGCTATACTTAGACTTGTCTTTGTGTACTTGGCCATGAGTACCTCAACAAACTTTCAAGTGTCAGTTTATTAAAAAAAAAAAAAAAAACAGTAACAATGAAAACATTTTACACAGTACATTCACATTCAGTAATACTGTTCCCAAGATACACAGTACACATCACAACAATCACACAGTCCATCACCATCAAATGCAAGAACGTAAAATTATCCAACTAGGAAATGATATGTGTGTCTAAGCACAATTGTCTTTCAGAGATAGTCCATATTTAATTTTCTCCAATGTCAATGTACATTTATAGACATCTATAGTGTCTATAGACACTCCCCAGGCCTCCTGATGATCAGTCTAACAGTCAGCGACTGGTATGGTCTGCCATTTCTGTGTCCGAGCTGAGGCTGAGCTCGGCCATGTGATAGAGGGCGGGATCAGTGTGAGGGGAGAGCTGGGACTGACCCATCCTATCTCGCGACTGGACAATGGCCTGGCGCAGACAAGTGATCCACTGCTGCTTGCTGAAGGAGTCGTTGGCCTGCAGGCTGTAAGGGTGAAATTTGGAGCGCCCTCTGCTGCTCACACGGAAACAGTTCCTCACTGGGAGATGGAGAGACAGAGAGAGGAAGGGAATACATTGAGTGAAAGCAAGGTTGTGAATTTCACTTCAACTTATTGGGTGGCATGGCAATGCTTTCTCTCAATTGAAGTCTAAATTTAACTCCTTCATCCCTTATTTCACCAGCAGACGTGTAACAAAAAGTATAAATAAACCTAAACCATAAATGCTGGTCATGTATGCATTAATAAAGTATGTATACATTACTGTTTGTAATGGGTGCTTTTCACCTCACATTATTTAAAAAAATAAATAAAATAATCTAAATTAATTGTTAGCTGTAGCCCTATACCACTGAGTCCATATAATGTAGCAACTAATACAACATTTATATGCTGTATGTAGATGTTACCTTTATCGTTTCCAGTAAAGGCTCCCCTGAAGGTGCCGCCTCCACCAGCCTCCCCATCTGGGATCTCCTCCAGATTTAACAAGGCATTGGGTAGAGGCTGTCTGTACACATTGAACACCTGACCTCCATCTTTGTCCTCCGTCGGTCTGCTAAGCACCAAAGCCAGCTCAAACAGGAAGACATGCAGACGCTGACAGACGAGACAGGAACACACAAAGTCAGAGATATGGCTTCATGAGACTATTTATAACAAGACAATCATCTATTATTCAGATATTACAGTAACATCTTTGTTGGGATTACAACAAAAACAGCCCTTTCTATATGTGACAATTAGGATACAAGGAGATGATACAAAGTGCATTTTCAAAATACAGCTCATAAAAAGGGCCTAAGATCAAAATTTAGGACAGAGAGGAGCAAAGGTCTGTAAGTATATGGATCCACCCTGTCTTGGAGGACATGACCCCAGTCAGCTGAGATACAAACAAATCAACACTACTCAAAGGTCAATGACAACAGAGATTCACTACCTGGCCCTTGTTGTTCTTGAGCTCTCCGTGGCAGTAGAGGAAGCGGGACTGCTGGATCTCTGGTAGTCTCTGACTCTCTTCGAGGTAGCAAAGACCCCGCCTGTAGAACTGACACTCCGCCTCACCTGTTTTCTGGTTCACCTGTGCAACGATGCTCTGGATCTCCTCCAACTGAACAGAACCAAAGTGTTATACAGCATTAATGTATTGTATCTGGCATTTTGGTGATGAACAAAGTGGCACATCTGCTCCAACTGAGATCTTGGAGAGTTGAAATTAAATTTCTGGGCTGAGTTCTGAATAGAATACAACCCATACTGAATAGGTAAAATGTAAATGAACACATGAAGTATGTTTAGCATGACAACATCCTGTCCTACGTGAGCCTTTGATAAAACAATGATCTCTTGCTGCCATTTGGAGGCGCCAATGTGCAAACTATTATAGAATTAAAAAGGAAATATTAGGTGAAGCCAAATGTCTGGGCTGCCCATGATTGCAGACTGATGTATTTCATAATAAGGGAGAGGAAAAGAGTGTGAGAGAGTAACCTATAAAACTTTTAAAAACTTAGATATTTATTCACTACTGACTGACGATATTTCACACATGCATACCAGTCCTATGGGTTAATTATCTTGATTTTTGTGTATAAACCACAGATTATAGATTAGACAGACAACTGTTGGTTTTGATGCTACAAAGAAAAATCTGTACCACCTACAAGATAAGAAAAGAAAAGAAAATAACTGAATGAGAAGCAACAAATAATCTGATGTTTTACTGTGTATATGAAACATTAGCAGTTAGCAGCAACTATCTAAATATCTAAACCAGCAGACTCTTAAGGCATCATTTAGAAAAGCACTCAGGGATAAGAATTACAGGGTGCAGTTGTGGCGTTTGTTTTAACCATTTCAACAGGCCCCTTGCAGACTCGGGCATGTCACACTGTGTAATACTAAAGGCTGCAAGGCCGGAGGGTTAAGTAAGTGTATGTCAAAAGGAGAGTGTATGTGTGTGTATTCATGTTCACATTTGTATGCACATGTACATGAATGTGTAGGAAACAAACTCACAGCGTCAGGCAATGTGTCCTCATCCGGGTGGTCTGGAGGTGTGCACTTCTGTATCTCTTTCAACAGAAGGGGGTATTTGACTAAACGGCTCCGAGGGAGATCCAAGAAGTTCCACAGGTCCAGTTTCCTGCTGAATGAAGACTCCTGACACAGGCGCAGAAAGTGCTCCACTCTTTTCTCGTGCTTTTTCTGGTCCAGCAGGGCTTTAGCCCCCACCTGGTTACAGCAGTATGTAATATAGGCCTCCAGGCAAGGGAACTGTGGGGGGGAAGAGGCAGTGGAGCAAAGGAGTCAAATAAAGTCTGATAAAAGCAGAGATGCACACAGATTGAACTCTGCAATGCTGGTTTGGAGAGGAACATACTAGAGTAAATACAGGAACTGCAGAGAGACATAGTGGGTTGTGCTCTTTTATGTGCCTTTCTCTCAGGCTCTCTTGGTTTTCATGGACATACTCACCCAGTTCATCAGCGTAGGCCCCACCTCTCCGACTGTCTTCTCTGATCCTCTCAGCCGCTCAAGACGACCCAGAAGATCTGGTACGAAACAAAAACAGCAGAGTCAAACGGACTGAATCCTCCTTGATTTTTGCTCACTGAACGCAAGTGTTACTAGAGCTCAAAGACAGGGATGGCACATTCAACTCATTCAACTTCCTTTACTCAAAAAAGACATGGCATCAGCAAACTCTCAGTTAAAACATGGAAACTTAAATTAACCAACATTGTCCTTGTGTAGGTTTACACACCTGCTTTCAGAGCAGAATCAAAATTAATATCACTACATCAATTATATATACTATATATCACCATATGGCAAATTCTATTTTCTAGGTTAATGCAGTGAACTGTTAGACATTTAATCACAGACAATGCAAACCTCATGACTCATTTAGAAATATTTGAATTTATTTAGAATTCTTCAACAATTCTCCACCAAAAGTCACCATATTATAACATTTAATTATCACTCTGTTTGCCTTATACAAGATAAGGAAATGAGGGGGTTCTGTTGAAGCATTAAAGTGGAGGTTGCGTGCAAAGCAGAGAGGTGGTTTACCTTCATGGAGAGGAATGAGAGAGTCCAGTGTACCAAAGATCTGTCCAAGCTCACTCTCTGTCATGATATCCAACTTCAGCATGGGCTCATAGTACACCTGGTGGCACGCAGCAAAGGTACGGAACAAGTGTGTCAGCATGTGAAATGGGCATGAGGAAGTGGAAAGACACTTTCAAATATATTCGACTTTCATCAGAAGACTTTGGTAATAGTGGTGGTGTTGAGTGGAAAAGTACCTTCTTGACCAGACTGAGGTCATCAATGAGTTGCCTCTCTCCCTGAGTCAGCTCATAGATCACCTGCAGAATGACACAAAATTACTCAAAAATGGGACATGTGAACACCAACATGTGGTTAAAGACACACACTCGCATTTAAAGTAAAATACACAGATGAGCTCTCACAGCTGATTGTTTAATAAAGGAAGTTGAGCTGTGCCAGCTCACATCCTCTTTCATAATCGCTGTATAGAGCTGCTTCACAGAAATAGAGTAGTCACCCTGCTCACACAGCATCCACTGCCCCACAGCTTGACCCACAAACCCCAAAACACATTGTGTTATGTTTTTAATGTAGCTGAATTAAACCTAGCGAGCAGCACCTCTTGACGTTTTATCTCCTTTGCAGTGAGGTCATGACTCTCCACCGTGTCACTCCAGCACTGGCTGTTACGCCGACGGGGAAACGATGAGGCCTTTGTGCGTGAGCGCAGGGGGGCCGGGGGCAAAGGTCGAGCCTCTGTGCGAAAACTGATAGACCGCTGTGAAAAGAGCAGAGTGGTTAAACGTCCGCATGCAAAAGTAATTTGTAAGACAGAGGTGTGTGAGTGTACTTTGTGCAACTGTTACCGAAATGGACTGTCCGATGCGTTTCAGAGCGGGGGTCTTCACTGGGGTTATAACACCTGTTAGGCTGTTGGACTTCGTCACAGGTTTGACCCTTTTATTACTGGGCTCCTAAAACGAAATCAACCATAAAACTTAAGAATCAAACTACTTTTTTAAATTTTTTACATTACGACTTTTACATCACAAGACTTGCTGAACACACATCTGGGCCTCGGGCAAAAGAAGAACACCCCACCTCTGAATCCTTTGTGTGGTCGGACATCATTTCACCCTCCTCATCTTCCTCCTCATCCTGATAAAACAGCATTTAGCAAAGTTAGAGGTGAAGTTAGAGACATGAAAGAGCTGAGGAAAGTGGAAAGAGAGTGATGGTGAGATGGTGAGATGTTGCACGGTGCAGATCTCTCATTTCCTGTGTGACACTTTCAAAGAGGAAGAAGGTTGAAACTGTGCTTCTGTAGTAAAATACAAGATGTCTGCCTGTTTTTGCCACACTAACCACATCAGCTGTATATTCAGTGTAGTAACAGAGTGAGATGTATTTAAATACCGGCAATAAAAATGTATCTATAATGATGATAATAACATACGTGAAATGCTGGCAGTAAAAAGTAACTATTCATGATAATAATACACACAATGAAGATGGCAACAAAACAAACACAAAAAAACTTAAGTGAAAAATCACAGTGGGTGAAATTTGGCAGGATGTCACATTAAAAAAAAGACTGATTTAAAGTTTTGTGCGCACAGAGAGCTTCTGTGGCTACACAGCTGAATATGGTGTTCATGTCTGTCGCCAGCTCTGCACTCAGTTTTGTGGTCACAAAGGTAAGGTTGACTAACTTCCGTTAGTCACATAGAGACATGAATTTGAAGAAGAGGCACTGGAACACAGACTTTAATCTTTTATGCTCACCTCTATGATTCTGATCACAGGCTCAGGGGCCGGGTCTTGTTTTCTCTTCTTCTAAAAGCAGAAATGTATGTGAAAGTGAGTTTCTTGTTTGTTTGGGTTTTTTTTTTATGAGAGTGCCCACATAGATTTTTTGTAAAAAGTTTTTTTAAATAAAGTAGATGGTGTGACTTACCCCAGCATGGTCATAGGCGATGGAGTGTGTCTCTCCTGGCGCCATAGACCTAAAAAGGGCAAAATTGTTAAAGACTGCAAAAGAAAACAATCATATACAGTTATGCTTTTTTTTTCTTCTTTTACTTGAGATAAATGTAAAAACACCCTAAGGAGCTCAATGGAATCCTGTTAGTTTGTGTCTAAATGACTAATTTGACAGTTTCTCTTTGGTTCCAAGTTACATAAAAGTATCTTTTCACAGAAAGGTGAAGGTTTGATTATTTTGTACTTATAATATCAAAGGGTTAAGTTTTACCACCCTGATGCCAAATGTGTACCAACTTTAAATACCATTCATCAAGATATTTAAGTATAATTGATAGTATAGTATAATTGTCTAATGGTAATCCCTGCCCCAGTCAGCTTTAAATGGCATTGTGAGGCACACAAGGTAGAAACTTAATGATACATATAAAAGCCATCATACCAGGAAGTCCTCGTTTGACCAGTCTCCTCCACTTCCATCTTTTCTTTGTCTTCAGTGCATCTTTATGGAAACATTACACATTCTCAAAATGAGAAAGGTTGAAATAATCCAAATTCACACTGGTGTTTTGTCCGTTTCAGCAACACACAGCGAGTTGTTTGCAGGGAGCTTGTCAGAGTTCAGTGCACTCCTTCCTCCTCACTTTCTTCCTCATCTCACAATCGACCACATCCTTTAGAGTTGCACATACACATGTATCCGCTCTTCTCAGAGGAGGACCCAAAACTCAACTTATCACTCAAAGCTCTCAACTGATCGAACTTTTTTACTCTTTATTTTGCAGACCAAACGAACTGACTGAACTAATCAAAAGGATGTATTAATGTAACAGGAAAGTGTTCATTAAGTGCCCTTTTCTTATCTTGCACTCTGCATTAAAAAAAAAAAAAAAAAAAAAAAAAAGTGACACCTAATTAGGGTTTTCATTGTAACTTCACAAGTGGGCGTTTAGCTGAATCAGGCTTCCCGGATATGCTCTATAATGAAGCAGCAAGAGGCAGGTTAGACAGGAAAACCATTATTTATGACACTTTGCTTCAGCGACCTATTTAACCAGATGTGCAATTATATTTTTCAATAAAGTCAAATAACCACACAAAGTCAGGTATGTTTTTACATGTTTATTCACTATCACACTAAGTGCTCCCATTTCAAGATACATCTCATTGCCTTGTTCTTATACTGTAATGTCATTTGGAGTTAACAAAGTAGAAAGAAGACAGTTTATGATCTACAAGGTGTGCCAAAACTTTGTCCATCCCCCGCCCCCCCAAAAAAATAAAATAGTAATTAACAAAACACATGAAATATAAAGAAAATAAAAGAGAAAACTGATGTCATGTGCAAGAGCCCCACCAAAGCCACAAAGTGCTGGATGAGGTGGGTGCAGGGGTGCCTCAAACCGGCAAGGGTTGCTTCTTCTGCCCGGTTTGAGATACTCCGATTATTTTCCAGTCAGGAGAGGCTGTAGACTCAGATTTAGGCTTTGTCTTCAGGTGCTTGTACAGTTTCAAATTTAGGGTCTTGGGTAGAATTAAGGGCAGTGATATGACCTGGGGGCAAAATGGATTCTCAATACATCTGTAACTATTTCTGGGATTCTTGGCTTCTTTTATTTAATGAGGTGGATCTTAAAAAACAAAAAACACAACAAACAGAAGAAAAAAACAACATTAATGTGGGACCAGGTCTACGAGACAGGGGTTCGAGGAGGGAAGAGAGCAAGTAGAGTGGAGGGGAGACAGTTTGCTGGATTAAAAATCCCTCCTTTAGTGCTAATGGATAGTACGAGTGTGAGGATGTTTCAGAGGGACACTAGCTGGGCTATTGAGTGCCAAGAGAACACTAAGGCTTAGAATTAAGCGGAGAGGTTCTGCTACTGAGAAACTTCAGGAGGTCCAGTATACATGCTCCCTTCCTCCTGTGACACCCCTGTTCCCACAGCCGAGCACCAACTGGATCCCTAAACACACATACAGGTATCCTTAAATCAGCTTACTGGGGCTATGTACACTCAGGCACAGGTTTACACAAACCACAGGCCTAAAAAAAAACAAAAAACTGATTGATCCAATAGAGCTGACCTGGATCAACCAACCCCACCCCCCAATCCCCACCTCAACTCCTCACTAAGAACAACCACCCCGTCCCTACCCCCCCCTCCCCCTCCCCTGCAATCCCAACCCTCTTGTGGGCGGGTACAGTGTGGAGCTCAGCGGATGGTGTATCTGACATAGGGCACTTCCACGTCTTCGTCTGACAAGTCGTTACAGCATAGCTCAAACACCAGGGCTTTCACATGCTTGCCCAGCTTCTTTTTGGACACCTTAGTCACAATCTCCGTCATCCTACAGGAAATACAGAACAATACCATTATGACGATTATTAAAACACACCCTTAAATTTTATGTGTTAAAGAAGGAGGCATGCAAATGTGAACAATATACTCACGGCAGGTCCAGTCTCTCTTTGAGTTTGGCAGCAGGCATGAAGAAGGAATAGAGCATGGACACTCCCTGAGAAAGCATAGTGATCTCCAACTTATGCTCGTTCTGATGAAGAACAGGGGAGAACAAAATGTGGTTAGTTGCATGCCAGAAACCACATGGTGGAAAAGTGAAGTGGGGAGTTGATGAGAACTTACTTTAAAGTAGTCCAGGAACTGTCGGAGTGTCATCTCCTCCCCATTGGGCTGCAACCCTGTGACCTCGAAGCGATCCCACAACGACCAATCAATTTCATAGTACTGCAAAAACAAATTAAGAGCAAGGGTTAATGATAAGGGTCAGTCGCAGAGAGATGTCACATTGAGCACCCAGTTATTGTTGCTCTTTGTTAAAAAAAACACATTAACAGCAGGGCACAAGTAATTAAATGATGTTTTCTCCTCAGCACACACTGATAACATCAGTGTGAGAAGGTGAGTTGAACTCACTTGCACCCAGGCAGACAAACTGTGTCTACCTGGTGCATCAGTATTAGCATGGCTGGATCATCATTGGAGCTCAAAACATCTAATGACCACATTTGGGTCGCCTTTTAGGGAGGACACTTGACATGTTGGCTAAACATTTTCCTACAGCGGGGACACATTATGTGTCATCCTTTTGGACATCTAAGCAGCTCAAAACAAGCACTGCCACACGTGGAGCTACTCACCTTGTGTCGGGGAGCAGCGATGGGCTCAGAGAAGGCAAAGAAAGGCAGGGCCAAGTTCATGAAGCCATTCTTGAATGTCTCCAGCTTCTTGTGTCCTTGGACAATTTTGATAAGCTCCAGGCACACCAGGCCCACCACTGCGGCCGTGGTAGTGGCGATGGCAGGAATGATCTTGCCAGCTATCAGTTTGCTCTGGATTGGATGGTGAGAAGTAATGAAAGAAGAAAAGGATTTAAATTATTTTAAGGACTAGAACACATATGTAAAATAAATGTAGTAAAATATAATACGGAGTTTGGCTTGAAAGATTTCTTGCCAGAGAGCTACAGAATTTGCCATGAATGATCATGAGTCTGCAAGTCATTTCACTTAAAGTTAAAGTCTAAAAGGTTTTTCCCCACCTTGTGTCTGTCTGTGGGGGGAATGTCGTAGTTCTCTGCTCTCAGGTTGGATGCTGCTACAATGAAGTCCATGTGGAAGTTGGTGTCATCATCCTATTAATAGAGAGCCCACCACAATCACACAAATGGGACTACAATCAGTGCACGTTGATGTTATCTTGAGGACTAACAGCATAGTTGAGATAATTGCACAGAAATTTTGATAGGAAGAGGTGCGTGTACCTTCTCAAAGTCAATGGGGCTGAGTTTGAACTGGGAAGAATCAGCGGGAGGAAGTTGGGTCTTCAGTTCCTCCAGTCTGGAATCATCTATATACAAAGAGATCAGTTTTACATGTGTCAGCAGCATTAATAATTACCCATAATGAAGTTTTAACAATACATTATTCACATAAACACTATCTGAAGATCTAAAAAAAAAAAAAACCCTTGATTTATGACTTGAATGCTTTGTTGTACGAGAACAAATTTGCCAATCTTACCAACAGAGGAATTGCTATTCTGCAGGTCCTGATCAGACACGTGAATTTTAACCCCTGAACGAGGGGTAAATTGAGGCACCTTGACATCCTGCAAGATCTTGACCACACCTGCACGATCGGTGCTGCCTGGCACACCGTATGTCTGGGCATACAAGTTGGCTGCTGCCAATACATAGTCCATGTGCAGCTCCTACAAAAGAGCACCTTTGTCATTATCTTGAGTGGACAGATGAATTCAGAGCAGACAGTTGTCAAGGAAGTTAACATAACACAATTAACCCAGACTTACATTGCTAGTGCTGAAGTCTAGAGGGTGAGGACACCTCTTTGGGCCGGACCAGAAGGGGGCACCAGAGCTGGTGAGCTGAGACACACAAATAAATTAAAACCTTAGGACCACTAAATAACATTAAATATACATTTTATAATGATTGTAACAATTATCTTCACTTTGGGATGTATTTGGGCATTGTATGCCTTTATTCGATTGCCAATTACCGAAAAATGAAAGGAGATGACTGACAAGCAACAAATGCATTACATTAGCAGCATCTCAAGGAAAAAAGCAGAGCCAGTCAATCAACTATTTTGAAAGAAGTAAAAGGGCAGGAAAGCACCCATGACAGATCACTAGTCTATTTGCAGGCCAAAAGCCCTATTAGTACCATGGTGTCATCACTATTTCACAACAGCCATAATTCTAAAACACATAGCTTTATAACATGTGCAGTAGGCTGGAGATTTTGTGATGTATTAATGCAGATGGTGTTTTCTATCATTCCTTAAAGAATTTGGGTAAACTCAGTCTCTCAGCTGCAGCAGAGTCATGCATTCAATCTCCTCCAACACCTAGTTATTTCATTGTCATACAATTCAAACTGCAAGAGCAATGCTTAGGCATTGTTTAGAGCTTAACACACCTTAATCACCATGTTGGCTATGCCTCAGAGTCTATTACAGACAGCTGGGTTGAAATGAATAGGTAGCAAGAAGTTATGTGAAAATAAAACAGACAAATTATAATAGAACTAAAAAAAAAAAACAACGAAAGTCAAACCACTAACAATTCAATGTCGTGAATCCATATGAAAACATGGCGAAAACCCCAGAACAGACAGTAAGCATTCCACGACAACTGATATTCATCATGCAGTGAGCTGAATATGTACCTGATCTGGGGGGAAGTTGTGCAGTAGCTGGCGGATGTTGTTGCTGTACTGGCACTGCCAGTGATTGCGTGCCCAGGCTACACAGTCGGCCCAGCTGTGGGGGCAGTCTGTGACAAGACTCTTGTAAACAGCCTCCAGGACCTCCACAGGCTGAGCTCCGGGAAGTTTCAGAGTACGCTCCATGAACTTTGGATCTCTGCAAGGACAACGATAAAGCTTATAATCCGGTTTAAAAACATGTAAGAGCTGTCACTTTCTGTCCATCTGTTCATCACCCAGCAGTGTCAGTCAGTTAACCGTTTTAAGCATGGGATTTTGTTTCATCTAGGTTTAAATACAGTCTGTAAATACTTGAAGACCATCACCAGCTCCAACTATTAAATGAAGTGTCAAAAGTAGTGATTGTCTGTAAGCTTATTAATGCAAAACAGAAGTAATTTAGCCAATCTGAACAACTTTCATGATGAAAAAAAGCATGCCATATGTATCGTGACTACAGTGATGCAACATGGTTTCTTTAGAATGACAGGGAAGGCAACTCACGTGAGGTACTGCATGGCATTCTCTGGTGGCTGTTTGAATAATCCCTCAAACTCATCACGGGCCCACTGAACAGAAGACATTATTGAGAACAGGTCAATTACAATACTCTCAATTAACTACATCAAGTACAGTATGCATCTAAAACAAAACTATTTCAGAGTGAGGTAGTGCCATTAGACACAAAATACAGAATCCATTTTTACCAAAAGCTGTTACAACATGACATTTGTGTTCTAGTAAAAAACACAAAAGATTTAACATTATTTTGAATGTGGTCATATTACAAATTGCTCACCCCTGTGCATTTGCGCGCCTACTGACCTGCAGTGTGTGTTCAATGGCATTTGGAAAGTTCTTGAGGGTACAGATGGGGATGGACTTCTCAGGTGGGTCTTGGCTGGAGCTGTATGACTCTGTGAGGAACGGGATCACAACCTGGACATTGCCTTTGGTACCCAGAGTACCAGACTCCAGTAAGGGTTTACGGTAGTACACACACCTCCGATCCATGTACATACCTACACAATGGGCACAAACACAAGGCAGAGGACAGAGCTCACATAAAGAGGGAGATGCATTTGTTTTTCTAGTAAGTAAACACTGTTAAAAAGATTTATAGTAGTTGAAATATCTGCGTCTCTTACGTGCATCAACATTGTCAAGTGCATTGGCCACTCCATCAAGGCTTTCAAAGAAGTCGTCGTCATAGACTCTCTCTGTGTCAGGACCCACCCTGTTCTGGTGACCCGTGATTCTGATTGAGGGGTTCATCTGCTTCACTGCAGCGGCAGCTGTGTCACTCTTCATTTTCTGTTACCACATACAAATTATATTAATATTTATCATTTTAATGTTCTAATCCAATGCTAACACATGGAATTTCAAGAAGCAGAAAACTGGTATAGTGCTGAAACTTGTTGACAGATTTTTGTGAGACATCTACACAAAAATATGGTTTGTGCAGGATGTGTCGTCCTTAATATTAAAAAAGGTACCTTCAATAAAGACAATAATTGCAGCCTACCACACTAATGTCGGTTCCTCTGACCACAATTCTTTTGGAACATAATGGCCTTGAATAGACTGAGGCAAAAATGTTCATGTAACAATAACAGTGTTCCAATATCAATCTGTACTTTGAAATGTCAGTGTATTTAATTTATTACAGCATGAAAGAAACACACTAATACATCAACAATGAGCCATAATGACCTAAGGCATTCTGTTTCCTCCATCTAAATGTTGTACCATGACACCATCCATCATCAGCATTTGGATCAAATGCACTCAGCAGTTACAATGAACTGGAAATCCATTTGCATCACTGCTCGGAAATATCAAATTCAATCAATAAATGGCCAAATTACGTTCCCATCTACAAATAGACATGAATGAGTAAAATTAATACTGACCGTCACGTCTGAGGGTCTGAAAAGGAACTGTCTGTTGAGATTGGATTTCTCTATGGTGTCCATGTCTGTCACAATGACCTCACCCTCTCCACCTGCCAGTCCAATCATGGCAAAGTTTTTCAACAGCTCACAGCCAATGGCACCTGCTCCGACCTGGAATGATAAAACCTCTCTGTGACTAGAGCTTCCAAGTTGTACCGTATGTTCTGCGTTAAGACACCATTTAAGAAAAAAAAAAAACATCCATTCGTAGTGGTCAGTAGAGAAATACAAGCTAACAAAAGCATGCCTGCAGTACACCAAGTCAAAATTATTTTAATGTGGCAATGTTAGAGAAATGCAACTGTTGAAGGATAAGGCTGGGCAGGTTATGTTTTTACTGACAAAACAGAAAGAAAAACAGTGTCTGTTATTTTTCTGTCTCTGAATGCTTCTCCACCCAATTTAGTTTGTTCACAATATGAAAAATATAGAATTTCACTAGACTTATCCTCTAAATCTCCCTTAGCAACAGGGTGCCAGAGGAGGTGCTGGAAAGTTTTCTATGGCCGACTCACCAGGAAGTAGCGCTGTTTGCCAAGAATTTCCTGCAGCTTGGAACCAAACACTGCAATCTGCCCATCATATCGACAGTTCCTCTGGGAGGAAAAGGGAGATAGAAAAACAGGTTTAACACAGTTGTTTGTTGCCATCATGTGCGTCTGTCTTCAGTATTCAACATTCAGTTCAGAATTTGCAATGAAAACCTACAGGGGCACACTCTTCCTCTGTGAGTATGACTCCTTCCTCTTCAGCCAGGCACTCCAGGGCATCAAAGTACAGCCACTGCATTATGGGCATGAATTTTCCTGTGCATGCCTAAAAGAACAAAGCATGTAAAAAATGTAAATCAGCATTTATGACAGAAAGGTTGATTAGGTTTGAAAAGGTTAGTGCAGTACATCTTCAAACATCTAATCACAGATAACAGTAACACCATAAAGAAACTGATAACCCATTTCTTACCACAGTAATTTACCCAAAGCTGACTCAAAACATTAATTAAAAAAAACAAACAGTCATACAGATGATACTGTAGGACTGATTTAACATCAACACACAGTGTACCACTGACCTTCATCACTTCCTGTGCAGCCAGACCCCCGATGAAGGCATTGACAGGGGCCAGGTCACCAGCAGCAACAAATGACAATTTTTTGAGAAGAGCTTCATCCAACTGTTCCAATTTGGCTGACCCCGTCTGGGCATCGTTCACCTCTTTGACCAACGTCAGTAGCTCCTCACCATCAGCCTGGAAGATAAATTAAAAAATGTTAATGTACATTTTTCCCTGCAGTGTTGCACAATTGTTCATAAGGGAATTCTACAGTAGTTTTAGTTTTTGCACGTAATGAAAAGGGCTACAGTTAAATAGAAGCTAATGTTTCCAAATGATACGACTAGTGAGACTCATAAAAGTGATCCATAATCATTAAATCAAATCACAGTAATTTCAAGCCACTGAGGTATTTATACCTGGCTCCAAGGTACAGGAAGGTGGTTGTGTTTCTTCTGGAAGGCATGGATAGCCTGGAAGCCCACATGCAGCTGTCCCGGGCGCTCGAATTTTGCAAAGTCTGTCATCACGAACTCTGGCTCAGCCAAAGAGGAAGAGATGGATTTCTGCAAAAGAAAAAGCAAACAAGATAATGAGGTTGGGCTACACATTAAAATTTTGCACTGGAAAGAAAAATCGCTAATGTGGTGAAACCAGTTTTGTAGTGAGCTTAGACATGATGGCAATATTGCGGTGAGGGGGAGGCAGTCACTTACAAAAGCAATCTTCTTGGGCATCTTGACTTGGGAGACAATTCCTCCTCTTACATAATCTGTAAAGCCAGCTGTGTCACAGATGCTGAAGGTGTAGGGACCTGGACAGAGACAGAGTCATCAGTTTATAACAGTGATTACCACACAAATCAAAACTTGTCTTTTCCAAAACGGAAAACAGGTCTTACCCAGAACTTTAATTTCCACAGGCTGGCAGCCATTGAGCTCGGTCATACCCTGAATCTCAGTAAAGGTGACATAGTCTCCACTCTCAAAGCCATGGCGAGCCTCATCCAGACATGTCACAACCCCTTGACTGTCCTGGAAAAACCAAGAGAGTTTGGTGATTTAGTGCCAAAAGGATATCCAGGGTTGCCACTCTTTAAGAAATCTTTTTACAGGACCTTTCCAAGACATTTTCCAAGTGTTTCTATTGACAATACTGGACATCACTTGCAAACAAATGGTCATATAATTTACCAGTTGGCCCAGTATTGACACAATTAAACCCCAGTTGTATTCCTAATTTTTCAATGATGCGGGGTTTATGAGGAAGTGTCTCGTGCCGATCCCCTCAGCATATAGGTATTCGGCTGTTCGTCACAGCAGATATTTCTACTGCAGTCTCAGTGGAGCGGAGCCACGGTCTCCAGGGAATTTACTACAGATTACTACAGTTTTCCTCTAACGCAACATTTGTTCACAGCCCATAAGAAACAGTTCAAAAATAGATTATATTTTACAAACATTAAAAAAAAGTAAAAAGTGAAAGTGTTACACATACAATTAGCTTTGTGTGCTATGCATGTAATTTTCAAACCACAAAAATGTTGCATTTGTTTATTAATAGGCTGTATGCATGTAGATATGACCGCCTATAGCATTCCTACTGGGCTTCTCTGAGAATTCAGATTGCGGCTACATAAAATCATAGACTTCAAAACAGTAAAGATCGCTGCAAGTCCGTTCCACTTTGTGTCTGTAGTCTCAATCTCAGATTGACAATGTGACTATTTCATTTTAATCAATTTCCAGATGTATCCATGACTGGAAAACTAGTCTCCAAATGCCCAGGTTTCCCAGGACATGTGAAAACCGTTCCATCTTTAAGCTTTACCTTAATCCTAAAAGAAAAAAATTCTTTGAAAAACATTCTGGGACAGACGTAAAGACCAACCTTGGTGATCATGGAAATCATGGCACTCAGGGGCTGCTCTCCGTTAGTGTCGTACACTATCATCTCCTCACCAAAGTCACAAAAAAGTTGGCTACAAAACAGAACACATGAACATAAATGTTACACACTGACAAGTGGCTACACACTCCATTTGAGCCATAAATGAACAAGGGTGAGAATCTTACCCAAACAGACCACGTGTGTCTGCGATGATCAGCTTGATTCCTTTGCTGTGGCAGAACTCTCCAACATGCTGCTGCTCTTCCAGATCGGAGTTAGTCAGCACCACCACCTAGGTTGCAAAAAGAGACAAATTTAAACACCAATTTTTCTATCCTTTCTGAAAGTTGAATGAGAGTGGGAAACATCTTCTTAGTCTCTACGTAAGGCATACCTGGAACTTGGTCAGGTAGTCTTCAGCGAGGGCTCCAGTATAGGCGGTCACCGGGACATAGTTGTTGAGTTCGGCCAAACGGTGCTGGCTCACCTCCGCTCTGTTCTTCCCCAGGTCATCCTCACGCAGGTAAAACTAACCACATAAAAATACATACCATGTCAGGAATGGATACTAAAATCAAACAATAACTTCAGCTACTAGTGGATGAATGCCAAATATGGCAATAAAAAAGGAAAATAGACACCTTATCAGCACACCTAAAAATAAATCTGAAAATGCCATTGTGTGAAAACAAAGTTAAAACAACTTCTGACCATACTATAGTTATCATTTTGGATAAATTGCTCATCCATACTGAATTACGAAAACACAAAGACAGCATCAATATTCTAATCTCATCTTTCAGTTGGCTGACAAATTGGGGTTATCACAGCCATAATTCAGAAAGCAAAGAGTGACCAAGAATTTTGTCACACTACTGGGTCTCAGCAGTTTCAATCTCTGTCCTGTCACAGCCTAATCTATCAATTAATCATTTAGTATTTTAATATAGCCAAAACACTTTTAGTAGTCTGCTATACTGACATTCAAATGAGCAATCAAAGAGTTGGAGGTTACAGACAGTTTTTGTCCTCACAATTCTGCTGCACAATATCCGATCATGTCTGTGCAGGAATATGTCATTATTTTATAAACTGCAAAACAGGTTTATCCAGCTAGCAAATATTTCTGAACACCTTTTTCCAGATGTAATATCACTGGCTTAGTGTGGAAGAAAGGCCAAATTGGGAGGAAGAGAAGGTTTCAAATTCTAGCCTAGTGTGGACATTGCCTGAGATTCAGTGGTTGATTAAAGGCCACCACCTATAAAAGATGGATGACATGTCAAGGGGCAGAAATATAAATAGGCTATTTAATTCAGCTTGACGAAGTGAGGACACTGGGGGAAATGCCAGTGGTTGAAATAGAAATGTTTTAGAGCACAAGGTTAAAGTCAGACTGTCGCAAATGAAGAGTACACAAGGCTCTGGTCACAATCCTACAAATCTACAAAAAAAAAGTCTCTGCTGAGCCACCTGACTTAACAACCTGAGCTGTATTCACACATGTATCTGCCCGGCCTTAAATAGACACATCAGAATTCAGGGTCTGGGTCTGATAGACCTAAACAATCTCTCCAGTGTAATGATGTCCTAAAACAGGCTTTAGCTCTACTATGATTATGACCAAGGGAGAGGCCACCCACTGATAAATCTGGGTCAACCAATGGTTAGCAAGGTTGGGGGTTGTTGCAGTTCTTTTTGGATGGCAACAATACAACACAACGTGTGACTCATAAGAGAGCCACTGTGCACTTTGGAATCAGGCTAAAGATGCTGGAACACCAGATAAATCTCCAATAAAGTAAGTTGGCTGAGTGAACCAATGTCTGTATGACGGAATTAAAATAAATAAAATCATTGTACTAGTGTAAATGGGGACATCTGTGCATGCGTTTACACACCTGAGAGGAGAGATCTCTCCATTCTGCAACTCCTTGGTCGTGCACAGTGACACTTCTAACTCCTCCCAGGATGACGTTCTTGGCAATCTCCACTCCCAGACCTCTCATACCAGAGATGAGGACATTGGAGTTCTGCATGCGCTTCATAGCCTCATGGCCCAACACATAACTACAGGAGGAGAAAAAGCATCATCAGCTTAACTAGGCATTCTTTAACAATTGGTCCAATAATAAATACTGAAGTTTGGTATTTTTTCCTTTATTAGGACAAAAAAAAAAACAACTACGGCTTACAGCTGTCTGGAGTAGAGGCCTTCATCGATCTCAGCATCATTGCCATTCTTAGCCATGCCCTAGAAAGACACAACAGGGGTTACAATCAGTTTATGTTAAGTTTTACCAAATGTATAGAGTGTATAAATGTTAGTGCTTACGTTGGCAGGTGTGTGGGACAGATCAGTTCTGACAGAGTTAGAGGAGGAGCAGTGGGATCCCGTCTTCGTCTCTGTGTCTGACAAGCGACGCTTCTTGGACAGCGGCGAGCTGGACATCTGTGCATCAACAAACACTGTTAAAGACTGGTCATGTAAGGCACAACAAGATACCCTGTGTCAACCCAACAATTTCCCTTTAGAAGTTTATAAAAATGTTTTTATAGTGGATAACATAAAAGGAAGTCTAAAAGCTTCAACAATTAAATGATGTAGACAGAGGCAACACATTGATTACATGCTTGCATTTCATGTAAATGTTTTCAAAGACAATGGCTTCAAATTCAGATTCAAATAAGTGAAAACTATATAATTCAATGCTATGGTTCCATCATGTTGAGCATTCAAGCTAAATGCTACTGAATCCCCTTAATGTTGAGAGGATTTCTAGTCTAGGAAGCAGCTGGGCTGGCTGCAGGCCAAACACAAATCTGCTAGAAAACGAACTGCCTGGGAAGAGACATGAATAGCAGCATTATCAGTTCTTTTCATGCTCAGAGACAGCGCTGGCTTGTTTATGTACTTCTATTGTTTATTATACCGGTATTTAAGGACCGCCAGCATCCTTTCAACAAAAAGAGCTGAATCATTAAAACTTCACTGCGGTAAAGTGAGCAACACCTCACGGTAGCTTGCAGGTGTGGACACACTGACCACACAAAGCCGCTGGAGCTATTTTCGCTATGAAGAAACAAAAGGGCGTTTATAAGGAGAAATAAAAAAAATGTTTGGTTTTTTAAAATTGTTGATCGTGATTAACGGGAAAAAAATCCGGCCAAACGCAGCCACCCCGAGAAGTGAAACAGGCCGCAGTATCTCGCACACATTCCCACCCCACGACAAACATGATCCGCCACAATTTCCGCATCCAATGCAGCTAACTTACCAGCGTCCTCGAAGTCAACCGTAAACGTATATAAACCTTCATACAACTTCAAATGATTAAATTAGTCGGGCCCAGTCTTAAATAGCGTTATAACAGGCTAAAAATAACAATTTCACTGCAACCTGAACGGTCGCTGTTCGTCAAAAAGGAAAACGAAGGCATCCGGCATGATACAGCAAAGCACCGAGCCACCCGGTCAGTACTGTTAACTGTAGTTCATTTGCACAACCTAATCCATAGCTGGTAACAAATCACACCAAAGCTCGCAACCTTTACGAAAAGGTGGCTCAAATATCAGTTAACCACACCAAGAGGAAACCGATTAAGTAGGTTGCGTGCCACTAATCAGTTAAGTGATTTGGCAAGTGGACAGAGTGGAAACATTAATAACTTAGGAGGCAAGAAAACACCAGCCAGCCAGCCGATCCATTAGCAGCTCGGCCTAGGCCTGTATGCGGAACACAACTTTACAAGCTAGCAGCTGTAGCTATGTGCAACCTGCTCGCAAAAGAGAGCAACGGGTTTATTTTGACAACCAGCTATCACAGCTCCTCTACTTATGCGGCTTAATGTTACAGCACCAAACAAAAGACACCGTCTAACTTTGACGCTCAATATAAACGATTTTTACGAATGAAAGACTAGCCCTTACACTCGTGCTCCATTGATATCTCTTTCCTTACCAATAATCCTTCTCAGTCCCTTCCCAATGCGAACCCGCTCCTCTCCCGCAGTGTCTAGATGTCAGTAATATCGATGGTAGTAAATTCGACGGTTCGTACAAAAGAAAGAAACGCGATGCGGGATTGGGATGGTCTGCACTATATTGTCGAGTCACTATGTCGTTGTGCTGAGAGTCTCTTCTATGTAATTGCGTTGCTGGCTTTGCGACTGCAGACGGGAACAAAACCAAAATGGCAGATGGGGAGAAAGGGGCGGAGGAGCTGTGACGCATGGGCTAAAATATTCAACAGGAAAGGGTGGCTGCGAGCATGCTGCTCCGCCAGGAGCTCAGCTCATTGGCTGCTCAGACGAATCCAATGCGCTTTCATCCCGCCCCCTTGCTACCAGAAGATGCATGCCATGTATATTACTGTACAATGAACTACAGGAGCTCCAGCTATCCGTGTAAAAAACCTAACAATTATTCTAAAAAAAAAAAACCCAAAAAACCCGCACATAATAAGCCTGACACAAGTGCGAGAGAGAAAAGTTGAAAGTACGGACTATTGTGATTTTTCTTTTTAAAGTATAGACTCGTCTACCGGTGCTGAATGAAAACAGCATCTTTGTTCCAGTGCTTGCGAAAAGTCGTCTCGCTGTGGAGCTCAACTTCACACCAAACTTTCACCAGACATGCCACAAAGCATTATCAAATGAAATAACACACTCTCGGGTGTAATTTAATTGCATATATTCTCACTGCGACGCCAAATGAGGTTTGAAGATGCACTTTTCCCTGAGTTCAGCAAAACATCCCTAGTCAAGGCTGATGGTGCTTGTAATGGTAACTTAAGACAGGTACAACATTAGGTAGGCTATTTTGCTGGCTATAGTGATGCTGAGCGTCTGGGCCCTCAGTCACATTGAGGTTAGGGGTGAGCATTCCTTGCAGAGGAGGAGTATTGGGGGAGGGGGTGCCTGGCAAATGACAAAGGCCCAGGAAAGAGTGGGCCGCATATTCTCGGGTACACATGTCGAGGGGATCCCCATTCTCATCCTCTTGCTGCAAAATGATAAAAAAAACAAACAACAACACCTCTATTTCCCCCCCCACTCAATCTGAGCTGTAACGCACGAATATCATTCATGTCACGTTAACAGACTCCCCAACTTGACCATCTGAGAGGAGACACTAACGTTAGCCAACATCACGTTACTGTGGTAACATCGATTACCGTGCTATCGTTAACGTTCACCAAAACGCATCTATCGAGTTGAAATACTGCCAGCAGATCGTAGCAAACGTTGCGTGATGCAAGTTAGCTAGTGTCTCCCTCTTAACATTGCGTCCATCTTAACGTGTGTGTTTGTAGCCAACTAGCCTTTAAGCTACCGTTAACATTATTTATCACAGAACATTAATTAACTCAGCATTCTCGTGCACATAAAATGTGCAAATGCGTTAACGTTAACAGTTACGCGACAGTAGCTTGTTAGCTACGGCTAGCTGAGGTGGCCAGCTGAAATGGTTACGATAGCCGACGGCAACTAACGTTAACGAGTACCAATAACGCAGATCAAACGACTGCGTAGTTGTTAGCTTGTGTGCGCTAGCTTTCAAGCTATCTAGCCACCCAACGACTTTTTCCTACTTGTGCCGCTATGTGAGCTAACTAGCTACCGTTAGCCAACTAGCTCAGGCTAACATTACCCAGACTGGAGCTTACACAAGTGTACAGAACTTACCACATCCGATATTACTCGGCCTGATCTGTAGTATTAAAATCGGCTTGTATTTAAGCAAGAAAACCTAACAAACAACGTGACAATTCAACACTGCCGTTGATTGCAAACTGAAAAGTATGTCAGGGTGGCGGGCTCTGTGTGAGTTTTTCCGCTGGACGGTTGCCTGCCCGGCTGTTCCCGAACCGTTTCCCCTCACTCTATTTCAGTTGAAAGCAAAGCAAAGCAGCAACATGTGCACGTTACAGGCACAACCATCCTCCTGGTCCAGAGGGTTCGCCAAAAAGTGAATCTTATTGATTTATCGTAGGTACATGTTGTTATTCATCTTTATTGTTCAACCGCACCACTTTGAAGGTAATACGTATTGATTTCTACGCGACTACGCAGTTTAATCGTATGTTAACAGTTTAGAGCGGAGAATAATTTCTGCACCCCCGCGCCTTCTCACGTATAGACTAATCCGAAGGTCACGGAGGGCCAGATGGGATTTGTAGGCATGGCGTGATAATATAAAATCTCTGCGAGAAATGATTGGATGATGTTTCTTTCAGAACTAAAACTAAGAAAGCATATTTGTAATTTAATTCATATCAAAGAGAAAATAGTTTTTACCACTGACACAACTCGAAATCTTGCTGGATTTTGTTCTTTTATTGAAAGACTTGCAAACAGAGCACAGTTTACATATGGACAGAATAGTGTTTGTTTAGACTTGTTCAGGAGAAAATCACAGAACCTGGTATTACATAGAAAGCAGAATGACATTTAGAGAGACTTTTTTTTACATTTCAAAAAGGAGCAAATATAGACAGCACTGTCCAATTTACAGTACCAAATGAATGTGTCAACAAAACTGGAAAATGCAAACAAACGTTCTGGGCAAAACTTTTGGAGATCTTTGAAAAAAAAGAAGAGGTGTGTGTGTGTGTGTGTGTGTGTGTGTGTGTGTGTGTGTGTGTGTGTGTTACTGCAAAGCCTTTATACATTATCTTGTATATTAAGTTTTGTCTCCAGCCCTCCGACAGGTGTGGTGCAACTCACAAGAAGTGACAATTCAAATTTAAATACACTATATAATAAAACAAATATCTCCAGCAATCTCCAGCAGCCAATGGAAAGGCTAGATCAGTTAAGTTTCACACATTTCTGTACAACTGTGTGACTATAAGCTCATGATTTTGCAGCTTTGCTATGGAATAGCTACATAAATAAATAAAAGGAATGGAAAATAATGAAATGGGATGAGCTCACTTAAAATAAATGTCAGTTTGGATATGAGGAAGTTTACAATATGGGAGTAGAGCAAGAATTAGGAATCCAGTTCTTTGTATGTATTTACATTTAGTAGGGAATAATGCAAATAATAACACTTCCTCAGCTGTTAACTCTCACTAATAGCTGTTCCTTGTGTAGATTCATATTTCACATACTGCGTTACGTGCTTGGATTCGAGTATGAGGAGGTTGTATGGTGAGCATTCATGCGCAGAATCTGGATTTGAGATGCAAAAAAACCCCCAAAACGTTTGAGATCTTTCTTTTGGCAGCTGTCATACAGGGAAATACAGTGCACTAGTCCCCCTACAATCCGGTCATGAGTATTTGAATGCCATAGGGAGACTTCTCTATACCGGTATTCTCAATATGAACACACATCCAAACCAAACGACAATGTATGGTTACTTTTCTTCTTAGGAGCAAGTGGATGATACTTCTGGGTGTCTTTTAACCCTCAAGTTTAAACTATAATTCCAGCGTTCCAGGTGTTGTGTATTGCATCCTGCACACCTGCTTCAGAGACCCCTGCCCATCCCAGCTCTGGGTGACTGGCCGGAACGAGCAGCATCCCTGTCTTCCTGCTCTCCTGCAGCCTGGGGTGAGGACTGTGTGGGTGGGGAGGGTGGGGGGTAGGAAGGAGGCGGGATAGTAAGGCGAGGTAGAGACGGCAGCGCAGGCCTGGGAGAAGTTGGAAGAGGCGGAGGGGTGACCGAGGTCGCAGTTGAGGAGTGTTGTGAGGAGCGTGCACGGGAAGTGGCAGGTGAGGCGTGTGTGCTCCGGGCACGTGGTGGCTCAGCCGGGCAGTCACTGATTTGCTCTAGCAGTGAAGGCATGTCTCCCTCAATCTTCTCCAGCACGGCAGCCATTTGCTTTTCTATCTGCTCAATCACACTGTCCATTTGCCAGTCGCTTGTGGAGCTGCCACCTCCTCCATGCTGTAGCCCAGTACCGTACATGCCTATCCCTCCTCCACTCGTATACAGGGAGCTATACGGACTCCCATAGCTCCCTGCCATCCCCATCCCTACTGTGCCAACTTCTGGGCTGTATGGTGTGGCATGACGGCCCAAACTAGCAGAGCTGCCTACTGCATAACAACCCTGTCCTGTTGTAGGACCTGCCCTTGCTATGCTGAACTCAGCACTGTGTCTGTCGGTTCTCCTGGAATCCCTATCCCTTCTACCCACAGGGCTAGCATCCTCCCGTAGCCTAACTCCTAGTCCTACATCCACCCCAGCTGCAGGCCCAACTGCTGGGGTGACTGATGTTGCCACTGACCTCTCTGCCACTGCTTCAGGTAATTGTGTCTGACACCAGCTTCCGTCAGTCTCATCCTTCTGCTCCCTCTGCGTGGTTGGCCTCTTATCTGGTGAGGCGGTTGCAGCAGTAGAGCCTGTGGGTGGAGGGCCATGGAGCGTTGCAGCCATCTTACGTTTGCTGCTTGGATCAGGGCAAGTGGATGTGTGTTTCCGGTCAAGGTTAGAGCCTGAAGAACCATCTGACAACTTGGAGGCGTCAGGTGTCATCATGGGGCACGGTTTGGTTTCTGGAACAACTTTATTTTGACCGAAATTGGCAGCCATTTTCCTGGTTCCATCACCTGCTGCTTTCTTTGTACTAACCTTATCAGGCTGCTCCTGTGCGAGTTTGGGGGCTGCATTTGATTGGCTTTGCTGACAGAGAGGCTCTTGAATATCTGATGGGGAAGTTCCTACAGATGGGCCTATGTTCATCTTGGTCTCATCCGGTTTTTCTCCAACCTTACCCCTCCCCTCATCCTGGTCCATACCTGGTGGTGTATTTTCAACAGTAACCTCTAAAGACACACTACTTGACGTTATCCCTCCATCACTTGTCCCCTTGTCTCCCTCATCACTTGTCCCCTGGGACACACCCCCTTCACCATCTCCTGCCTCTTCACTGCCCTGAACCTCGGCTGAACTGTCAATCAGTGCCTCTGAATTCTTCAATCGTTGCATGAAGGTGGTGACACGGATCGCTTTCTGCAAAACAGACATAGGAAGAAAAAGGAGAAAAGGATAGTGGTGTAAAAAGAATTAGATTTACAGTATGCTGGGTTTTTTTTCAACACCCATATTGACTTGTTTCCCTAAAAGAAAAAAAAACTTTGATACTATATTTGGTTATGGCAAAGCATAAAATATAAGCCTCGAAGACAAGCATTTGACGAAAAGCCTGTCAAGGCACCATGATTTAGCATCATCATACTAAGCGCTGAGATGTGGTTTGTGCGAAGTGAACAGTGCAGTAAGATTAGTGCCAGTTGTTTACTTCCAGGAGGCTATGACATATTGTACCCTGGTTTAAATCAATCTCAAGACTCACTCCCCAAGCCACTCCTTAACTGCTTGTTGACTGGAAAAGGTAAGTGAACAGATATGTGTAAATCTCCTTTCCATTCTTTCTTACACCCATCTGACTCCTTTTGATCTGCAAACACTGAAGGAGTTAGGGGAAATGTGTGAGCTTAGAAGTTGTTTCTAAACCAGGGAATTGATACTCTGGAAGTGAAAAGCCATTTGAACACAGAAATGTCACTGAATACAACATGGCTTGACTGAGCAGCTTCTGTATAGCTTCAAGTATGACTTGAATGTAACACTGAAGAACAGTATGGGTCGATGAGCCAGGATTCACGTAAGAGGAATGACAGAGGGCCTTATAGTTCAAATCACTGCAGGTCATCAGTCCACAGTGGCCTATATCCCCTATATCCTTTCCATTTCTCCCCCTCCTTATCTACACAAATATAAAAACTAGACAAGCAATGAGCAAACCCTCTTCCCTGATCATTGCTGATAATTATCTTGTTTTTACCAATCTGGTTTCATAGACTAGTGCAGATGAGGAGTAAGAAAGGAGCAGAGCGGGCCACTTTGAACATCTGGGTCTAATCCAATGAAGAAAAGTGGGGCAGAGTGGATGGATCTCTTCTGGGACAGGCAGAGTGACAGTGGGCAGGAACAGAGCTTATGAGGAGAGTTTCACCAGCCCAAACATGATCAATACATCTCAAGGCTGACCGAGGTTTAACTGGAAGTGTTTCCTGATTGGCTGTGACTTTTATAGACAACTTCAGCAATTGAAACCTCCTTTTAATTCAAGAGGATGTTCCTCCATTAGAAAGATGTTTTGTTATTGAATCATGCCAGAGTGAAGGTGAGTTTCTGCCCATGCTGCTCTGTCCTTCCACTCTCCCTCATAATGAACTACAATACCTTCAACTCCTGGGAACCACATGGGGAAAGAGAGAAGAGGGTTATAACTGTTACTTATGTGGTTAAGTCGGCCTTGCCATCTCGACTTCCTCCATCTCGGTCTTCTGCAACCACACCCCAAGGACTTCCTTATGATCATCACCATATCATTCGTACATTTTAAACATCTCTGCAGAATTGTATACTGAGCTAAAGCACATTATGTGTGATCAATATTACAAATAAATTCATAATCACAATTGTCATTTCTCCTGTAGCCATCTTTATTATTGGCAACAGCCCTCATCCTGTTTTTCTTCCTTTTCCTCTGCTGCTTACTTAGCTATATTATAGCCAATTTCATTTCATGCCACAGAAAGAGAGTGAGAGTGAATCCATACCCGCCATTTGGCCTTTGCAAAGTTCTTCTCAAACTGGGCGCACACACCGTCCTTTAAGTTCTTCTCTGATGCACCATTTCCCGCAATCCTGGCACAGGTGACAGATAGCATACAAATGAGTACAAGCCTTTTAGATGTGTTCCAAATGTTTGTGCTCTTGTGGTTATTTGCACACAATTACCATTCATGCCAAAGTGCATCCTGCGCAGTGATTCTTAACATCTGGTCCACCTCCATGAGTCGACAGACAAGCTCCTTAGCTGAGAGAGAGAGAGAGAGACAGTGAAGACAAAAGGTCAATTCAAGTGGCATCATCTAGAAGAGGAAAATCAGGTATCAATAAGTAGTCTAAAAAAAATCAAAAATCATGGATGACAATAAACATTAGGTTGTGAAGAGACATTTTCTGATTACCAACACACTAAATGCTTCATGCTATTGAAAATTCAACTGGGTATTTATTGCCATCGTGTGGTGGAGCTAAGTACCTGCAGGTGAAATATCATCCCAGTAAGGAGAATCAAACTCAAAGTCACCAGCAACAATGCGACAGAAGATTATGCGATTATGTAGATCTGTGTTCTCCTCCTCTGTCTCATCATAAAAAGGAGGGTTACCTGATAAGCTGCAAAAAGGGGAACATTCATAAAGAGAACAGAGGATAGGGAAGTTATTTCAAAACCACAAAAATAACTCATTATGAATCAAACGAAGCAATTATTCCGCTACAGCTCAGTTTGTAATGCCCTGCTTGTTGAATTATAGCTTTGGTAATTACTGATGGAGACTCACAGTATGAACATAATGACACCCACAGCCCAACAGTCTACAGGACGACCATATCGGTGACGAGCCACCACTTCAGGAGCTGAGAGACAGGAAAGACAAAGAGAAAGAGTGAGAGTAAGAGAGATTCAAATGACTTCAGTTTTCATTTATAAACCATCATGCCACATTCATAATTCTACCCTGCACACAAGAGCTCCCTTTTGTACTCTCTCCTTCTCTCATTCATTTTCCGCCAGGGCCTCTGTTCCATTTCCTTATTTATTTGTCTAATTACTCAGTTCAGCATTATGAATAACTGTCCTGACCTTTCACTGGAGAGAACCAGGCCAAAGCACAGTTCTGCACTCCAAGTCGCCCTCGCATAAGTCTCACAGAGAGCCGAGAGAAGTGCGAGACAGTACACAGGAGATCAGTGGATATGAAAAGAGAGGAGGAGTGGGAGGACGAGGAGGAGGAGGGCGAGAGTTAGGTGCTTTCAATTCTGTGTATGTGTTTCACTGGTTTTCATGTCTGCTTTTCCCTATAACAGTTTACCTCTGACAGATTATGATCTTCAAAGGCAGAAGGAAGTAAAGAACTCAAAAAGGTAAAGCATGCCTGCAGGGCTATCTTCACAACAGAAGGTAAAGCTAATGGAAGGGCGTAGAAGGGGATGAGAGACAGAGAACCACGGAGGAGTAAGGGTATATACAGTATAAAAACAGAACCACAAATAGTGGTGAACAAAGAACATCCTACCCAGATATTCTGGTGTTCCACAAGGCTCGGTGATGGGTCCGTTCTCAAACCTGGACAGGTAGAAATCTCGCAGAACTACTTTGTTGTGATTGTTTTCTGTGTAGTACATCAGGTTTTCAAGCTAAACAAAATGACAGACAGTATAAGTATCCTCATACAAATGCACACAGAGTGAAGCCCTATTATATTCAGACCATCATTACAGATTATTACTTAAGTACATTGTATTATTGGAGCCTGTGGGAGTATTTGTTTTTTCTAAATCAATGTTATTATAGTTTATGTTCAGGCCAAAGTGTGTTCTTTTGTTTGACTTGGCTCAAAGACACATTTCCCTTTGGGGACCATAAAATTAAAGGTGGAAGTTCAAGTTTATTTGTTGTGAACAGAGGAGTGAGGTCAAGATGATAACAAGTCTCTAAAGTACAAACTTTCAGCAAGTAGTAATGGGTCATCAGATAAATCATTAACAGTAATAACAGTCATACTGTTATATGTCTTAAAAATAATAATATGTAATTTCTTAACAATGAAGGGTACAAAAGTGTGTATATTGGCCCCCCTTTATGAATTAATTTCTATTTCTACACTGATCTGAAAATGTAATTTTCATTCAGTTTCATGGGGTCACAGGATATTGTCCAGACCATATAGACCAAAAGACAATATCAGCTTCTACCAGTAGGGGGAGTCTGAAGCACAAGATATGCTGTAATTCCATCCTAATGGGTTGATAATAAGGGCTAAAGATATGAATCTGTCTGCATGTGTGTGTGTATCACTAGAGAGTGCATTAAGCCATAAAGACAGTGTTTATTCCCTTGCTAAAATGTTATCAAATGTTGAGTCATTAACTGAGATGACAATGAGTGCAATGCTTTTATGTCTCCATAGAGATTCTTCTAGACTATATACTGGAAATTGCTTTCTGGGGTGTGACGGCACTAACTCTGTAAATGTTTTTGTCACAATGCTTACTGTATTTTTAGTGGTAAGTCCCCTGTCTTCTTAAATCTGTTCATGGTAATGGCACTCACTGCACACACACAGCCACACATGCCATAATGTAGGGAGAGGGAGAAACCAGAGTGTGTACCTTGAGGTTCCTGTGAACTATGTTGAGGGAGTGTAAGTACGCTACAGCCTCCAGGACTTGTCTGATGACATTGGAGGCGTCTCTCTCTGTGTAATTCCCTTGGTCCAGAATCCAGTCGAACACATCCCCTCCTGTGGCACTGCATGCAGTCAAACACATCAGCAGACACGTCACAAAATCTGCTAATAAAAATTAATGCAAGTTGGTGTCACTGTTAACCACATGTTGCAACAAAATAATTTACTTTGAGCTTTCAGTAACACAGTTATCAAAAGCCCTGTGCTCTTGTTTTATTGTTCATTAGTAAGGCAATCTGCTTCAACAGGCCTAAAGCTAGCACTGCTGAGCAATTAACAATTAGAGTTTGGTCATTACTCTAAAGGACTTGGTTAACTTCCGAGAGAGTATAAATGAAGGGTGTGATCACATATCGCCCTCAGCAAGAGGACTATTGCCTGGGCAAAAGTGTGAGCTGTGAACAGACACCAACACATACACAGACTGATGCACACACACACACACACACACACACACACACACACACACACACATACACACACACACACACGACCGCAATCACTTTGAGTGCAGTTTGTCTCTCTGTAGTTCAGTAACAGAAGGGAACTACTTCACTCAGCTTCAATCAATGTTTTTGCTTTCAAATAAAGTTGCAAATGTTGAAACTGCACTCGTCTCAAGTGACGCAGATTGGGCCCGCTTTGGCGTATCGATCCCGAGCTCTCTGTAGAGACCCTATAAAGTAGTGCTTCAGGAGCACTGAGTAATGTTGAGTGTTACTAAGAGCAAATATCTCATAAAATCTAACACCTTCCTCTGTTGCTTAGGGGAGCAACAGAGCACACAGTAATAAGAGGGTAGACTCAACCCCTACCCTCTAGCTGATGGATTTGTGTGTGTTAAGGTACATGACGGCACATACACAATTAAGACACACACATTGATACATATTGTCTGGAGTGCTTACACAAGAAAGACAAATAGCGATAAATGAAACACTCACAGTTCCTGGATGATGAAGTACTCTTTCCGGGTCTCAAACGTGTCTATCAACTGAAGGATGTTTGGATGGTTGACCCTGGAACAGCAAAAAGGATTCACAGGCTGTAACCTTACAAGAGTGAAGGGTCTCAAATGCAATTGAAAGGTGCTAACCATTCTCTGACTTTTGAATTGTCTTATCTACAAAGACGACTATGTGGGGGCGTAAATCTCTTCAGCTAGGCAGATACTTCAAAAACAGTGCAAAGCAGAAGTTACAAACATCTGACCTTACATTATTAACCGGGGGATATTGTACGGACTGTGTTACTGGAAGTATGATCAGAAATGTCAAACAAGAAAACATTCTCTCCGTCTCTCCGCCTCTCTCAACCACTCAATCATACACCCATCTGTCCATGGACTGACTGCGTACAATTTCAGGATCATGATTTCGTTCTTGGCAGCCTTGCGGACTTTCCTGCCGTCTTTCTTGAGGAATTTCTTGCAGACAAACACCTTGTCTGTTTGTCGGTCCTTAGCCAGGCACAGCTCGCAGAACTCCTTCCTACACAAGAAAAAAAAAAATAGACAGACAGAAAGATGAAGGCAGAAAAGGCAAATATAATCAAAGAAGAGTGCCAAACAAGTGTGGATGCTTTCAAGAGGCGCAGCATAATATTCAAATTAGGGAGACAAAGTACACTGACTGTTTTGGTGAAATACAGTGAAATAATTTAATAGGGAGTAGAGTTGTTCTAAAATGGGTCTATTGCTGCCATCACCTGGTTTTGAACCTTTGGGGCATTCAGTCCTTCACCCAAATGGATTCTGAGAAGCTGCATGATGCAAAATTAAACTACAACTTTTTAACTTTTTAAATACTATCAGAAGATTCAATGAACATTTTTATGAAAATAAAATACAAAGCAATGACCACGCATTTTTATCTTTATAACCTTTATCTTCCTTGTTTCCTTTCTTTCTAAAATGAAAACGAGCACATATACAGCAAATGTGTGCACTTAATTCTGACTTAGTGTGTGTGTGTGTGTGTGTGTGTGTGTGTGTGTGTGTGTGTGTGTGTGTGTGTGTTATATAAAAGATGAGCAGAAATCTCTGAGGCCAGATGCTGATGTTGCCATATGGCCTCTTATACTGATTAGTGTGTGTGTGTGTGTGTGTGTGTGTGTGTGTGTGTGTGTGTGTGTGTGGTGTTTGTGTGTGCCTTCAATGTGTCAAGGAGAGGTGTTCAGGGAAAGAAAACGGCCAGTATTTGGCCATTCAAGCAGCAGAGTGATTTTCACAGCTCTTTGAAAATATGTCCAAAAGATTTTTTTTAGGCATGACTTAGAATATTTAAACTGAATAAAATACAGACCTTCCAACAGTGTGTTGGAATGGATGAATGGATCAAAAAATATACAGACAATTGGTTGAAATTTAAAAATGTGTCTCTGTCTGTCTGTTACACACTAGCCTCATGCTATTACCTTCTGTCATTTCTTCAGTGAGACTGTTTGATATGCCAAACCAAATCTGCAGGGGAAATGGGTCCAATTCAATTTGAAATAATTCATGAAGACAATAAAGACCGTTTGGGAATACTGGAATGTGCCCATGAATTCTACATGGGAGAGGGGGGGTGGCAACAGTGATGCATGCATTAAGCTTTATGGTACTTACGCTCGGAGAACCTGTCCAATCTCATATTTGTCCGTGACATCAGACATGCTATCATAAGTCCGCCCATCCCGCAGGGCAAGGCACCCAAATGGCATGACGGCATTCACCTAAGAAGTAAAGAAAAAGACGTTTCAATTGTACTACAAAGGGGAAAATAAAGCATAAATTATTTTGATGAAACCTTTAGGTAACAGACAGATGAAGGGATTTCAGAGCAGCATGGACGGGCATGTTAAAGAGGAAAAGAGGTACTGATGAAACATTTTGAAAGCCTCTAGTGGTTGAAGTCAAAGACACCAAGGGAGTGTCATTACTATTAGCCTTAAAAAAAAAAAATACAGTACACTGGAGAACAACAGATACAGCCAAGTCAACTTCTGAAATGAATCTGGATTCAAACGCTTCTGGCAGCCTGGTTGCGTGCCAGCCTTGTCAACAGATACTAAGCTACCCACTAAGCTTCTCTCTACTCTGCTAAAGTCTGCAGATTCTGTGCAACGTCTGTCAAGTTCAAGCTAAACTTTATTTATAAAGGGCAGTATCTCTGTGTCCCTAAAGCAGCTGGCTTCTCTAGCAATCACTGGAGCCCCCGAGTAACACTGACAGCACTGGGTTTTAATGACAGGAAAATTAGTTTTTTGTCTGTAGTCCACATGTATGTGTGTGTGTGTGTATGTGTAAGTTTTGGATTTATCTTCTGATCTAGATCAGTAGTTCATGACCTTTTAAACTTGCTCACTCAGAATGACTTTTAAACTCTTTAACCTCATACTAACTCTCACTGTTAGCATGGTGCCTGAAAATACACTTCACAAGGGGAAAAAACATCCACTCCAAGGATTACGTATAGTATATATATATGAATAGATATATGTTCTTCACGATTACATTCTTTCTATCATGTCCACCCTAAAATAGCTTGTGACCCCACAGGAGGTCCCAAACGCCCAGGTAGAAAATCAAGGATGTAGATAGTGAATCAGCAATCAATATACCATCTCACCACAGTCCTCAGGCAATCCTCACCCACATCCTTTAACACTCCATCTACTGTAGGAGACAGATTTCCCGAAAGCTTCAGCCATCTATCCTCAAGATCCTTTCTCCTCTCCTAAATACCTGACAAAACCTAATCTTGTTGGATGATTCATTTCTATTGTTTGGACTTTCTCTTAGTGGAGTTTAGTTTCTACCTATAGTTTATCTTATGTCTCTGTGGGGCTTGGGACCAGATCAGGACGTTTCCATGGAATTGACCAAGTCAGGAAATATGTGAAAGGAGGGAATAGGACATTTGAGAAGGAGCTTTTATTAATGTGAGTAATATCAGAGGCAGCTAGTAATGCTGTGACGATGGCTTCAGGGTTGTGTGTAAGTGGGGGAGAGAGACAGAAGAATAAAGGAAATGGAGAATATGATGTGAGTACAAGAACAGAAAGACAATAAAAACCCTCAGAGGTAATGACATTTTACGGGTGCTAATTTAGGATTAAGGAATGAATATCAGTGATGTAAATCCTCACTCTCTCTCTTTTTCTCTCTCTCTATGTGTGTGTGTGTGTGTGTGTGTGTGTGTGTGTGTGTGTGTGTATGTAGCATCGCCATTGTAGATGATAGGGCCAGAAGTGCTTCTGATCTATGGTGGAGGCGGGGCTGGAGAATACTGTGTAATCCCAGCGCTGGCCCTAATCTTTAATCTGTACCCCTAATCCAGAGCGCTGGTATACACTGTATGTGTGTATGTGCGTGCATGTATGACTGTGTGTGTAAGCAAGTGCAAAAGTTGATGCGGACATGTCACATGTGTGCAGTTATGAGTTCGAGCAGAAGGATGTGTGTTTGTGCAATTGTACATGTGTGTCCATATGTGCGACCTTGTGCGAGCATAATGCCCCAGTGAGACCAAGTGGAATTTAGTGGTGGATTGAAAAGGCCTAGTTTTGCCAGGAGATTATGTAAGCACAACAACATTCCCATAACAAGGTCCAGGACAGTGAAGGTGAAGGCCAGCTTAATGTGAATGGCGCACATCCATCCCTGTGGGAACACAGCGTCCCCACTGAAATGTAGTAACAACTGCTAAACAACAAATGTCATTTGTCAGCAAGGGTCAGCAGATACACTCACCAATAACTTAATGATATGATACAGCATGAGCATTGTGGCTCTCTGTCCCTGCTGCCCAGTTTGTACAGTCCCAAATCTCCACTGTTAATGCTCTCAATTGTAAAAGCTCACCATATAGGCCACAGTTGATTTTCCAAACATCAGCAGTAACCTGAGAACAAGGTGACTGAATGCATATTTAAAGGTCTAGTGGGTAACATTGTGGATGACCTTAAGGCAGAAATGGAATACAATATTCATAGGTATGTTTTCATTAGTGTAAATCTTTTCTGGCAGTTTGCAGACACCATAGTGAGGGAGTTTCAATCTGCCACTACATTGTAAATTGCCACTAAATCCTACACACTAGATCATAAAAGTCCTGTCACTGGTGTCAACTTTTTAACAAACTTTTCCTCCTGTCTCTCCGCAGTCAAGGTTAGTATAACTTTAGTTCTACTTCTCTTTTTAATATTAATTCCCCGAAGGCTTGAAAGGTTGCTGTGTTCATAAGGTCAGGTTTGAAGATGAGTTTATGGTCTGTCCTTTCTTTTAGATGTGTTTTCCATCTTCTCTTGTGTACTGGTGATTGTTGTCTTTCCCTTGAAAACTCAGATGCCTTAAAAACACCATACCTGCAGAATACTGAGTCAGTATACGAACGTTGAAGTTGACGGAGAGTAGGAGGCGATACAGGAGGATATGAGAAGCAAGGAGATGAGAAGGGAAGAGTGGGAAAGATTTGAGATGAGGAAAGAGGTGAGAAACAATGGGAAGAGAAAAGCAAGGAGAAAGGCACACTGTGACTAAGTGAAAAGGTGGATAGAGAAAATAGTGTACATGAGAACAAAGTGTACAACACAGAGCTGCAGAGGCAGATTGAGAGTACCTCTCAACCTCACGGCTTCACAACTATGTGCGTGTGAATGTTTGCACAGGTGAACGTGTGTGTGTCTGTATGCGAAGTGGGTGCACGTAGGTATGTGTCAACAGGCTATGTGTGATAATTTGCTGTATGACTCATGTTTATGAGCATTTGAAGGGCTGTCCCCAAAGTCAGAAAGCACTTGAAGGCATGCTGACAGGGAAAACTCTCTGCAAAACAAATTCATAGTACGCAGTCTGAATGTCTGCTGGATTAGTGAAGGTGGCATAATATCAGACACCAAATCAGCACCAGCACAGATCTCATAGCAGATCACAGCTGCTTTGAATCAACAATACTTGGCACTGTGCTCTGGGTGTTTGGACATTTCAACGGCAGAAATTCTTAATCTTTTCATAACACAATTTTTAAAATTTCTGTATCCCTATCCTTCTTTTTCATCTGTCCATTTTAAAGCTACAAACTGCAACTTTCCGCATATTCATGCCATGCAAATATGAGGTGTCATGTTTGTTAAGTTGTTTCATTCTTAGTGAAACTTTCACTGTATTTCTAAAATGATGAAGTATCTCCAACCAGTAAATATGCTGTTTTTACTGCTTAGTCAAATTACCGGTAGGCAAATATATCGTTTCAGGGTGAAAAAAATTAACCCCATTACACAGATAGAGCAAACATGATAGATTTCAGATTTAAAAACAGAGTTCATGTTTATGTCACTCAGCTTAAATCTTTGATCCATTTAAAGCTGTACTGTAAAAAAAAAAAAAAAGACCAAATGAGCTTTTTGCATTTTGTCCTCCCATTCCACCCTTAAAGGGAGTGAGGATGTCAAATTTAAATATTCACAAAATGAGTCGGTGTTTTTGAATGTGCAGGTACCTGTTTGTCAATGATTACCCATGTCATGTCATTGTGGGTCGCATCTGATCATAGAAGACACATTAAATAACAAAAGTAAAATTCTGCTCATATTGCTATTAAGTGTCAAAAGCGGTGCAGACAACTGGTCGCTCTGACATGATGAAACAAAACTGAAATGATTCATTTGTTTAACTCCTACAATTTGAATAAAAATATGTGTATGCTGGAATGCTGTTATGCAATACAAAATTAAGAATTATTGACAAAACATTATTCGTAGTACATTTTCCTTATGCCTTTGAAATGCACACCCATTACCACACGTGGGCACATGCAGACTCAGGTGTGAAGGCACACTGAGCTATCCGAGACATCACACTCTATCTTCGTTCCTTAAATCAAATTGCTAGTGCATGTCTGCATGTGTCTGAGTGTGTCTGTGTGTGTCTGTGTGCTTGTTCACAAGTGTTGTGTTTAGGCTGCAGCAAGGCTCAGAAATGAATCAAATGGAATAGAATATCTTTTTATCAGCTCAGAGGGGAAGTATTTCAGAGGTTCGTGGCGTCAAGGTTATTCTAAGAAAATCTGCTATTTACTGGCACAATCTCCTTAGCCACCCTCACTATTAAGCCCATGCTCCATCCAACAGGGGAAAAATAAAGAGAAAAATGGTGCATTTTGCAGCTCATCACTAAATACAATATGAATGACACACTGAAGAAAAGCAGCCTGTCACAGTTTATGTTCTGTGTGACAAGCTGCTGGGACTAGTTTGGCTTTTGATGCGCCCTCATTTACAGAAAGCCCAGAATAATTGCAAATGTATGTTATGTAAATATTTCATCAACTACTGTGCGGAGCCGCTTTTGCTGTCTTTGAGTCTTTCTGTGTTGTCAGTCAAGTGGTTAGGTGTGTCAGTGTGTCCTTGTCACTGTCGTACAGATGCAGCACAGCGATAAATCAGCAACATTGTCATTATCAGCATCACCACGACACAAATCCTGATGTCTGCACAATGTGATTAACTGATACCGCATCGGCTTTGTTAAGAGGTGACACTAGATCTATGGTATGATAGGATAAACTACAACAAGATGTGTGTAAAAAAAAATTATATATATACTATCAAGTATGTCAGTGTTTTCCTCAGGAGCAGCTGACCTCAGGTTATGTCTGCCTGTGTGAACAAGAGATGACAGGCTGTGCATGTCAGACTTCACGTGAGCACCAACCAGAGTTACACACGTGTACACACACACGCACACACACTACCTCCACGAAGAGCATGCATGTGCATCCATACATGTACATTTTATACAGCTCAGTGCACGTCACTATATGAGTGTCCCTGTGTGACAGAGAAGCACGCTGAATATATGTGTCCCTCATTAATGTCACTCCACCTATATCACAGCAGCATGGACACAGGTGTGTGCTTCCTCCCTTTCTTTCTTTTTTTTGTTCCCCCTCCTGCACCTTTCCCTGCCTCTGCATGGCTTTCATCTCATCATTTTGCCCTTGCCCGTCCCTGTTTCAGTAACTCTTATCCAAAAGGTTTAATCATGCCAATTCCTCACGGAGACAGAAGAGAAGAACATCAGGGGTGATGACTGATGTGGCAACCCCTGATGTTCTAACTGTTCAAACACTAATGGGCATAACACAGAGGAAGACTGTGGACATGTTAACCATTCCTGCACTCTACAGCCACTAATCCTACTGCACTAGCCCCTTGGCGTGTGTATGTGTGAGAAAGTAAATTATGAATATATATTTAAGAGACACTAACACATATACACACACCTTCAGTATAACGGAAGGGAATGGTCTGAGTGCCAAAGGCCCTCTTAGGGGTAATTAAGCCCACCATTACCATCCGCTTTCCCACCTTTAATAAGATTAGCAACAATATTTGCACACATATTTGCTCTCACCTTGATAATTATTCGTGTGCAAATCAGTGTGTCTTTTCATCTGTGTATAACAAGACGTGACAGTTGAAGCCTGTTCCTTATTGATCAATCAAAACCACTCATGATTTACTTGACTTAACACATAGAAAAACATGGCCAAAATTGACTTTTTACTTTAGAGCTAAAGGTTTCAGATTTCATTAGATTCACAACCTTATGTAAGAACTGCACTGGGTGTAGTTAGGAAAAAATAACACAATGAATATTCTAGACACAGCTGAAAGCCCTTTCATGTTGTCATTAATATAATTTGGCCAACAAAACTTATTTCCAGAAAGGATATAATGACATTAAGCAGAAATCAGTCCACTGATTCCTACTGAGCTCATCGCCTGATGATGTATGTGTGTTCGATATTGAGTGGAGCACGCAGACGCCCGAGGTTGGTCCCAGGCCTTATCAGAATGCTGTGACTGTGAAAGTGGGGCAGATAAAGGAGTGGTGAGGACGTGACAGAGTACACAGGAGAGAGGAGCTGAGAGAGATGAAGAGGAGAAGCAGATGAAGGGCCAATTATCAGCATTACTGTGCTTGTTAAAATCAAGTGTACTAAAGGATGCAAGGGTGAGAAAGAGGGTGAATGGATTACCATCCTAAATACATAGAAACATACACAAAAAGTACAATATTAAAGAGTTACGCATGAGTGGTTCCCATGTAATGGCTAGTGTGTGTGTGTGTGTGTGTGTGTGTGTGTGTGTTCCATCGATACCCATTACATCTGCTTCTTCCACTGAGTCCCCAGTATGGGGTCTTCTCCAAGCTTGTTATAAACACTAATTCCCTTATTGCTCAAAGAGCGGCTCTCATCTAAGGCCTGTGTGTGTGTGTGACTGCGAGGCATACACAAGGCCAGAAACAGGCTTAATAAGGAAATGCACTAATGAAAATTCATCACATCTGCCCAGAGAGAGAAAGAGAAAGAGAGAGCGAGATCCGTTTCCAAATGCAGACACATATAAAATCTACCTAAATTTATGTAGTCTCACACACACACACACACACACACACACACACACACACACACACACACACACACTCCTCACACACATGAATATACAGTATTGCCTTATTCTGAATAATACTGTTGGCTTCATCTGCTTCTAAACCTTACACTCTGTCAGAATACTTCCTTCCTCACCTTTTCACTGCCCCCCCTTCTTGCTCCCCTCCTGCGTGTCCTCTGTTTCCTGTCCCCTCATTAGGGAGAGTGGATCTGTGCAGGTCTTGCACAGTAAGTGTGTCCTCAGGGAGAAGGGCCACAGAGTGCCTTTTTTTTTGGACATACGTGTGTGTGTATGTGTGTCTGCAGCTTACGTAGAATGATGCAATGTCTGGCTGACAGGCTTGCTCTTTCTGACACCAGAATAGCCCGAGGCGAGACCTGCAGGCACATACATACACACTGTATGCATACAATACACAGACTGAATGATGGATAGTGTGCGGTTTTTGTGAGTGTGTGTGATTAACTTTTTGACTAAATCTAGGACTGTGCAGATAAGTTGGATTTACACTCATACGTACATAATTGCACAGACGGAGGCAGAAACAAGCATTTTTTCTCTCCAAGCTGGATGTAAATTCAAAATAGAAAATCTAATGGGGCTCAAAATGATCACGACTGAGAGAGAGAGAGAGAGAGAGAGAGAGAGAGAGAGAGAGAGATGGGAAGGAGAAACGGAAGACAGTCATAAATATATTACATAAATCTGTTGCATAAAGCATATACAGTACATGCATTTACATGTTTAGAGCATTTCTCTCCCATACTGTAGAAATATTTATGAACGATAGCATGTGGTCTCTTTCTCTTTCCCTCCTTTCACTCTAACATGTGGTTTTGTTCTGTTTCCTTGTTGTCCTGCCTTGCCTGTCTTACACTGTCTATCCTGTACAGTAAAAGCCATCTATTTGCACAGATCCCTACCTCCACACACCCTCCGTTTACTTATCCTGTAATGGTTTGTCCTCAACATGAGGATCAGATGGAAGAATTTAAGGCTGAAGGTTGCTACCTACTTAAATGCCAAATCAGCTATTAAAAAAATTCACAAATATAAACAATAAGTTTAAAGGAGTATTATAACTGATCACAATTCCAAATATAAGCCAGTTTTACGCTAGTGGTTACTAATCTTACTGAACATTTGATGTAGTACCTTTTACATTCTCTGAAAATATATCAGATTTAGTTCTAGTGCTGAAGACTACTGAGAGTCTACTGCCATCGGCACAGCGCTCACAATAACAATGCTAACATGTTGATATTTTCAAGTACCATTCATCATTTAGAATATTAGCATGCTAACATTTGCAACAACAACAAGTGCAGCCGAGGCCAATGGAAATGTTTTTAGTATTGCAGTATTGTTTAGTCTTAAAGTTTTTGACAAATAAACATGTTGAACTGATGACAGTGCTAGAAAAGTTAAGGGATCACCAAAGCGTCGATCCGATAGTTTTCGACACATTTAAAACCGCAAATGTCGACCTGCTGGTGACACACAAGAAAAAGTCACCAAAGTCAGTATGATTAATCCTCAGGGGACCATGAATGTCTGTACAACATTTCCTGCACATCCATGGCTATTGAGATATTTCAGTCTGGACCAAAGTGGTAGATAAAGTGACAGACAAATACTAATGTGCCAATCAACCTTAGAATGACGGGAGGCTCAAATGCTTTGCTCGGATTTTTGGTATTAGACATTACATTTGGACCAAGGATTATCATGACGCATTGATCACCTATTTGCTTTGACCAGTGGCAAAATAGTTTGTATCTGATTGACTCACAACCAAAAAAGTATTACTGTATACAAACAGGGAGTGAATGGAATAAAGGTATCAATCTAATACCATTTAATACCATGAGCCTGACACAAATCCCACATTTGTGAAGCTTCTAATGATCAGTTTTCCTTGAGGCTGTGTCAGAGAGGTGTTGATTTAACTTTATTTTTGAGGCCATAGTTTTTGTTGCAACAATCAACATTGATTGATTGATTGATTGATTGATTGATTAATGGATTAAACTGAAGGCTGTAACTGATGTTGTGTCGCAACCACAGGATATTACTTAGATGTAAAAGAAAAGGGTACCAAATATTTTGTTCTCAAATTGAATGTTAGGGGAAAGGGACTATCCAATAAAACAGTAAGGCTACTGTGTAGAACATTATATTGTATAACTTTGTACATGTGTTACAGGTGTTATTGTGTCCACATCCTGTATATGAACAACACTAATCATTGTTGAACTGTGAGCACATGTGCCCTCAGAGAATTGTGTTATTCTGCGTGGAGCAAGGAACCAGTGTACAGTACAACAGTGAATTTAATGAAATTAACAATCAATACGTTCCATTATTTTTAAGCCTGTATAACCCCAAGTGTGTAATAGCACAGCTTTCGATGCTTAACCGATCTTTCCGTGGATGTCTGCTACTGACTGAAGCAGCTTTGTCCTGTGCTGTCTCTTGCAGCAGCCAGCCTTTTGTTTGAGTTTTTTTCCTTGGCAGTTTGTCTTTTTGACTATGTTTACAATAATGTGGATTAAACCGAAAACACAACATTCTCTCTTGATTTTGGACGTAAAAAAATCCCTACTAAGCTGGCATCTTCTATCCCTGGAAATTAAGATTTCTGAAAATACCCTCCCGTGTGGGATTTGAAATTGCCAGCCTTGTGCTATAATGAGGATGGGGTAAAAAAAAGCGTTTTGAAAATGTTGATATGCAATTGTCAGCTTGTAAACCTGACATTAATGTAGCCATAGCATGTCTGCTTACAAACAATGTTTAGGTGCCACCTTGCTGTTGTCTCCAGTTATCTCTTTTTTAGTCAGTTAGTCCATCAGTTTCACCCAGAAATTATCATTATCCCTGGACAACAGGTCGTCATTTTGACTATCAATCACAAATCAGTGTTTCAAACTTGCAGTCATTTGATAAAGTGTGTGACTTTAAATATCTTGTTTGTTGTTGTTGTTATACTCAGTTTGCACTTAAAGCAAATTTAAAAACAGAAGACAATCCGATCTCTGAAGCTACAAATATATTACTGACTGTGATTTATTTATGCTTATACCACTATGCTTCCTCTTCATCCTGATGTATCTCTAGAGCGTGTCAGGAAAACAATGCTGCTCTTTCTCATTTGTCTTTATTGTGAATAAATATTGTATTTATACAACATACACAAGTAAACAAAAAACACACAAAAAATAATATTTCACGCTTCACTCACGCATGCAGATTTGGAAAAATAGACATGCAAAAAGTTTGTGGTGCAGAAACAATTGCCATGCCAGGCAGACACGACCATGGCTCACGTGTCAAATGTAAAACCACTGAATTAAACGGCTCTTGTCTGCTCTGTCACACGCTCACCTCACACACAATGCAACATACATGGCAGACATAGGAGGTGAGGACAGAGAGATGGAGGAAATTAAATGTTGCTAATGTTTCAAAAGTTAGAGATCAGTATAAAATATTCAGAGGATATGTGATACTCTGGGGAAGAAATGTAGAAAGCTGTGAAGGCTGTGTCTAGTGTGTGTGTGTGAGAGAGTGTATCTGTGTTTGTGACTGAGGGGTCAGTGGAGAGAAACAACATTCGTTGTCAAGTAGTCTCCAGAAATCTCCAGCATGGTGTTGAAGAGTGTGTGTGCACACAAATACACTCACACATACTAGGGAAGAACACAATCTATCAGTGACTTAAAATGCAGCTCCCTTCAGCACCATGAGCTGATGCTACTGTGTGTGTGTGTGTGTGTGTGTGTGTTCAGGGGGCACTTTTGGTTACACTTCATCCACTTTCAGATGATTGAGAAACACTCATGTGGAGGGAGAACTCACTCACACACACAAACGCACATGCACTCTGTTCACTTTCTATGTCACACACATACAGACCCACTAATGCACCTACCCACGATCCACCTACACACACACACACACACACACACACACACACACACACACACACACACACACACACACTTGTGCAAATTCAAATGGTTTGCCCTCTCTGGGGAATAAATTAAACTGTAAAACCTTCTTTCCCAGCATCCATTTGTGTGTGTGTGTGTGTGTGTGTGTGTGTGTGTGTGCGTGTGTGTGTGTGTGTGTCCATGCACACCTGAATTTGTGAGTGTGTATCTCCATTGATCACGACTGCATTAATTCATTCCTTTTGTGGCCAAACATGGCCTTTAGACACACCGCGCAGAGTGCCTCTCCAAAAACCCAGACTTCAATTGAGAGGCTCAATCCACACCTCAGTTTGCATGCACACACACACACACACACACACACACACACACACACACACACACACACACGTAAACAAAGTAAGAGATACATACAGACGCACACACAGACACAAGCTTTCACAGCTCGTGACACGCTGTCATTTAACCCTCTAGCGCTGTATGGCTAATCGGCAGCAAAGAAAACTCAACCGTCTCCCCTCTTTTACTCCATTCCTTCACTTAACATTCACAGCAAACCTCTCTCTCTCTTTTGTTTAGTCTGTATGTTACACCTCCGCTGGCCGAGATGCCAAGGAGTGCAGGAGTTCAACTTTATTCTTGTCTGTTCATGTTTGTCCTTCACACAGGTGTACAGAGATTCTTATTGACTGTGATGAAGAAAACCTCGGTCAATAAAAAGCTTGAGAAATGTGGAAGACCTCACGTCGTGAGCCTGAACTGCTCTGCCGACTGCTCTGCCGACTGCAAGACAAGAAAAAAATTAAAACAATATGAGCCGAGCTGTATCCTGGTGACTTTGTTTCTTCTGTTTTTATAAAACAGCAAACAGTATTTTGGTACTCGGTGCTATTCACCACTACCCGTTGCACTGCATATGCCTGTGAATGTGGATGTGAGCTTACTTTTCATTCCAGTTACCATTTTGTCAGAGTAAATTTCCAGTTTATCATATGGTAGATGTTGGACTTTTGAATAAAATTGCATAATATGTTACCTTTGGAAACCTATATACAAAAAACGTATTTCCACATTGAGTTTGAAGGCTGAAAGATAATAGACTTTTCAAAGTTGAGTATTTCAACATAAAAAAAAAAGCTATATAAGGGGCCGCTCTGCTATGTGAGGTTTTAGATTGTCAGTATGTGAGATGTGGTTGTTTCTTTTCCACCATGTCACATCTGCAGTAATGTGGACCCTGAAGGCTTCTGCCTCACACACACGTATGCACACTTCTGCTCTGAAAAGTGGAAAGCAGCTGTCACCATCATACATACATGTAGATGTTACAAATAGAAATGCATACTAGGAGTCACATCAGATTAGTGTAGGTGCTGGAATGTATGCTGTTGCCCAGACTATGAGGTGTCAAGCAGAAAGAGTCTAAGCAAAAGGCAAAAAACTTTTGTTACATTAGAGGCATTTGGAGAGATATTCATAATATGCACCTTACTGTGGCAAATTGTGCTACTTCTGCACTAGCACCTCTGAATGTGTGCATGTTTGTGTGTGTGATGAGAACAAGCCTGCTCAAGCACGAGTCATAAGATGAAAACCAGGTCATTTGGCCTCATGGGAAAGTTAGAGTGAGAGAGACAGAGAGAGGGGAGGTTAAGAAAAGGGACAAAAAGAGATGATAAAGACAGAAAAGAAAGAGATGGAGCGGTAAAGAAGAGGAGGATGATGGTATAATGGCTCTTGGGCATAATCCAGTTTGGGCATGTCAGCAGCACACACACGTAATCAGACACAGATGGCGCCTCCCCACACACACATACACAAACACACACACACACACACAGGTCAGAGAATTACTTTTTCAACCACCGTTTTGCACTAATGGTCAACTCATAACTGCTTCCTGTCAAGGATTTTCAATTTCCAAACTCTTCATCCAGACAGCCAAATTCTATTTGTCACAGAAAGTAACGCTTGATGAGTCCAAGTTTAACGTCAGTCTGAGGTGAAACCATTGCAAGATCACATAATAAAAATGAAGAAAAATATTTAAAAAAAATCATATTAAAACATTAAAACAGCTTTGAACATTGTGGCAAACTGATATCAGGACATATTTAGGTTCTGATTTTCCAAAATAATAACATACAGTTATGGAAATGTATTTTTATTTACAATTATTTATATTTTTACAATTTGTGCAATTGTACATTTTCACAATAAATAATTCTGCAGACTTTGTATCTGTGAATTATTTAGTTATTTAGAGAGTTAAAAAATGTGGAGATATTGTGACTATAGTGGCTATTTCACAATGATTTCACTTCAGAGGAACACAAATGTATTGATGTGGCTCGGTGGGTAGTTTGCATCTGTGATTACTCTCAAACAGACACAAAACAATAGCTGACAATGTTAATTTCACAGTCCCCATTCAGTGTTACATGTTCAGGAGGTTCACAGTGAGCGTAGACTCTGTTGTAATTAGCTTGAGCCTCCTGCAGGCGCCTGTACACTCTGGGCTGTTGTCTAGTATAACAGTATGCTGTTGTGTAGCATCTAACTTTGCATGAAATATTAACCAGCTCCTCTAATGGGACTTCTTTTCAAATGTCTCCAACTGCATTATACAACTGTCTTGTCATCACAGTCAGAGAGAGATGATGAATGGGAGGGAGGAGAAAGGAAATGGTAGTCCGGTCATTGTGGTCAGAATAACACCTGTTTTCTGTTTGAATTGCCTCTAAATGCTTTAGGGGGGATTTTGAGAAGCGATTGTGCTCTGTGGCTGGATTACAGCCTCCGAGGCATTGCCGAACACAAAAGCAGTAAGCACACCTTGACTAACAATGATGATAAAATGAAGAATCTAATTTTCGAGACAAAAAGCACATTATTAAAACTCTAGGCGCTGAATCAACGGGACACGCACACACACTGAGGCTATAAAACTGACTTAGCCTGCGTAATACATAAATAATTCATAGATGAGTAAAATTCCTAAGCAATCTTCAATGATGCACAGACTAATTTAACATTAGGAATGCACCCATATGAAAAGTTACAACAGCTGAGAAAATTGCTTGGGAGAACATGGCTGATTATATACACTTAAGTGGACTGCAGTTTCCTATAGTGGTGATCTGTGTTGTATAAAAGCTTCATAGTGTACGATATCAAAACAACAAATGTACGAGAAAGTAGCTGAATTGACCCGACAATCAATCAGTGTTGTCAGTATATGCTTCATTATAAAAAAACAACGCAGGAGGCTAGCATACGGGCCAAGCAGAAAGTGTATTGATTATAAAGTACTATATCCTTTTAAGGCTTATATATTTAAATGTATTCCCGGAAAAGTCATAAAAGGGAGGATGTAAGAAGGTAACCGTAGTAGAACGACTGGTAAAAATGAGAGGGTAAGGAGCAAAGAGGTTTGGTTTAGGGTGAGAGCAAGTGAGAAGGAGAGAGCAAAGTGGAGAGGGATAAAGAGTGAGCAGTGGTGCCAGACAAAGAGGAACATTCAGAGGAGAAACTAAGATTGAGATGAAGATGACAAGGGAAAGGAAGAATGAAAGACAGAGACAAAGCAGGGAAGATGACAGATGTGAAGAGTGTGAGGGAATGAAAGTGAGAACACTTCCGTGAGAAAGTCAGCAGCGTGTGTGTGTGTGTATGTGTGCTAGGAGAAAAAAAGTGCTTTTGTAAAATATTCAGTGTGATAGAAGACTTATAGAAGCAAAATCCCCTCCCTGGAGAGAGAGAGAAGAGAAGAAGAGAAGGGAGGAGGAGCAGAGAAGAGGAGGAGAAAGGAGCAGTGATTGAAGTTTTGGATAAGAGTCATAAGGCTAGAGACCATTTCAACAGAGAGGTCTCAGCTGTGAAGCTTCGTGTAGGACTGTCAGGGCCCTCTCTATTTTTAAACAGTGTGTGGGTATACAGCTCACACCTTATAGCATCCAGTATACCTGTGGAGCTTTCTGGAGGTGAGCTTCTGTAGAATTTTCAGCTGGGTTGCCATTTTAGAAGAGGAGAAAGCAGTCTCTGGCTATTAAATAATAATACAATGCATTTTTGGTCCTGAAATGGAAATTGTCTCTTCATTGGCCCCATTCCTCTGGGAGTCAATAGTGTAACTACAGCTCAGTATCTGCTAGGCTGGTGTTTTCACTGCCTCAAAGCCTAGATTTGGTTTTACTGCTTGCAGGTCCTAAAGCAAAGAAATACACATTTGGAAACTTGGCCAGCTGGTTTATATACTACTCATTTTCTTTGCTGAATACATTCAAACAGTTTCTATACTGGATTACATTTACATATTGGCAATATTTTTTTCATTTCAATAACTATGACATCCCTAAGATGCACAGAAGCCTGTTAGATTGCAACTCCCTCGCTTCCTCTCTTTCCAAGAGCGAAGGAGAAATAACAGTATGGAAACACACGAAAAACTCAGCCGCACTGATCTAGAGCCAGCGTTTGGTGTGTCCAATTTGGTCTGCATGGTGGTTTAACACTGTGATGTCTGTAGATATGAAAGGCTCTTTCTAAGGCAACAAAAACACAACAATTCTTATATTCAGGTGATTATGCACTAATTAAAACATGGTTATGCATATTATATTTTATTTCTGCCAATAGATCCTCTTTAATGTACACACCTACACACTAGGCCATTAATGGAACTGAGCCATTGTTAATGTTGGTCCATCAGTGTTTTTTTCTGCTGTGACAAGTCAAAATGTCTGCTGTGCAACCAGTCCATATCTCAGAAACTACTGGATATATTGGCATTTTGTACAGAAATTCATGGTACACCTACTATACTGACTTTGGTGATCTTCTGTCTCTTGTCCTCTATCTATCATCATCTCGAAAACTTAACACATTCATATCTACCTCAGGATGAATTGTAACAACTTTGGTGATCCCTTAACTTTAACATATGATTTCAAAATGTCTCCAATACTTTGTTTTATGACCAAATACCGAGCTTACCATTTAGGTCAAAGCACTGCTGCGCCTATGTACAGCCTCAAATAATTACTAACATGGTCTTATTCAAAATTAAACCACGCGCGATCCTTCACTAACCCTTAATAGGTTAACCTTGAAAATATCAATCTTTAGTTGCCAAGGAGCAGATATAGTGGAGAAAACAAATCCAATATATTAACACTAAACTAATTTGCAAATATGTCAAATATAAAAGTTTCATTATGTTTCTAATGTAAAAGTGTAAAAGAACATAGCGATTTTACTAAAGCTTTCCCTCTCTTTAAAGTTCAGTGTAGCAATAATGACATATGGCTGAGTAAATTACTGACATTGTGTTTCAAGAGAGAAGTTGAGAATTTCAAAAGAAAGTGAGTAATTTAAATGTAAATTTGTGGCCATCAGAGGAACTGTATCATATGATGCTTCCACAATCACTCCAACATTCATCCTTAAGGATTGCCACTTGTTGCAGACAGAGATTTAAACAGGGGGCCTTTATGTCCTCAAACAGACCCCCTGTCACTATATGACATGGACTAACTGCATTTACCCCACAATCATGGCCACACATTAAAAAAATCACATTCATATACACACCGGCTTACACACAAAAACACACACCAAAAAGGCTCTATAAATACAGTGTGGAGGTAACGTTCATCGTGTAAAGTAGGCGGATTAACTGGAACCAGGTCAGAGCAAAGGCAGAGCATGCTCTAGCTTTTCTCCTATTTAGCTGCTTTTCTCATATTTTTTTTTCTCGCTATTGGTTTTCTAGCTCTTTTTTTGATGAGGTAGACTGGAATGGTTATCTCCTCAAACCCCACACAATCCTGCTCCCCCACTGACCCTTGTTTCCCAACATCTCAGTACCATGTCTCTGCAGAGGCAAGCAAAGAGACCACTTGTCACTATTTCTGAGAGCTTTGCATTTTGTGGGCGGATTATCTATCAGGCATGCTGATAACTTCAATTACTTAACTGCTAGTGTGTACCAGTGTGTAATCATGTGTTTATATTAGTTACAAATGGTAATTTTACTGTAATAAGAGCACAAATCATGCAAGATTTCCTTGGCAACATTTGGAGGTTGGGGGGCAAAGTATAAAGTTTTTCAACTAAATTTGGGTGTTTCCAATTTCTCATCAGTGAAACCAACAAAACTATCCTGTGCTACACCAGATGGTAGTTCTATTTCGGTCTTTTCTTAAAAGATGGGATTTTCAGAAAAGACCATGTTTTCTGTCTTGGAAGAATTTTTAGATTCTACCTGGGGTGCGTAGGCTGGGCTGGTACTGTATGTACGAGCATCTGTTTTAAAGCGAGAGGATATGTGAAGGACTGAGTGAAAGACACTGAGACTGATGGAGGCCTAATGGAGGGAGATAAAGAGAGGAGAAGAGAGGGGAAGTAAAGAAAAGGCAAAGGCCAAAGGGTAAGGAAATGGAGGAGAGCGAGATCAGAGGAGGACGAGGAGGAGAGTCTTGATTTTTTATTCCACGAGTCAGACAGTAAAGAATGCACTTCAATGATGAAATCTGCCTTTGTTTCTAACCACCTCGGTATTAAACTCATCCATCCTGAGAGAGAGAGAAATATACAGAGAGGAGGAAGATGAGAGAGAGACAGAGAGACTGAGAGAATCTGTGTCTGCAGAGCAGTCATCTTTCACCTGTAGCTAGCAGAGATCTTGGCTTGCATAATGCAATGTGAGGATAAAGCCTCCTTTATGACCAGCTGAGCCAATAAATCCGGATCAGTTCTGACCTCTTTTTCTTCTACCCCTCCCTCCTATCTCCTCTTTACTGGTTGTCTTTGCTATAGACCGGGCAGGGAGTTTCAGCTGCCGAAACGCTCTACAGCCCAGAAACTCTTTTTCATTCCTCTTTCTGTCTCGAAGCAGCATCACAAAAGTAAAGTCTATATTCATCTCTTGAATCCATCCATGCATTCAACGAAAGTGGGGAAAGTGAAGACACTTAACACTTCCCCGCTAGTACAATGAAAAATGGATTTCAAATGTACCTTATTTTCCCAGTATGTTTAATTGCCTGTATCTGTCTCCCTCTACACTAACCACTCCCCCCGGTGCAAAGTCTTGACCAGAGTTGTTTTCAATTAAAAAGTGCTGTGCCGCAGCTGTCCTTAGCTTGCCTTAGCTATATTGCTATTCAGGGGAACGGCTACCAGAAGATGAGGGGTAGTAGTTTTGGCAGCCATCGTTATGATCGGATAGAGACCCACAGTTGAAGGACTGATAAAGCAGTGGCTTGTTGGATCCATCTTTACAACAGCTTGGGGTGTTGCGTAATTGGTGATGTAGCCGGGGCTGGTGGAGAAAGAACAAATCATAAATCCCAATGACAAATATAACGAGCAAGCAATAAGTGACTGCCACTCATAATGATAGCCTTGATACTTAAAGTTATAATTAGTGCTTCTATTTTTTTTATCTTCAGCAAAATAACAGTAAGCAGGTTTACACAAAATTGTGTGCGTAGTGTTCTTTGGGTTTCATTTGTACCTTTTCGTTTTTCCTGATCTGTGTCCCAGCTGCTGTATGCTGGCCCAGATTCTAGCCCAGTTTCGACAGTTTGTCACTGAACTCAAAGAAACGGTGAGCCAGCAGCACAGCCAAGTAATCCAAGTTTAGCTCTGTTCAGTATGGACCAGCATGAGGAAAAACCCCAATTAACAGGTGAGTGGACTTAGATAATGATAACTGGGCCAGGTAGAGTATGTTGGAGTATGCTGCTTGGCCTCCAGAGGGATTACATGGAGGGAGGAAAGCTACACCAGAACATTTGCACTGTCTCCTCTCTCTGTTCCTAATTCCTCTCTTACAAAAGGCTGCTGCAGTCCTTCACACAACAGTCTAATGACAGAGATAAATAACGAGAGGTGGAGAAAAGATGGCACGGGGAGGTGAGAGCTGGCCTGAGAGGAAAGAGAAAGGTGACAGAGAGAAAGAGAAGCTAAGAAATGAAGTATTAAGAAAAGCGGAAAGGGAAAAAAGGAGGAGGAGAGGAAGAGGAGATGGAGAAATGACAGATGAGGACAGCATATAGGCTCTGGTAATGAATGCCACTTTAATGAAGTACTCTCTCTGTCTCTCAATCTCCATTGCTCTTTCCCCCTCTAATCTATCTTTTCTTTCTGTCTCTTCTCTGTCACTTCCAATATCTCTCTCTCTCTTTCCTCCACCACTAGAGCCATGGGGATAGGATAACTCATTAGTAATTCATTGTTTCTTCCCCACATATGCATTTACAAGGCATTGAGTACTGGTTAATTCAGTATCCTGCAACAAAGCGCAGAAAAACACATCTTTTTATCTGTATGAGTCTTTCGCCTATCTTTTCAACTCTTTTACTTGAAAGGTTTTAGAGCAGAAGTCAGCCACTGAGTAAAGGTCAGCAATCAATAGCTATGTTTTCTTATCTGGCTGTCACAGTAATTTTAAGTGAACTTTTGAATCGCTGAAAAGAAATTCAGTGTAAATTAGATGTGTTGCTATCACCTGGGGTGAAATGAATAGACTTGATGAATGTAAAATGAAGCTACATATGTCTGAACACAGCACTACAAGAAAAATGGGGGAAGGTTCCATTGTGTTATCTACTTCATGTGCTATAACCTTTCAAGGGGAAAGAAAGCAATATTGTGGGGATTTTACTGACATTTACTTTCTCCTTTCACCCTCTATGAAACAAAACATTAGTTTGCATTCAAATGATTGGAAACCTAAGGTATTTTCGTAATAGCAAGAAGAGCTGCGACTCTCTGACTCAACACCACTCACTTTACATTACAGTAAATTGCGGTTGCATTTATGTAAGCGCATACCCATGTGTATGCTTTGTGAATCTTCCTCTGGCTTGATGTTAAGCTGTGATAATGAAGATTGCGTGAAGATTTCATGAGTTTAATTCCTCCCTTGCTGTGCCGTGTTGGTACATGTTGCTTGTTAGGCACTGGTAGAATTTGTTAGAATTTGATTCATTGCTTTAATCAGACTTTGTAGTTGTGTGGTTTTCTCTACAGTTCCCACTGCAACAGTACAAGTAAAAAAAACATTCATGGCGTGTGCGTTTGTGTGTGAGAGAGAGAGAGCTGCTGATGTCTCTGTGTGTTGGTGTAGTAACACATGCTGAAGCTCTTTCATTACCTCTGCCAGTGAAGTTGGTTGGTGCATGTGTTCTCCCATCTTTGTTTCTCTGTCTGCAAAATATTTCAAAAAGTTACAGGTGAATTTGGCTGAAATTTGGCAAACAGATCTCTGGCCCAAGGATCAGTTGATAAGATTTTTGGCAGTGACCTAGATATGGGATTTCTGCCATGTAAATGTTTTGTACTTTTTGTAGCTTTAACTGCGATATTGTTTTATGTAATACTGGGGAAGTCCACACAACCAGAGAGTTTAGCTTACAAATTCAAGTTACAACACAATATTATATAGCCTCCAACTACAATACAACTATGCATACAATGGCTACTCTATTGTGTAGTTGGGGATGGTGTAGCTCAATGTTTCTTCAATCAATCAATCAATCAAACTTTTTATTTAACACATTCCCTACAGTTTAGTGCAGTTCAAAGTGCTTCACAGACAAGACGACATAATGGAGTAAAAATGATTAAAAAATTAAATAAAATGCAATGATAAAAATGACAATAAAGTACAGCTAAAACAATAGTATTACCTTTCACTTTCTTTCAGTTGAAAATCTATGAAGCCCACCGCTATCAGTGAGTACTGCTAGTAACTGCTACTAGCTCAACTTGGCTAGTTAGCTTTCACAAGCTGCTATCATCTTGCTAGCCCTAACAGTGTGGGTGAACATGAGGTAAGGCTAGCAGTGATAGCTAGTATTTCTGTTACTGCCCAGGTATCCTTTTTTTTTTTTAAATTTGCCCTACGTATGTTCGGCTATCGTGTTGTTTTTATTTGTTTATGACTTAGACGTATACTTCAGTTTCTGAGATGATACAATAGATGATAAAAAGAAAAAGTTCCTTAGGCAACATAACAGACTTTCTGTAGCCTAAATTACACTTCCAGACAACTGCAGTGGGATTTCTTGTATTGCAATATTGGAGCATTATTGGGCTCATTTACATTTCTAATTAGCCGCATGCTCGTTTCCAGACCATTATTATAAATGCGAGTAATTTGCGTCTTCTGAAATTATGGTCATCTGATGAATTATGTCATGCTCTAATGAAAAGTATAGAGAAAGCTTTTTCTTTTTGCACAATGCACTACAATATATAATAATACAGCCAGTGGGGGAAATGAACTTTGAAATGCTAACTTAAACTTTTACTGATACTAGATAGATAGATAGATAGATAGATAGATAGATAGATAGATAGATTGGAGGTTAAGTAGGGGACAGAGGGCTCAGCTGGTGGAGACAGGGAGCAGATGAGATGGGAGAGTGCGAGAGCAAGAAGGCAGAAGATGAGCATGGAGGGCAGGACATGAGCAACCTCTGGCACCGAGCTCAGTTAAGGGAAAAAACAAACATATGCTGTGTGTGCGCAATTCATCCTGAAGCTCATCCTTATGTAACATAGGTGGCATATGTGCAGAAATAAGCAAAGAGTGTAGTGTTTGTGTTTATCTCCAAGACCCTAGGACACATAAGGATAATTACTGGCCACCATATTATATATTATACGGTTGCAGGGAGTGGTCACGATGTCACATTACACAGAGGGTTCAAAAAGTCATGCTGATAGATTGATGCACCTCTTAATCTCCTACAACCGCCATCTGTAACCTATCCTAGCTGCTGTGATGGAAAGTCTCTGTGGTTGTGGACACGGTGGTGCAGATTGCAGCAGAGATGGGATTCTGTTCCCTGAGCCTCAGCGGAAGAATCTCAGTGGGAAACATTCACATTCAACCACAGAGGGTGTTTACTACATCCACTGTTATCAGCTATTATGATATACCATTACATTATAATGGGATATTGATGCCCGCATTGCACCAGCATCTACACAAACCCGGTATTAGATTTCCTATTGATGAAATCATAAATCTGTAAAAAATGGCTTTTATCTGCCGGGTCAGGAGCGGATATGCTGTGCTCTTTGTTTCCAGCACTGACCTAATCTTCAATTGACCAATTGATCAGTAAGCAAGATTGACGTTCTTTATGTTTCCGTTTTTTTGTGTTTTAAATAGTACATTTCCTTCAACCTCTCAGTTCAGACTGCAGTGAGTCAACTCCAAGGAATATGTGGGCTGATCGATACCACCAATGTTACTGTAAACATCATCTCGTCCCTTCCATCATCAGCCTTTCCTCTGCTTTTCCATTATAAAGGCATTATTCGAAACCTACTCTATTTGCATTATATTAGTCTTGTAATAACTACATTCATCACCCTTGATGAACTGTTAATCTGTAATCAATACAAGCGACATTGTGAGGCTGGCACAAGCAGTCAAAACTCACTCTTCCATTTAATTGCATTCAAACCATGGAAATGTGAACACTTACAGAAATCAGGCACTGACAGGTCTTTGATTATATGACCGTGAAACCGTGTCAGCATTTTCCTATTTACTGAATAAAACCACCCTGCTGGTAAATTAAAACTATGTAAAACTGAGAAGCAAGTCAGCAGAATAACCTGCTATTGATGCTCAGCTTGATCAACAGCAAAACTAATCAGAAGCCAGAGAGTGAATACCTTCATCAAAGCTTCATCGCCTCTAGATTTGTTATTCTAATGGTAGGAAATGTTGGGAAATGCTGAAAATGCGCATAGTTACAAACAATCATGTGATGTTCCAGATCTTTCTGATTAGAGAAAGCACAGTAGTTCAAAACAGCAAAAATGTTCATGAAGTGCATAAAAGCTAAAAGAAAGTGTGGTTTCACACCTCGATCACACCAAAAAATAATCGCTGGCCGGTGGCTTATAGTAACTTTCCCCCCAAATTTAATTGAAATCTGTCTGTTCAGATATCCTGCTCCAAATCACAAAAGGCTTATTTGAGGTAAAAGCAGGTCAAAAGCAAGCAGATTTCAATTGTGACTCAAACGTTTTGCTCAACAAGTTACATAAAACAACAGACAGATCATGTAGAACTTACAAAACTGTTTCAGTGTAAGATGATTTACAACTCTATCCCTGCGTGCGTCAATATCCTGCTGATATATTTGTGTGTCTGACTAGTGAGTGCACATCAAAGGTCAGTCAGCTGAAAATCTCCAAACTGAAACCCAGATTTCTAAAAGGCAGCAGACCTCGCTGTGTAGACGAAGGTTATCACCTGAGCTGCATCTTCAATTCTCACAAAAAAGCAAGTTGAAGGCTACAAATCATAAAGTACTTGTACACACATACAGCATATCACTGAAAGCACATTTGTTTGACTATGTGCATGGTGTGTTAGCTTGTCAGTTATCTGACTTGTCCAGTGAAAATCAAGGACAGCAGATTTTTTTTTTGCCACAAACGATAAAGTACACAATGAAAAAGCACACAAATGATTTGAAAGCCTTTTGTCCTTTAGGCTGCAGCCTTTCCACAAACTCTAAATGAGGTCTCGAGAGATGAGTTCAAACATAAAATACTGCAGCTTACAGGTTGGCTTAAAGGACAGTGGCTGTGAAGAGGGAGGGGAGAGAGACTTATGGAAACTGTACAGGTAACATACAGATGGACTGATAGGGTTGAAACCATCATGTGACAGTGCATATTGTGAGGCTGACAGCTCAGCAGACAGGTGTGAACTGTGAGAGATGCGGCACCTGAAATGTTGTCTGATAGAAGGTCCTTCGCACCCTGTTACATAAAATCAGAGCAAGCTTTTCTTCACCCTCTGAAGGCTAAAAGCGAATGTGGTGAGAAACCCGGAGCAGCTCTCACAAGTCAAATGAGATGAATATGTGAGCAACCGTTTTTTTTTTTTGTTTTTTGTTTTTTTTCTCGCCTGCCCCCCTTTTGTCATCCCCAGCCTCTTCCCCTCAGACACTTTGCTCGCTTTCTTGGTTCAGCAACCTCCTTTAGTCTCTCTCTGGAGTGCAATAGTGTAGTAGCCTACACTAGATTTCCTGTGATGTTTTCTCTTCTCTCTTCTGCTCCCCTCTTTATCAAATTGCACAAGCTCATATAAAGCAAGTTAATGAGGCCAGTAGGGGGTGGACTCTGCTTGCATTGCAAAAAAAAAAAAAAAAAAAGATATACTCCCTGTTGTGGTTTTAATAAACAATTATTTTGTTTTATATGTTTATATAAAATTGTTAAAACTACATTTACCCCTGCTGCCACTTTTCAACTGCTCTACCACTAAAGCCATACTCTAAAAATGTATATTAACAGCAAAGCAGCTCACTGTGTTATTAGTTATTTCAAATGCCCACTTAAAACCAAATAGCACCAGGCTTGATTCAACATAAGCCTGCAGTCAATGTGCTGACCTAGAATGAAGAAAGTAAAGAGGCTGGTGCTTCTGGACTTTTTTAATGCATAATTAACAAAGGAATAACTGTAAAAGCTAAAGCCGGGCACGCAGCTTCACAGCACCACTTAGTGAAGGGAGAAGGTGTGAGGAGGAAAATGTAAATGCCTGACTTCGCTTTTACTTCAAAGAGGACTAGTTTTTCGTCTAAACTAATACAAAAACAGCCAATACCTTCATTTGGGAAAACTTCAAAATGGTACCAAATGACTTCCCTGCGTGGACCAGCTGTAATTGTAAAACGACTGTCTTTGACGAGGAGCCTTAAAAGCGCAAATGTGAGGTTTCAAATATCCTGAAGTTAAAACCTACCACTCAAGAGTGACTACTCTCATAAAAAGCATCTTTTTTTTAATTTCTGGAATGCCGCGCAGAGAGTCTGGAAATGAGAGACATATAGGCTACTGTTCCCATACCAAAGTACAATAAGTTCGCAACAAGCGCTCCATTGATACACAAAGCTTTGTCCTTTTGTCATGTGTAGCCTTAACACTTAACAATTCTACAAATCAGCTGCTACATACAGAGCCGACTGTATCTCGTTTAACTTTATTTTGACACGATGAGCAGCCTGACACTTTTTTCTGCTTTCTCTGTGCCAGTTGGAGATTTTCACTGCAGCTGTTTTACGCGCCGTGGCCGCACAGCGCGCATCCTCCTCATCATCAGCAACAGCAGCACGGCATAAAACAGAATGTTTTTTTTTTTTTAAATCTGCTTTCTGTCGCCAGCAGGGATTGAATCGAGTTGTTAACACGAAATGAATTCACCGCGCTTTGAGTTTTGCAGCGTGCCTTACCTTGAGTTGTCGCGGCTTGGAGAAGTGTGGGTGCGTGTGTTTGTCCGCCACCCCACCCCCCCCACCCCTCCAGTATCCAAAATGGAAACTCTGGTCCTACTTGGTACCTGGACTCGAGAGAAATAAAAACGCTAATAACGTTTCTTTGTTGGTGCACAAAGAGCGCCAGAGAGGTGAACTAACCGCAGCTCCTGCTCTGGCACGACTGTCTGTTCTTCGGTGAGAATTAGTTTGCTTGTTCCTGACTGCCGCCCTCCCTCCCACTCACTCTCACTCACTCACTGTCTCCCACCCATGAGAAATAAATAATCTTTCATCTCTCTCTCTCTCTCTCTCTCTCTCTCTCTCTCTCTCTCTCTCTCTCTCTCTTTCTCTCTGCCCCCCCTCCATCCCCCTCTCTCTTTCTGCCTAGCAGGTGGGCATCTTTGAATAATGTGAGATCATTATTAAAGGCTGCTGGAGGCCCAAATGTCTGTACTCTACCCCCTCCGAACCCTGCATGGTTTTTAGTTTTGTTTTTAGTTTTTTTTAATAATAATAATAAAAAAAACTATCTGTATGTGTGTCTGCCAGAATAGTTGCTCCGGCTGTCCGGTGTGCGCAGCAAGCAGCGGATTGGGAGTGGTCGGGATTAAACCGTGGGATTATAGTCTACCTCAACATTCATCATTTCATCTCACACACTGGAAGCACACTGGTGGACAATGACATCAGTCTTTGGCAGACGCGGACAACCAGACAGATTCATGTGGGTAGGGATGGAGAGAAAGACGAGAGGGAAAAGGAGAGAAAGAGAACAAGAAATGAGAGAACTAGGGAGAGGAAACCTTTCACCTCTTAGATTTATGATTGGTACACATAAATCTAATGCTTCATGCCAAATCCATCAGACTACTAGCAGGGCGAACAGGGCAGAAAGGGTCACCAGGGTGAAATACTTCCACTGTGAATGTGTGTGCTTGTGCATATGCAATGTGACTGCATGCAGCCCTGTGTGTGTGTGTAGTGGATGCATACACACAGCCAAGTCGGTGTATGTGTGTGCCTGCATACTGACAGATGGCTACTGTAATGACGCAGGAACTAACTACTGGGTTTCTATATGTGTCTGTGGGGTTGCATGAATGTGCACATGCTTGCTAGTGGATTGTGTGTGTGTGTGTGTGTGTGTGTGTGTGTGTGTGAGGATAGAGAGAGAGAGAGAGAGAGAGAGAGAGAGAGAGAGAGAGAGAGATGTTTGGTAGAATCTGTTGCTTCTGCATCAAACTCAACTTGCACTCTCTCTGACACACAGAAGCATTCTCTCTCTCTCTCTCTCTCTCTCTCTCTCGCTCTCTCTCGCTCTCTCTATCCCCCCCCACACACACACACATTCTGTGTGGCATTATGGTTTTTCCTTTTTACCCAGGTGCTTACAGTCCGAGAGACATTCACAAGAGACCTTGAGTCTGCTGCAGCTTCCATTTGCTGAAAATACATTCGTACAAAGGTGTGTGTGTGTGTGTGTGTGTGTGTGTGTGTGTGTGTGAGAGAGAGAGAGAGAGAGAGAGAGAGAGAGAGAGAGAAAGAGAAAGAGAAAGAGGCTAGGAAACAAATATTAGGAATAATAGAAATATCAGGATAAAGTCTCATCAGTGAAGGTTTCTACAGGTTCTGCACTGACTGCATCCACCATTACTGTGCACGTTTAGGCAAATTATTACATACATAAATTAGTATGTATGGGTGGTAGGTTGGGGGCTACTACAGCCTCAAAAAGTGCCATAAAGTTGGATTAACATTGACAGTCTGATAATACTATATTTAAGCTTCACAGTATGCAGGGACAGGGCTGGATTACATTCCGATATATATATATTTTTTTACCAATACCTCATTAAAGTTTTTGTTTTGATTTGTATCCATTTGTTTTGGACTAAATATTTTTCGTGAAATATTGTATTTTACATGTCTCTTTGGTGGAACTGATAACAAAATATAGAGATCTGAAACATGACAAGGGACCCCAGCTGGACACCATGGGTCTAATCTTTAACATTGCCATGCACTTTATAAACTTGTAATATGTTTCTTAATGTAAAATCTTAATTTGTAAATAAACAAGCGACTATATAGATGTAGTGAAGTTCAAAGAAGTTTCATTTTGAACAGTAGTGGAATAGAAGTATGAAGTAGCAGAAAATGTAAATACTCAAGTACAAGAACATTGAATCTGCACTTAAGTAGAGTACTTTCTGCCACTGGTATTTTTAATGGTCAAGCAGTGAACATTGTTGACAGTGGTGATATCCAGTATTTTCAACAACCCAGTAGGATCTAGTGGGTATGGCCAAGAGAACATCAATGCAGAAGTCGTAATTGGCAGTCACAGAGGTGTGAGATGACCATTGTTGTTTCATTATGAATCATTGCCATGAGTCACTGTTTTTGTAGCAATAATCTCTTACCTTCACTTCCATGGATGAATCAAAACTAAGCTAAAAAAACACAGTCAGTGTTAAAGAACCTCCACTTGACAAAGCTTGTTTTATATAGCGAGAGAGAGAGAGAAGAGGTCAACTAAATTGTGCCATTAAAGCACAACAGAGTGCACAGCTGTTGGGATAAAAGTGAAATGTATCGTAGCTTTGAGGACTCAGAGCAAACATCTCTGTGCCAAATGTGCCATTCGGAGCCGGCAGGCTTCAAGGCCGGCAGCCATCTAGAAGGAGGGCTCAGAGCTCTGGCTCTCCTTCACTCACTTTGTCACATTCTGCTTTCCCTTTCTCTCATGGACTCACACTGTTTTATCTCTATTCCTCTGCTTTCTCTGCTCTCCCTTTCTGTCACACTTGGCCTTAACTCAGTGAACGTTTGTAAGTTGAGCTACATATCAGTTATTACAAACCTTACAGGCTTGAATAGAGGTTGAAAAACAATTAATGTATTTTAATAATTATTATCCTGACACGAGCACACTTCTTTGTGCAAGCACATGTGTGCGCAGCTTTATGAGCTACCGTGGCACCCACTCAGTTGTCTTAACTCTCTGATTTAAATGCTTCTAATTGTTGTGCATACATAGAGTAATGGTTTGGTACATGGATTTACATGCAAATTTTCTCCTTAGAGGCTTAATTTAGAATTAAATCCCTAACAGCCTGCAATCTAGCCTTCTAGCATATATTTTAAATTTGGCATCAAGTAATATAATGCTATTAGGGCTGTGACCATCTAGTGCCTGCACTCCAATACCATGTTGTTGCTAAAGCATGTGCGAGAATGCATACACACACACACACACACACACACACACACACACACACACACACACACACACACACACACACACACACACACACACACACACACAAATACACTCTCTCACCATGTGTTTTGCTGGATTGTCTCCCACTTCCTTTTGTCGGAAGCATACCCTCCCTTTCTCCCTCTGCCATCCTGCTCGCCCCCTATCCTCTCATCTCGCCTCCCCTCTTCTACCTCGTCCTGTCACTCATCAGCATCCCTCACTCAGTCACTCTCCTCTCTATTTTTTCCCCCTCTGGTATTTCTTCTTCCTCTTTCCCTCCCATGTTTTCATCAGCGTGTCTCTTCATACATCTTTTTTACAGCGCCTTTTTCTCTTTTTGTGGCCCTCCACTGGCCCCCCTCATTGGGCTGCAGGCCAGTGTGGGTCAGAGGCAGGTTGTAATTACTTCACTCCTCCTCTGACAGCTAAAGTGAAGGAAGAAAGAGGGAGAAAAAACATAAACAGAATATTTATTTATTCCCACAATCAAGGCTAAACTAAGCCCTCTGATCCATTTCTTTTTGTTACCACTAAAGGGCAAATGAATATACGAATCAGATGCGTTTTTGTTATCTCTACAATCACGTTGCATGTGGAGAATCAAATTAAGTATGCTGTACCTTACCATAGTTCCAGCTGATTTCATCCACTGACAAGGTACAGTCCTGCACTGAAAGAAAAATACAGTAATATAGAATAATTTCTCCCACATGCTTAATGTAGCATAGGAGAGTTGGCCTTAATTGGTGCAGCTATATTTGAGTTGTAATGTAGGACGGGCAATGCCTCCTTGACTACAGCACTGAGAACAATTTGCATACCTTTAAAAATCAATAGCAGTCTGAAAAATATTTCACCAGACATAATGGAATTAGCACGAAAAGGAAAAAAAGAACACAAAGAAAAGAAAGGTAACTTCAGTGGATTGTATTTCATTAAATGTGTCTTTTGGCTCAGACCTGGGCCACGCTACAGTTATCCATTTTTTTTCTTATTGTGGCAGCTTAAATGGCAGGAGAACTCATTAGTTAAAGGTTGTAAAAGGCAGCGGTAGGGATTGTTTGAAGTTTCAGCTGGCTGGATCACTGTGAACGCTGTCGTTAATTACCCAAACTAGTGAGGAGGAGACGTTTTCAGTGTTGGCCATAGGCCAGCTTCGAGATGCTATTCTTATCCTGGGTGATCGATGATATTTCTTCAACTGTCTGGGGGTCACAACTTACTGAGACAGGGGTCACCAATTACGGAAGCACCAACAACCTTTATTTCCTTCCCTTTTCAGTTAATAGGCATAGTTAAAGTTTTATATGTTATGTTTATGTGTTTAGAATAATTAAATACTGAGCCGTAAAATAAAGTCTTCTAATATTCACCCCATGTCAGCATAACTATTGTGTAGTTGACAAGGTATATTAAAGTTTATCATGAAGTGTTGTGTGTTTTTAAGTTTTTCTTCTTTTCATGACATAGCTGTTGTAAAAAGGACACACAGGTCTGCTGGCAGCCTGTTTCTGGATAACTAAAAAAGTACTTACAGTTTAATTTAGTATTACATAGCCACAAGAAAATTTTTTTTACCCCCTTGACAAAAAAACAAACAAATATAATAAAACATACTTAAGGAAACAGTAAAATCAGAGAAGAGAAATGAAGGAAAATGTATGCACGCACATATATGAAATATATAAATAAATTAAATCAAATAAATGCCACTGAGGCCAATTGTGAAATAAAAGGAAGTGAGTCCTCAGGTGGCTGACAGTCCTCACACTTAGTGGAAGGAGTGAAACTACTGTACTGTACTTGTTACCGGTAAGCCCTCTTCCACAACTAGGTTGATTATTTTAAGCTCTGTGAGATTGATTTTGAGGCCCTGTGGGGGCCTGTGTGAGTGAAACTGAAGGTGCACACACAGACCAAAAAAGGAGGTGGGATAAAAGTGAGGACAGGGAAGATCACAGGGAGAGAAGGGGAGTGGTGGTCTCCAGATTCCTGAGGTTATTAATAAAAATCCGTCTTCAAGGACACCACTGATGATTTGGGTCAAACTATTTCCTCTTCCTCCTGAGGTCACTCAAAAAATGGCCCCAGAAATATCTCTCTCTCTCTCTACCAATGCGAAATAGGCTGCCATTGTTTTTAGGGAGCGATAAGACAGAACGCAGTAAAGTGTTTGATATCCTCATAAAACACTGGCAGGTTTTTAATCAATTTCAAGAGACGTCACCTTTCTTTTCCACATTGGCAGGAAAAACAAATGTTAGTGTTAGCAACCGGTGTGAGAAGAATCACAAAGACAAACAGAAAACTAGTTATGATACACTGTCCTTAGAGATGCTTGAAAGCTTGCAATCTACCAGTCCACAATTCTGTCAAGACAATCCTTTTTTCATTTGTCAAACAAGATGTACATCCACTCTATCTTTGCTGTCTGTGTGAAGAGGACCTTGCCTTAGCCACTCAATATCCAAACCAAGGAAGCAGGATGTTCAGTGCCGCCTACGGAGATGTCTGTCTGTGCATGTGTTTACAAAGCTATGCCGTTTAATGGCGTGAATTTCAGCCTGAATTTCTTCACATGAAAGGACAATAAATATGTTACCTCTGGGCTGAGGAACAAATGTGTTTTCTTGCCAGCTGTGACATCTGGCCATGTTCATTTTATACCAGTCCCACTGAGCTTTTAGCTAATGACATCTCCTCTGGGCCTGGGAATGTCATTAAACATTTCTGCACAGGTGAGTTAAATTGTTCAGTTTACATGATGCATGCGAAAAGCAAACTGATGACATCAAAAAATAGAAAAGCATTCCCAATCATGATTGAGAACCAAGTGTGAGATTATGATTGTCTGCCATCTACTGGACAAATTAGGTAATAGCAGGATGCATATGGGAGAAGTGATTGAAATGTAAGTGCAGTGATTCTGGAGGTAGGTGTTGCAAATTTTGTCTTTATTGTCTAAATGCTGACAGAATTATATAAAATTCTGTATTAAAAATTAGTAAATTCTATATATATCATATATATATATATTTTTTTTAATCTAAGTAACGTTATATGAACGTTTCTGGCACAATACAATATTAATGATGAGGCCTATCCCGGAAGAAAAAAATGATTTTGTAGAACAAACATGTAGGTTTCTTATTATCTTGCGTAAAAATACCATGAAAAACCAAACTGTTCCCTCACAATTCGCCCTTAGATTATATCCGTATTTAATATATTTAACTGCATTGCTATTGAAATAAAGGGTGAGTATAGTTAAAACAAAGCATTTTCTTTGTAGTTCACGAATAAGGTCGCCACATTTATAAGGTTTTAATCATTGGAAATGTAGTAAGAGCAAGTTACATGCAAAAGTGTGCGTGTTTATATGAAAGATTAGAAATAGACCAATGAAACCGGCCCCGTTTCCCAGCATGCAACGGGCGTCCAGCCACCGTTCACCTAGAATTACTTTTAAATACAAATGAGGAGAAACTATACATTTTACAATGCCCACACTTTATTTCTGTATCACTAACAGTCTCACTGTTAAAATACTATGTTTCTACTAAAACAATGTTTGGTATAATTTACACCATGACAAAGAGTATATGTGCACGAGCTGCTGTATTAATACACCGTAACCACTGTGTAGCTTCCTGTGGGCGGAAGCTCATTGTAGAGGTCACATGCTGAGTGCTCGTCACTCCACCAATCACCTCGGGGAAGGTCTGAGACAAGAGCCAATAGTTACCCTTGCAGGGTATCACCTGATTCGGGTGAGCGAGTGAACAGAAAATATGGGTTAACGTGAGCAGTCGTCGCAGGAGAAGCTTGGTGGCGCAGTTTCTCAGCACCACCGGCGGATGTGACTCTCACTGACTTGGAATCGCTCGCGGCTGGCGGATGAGTGCGATGTATGAGGTGGGGCACAGCTCCAGAACCCAATTCAGACTACTCTCCCCCCACATTTTAATTCATTTTCTTCCCTACACTACCTTATGATTTATGATTCAGCGTCAGTGGAGAATCAGAATAGTTTTGTTTTATTGCCTGACATACATACAAGAATTTTGCTTTGGTGTATTGGTGCACAACAATAATAAACATAGTGCTTGAAAAATATAAATAAAGATGAAAGCAAGTACTGCAAGAGAAGCATTTAAATAGAAAACAAAATCTGTACGTATATTTATTTTGGTAGCCTACTGTTATTTTGTCTTGCTTGTTAGACATTATTGTCAGATTCCTGTCCTGTTTTTGTGTTATTGGAAAAGGATTTGGGAAAGTGGTGTTGTTAGTGTTCTTGTCCTTGTTATTTGTACTAATAAAAAATAATAATAGAAAATTGTAAAATATGACCATAAAATAAAAGGGGTGTAACAGTTGTACAGGAATGTTAAAAATACTGTCCAGCTCACAGTGATAAATAAGGAATATTGTTCAGTGGGGCAGCCTTATTGATGGGGCCACAGATGGGAAGAAACAGTTTCTGTGGCATCTCCTGCCAGAGGGAAGTGTCTCAACAAGTTTGTGTCTGGGAGCGTGATGGGGACAGCCGCAATCTGGAGGAGAACAGGTCTCGGAGGGGTGGCACATTGCAGCCGATCACCTTCTCGGTGGAGGGAATGACACACTGCAGTCTGCCCTTGTCCTTGGCAGTGGCAGTGCCATATACCAGATGGTTGAACGTCTTCAGCTGCCACAGGAAGTACATCCGCTGCCATGTTTTTTTTTTTTTTGGTGAGCTCCAGCTTGAGGTCCTGGGTGATGATGGTGCCCAGCAGGCAGAAGGACTCCACAGTCAACATAGTCCACATGTCAACACTAGTATAAAGGTCAGAACCATGCCACTGTTCACACCTGGTTAATAAACAATAACAACAACCACATTGTCATTTAGCAACTTTATAAAAGCACCCCAATCATCACATGCCAACTCCTGCATGCACCATTGTGCAGAAAGTCGTGATGCATTTATGGTAAAAAGGGGGTGCGGAATTGTTTTAATGACACAGAAAGTATAACTACTACACCTCTATAATACACAGAAAACCATTAACTATATAACCATTTAGAGGCCAACTAATTTTCTGTCTAAAATGCTTGTAGATTGTTTGTGTTTACAAAAGGTGGAAGTATACTTAAGTAATGCTTGACTCATGATGATTTAATGCATTAATTAATGCAATGTGTTATCAATTCCTGTTTCTCATTATTAACAAATGATCAAGTGACTTTTGGTGTTAACATTAGTTAAGGAATGTTAATGCACACATTAATGGATATGTGACTAAAGGAGCAGGACTCCTGTTACATAAATGTAAACATATTATTTGCTCTATTCAGCCTCTCTGAAGAAAAAAATAGCTTCATATTTCAATGAGAATAAACCTAATGACATTTTTGACAGATTTAAAACATAAAGGACAGTTTAGAGGAGAATGATCAGACGTGGTTCAGCTCCACTGCTTTCAACAACACAAACACACAAAAAATTATTTTAATTCAGAGAAGCTGAGTGTGCAAGGTCCTGAAAAATAAATAAATACAGAAACCCATCTAATTTGTCACATATTATATATTATAAGTATATGATTTATACCCTTATTACCATTTATTTTATATTAGTTTAGTTTCATACAGAATGGCCCCAAGATAAATATATATTTTTTCATTTTTTAAATTGTATTGTTTTAATGTTAGATGTCATAATAGTTAAGCCAAATCAAATAAAAAAATAAAGATTTTTTATGTGTATTATCTGAAACATGACTTGATGGTGTTGTGACCTGTCGACCTGAGGTCATTACCAGGGCATGGCCCCTATAAAACAAAAGGGGTTCATGTTTCTTTCGGACCCAGTTCCAGGGCCTTATCGGAGAGTGTAGAGTTACCCGTACAGTATGATCTGAAACAAAGAGCCGCAGAATTAAAATCTTAGACATTACCTGCAGATGTCATGATTGTAAGAAAGACATGGAAAGAGTCAAACAATTGAAACGTGTCAATTCAGCTGGTTTATTCCTAAATTAATTCTGGATCTTTCTAATCTAGAGATTGAAGTTGACCACATTACACCACACCTGCCATCATTTATATTCTACAGATTAGTGTTAAATATTTCATGATTTATTGTGATTTTGAAGATTTATTTTAAAATGTTTCAACTTGTGTAGAACCAGTTGCTCTTTGAGGACAAATGACGTGATTGTTCATTGTTTCTGGGACACAGCATCATCACCATATAATGTCAAACAATATTAATATTTTTTTTCCTTTAAATTCAGGAATATGATTCGTAATGTGTACAACTCCTTTGCGGGGCCACTGTAGATTCATATTGCAAACAGCTGTCTTGCCTCATGAACCTCACACAAATAACAGTCCACCCATCTAAAAAAATCTAGATCTGTGTCAGGGCAGATAGTTAGTGAACTGTCCCCGACCCACTTTGTAGTAATTATCCGATGGATTTGTTACATAATTGTCACCCAACATGATCAATGTGAAGCAACAGAAACAGGGGCCAGGTCAGAAGCAGAAAATAGTGTCAATACCTGAAACTAATAATGTTATAAGTAGAGTCACTGTAATTCATTTATTTCAGTATAGATTTAAATTTCCACATTAAAATGTCTAAAAACAACAAGACCTATGTCGTATATTTTGTTGAGCTGTGTACTTATTATGCCAAATTATGTTCAAACCATAAGAAATCAGCAATTTTATTCATGGTAACGGTCATTTGGTCGCCTGTGATTGGCGTCAGTGTAAACCCACTGTGGTGTCACCCATAGGTTTGCAGACAACCGCTTCAAAGACTCGAGTTTGGCATCATGGCTGTTGCCATCTTAGTTTTTTGGAGCTAGAAGTGACCATATTTGGAGGAGAGCGTGGAGCTGGCGGGTGATGTCAAGCTTATTTGGTTAGGTTTACGTACCACAGCTACTCAGTTAGGATTAGATCACGATTTGGGTTATAATAAGTACTTTAATCCAGGGAGTTATCTCAGGGGGTGTGCCGTGTAGAAAAGTGTACCCTGTAGTCTGCAGATAGACCTATAGCTGCTACTTCTCAGGAAACACGGGAAATGTCAGAGAGTGAGGAAGGAAGTTGATGAATGTGACTAAACGTAACATGAATAAAACTTTAACACATTATCTCAGTCATGAACACGATTTCACGTCAGATTTTTATTGCCAGTGGTGGTTGCTTAAAGGTATTGTGTGTAACATTGGCAGAGGTAGAATATAATGGTGGTATGTTTTCATTAGTCACCTGAATAAAGCAATCACTGTGTTTTTGTTACCTTAGAATGAGACGTTTTTATCTACAGATACCGCTTGTCGCTTTCCGTGGAGTCCGCCATTTTGTCAAATACAGATGCAAGCCCTGTTCAGTTAGTTGTAATGTGCGACTTCACCGCTAGATGCCACTAAATCCTGCACACTGGTCCTTTAACAACAAAGACAACAACTTCCATGATCCCATGCTACCTCACGACATCATCCAGCTACATGTTTTGCTATTGTTTTGATGTGAGAGACCACTAACAGCAGAAATTACATACGTTTAAAGAGACCCCATCTGTATATTTGTTAACCATATAAAAGGCATATATCTTTTTAAACATGATTGAAGGATTTGACTTCTAGCTGAAAAGGGCATTTGAGGTTCTCCAATGATTTAATTTCCCTGTGTTTACAAACAGTACTGATGTAAACAAAGCTTAAATGTATTGTAATAACAATTACTAATAATCAATCAATATTTTTGTAATTATTATAACGATTTCGTTTTACAATTTTCAAACTTACATTTCTCAAGTCTCCGGTTTACCAGGAGGCTCTCAGGAGAATTATGAGCACTTCATCCTCAATTGTGTTTGGTAAACATGTTTAATGACCACTTTGTGAAGGAAAAATCTGAAGGCACATGGCCACTCAAATTACGAACAGATGGGAATAATGGGAGCATTAATGGCTTAGATAAGGAGGGCATAACCTTTTCACTCAGGTAGGACAGAAACATGAGTACTGACCCAGCATCAGCCAAATGAGATCACTCTTAAAAAATCTCATTTAATTCAAAATTATTTAATAGTAATTTAGCTGAATTAATTAACATAACTTCTGCTCCATTTCTTAAATTGCTTCTATAGTTTGGGTCATACCTCCTGTCCCAGAGGGAAGAAAGAAAAAGAAAAGTTCATTAATTAATAATCATCATTAATTATTGTTAGTTTGTCTAAATGTGAATCTTTAATAATTGTATTATGTGTTTGATGTTTTTATTATTTATTTGAGTATGAATCATAGATCATTGATTTATATTTTTATAACCGATTTGGCAATTGATTATTGATAAACGTATCATTAAATGGCACAAATAGGGCTACTTAATAAATGTCTTACAGTGCTCTGAGCACCACACTCATTTGGTTTCAAGATGTCACTTTTAAAAAGAAGACTTTTTGCTGCACCTTGCGACCGAAATCAAAATATGGTAGGCGGACTTCTCATGACCTAAAACGTGTGGAGTCACCCACATGGATCAGCAGCACACACACGTTTAAGGGCTGGAGTTGTATAACTTGTTGTTGTTTGTAGATTTTACCGCAAATTGTACATCCATGCACGGACGCGCACACACTAAACAGACCCACATGTGTGTTTTGAGACCAGTCTAAACATTGTAGACACTTGACATGTGATTTCTGGAATGATGCTGTAGACTGAAGGTGGATTAAGGTTTCCATAAAAGAGGATGGACACCGCTGATCTTCTCAGATATTCACAGAGGAGAGGAACAGGGGAGAGTTTGGGGAACTTAAATGGACAGAACGAGAGGAAAGAAGGAGCATCTCGTTTGAAAAAGAGAACACTCATTTATTGGATAATTGAAACACGCCATTCAACATGCCCTCGTTAGCGCTGAAATGCATGCTGCTGTGTACGTTGACGGGTTGGACGGTGTGTGCCTGCATGCTGAAGAATCACACCTTATGGATTGAGAGGCATGACTGTGCCCAGTGTGTGGCTGTGAACACTACTATCTGCAGCGGCTACTGTTACACACAGGTGACCACCGCCACACACTCTCTCACACACACTAGGAAACTCTTCATTTTGTTTTATGACGCAAAGAATGAGGCATTAGGGGTATGATTAGGCGATGTTAAGTGGCACATTTAGGCACAGAGGCAGAGACAGATGCGTTATGGCAAACACATCCTACCGCAATGATACAAATCAACATCTTAAATCTTCAGAACTGATTTTGCTCAGTTGTAAGCTCCTTGTTGTGGATCAAAAATGAAAATCATACTTTAGTGACAAGGAGGTGTCACAACCATCATTGTGTTAAACTGGTTGTGTGTTACCAGGACACCCTATTAGTATGAGGATCACCAAACCCCGCCTCTAACAGTCCTGTCTCCCCTCTCTCAGGACACCAATCTGAGGGGACGGTTCGGGAGGACTTTCCTGATCCAGCGTAGCTGCGTGCCTCTCTCATTGGTGTACCGACCCGCCCGCCTGCCGGGCTGCCCTCACGGTGTCGACCCACAGCTGTATTATCCCGCGGCGCGCCGGTGCAGCTGCAGGCGCTGTGACACGCGCACACACCACTGCGTCCGCACCAGCCGGATCTCAAGTTACTACCGATGCAGCACGGGCCTTAAAGGCAGCGTGGGGAGCCAGAAGCAGCCCCACGCTTTGGGAAACTGACAATAAGCACTGTGCGTTTGACTGCTTGTTGTTACTGTAGTGCATCTCCGCTGCTCCGCTGGTCATGCTGTTTTCTCTAGTTTGTTGGGCAAGATATTGCAATAAAACACTGTGTTAAGCATGCGTTAGGCAACAGCTTTATTGTGAATTGTATTGGCTGTGTACATGAATGAAATGAGCTCATGATCATTTTATTTCCATATTAAATAAAGTTTAATTTCTGCGCCAACAGAACACCAATAGTATACTTACATGTTATACTTGTGCCTTTCTCACAGAAGAGTGAGAGTAGTGTGTGTGTGTGTGTGTGTGTGTGTGTGTGTGTGTGTGTGTGTTCACCTGTGTTTGAAGTCTGTGAAAAAAAGTTCTCCCCTCTGCAATGGAACAACCTTGAGGAAATGTCGCATCATTCTCACTTAGTTTAGTGGTTTTCCTGAGACACGTTGGTCCATCCCACTTTACAAAGGAACCCCTTGCATTGGCCAAGAAGTCGCCCGAGAGCAGTTGCATGCGCTTTCTTCCTCTTTCCATTCATTTATTTCCATTCAGAGGTGCGGAGGAAGAGTCGGCAGTTAAACTTTGTTTCCGCAGCATTCTTTGACTTCAAGTAAAGGTAGGCTCCTCGTTTACACTTGTGCACATATTGGTTTACAGCAGACTTACCCATGTGAAACATCAGAATACTCACACACACACACACACACACACACACACACACACACAAACACACACACACACACACACACACACACACACACACACACACACACACACACATGCACACACATATATATATATAGCATTAGATGGTCACATTTCAGAAGCACAAGATTCTCTCTTCAGTTTTGGAACATTTTAGTTTCTTCTTGAAGACCTTTGTTATTAAGTCTAAATGTGTTTTAGATTATGGATGTGAACAATAATGACACCAAATGGGCAAAAATAGCCCTATTTATTGCTACATGAGTGAAATTATGTATATAATTGTATAACAACACCTTTTGCACAGCACTTGTGTGATTCTCTTCACCCGAATGGTCTGCTACAGATAGAAGAAGATACTAGATAAATAATGAATTGTGGGTTTTTTTGTGTATAGTTTTGTGATTATGCAGCTTTGGACATGGACCTGTTTGCTACTGGAACTAATTCCCTTGCACAGTAGGCAGGTATATCCTTGGAAGCTATTAGGATTGTGGTTGGATTTTGGTAGGGTGATGACTGACCATGGCTCCATTTTCTGGCTGGCCGTGCAGTGGGTGGAGAGTAATGTTGAATTTATATCTGGATCTGCAAGGCTGGGCTTCTCCTCTATATATATAACCCTGAGCTTCTTTCTACTCTTGCCTTGCTCAGTGTCTCTCAGGGACTCTCAGCCTGCTCTCCCTCTGCGGCCTCCTACTTTGTGCAGACCAACTTTTGCACTCACAACAACCAAGAACCATGGCCCAGCAACAACAGATTAGGTATGAACCTGCTCAGGACAATTCACCACAAATTCCATTTGTAGGCTGCTCAGAGAACAAAATAGGAATAAAGCATGCTTTGAATTTTTAACGTTAAGTAGAAGTTCAGGTTTTCCTTCTGTTGTTTCTTTTAGATGTAACTAGTCAAATCACAGAGGCCTTAGGATGTGTGCTGCCTCCCGCACATATGTGTATGTTGTTTGATTTGCTCTGTCGACAAGTTATTTTTAGATTCCCAGATTCGCAGAAACAGTTACTCTATACTCTGTTGCAGTGCTTATGCCTCACACACAGTAGACACACTCACTTTAAAAAGCATAATGACTAACTTTCCTATGTATATAATGCCTGTCAGCTTGTGCTTTAGATACCCAATCCTTATACTGCTTCAGAGGGTTATGTCACCTCACCTGATAGTGCCCCACCTTACTCCACTTATAGAAAAGGAATGATTGTCATGCACACGTTTTGACTTGTCGTTGAACAGCCTGCCGGCCAAACTGATCAATGGAGGGATTGCAGGTATGGTAGGAGTCACCTGTGTGTTCCCAATCGACCTCGCCAAGACCCGCCTGCAGAACCAACGCAGCGGGCAGCAACTTTACAAGAACATGTAAGACACATACCCGCCAGAAGAAAAGTTCAGTAGTTTGTCTCCACCCCCTGTTCCAAATGTACTGCCAAAAATCTGACAGTCTCTTGATTTGAAGTTGTTAACTTATTTAAATGGATAATAATTTAAAGCACTTTCTCACCGTGCAAGTTCTTTGTCTTTCTATTCATGTACACCCTTACAGCGAGGTGTCTCCCTGTGCTTAGAGACTCAGTGACAGTTTAGATTTATTTCAGAGCTCAGCAAAGGCTGATGATCTCAAGTTCAACAGTATTCCTTTTTTGTGGGAACACTCAAACCTATTTGGAGATAAAAGAACAGTATATGACTACCATCTCCTTGTATGAAGGCTCTTTCCATCACACATTTTCATTTCCAAGCCCTGGTTGTATTGTATTGTAACTAATCAGTTTCTTTTTGATTTACTTCAGGATGGATTGCCTAATAAAAACAGTTAAATCTGAAGGCTACTTTGGCATGTATAGAGGTAAGACTGATCACAACATCCATACTGATCTCTTTTAATATGTTTGTCAGTTGAAAAGTCTCCTTGAATAGAATATCAAACTTACCCTAAAGAAGTAGTTGAGATCTGTGATATAGGCCCACTTTGATTGTTTCGACCAAAAAGTTTGGCCCTTGACTCCCAAAGAAGGAAGCTTTTCTTATGCCAGGTTTTTCATTTTTTCATCCTCCATGATGTGTCTCAGTGCTAAGATCAAGTTACATGTAAATAGGCTAATCAGTAGGTCAGTGGTCCATCTTGTAAGACTGTGACCACAAGTCACTGAAGCTATGGCCATTTTGTGTCTCACGTGGACTTTTTCTGATCCTGACAACTTTTGTGATCCTGTGAGATAATTTCTGTCTTTCTTTCTGTATTAAGATTTGTTATAGTTCTACTTTATTATTAAATACATATTATAAAATATAGTATATACCTGCTATGCAAAAAGGCCTTTCAAACTACTGAATGTGTGGTTCAAGTATTGAAAATATATTTCATTAGAATTTAGTTTGTCATGAGCAATGCTTGTTATTGCAGGTGCTGCAGTAAATCTCACCCTGGTAACCCCTGAGAAGGCCATAAAACTAGCGGCTAATGACTTCTTCCGCCACCAGTTGAGCAAAGATGGGTGAGTAGTAGCGCTGAAAAAGACTCCTGCACCTCAATGTCATTCTTGGTTTTGAACCCTGTCCATGTGTCTGTGTCTTGAGTAGCAGGTTGACAGTGTTCAAGGAGATGTTGGCAGGATGCTGTGCAGGAATGTGCCAGGTCATTGTCACCACACCCATGGAAATGCTTAAGATCCAGCTGCAGGATGCTGGCAGGCTAGGTAATTACAAAGAAATCTGCAGAATAAATTACCAGCCTCAAATAATGGTTTGGGGTGTTACTTGTCCAGATTAAAAATGGTTACAATATGTTTCCTGTATCTTCCAGCGGCCCAGCAGAGGGTGATGCCTAGTGTAGTAACGACTCTGAAGATGGGAGGGACCAGTGCTGTCCTTAGCCGTTCCTACAACACCAGCCCAGCACCTCAAGTCATGCGAGTGTCCGCCACACAGATCACCAGAGAGCTGCTGAGGACAAAAGGAGTCACAGGACTGTACAGGGGACTCGGAGCCACGTTGATGAGGTGAGCTGGGATGCGATTCTTGCTCTTGCTTGAATGGTTTTCCATCTTTGGTCAACAGCCTCTGACTGTGCTGAATATGCTTGTTTGTTGCCTTTTCAGGGACATCCCGTTCTCCGTTGTGTACTTCCCTCTTTTTGCGCATCTGCACCAGCTCGGCCAGCGTTCTCCTGAAGACCCATCTGTACCCTTCTATTGGTCCTTCATGTCTGGCTGCTTGGCTGGATGCATTGCTGCTGTGACTGTCAGCCCTTGTGACGGTGAGTGACTCAGTCTATGCAGATAACTGGTAAATGTTTGGGGGACTAGGAACTGGACATCAGTTTTATTTTGAACTGAAACCTTTAGTTGTTTCACAGATTTTTTATAAATTCTCAATAAAATAAGATTTGTATGTCTTGTGCAGTGGTTAAGACAAGGCTACAATCACTCAAAAAAGGAGCTAACGAGGAGACCTACAACGGAGTGGTGGACTGTGTCAGGTAAATTAGTCATACAATCATCAAACATGCTTGTTTTGTATGAATGGCACTAGTTCGATGCTAACCTTGCTTTCTCTCTTCCACTGCAGAAAGATCATGAGAAAGGAGGGCCCCGGAGCGTTCCTCAAGGGGGCCAGTTGCCGGGCCTTGGTTATTGCCCCACTCTTTGGCATTGCCCAGGTTGTGTACTTTGTAGGAGTTGGAGAGTTCCTGCTGGGGTACACCCCCTACAACATCTACTCTGCATAAACAAGCTGTTTACTAGTCTTTCTGCCGCCTCATTAAATTACAGGCAGCTATGCCCTGGGCATAGCCATGGACCCAGATCTCTATTACTGTGTATCTTCTTTGTTGTTGGAGGGTTTTAGAGTAAAAAGCTAAAGGGACCAGAGAGATGCCATTTCATTTCAAAGTGGTTTCAAATTATGCCTTTAGCATGTCTTATTCAAGAGACTGAGACTGAAACTTGCCTGTCTATATGGGCTTCAGTTGAGCTTCTTATAAGAAAGGAATTGCTTCCCTCACTGAGGGACTTCATAGTCCAACATATATCAGCATTTCACCCAGATCAGACTTGACTCTACTCCTGTGGCACCAAACATTTTATCTGTTTCCTTAGATTTAGCCCCTATCCCTAAATGTGCCCCATATCAACTACCTTTCACTGTAACCCTAACCTATATGTCCCTTCTTGGTAATCTCCACATGATTACAGTCCCATGGTGTTGCACAAGATACCTTACTGTGCCAGGGAGTTTCTACTAAGTAATAACAAAGGAAGAACACTGAAACTTGAATAACTTCAATCCTGTTTTAAAGGGTTACATGTGAAAGAGGATTTTGGATGATGATTTCTGTCTATGTATATAGTGAATTTGTTTTTAAAGCAGAATTTGGTAAATTACTTCTCTTTCAAAAACTAAGCAATCCTAGCTCATGAACGAACAAAACATTTGGACTGCCTGTTCATTGGGATGCCTTACCGGGATTCTGTGTTGTATTACTTTATGTCTCTGAATTCTCTTGCCTCCTTATCCACACAGCTTTATTGTTGGTCACAAGTCTGAAGATGACCATAGGTGCTTCCTAGTGTTTATTTTTCAGAACAATTGTGGTTGAGGTGTGACTGGGCACTGTGAATCTTTCTGTGGCAGCCTACACAACTATGTTTATGTAATGTGCAAGCTTGAACTCTGCAGCGAAATGGCTGCTTTGTGGTGAAGGAAATGTTGTTTGATGGTCATAAACTAGACTGATAGACAAGACTTTATTGCTGTGCTTTTGGGACCAAGTCTTCTGAAAAAAGTGCAACATGACCTCCATATAGTCACTTTCTCTTAGTTGACTGTGGCTGTCTGTGACTGGTCAGAATTTCTTGTCAGTTAGAAATACAGGAGCCTGTATGAATGTTTCATGTCAGGCATTAAGAAGCAGAACAGAGTGCAACCTTGAGCTGCACTTTCTCTCTTCTGGAAAAGTTCATGGGTCAAAGTACTTTTAACAGGTTTACCAATGTAAATATTTATCCTGTATTTTTTCAATTTTCTCAAACTGTGCAAATTCATCTCAAATTGAGAACAGCTCTAATATTTTGAAAGTGTGTCAACCAGTTGAGAAGATAATTATTTTTAAGTTCATTTTGGAATTACGCATGTAAATACAGATTTCTAAATGCTGAATAAATATTTTTAAATGCAGTGTTTACTTGTGACGTCTGACTGTAACTATAACACGCAATACACAAATTAAACACATTCAGTCATCTATTCTCAGGTCGGGCTGTTGGAAATGGCAACAGGTTGACTAAAGACAGTATAATACTTTTTCTGATGCAAGCTTAAAAGCTGATACCCTATTCCTCTACACATGCATCACAGGCATGGATACGTTTGTGGCAGCAAAAATGCTCATGCTGCAATGTTGGGGTAACTCTACACTGGGTAGTCCTGAAGCCTCTGCTGCATCGCATGCATAACTATCCTGTTAACTAAATATTCAGCTGTCCTTTAAGCTCAAGTGCAGAAAGAAGAAACTGACATGAAACTCATGCGACTAAACCTGGAAACCTACTTAATCACTGAGGATATCAAATACAATCGACTGCAAAGAAATATACAATAAATCACTTAATGATGTGATAAGTCAGTTTGAACGTGTTTCTAAAACGAATTGTCATAAATGACTACATGGGTCATTTTTATTCTTCACATGCTGCCTTTAAGCAATGCTTCAGTATTCTCACATCTCTAGCCAGTATTTCTCATATTGTACATTTATACACTAGCTAGTATAGTCATCACATTCCTTCGAAATGTATATCTACAACTACAGTGTACGCTGCTACATTTGTATATAAACTACATATATAACTGTGATAGATGTATGCAGAGGGGATTCACTTTTATTGTTACAATGGATTTAAAGAGTTCTTTTTCCCTAATGTCGACACTGCACATTCTGTGATAACTCACACCATTTTCACACGACATCTGATGAAAGTATCAGCCTGTATAAATTACATTTGGTGGGGTATAGAGGTTGTATTGCAGCACTGGAAAGGACTGGAACTGTGTGGACTTACTGGTATATTGTCAGGGCCTGAAACCATGCAGCAAGCTGAGTATGTGACTATGTCTGTGCATGTAATGGCGGATTCTGATGCTGATATCACAATTAAGAGATGTCTTTTATGATAAGAGATTTCACAAATTCATTAACATGGATAAAGCCATATAAGCTACTAATCAGAATCAGAGACATACAGTATATGCAAAAATATTAAATCTGGAACATATATCGATATAAAAAGACCTGTTTGTTTTTTTAATCAGTAACCCAGTAAACTACTTGGCAAAGGCTGTCGGAAGTGGCCATTTAGTATGCTGTCACATGACTGTATTTATTACTAATCTGTTCTTCTTGTGTCCGTTTTTGTGAAACATTACCCATCATAAGGAAATAATTAGAAACTGATAATATAGATAAAACATGAAAACATCTGTGATGAAATACGACACAGGAAACTGTTTAAAACTTTAAAAGCTTTATTAAACTTCAAACACCTACCTTCCTGAGAAGCCTGGAATGGTATTAAAATAAATTAACACACAGTCAACTACGAAAGGCTCGACTGTGTACACAGCGTCTTTTTACGTGTACAGTACTACGTCTCCAGATTTGCTCAAACAAATATAACAGCACAGCAACAGCTTTGTGTACTGAGTTACACTACACTGTCCCTAGTTCATCCTTTTTTAACTCAGCAGAGCCTCTGAAGTGACAGTCTGACTCTGTTGTGTCACCTCACTCCTCAGAGTAAACACTGCCTACTGGCATCTCAACAGCCTGAAGTGGTAAGTAAGCTTTTGTTGTCTCCTCACTTGTGTCTCATTACACTGAAATGTAAAATGAAAGAAAAAAAACTGAAAGCAGGGCTAAATGGCTTGATCATTTGGACATAACAAACAGAAAAATCATTATATTAAGTCCTCAGAACAGATTTTTTTAGTACCAAGAAGCTTTTGAAATAGTTGGCAAAAAAACTGTTGCCTTCCCTACTTCAGCTCTCTTGGCAGAGACGACACAAGCTGCAAGTGCAACACTTTAAAACACAACAAGACAATAATGGCAAGTCGAGCCATATGTGCTACTCGTCGAATGTGTGTGACAATTAATTGCAGTCCAACTCTACAAACATATGTACAGTTTTGCTACGATCTTCTGCTACGTTCAGACAGCCTGTTGTTCAAAAATAGCTTGTTATCAAAGAAAGGCACGTTAAGAAGCTGCTTTACTGGTGTGGATTTGCTTTGACTATTGCAAACATTGTCAAGACTACGACACTGTACAACTACTACAAGCCTCTGTCTACACACAGCATGTTATATAGTAACACATCAGCCACAAATCATGTACAACTAGAAGAAAACTCACACATATTTACATACTGGAGTCCTGACACCTAAACACTACAGGATGAACAGTGGCCTGATTTAACCTGAATAAAGGGAAGTGATTTGATGGTGGGCATATCTTCTCAATCCTCTTATCTGCTGAGGCTGATGAGGTGAGGGGGATACAGGGGCTGGTTCTCAGTTTTGGTTTTGTTGTGGGTGGTGTACTTTTAAGGCACAGAGGGGAAACAAGATGGAAACGGGATGAGGTCAAAGGCCTGGCTTTCTCCTAGCCTATTCTCGATGACTGGCTGGTGTATGTTTAGCCTGTAAACATCTCCACATGATCTTCTTGACATGCCGTCAACAGAGACTCAAGGGTACTGTTACGTAAGAGAGCATAAATGAACAAGGAAAGGTTATAAAGTGGTATTTATATCACCTGGTCACTTAAACAGAAGAGGAACTTTTACTTTCTGACAAACTTTTTTTTTGCAGTGCCATACCAGTATGTTTTAGCTCCCTAACTACAAAGCATGTATACTCAACATTTTTGCTGACCATTGTCAAATGCAGGCTGTACAGTTGTAGATTTTTGGATGTGTTTATCCAGCAGCTCCAAGAAGCGTTTCTATTCAAATCTGTTCAGTAGAAAACTCTTCTTTTTATTTCTTACACATCAGCAAAAGTATGACTAAAGATAAAAACGTGCAAACCACTGGTATAGTTGCTTACAGGAATAGTTAGACATTTTGGGAAACATATCTTTTTCCTGATAAGAATTAGATGAGAATATTGATACCACTCTCAAGCACCCAGCTGTTTCCTGTGAACAGAACTAGGCTAGCTGTTTCCCCTGTTTCCAATCTCTGTCATATTTACCGTACAGACATGAGAGTGCTGTCAATCGTCTCATCTGACTCTCTGCAAGACAGTTAATAAGCATATTCCCCAAACTGATGAATTAGTCCTTAAAGATAACTGCAGACTATTTTCGTAGAGAGCAATCTTTGTTGATTGTACAGTTTATACTATATGTGTATATGAGCAAGAGCGCTCAGGCTGCATGATTCTCGAAATATTCACTGGCCATTCCCTCTCTTGACATCCCACTCTCATTCCACCAATCAGGATCCCCTATGAGTTTCCAGACAACCTTTCCTATGGCTGTGGTCTCACGTAACACAACATTGCTGTGCTTGTGTGTCTGTGCACATTTGTGTGTGTGTGCACAGATAAGCAAACTCAGCTGCTTTCACCTCAGATTGCTCTCTCGGGCTACAGTTTCCCACAGCCAAGGGGTCAGTGTCAAGGCTGTGTGAAAAAGCATTGACACTTCTGCGAGAGTATGCAGGTTAAAATTTGTAGTGGTAGCCAAAAGGCCAGGAGGAAAAAAACAACAACTATTTGACAGATTGTCAGGTCAACATCAGAAATCATACTGTTCCTGCTGGATATGTGAATGGTTTAAGTTTTATGAGAATGTTATGAAAGCTAGAGTTTGCTACTTTGCTTGTGACCGCAAATAAATATATAAAAATTCTGAGAAAATAGTGGAAGATCAGGCCAGGAGAGCTGGGTCGAGCACCATAGTTTAAAGGAACTTTTCGAACACAGTTTATTTCCTGGGTCCCTGGATGAATGGTGGGCAGACATTTGATCTGAAGGCTATACAGTCTTTTGGGGCTGGGTACAGGAGCGGTGAGGGGTAGAGGACAAGGGTCCAGCTTAGATGACTTCTCTGCTGTTGCGAATGGCACAGCAGAGCACCATACTGAAGATCATCCCAATGATCTGTTGAGAGGAAAAAAGATTTTTAATAAAATAATCCTCTCTCACAAAAAAGTGTGTATTTTCAACTCTTCTCAGATCTTGACTCACCATGACTCCAGCAATGCCGATGCCAACGTACCCAATGATGTAGAGTTTACCATTGAAGAAGTCCTTGATGCCTGTCTCACAGTCCTGCAGACCCAAGATAAGAGGAGTCAAGAAGCATCAAGTTGTAGTGAACCATGATGATTTGTGTGGCAACATGACTCATTCATTAGACAACAAAGGAGCAGAATTTAATTTCCGCCCTGAGTCTGGAGCTGGTGACAGATCTTACCTTGGTATCAGGTTTGGGATCAGGACAGGGGCTTGCTATGGTTCCACAACAGTTCAGCTGAAAGTGGGAAGAAAAACATGATATGATGGAAACATAAAACAAATAGCTTTAATATGCAAATTCTTCTACATTAGGAACATGAAATATTTTGCTTTCAGGACAGGTGATGATAGACAGGAAAGATAGAGAGAGGTTGGACGACATGCCTACAGCCTACATGGGGCGTGCGTTTTACCAAGTGAGCTACATTTAAGTTTTTACTTACTACTTTCTGGTATGAGATGATCAATGTGCCGTTGTTGTTTTCATTGTAGGTTGTTGTGTAGAAGTTCTGAACGTCTTCGATAATCTGCGTGAGAGAAGACAAGTGAGTCATCACACTCATTGCACTCTCATTGCACAAATCAAGCTGTAAAACAACAAATGTACCTTGTCTTTGTTTATGAATCCAAAGACCCCTGCTGCCACCTCAGCGCCAAAGATGATCAACAGACAGGCAAAGAACTGCAAAAAAATCCACAAATGACAATGAATGTACGGTTCTTGTAAATAGGATACAGGTGAAATATATGTCTATATATGTAAATGTTTTACTTTTGTGTTTGTATGCATTTATACTCACTGAACCCAGCAGGCATTGAGATTCCCGAACAGCTCCACAGCAGCCAAAGAAACCAACCAACATCACCAGACTGCCAGCTCCTATCAGGATATACACACCTGGAGGAACAGGGAAGAAGAAAGTTATCACTTACATGCAGGAATGGTAAAAAACAAAAAGGCAGGTAAATTAGACCTTTAGTCAAACAACCATCTGGATACCCTTTACTGTGATATATTCTAGTAATCAAAATAATGAAGATAAATCAACCAAAAAAGGTGCAAAAAATGTGCATTCACCGTGCTTATGTGGTTTGATTCCCCACTACATCTCTATTACAGTAACATGCTCAACTTCCCCCAGCTAGTTCATCTGGCAATTTTAATTTACAGCAGGGGGCAGCATAGAGCTTGGAATGTAAGTTGAAACAGTCACACACTAGGTTGCCAAACAGAGCTCAGACAGTGGCATTAACATTTCAGACTGTACTATTTCTGTGGTCAGCTGAGCAAATGGCAGCAAAGCGATCAGTGCTTCGTCAGATCCCTTTTCTAAGGGGTGGTCCCGCTTTTATTGTGCCTTTAATAGTGTCCTTGTATGAGATGGCTTGTAAAAAGCCTTCTTAGCAAGAGCTTGATTCGGGGGGGGGGCTCTGAGTGGGATGCTTAATTTCCTCTTAGATCCTGTGATCTCACATTAACCCTCTCATTAGGAAGGAATTCAACAACAGATTGGTTCCACCAGTGCACATGTACAGGTGGGGTCTGTTGCTACGCGACACCTCTGCAGAGAATGGGGTAAGAGAGGATGTATTAGCCCCCAGGTGATGTGGGCTCAGGGGGGGAACGAGAGAGGAAGTTCATAGGATCCCCGTGTTTCAACAAAAAGACTTGATGTGATACAATAATTGAGTTGGGTGTGTCCTTTCTTTTGTTTAATTGGCAGCTTAAGGAGTCAAAGGATCAGTTAGCATGCTGATCAGCTTTGAACTGCTGAGAAGTGATACCGCTGCGATTATTAAGTAAAACAGGCGCTGATTCTGTAATTGATTTCAGGTAGAACACTATGCTGGTTTTTCCTTTAGCACTTTAGTCTGAAGTTATTTTTATTTTCTAATAATACTTCATTTCAGCGTACGAAGAAAAGAGATGTTTTGTGTGGGCTTGATGCCATGGGAACGAGGCATAGCAACTGTTGAGCGCTCTCAGCTGTGTCTGTGGGGACATTGCTCTCACTGTCAAAGCCATGTGTAGCGTTATACTCCCAGAGGACCTGACCAAAGCCACCAGTCCTCAGTCAAACCACATGGACATCTGACACACAGACACTCATACACACACAAACAGAGGCAGAAGATATGAAATACCTTTACGGTATTATAGGCTTTTGTAAGAAAATAGCGCCTTGCAACATTTGTCTACTATTACACAACCGTATACGTCCTAAACAGGCTTCAGATAAGCAAATAAAGTAGCAATCAGAAGGAGAATAGTTTAGTCTGGAGATTGTTAAATAACTGACATTATCATAAGTGCCACACTGATTGTTGTGGGCAGAGAGTAGCAGAAGGTTAGTCTTAAATGGGACAGCTAAACACCTCTCTCCTCCTCTTTCCCATTCATTTCACGTCCCATTTTGTTTTTCCTTCAAATCTTGGATCCCCATCTGTTTCTATGATTGTCCTCTCCCATATGCCTATTTTACGGTCCCCACACTCAGTGTTCTCTCCCGTTCTATCTGGACTGGGGGCGACTTACTAATAGGTGGTGAGCGGCTGCTGGTTTCCCTTGTGCATGTATGCTCTATGTACAGCAGCATTTCCTGTTATTCATACTCATCTCCGGTGTGAACGAAGCACACATGCTTAATAAAAAAAAAAAAAGACGTTTCTCTGTGTGTGGCAAACTTGGTATTGGGACATCCATCAAATTATGACACTCACACACTCACACATTCACACCCAGAGAAAGAATGACTTGCATTAAAGCACTTTTTTTCCCATTTCTGCAAATGTGTGGGCTTTTATATGTGTTTGTGGAGTGTGTATTTGTGTGTGTCTGTGCCTGGAGGGAAGCCTGTGGTAGGCATCCACTCTAACATAGAGACAGACATTTATTTACAAGCAATGGGGGTTGTACTGAAACATGCAGATTAACAATTTTAAAGCTCCTCTCCAGACAGAGAATGGCAGGGATGAGAGTAATATGACTTTTTCATATGTATGTGGTACTAATGTGCGCAGCGAATATTATATTACATTACTAGATTATCATAATAGGCGATACATTCTATAGACTACTGAGGAATGTCAGAATTTGCAAAATGTATTATTTGATTTGAAAAGACACAATGGTGTCACTAGAACAATAAGGATAATGTGCATACATTTGCATTTATTATGAGTCAGCATATAAATCTAAGTGCTGAAATAGCTGAACTTTCCTTGACCCTCTTAGAGGGACACAAACGTGCAAACATTTCTTGCAACCACAACAGCACCTACCTGCGGGGAATCGTTCAATATATGTATTGAATCAATGGTCATGTGTTGAGTGTGATACAGCGTATTGTTGCACACCTACGTGGCTGTGGAAATTAGCCGAGGCGTGCTGCAGTACTCACCAATGAAGAACGTGTCTGGCGCCTTATCACCATTGAGCAGAGAGACAGTTTCTGGGTCAAAGCGCAGCCACAGTCCGACTGCCAGAACAAAGGATCCCATCAACTGCAGAGAGAGAGAGGACATGAAGACTTGTAATTAGCTTTAGCTACGTATGACTAGTTATTTCAGAAGAAACAACCAAGGATCAAGGAAATGTATCTATCATTGTACAACACAAGGTTGAAACAAAATTTAAGTGAGTTCCTTCATGCTACACATAGAAAAAAATAATGAAAGAAAAATTAATCAACACACAGTTTTTTTTTATACACTATACACTATTATACAATAGTGCATCTTTAGGGCCTGAGCAGCAACCGCTGCAAGGACCCTATTGAAATTCAAGGAATTATTTTTCTTCCAAAAGGATTTTTATAAAATTTAACGGTACAGCCCCCAATATACCCACAACCGACATGTAAAAAAATTGGTTCACACGTGTATCCAGACTATCAAAAAAGTTGGACCTATTGCCCCAAACCCAACAGGAAGTCGGCCATTTTGGATTTAGTAGCCATTTTTGGCGATTTGGACATGTTGTACTTCAACAAACTCTTCCCAGTGAATTTATCAGATTGTCTTTAGATTTGCTCGGTGCAATCAGAAGACCATGATGATGAAAAATGATCAAACATTTTTTGTCCGTGGCTATCGCTGTGAAACAGGAAGATGTCATAACGTCATTATACTTGCACCAAACTTCCCATGTGTGATAAGAGTCCTGCCCTGATCTAGGTGCCAATATTCAGTCACAGTTATAACGCCCCCTACTGGAAACAGGAAGTAAGGCGTGTGTGGCAATCATGATCTGATTCACAGTAAATTCTCACAGTTTGGTTTACACATGACATGCATGAGACGACTGCAGCAATCCCTGACGCACCCTGACCCGATCATCGCTGCTTGCAGCTTTAATTTTAATTTGTGTCTGGGGGAATGTAAAAGAGCAGCAACAAGATAGTGACGATAATATGGTTTTAATCCACCCATAAAAAGAAACTGACTGTATTTGAGAACCAAGCATCACTGTTGCAAACACAGAGTCGGTCTCCTCTCATCGGAACACGGTCTACCCATCGGGTGCTTGATCTGGGATGCTGAAAAATTTCAGGAAAAAATGCACAGAAAACTCTACCAAATAAAGGACCTCTGTAGACAAGTGGTCCACAGTCATGCTCTGTCGACACTCATATGTAGGCTTTAATTGTAACCGAACCCTAATAAAAAACAACTGTATTCCCTGACTCCCTCATGCTCCTTTCACCCCCTCTGGTTATAGATATAATAATCATTAAATGTCATATGGTTACAGACGATCATTATTTTGAAATATACAGTCAATGGCTATAAAGTAGAAAATCAATTATTTTTTGTTTCGTATATTTATAATGAAACATGGTTTTCTTATCATTTATATCCTGGTTTTTAGATCTGACAACATTGGTTTGAGTATTCATCCCAAACACAATGCTCTTTTCATCTAAAGCACAACAGTGGAAGTGCGTGTTTTTCAGGCCTTCAGGGGGCTTGTTCTTTTGGTCTCCCTAAATGTGATTTTCCACATAAATAAAGAAAATGTTGCTGTGGAGTTTCCACTCTGGCCCTCCACCCTTTGCACTTATGCAACAGAAGTATTATTTAGTAGTTAGTTTGGCTGATGTCAAAACAATATATATATATAATATCTGTTTGCATCATGGGTGAATCATCTAAGTGTTCTAAACTAATAGATCCCAGCAGAATTTAACTTACGTAACTTTGAAACACCCCGTGATTTCTGGCTTCTCAGTAGGGAGAAAATGACCCGCTTGGCTGTGGGCAGCAGTGTGGCACCTTGAGCTTTAACAGGCTCTCCTGTTTGTTTGGAAATGTGGTTACATGTTGCTCATATTTTCCTTCATCTAAACCACCATCAGTATACATCGACTGAAATCGTACCGCCGGCATTACTCCTCGTCTGCTTTGGGGTGAACTGACTACAGCGAAAAACTTTTATTCTCTACATGATCAGAAGACCTTTTTTTCCCCCTGAGATCTGAGATGCTCTCAAGGCCAGAGACTGTGGTGGGTGATCAGCTGACAGATCAATACGGAGAGGTTTTAATGATTCCTGAGCCAGTGCCCCCTGAGGATAATCCAGTCTAAAAACCATCTGAGCAGTGTGTATGTGCACAGAGAAATAAAATGATTTGTCTAAATGGAGAGTAATTTGGAGTGCTCGTCACATGGTCTCTCTGTGTCCTAGATCTCAGAATGTAGGTAGACCAGTGTTTGTGCGACTGTTTGTTTCTATGTCCTCAAGCTCTGTTAAGTGAGAGAGAAACAAACCCTGTTGCCAAGTTCAAGCGAAAACAAATCTGTAACAGATCTCTACCTTAATTTTACTCGGTGACTTCCTGTTTACCAAATCTCCTCTGTCTTTGTCTGGTTCTGCAAATTCTCTGGTTTCACCTCTTTCATCCTCCTGTATCTCATCCTCGCCCTCACTGTCTACACTCCTCTCTTCCTCCACTCCAGGTCCACAGGTTATATTTTATGGTGTTGGTCTGAAGTATAGCCAGCAGCTCAGTTATAAAGCATCAGAATAGGACAGGTGTTGGGAAGCCGGCTTCCTCCCAAACTGAGGATTTAGTGTCATGCGTGGTGATGTATGGGACAGCTGAACTCTTGGGGTTTTAGGATTAGCAGGTCCAAAGTGATAAAGCACACTGAAGTGAAGGCTGTAGATGTGTAGACTTACTGACCCAAGCTGGATTAGTGTGGAGAGGGGCTCTGGATCTATTTAACACTGGTATTTGTCGGAACACCTGATGGTGCTGATGGTGTTGTTGGAGGTGTGAGGTGAGGACTGCTGCCCACTGAATCATGTGGATATACACACAGAGCTAAGAGCTGGTATTGTCCCAAGCTAGATTGTGTCAATGCTATATGGAGGCGCAGGTGCTTGTTTCACAAAAGAACCTAGAGCTCAGCCAAACCTCATTACTATTACGGCTACATTTGAAAGCCTTTTCCAAACCAGATACATAGATGGATACCGCACTGAAAGGAATTTAGAGCAGGGGGGGTTCATCTAACATTGCAGTCAGTAGCTGATGTGCTAAGTACAATCTCAACCCTGGCACTCATGAGCCTGACTATCCCAAAGGTCCCATTAACCTCACTACTTACATACCTCCCTGCTTTACCCCCCACCACTTTGTCTGCCATCATTACCCCATCTGACACCAGACACACCCCTCCCTTTACCCAACGCCACTACCTCCCCAATCTACGCCACTACCTCCCCAATCTACACCCCCCCCAGTCCCTTGATTTATCTCCACGAATCCCCCTCCTCTACTCCACCTCATCCCGCCCGCTCCCTCCCAACCTCACCCAAAGCCAAAGGACAAAGACCCACTGTCTCCCTGTGACTATACGCTTTGGCACACAATAGGGGGAAGCAGACAGACACAATGAAAGAGGAATTGAAAGAAAAGGAAAAGAGAGAACAAGTGCTTAGAGGACCCATCATCTTTTTTTCTTCAGACTATAGAAGCATTTTATTGAGATAAAAGTGAGAATAGCAGAGTTCCCCTGTGTCCTCTTTCTTTCCTAACATCTCAGATGATAGTTTGTATGTCTGGAAATTTCTAGACAGGGATGGAAAGCTCTCTGTCGAAGCTTTATTGAGGTTCTTTTACAGTGTAAGGCTTACTTTTTTAACAGTGTAGTTAAATTGTGTTTTTGTGAGGGGAATTTCCATGAGAACAGGGGCTGAACCGACACAGGGCTGTGGTCTGTGGCATTATCCACTTTTTATGTTAGACCTTATTTTAAAGGGAAAAAAATGACTTAATTTTAAATTAAAACAAAAGTAATATATGAAAACAAAAGAACTGTAAATTACTTCTCCAGCAGTAATTGGTGAGGGATTTGAGCTTGTCAGAAATAGTCTTTTGCCTGGCATTTGTTTGGGAAAACCGATGTAAGCGCACATTAAAAATGATGGACAGAAGGAAAGTGTAAATAGGAGTGAGATAATTATGGGTGGAGTAAATCCCATTGTACAATGCCACATAGGGCGAGGGTGGGGGAGCGTAGCGGCACACACAGACCTCAACAACACAGATGAGCGTGTTTGTAGGGCTTGAGCAATATTTAGTGTCAATATTGATTTTTGAAGTGCATGTTACCAGGAATCTTCAAAAATTATGAAATTAGTTTTGCCAACACTTTCAAAGCCATACAGCCCCTCATATGGAATTATTCAAGATAACAATAACAGATAAAAACAGTGTTTATATGATATAATCTCCTACCCTCACTATAAACACAAAAAAACATGATTTCATTTTGAACCAATTTTACCTAAATGTAAAAAAAACACAACAGTGCAGCAATTTCAGCATAAAAAAAATAAATAATAAAATATATGGACAAGATGCTGGCCATGCAATTCCTTTATTAGAAAAAACAACTATGTTTCATTTGGACAACAGAATTGAATGTTTTGTGATGTCAAAAGCTTTTGGCCCTGCCATTACGTTTTCTAACCAAGACATGTAACATATATAAAATTGCCATCTTGTTCAAACCGGTGAATGTTTGTGATTGAAATCTTCGTATTTTATGACTGAAGTGATATTTATAGAAATTATTGCATGGAAATGTGCCAGTAGTTTGTAAATATGCATGTAGTTTTTTCACTTGTTTTGTTCTCCCTCTTTATTCTGCACCTTTTCTCTCCTGTGCTCTTTAAGTTTTAGTGAGGATAACCCAATTAAGTGGAATCATTTGTAAATCATCACTTACACTATAGTTGAAAGGTATAGTTATATTAGTACAATCTTTTTTTTTTACCATTTAATGGCAACTATAGTGCAGGATGCCATATCATGCTCCTAAAGAAGGGATTTAAACTAGCAAAAAAAGAAATACACGTGGCATTTATTGTTAGTTTGATAGCAAATGGAGAAAAAACACTGGTTTTCAAGACAAAAAGCTTTAAAAATGGACGAAGACATTGTTTTCTATTGGACATGCACTACTAACTAACTAACTATTAAGGTAATTATTTTTCATGTGTTATATCAGATGTTTTTGATGATAAGGAAGTAGACTGGAGGAATAGCTGTGGGAAAGACGCTCTGGGTCACTATGAAGCAATGTTTGCCCCACACTGTTTACCTTACAGGCTTAATTTTTGACTAAATACGGCAGTCAGTGAAGTATAGCACACAAGCACAGGCCAGACAAGCCAGCAAGGTATTGAAGCTCTGTTGCAAGCTGTTGCATTTGCAGCTATCAATGTAATATATACAAAAGCTTGGCCTGCATTATATTAATGACAGTTTAGTAATGGAGCCCTTCAAGAATCTCACTACATCACGATGCTGTGACATGAAGTCAGAGAGGTTTATAAACACAGAGCCACTTTGTAAGTATTGATTGATGACCATGTTTGTCAGATGAGGACGGTTATGAACTAAGTGTATATGACACTTTTCATCATTCAGGTACAAAAAAAAAGAAAAAGGTGTTTAAAGTGTATGAGTGTCAGTATGTCTCACATGTGTTGACTACATTCACAACCTGTCCAACAGAAGAGCGTGTCTCTGCTCTACTGTCCACTCGGATTTTGAAGGGAAAACTATCTGCCCCTCCTCCACCCACTTTCATCACACACACTCATCATCTCTCACTCTACCATCAACAGGGGGCTGATTATGAACTGTTCATTTGTAGCAGTGCAGGAAATTTGCATAACATGCATGCTTTGAGTCACCAAAAAGTGGAGGAGCGTTTGTTTAGGCGTTTCTGGTTCAGTATGACTTGTAACGCGCACAGACAGCACAGATTCACAGAATAACCCGTTATCCTCATACTGATCTATTTCCTATCTTTATCTGGGTCAAGTTCAGGCCAACTGTCCCTCTATTACCATGTGAGCGCGCACACGCACATGAATATCCCTCTCAATCTCCCAATGACCCTTTTCTCTCCTGTCACATTTGCTGTCTTCATTTCTCTATTTTCCTCTCTCTCCACCTGTCTGTCACCTCTCTCATCTTCACCCCTCTCTCTCTCTCTCTCTCTCTCTCTCTCTCTCTCTTCATGTGTCCACACTCAGTTGTATTCAAAATGAGATTTCAGCTACAGCCACACCCATCCTGGATGTGGGGAAGTGGAGATAGAACAACTTAATGGTGGGACCGGTGGGGCCACCTTGTTTAGGGCTCCAGCAGGCTCTGCTGTTTAGCCAGGCAGGAGCAGCAGACTGAAGTTATGCTATTGTCCCGCTGTCACAATGGATCCATTCACGCTGCACTCAGCGCCTGATCCACTCCACAGATGCTTGTTGGAAAATCTCTCTCTCTCTCTCTCTCTCTCTCTCTCTCAACTCACACAAAGGAACGTCCCCTTTGAGGAGTGAGAATGGTGGCACACATAAGCCAAAGTTTGCTTATACACACACACACACAAAAAAAAAAAAAAAAATGATCCACCAACTTCTTGCAGACTTGAAATTAGTGTGTTCATTTATAACATGCATTGTGAATGGAATTTAACAAGGATTGTTTGCAAAGCATGTGTGCAGGACACATACACACACAGACATACACAGACATACACACACCTTTCACATCCACCTGAAAGTTTGTCTTGGGTAAAGTGACTCTCTTGTGTCTCCTTCTGAGTGCCCAAGTGCTGCTTTTTAAAAATGTATAAGTGGAGGCAGTTGGGGCACCAGGGTGGGTGTAACTTCACTTTATCAATCAGCTCTGCGCCGTTTGTTAATGAAGCTGTGGCGCACGGAGCCAACTGCTGAGTTTGTTTTCCATGTTGTCTTTCAATCTCTCTCTCTCTCTCCCTCGCTCTCTGTCTTTTCATTCAGTCCTTCCTTTCAAAAACAGGCTTCCCCGGGAAAAAGGGGGCGGGTTTTTCCTCTGTGGAAAATCTGATTTGAGCCCGATGAGCCAAAAACTAAAAAGCCTCTCTGACTGTCACCCTTTCCGCGCCACGCACAGAGTAAACCCCACGCCGGACGGCAACTAAATAAAGCACACAAGAGATCCGACAAGAGGATGAATGCAAGAACCGTAAACAATCTCAGCATCATTACTAAAAATAACACGTGGGTTGTGAAAGTCGGCTGTGTGGAGTGAGTAGTCCGCTCCGCTGCACTTGCTACGCGTTCATTTACGCTCAACTTCGCATCCCATCGCCACACAAGCACAACGCCGAGCATGCACTTACCCAGAATATAAAGTTGAACACGAACAAAAGGTATTTCACGCATTTCATTCCTCCTTCCACCTTCCCCATCTCGGCTGGATGTCTTCGTGTTTTGCTTTTATCCCCGCAAAATGCTCTGACGGTTGTATTGGACCCGCACACTGTGACAATAACGGTCTGTCCCGGTCACAACACTTGAGCATCAGGAAGCGCCGTCTCTCTCTCTCTCTCTCTCTCTCTCTCTCTCTCTCACTCTCTCACCACACACACACACACACACACACGCACACAAAACACCGCAGGATCCGCTTAAACTCTTTCCAGACCGCCCATTTCAATAATACGGAGGGGAGGCTGAAGGGGGGGCCGAGACTACACGATGGGGACCTGGCAAATGTTCGGTCGCAGAGTTTTTTTTATTTTTCCTCCTGTAACAAAAACTCACTCTTCACCTAAATAAACTGATATTCACTGTATTTTCAGTATGTCCTTTTTATATTTAAGTTTGTAACCTCATGGCACCTTAAAATAATAGGCTAATAACAAACAATACGAAAGGAAACAAGCATAATTGTTTCTTATATTCTTTATATGTGACAACCTAATAATGAGTGAGTTCTGTTATTATTATTAGTGTCATTACACAGCGCACAATATCTGTTCCTGCTTGGCAATGATATACAGTATATCTTTGCTATAGGATATATTCATCAGTAATTTAGTGAGAACAGGATTAAATTAATTCCATAATATATGTAAAGGGATATTATTATTTGCTGTTGTTTCATATGCTGTATATTACCAACATATGCTGTTGCTATCCTTCACACACCTTCAATATATGGCAACAAAAAAAGGAGCCCTAAACTAAGACAGAGTGACTGTAGTGTTTTAACTTAAGCTTGAGATATTTTCCAGCTAGGATATAATTTCTATAGCATCCCATAATTTTACTGCTACACAGTGGGCTGTTTGTCATTAGATTAAGGCATATTAACAGCATTCATCATGCACATATGAAGTATGGGAACCAGACTAATTGATGACAGGATTATTACAAAATAAATCTCTACTAAGACAGCAGGCAAAGAAGAAATTTGTTGTTTCAAAATATGTGTTAAGTTTTGTAATCACATTGTCAGATAACAGGATTTACACAATTTCCTTTTACAAGATACACCGTGTTGCTGAGGTGTTACTGCAATAGCACCAACAACCTTTCCCAAGCCTTTCCTGTGCACTCAAACCAGTTGCTGGTGCAGCAATACAAGCCTCTTGTGGAAATACATAAATAAAAGTGTCAACATAAAAAAAAACAAAAGTTAATTTATCAATAATATTAGCTGACTAATTCTCAAAGGATCAACTGGGAGCACAAATAGTTTCTGATTCTTTCTGTTTACAGTAGATGACACTAAATTTAGTACTAGAGTCATGAGTTAAAGAGCTTCACTTCAAACACGTTTATCATCCGCTGTCCTCCTTATTCAACTTAATCTTTAAAAATGGAATATATATCTGTTCTTGGAAAAAGTAAGGCTTTTTATCACAGTAGAAGTCATGGTTTCTCTGAATGTCAAGCAATTCTTATTCTAAAATGCAACCTTGTGCAAAGCATCAGCTAAGCATAAACGAGATATACAAACTACATCCACTATTAATGAGTTGGAAAGAGTGGCCCCTCTGCTGGATTTCTTCCCTCAGTGACTGGGAGCATGTCAGCAGCAACACTGGGTTCAACATAAATATTTTCCCCACAACCATGGAGAGCAATGGGAACATCCAAAGAGCAGTTCATTTTATCACTGGGAAATTAGGCACTGGTTAGAAAATGTCCTTATAGAGGAACAAAGTGGTCTGCCAAGCTGAGGGAATGCAAGAGGGAAGAAGGACTCAGACAGGAATGATGGCGAGAGAGGGCTACAGCAAATGCTTTGATGATATATTTATGTGAATAATCACCAACATGTATCTCTTTTTAGTCATTTACACATGTGTCTGTCTCAGGACTGAACCGTCTAAAACTATCAGAGCAATAACGTTTGTGCTGTGAGACTCATTAAGGGAATTGTGGAGGACAGAAAGAAAACAAAAAAAGGTTTAACTTGGACGCTAACCAGCGCAGAGCCAAAAGAGGAAAGGCTGATAAGACTGGGACTAAGACCGCTGTGTCCCTGCTTGTTGTGGACTGTTGGAGGCTCAGTTGCTATGTGATTCCAAACATGTGAACATGAAAAATGTGCACAGGTCATAACCTCTATGAAAATAGATAACAAATAGCTGACTGGATCATTTTACAACTCAACATGATACTTAACAGGTCCATCTTGATGGCATGGTCATGGTATATCATTGTGACTAATGTAAACTGTTGGTTGGCTATTGTATGTATCTTTTTCTTTTTCTTTTCTCCTTCTCTCTTGAGCGGGTGGGATCAGTAATAGCTTCTTGTTGTTAGTATTATCTGTTACACCCATGTTTTGGTTGGGGCCTGGACATTTTCTTCTCTGCTCTGAGGTCATTATTGATGATGGCTGTGAGGGTCAACGATAGTCTCACTTTGTCAGAGGTTAAATTAAGCTGGAACAACAAACTGGCAGACTTTAGCAATGAGAAAGACTTCTATCTGTGGCAGCACAGCTCCATCTACTGGTCACACTGCAAACATTGACTATATTTTACATTTTCTGAAAAATTGTGCTCTGAGAAGTTAATGACTTGATTAAAGGGTCTTTGGCAGCAGCTGTTGAGGGGAGGGAGTGCTATTTATTCACAATTCATCCAGATCAACGTTTGTTGATCATGATCAATCATGAGAACAAGATAATGTAGGGACCACCCCTTGATTTAGAAGTCAGAAATCAACATAATCTTTACATACAGACTGCTGCCTTATACACAGTAACTTCACAGCTACTGCGGCAAAATGGTTAACAAAAAAACCTTTGATCAGAGAGCTTTGTGGTCAGCTGCTATGGTGAGTTTCCAGGCAACACATCAGGAACTGAAGAGCATCGTGTACTGTATGATCTGTGAAGCGGCAGCATTAGTAAAGGTGAGAGCACAGCCTGGCACCTGGGGAGATGTGAGGAGAGGTGCAAAACTCAGCTTTCAGTCAAAAGAGTGCAAAGAAGATAGATAGAGAGAGAGAGAGAGAGAGAGAGAGAGAGAGAGAGAGAGAGAGAGAGTTCTGTAACAGTCCATCTTTCCCTCTCCTATTCATTTAACACCAACATTTATCATGTATAGTTTTCAACCTGACCACAAGAGGGTAGCATATTCTTGCAGAATCTTGTCAGAGACATCCACTTTAAACTGTGAGGATTTGTGTGTTTGTACAGATTAAATACTCTTATTCTCATCTTTTGTGGATGTCTGTGATTGGCACCCATTCACCCGGGTTGACACAAAGATCCTCAGAGATCCCAAAGGCAACCTATAAACATTGTGTGTCAGATGTTTTGTTGTAATTTGATTAATTGCAAAGTTTAATAATTTAAGTTTAAGTTTAATAACCAAATCAACATAAATGATAAGCACAAGTCAGTGGGTTAATACCAGTTTTGTCTACATGTATTGTAGAGGAGCTCTCTGTCAGAATTGACCTATTTGTGCACATTCCTAAAATATTCTTTTGTTTATCAAATTACTACTAAAATTGAGACAATAGAGAGGCTAATGTTTGTCAATGGGCTTCTCTAGTAGGGTACTGTAAACTTCTATATAGTACCTTCACCATGTGCTGCAAACTTTTAAAATTTAAATTATGTTATTGTCAAACCAGCATATAGTTTCTGGATTGGATGAAATCTAAGTGATATACATTTCTCTTAGTCTCTACACTGCCCTTATTTTCAACCTTACCTCCAACCTCTTACAAATTGGTGACAAATTATAGGAATAACCAGAATAAGTGAGTGGAGGGGGGTGTACAGCACCTATGGGATATTTCAAATTTCCTATCTTTCCCTCACACACTGGCTCACAGGCATTTCCCACAGCTATGTTAACACCAATTTTCTAAGGTGACAGGAATTCTGCCACACTGCTGGGAACACCACAGCCAATCCATCTTCCTCTGTGTATAAAATGCAGAGCTGGACTCAACATTCCTTCACTCTGGGAAGAACCTTGATTGTGGATGTACAAGTATGAGAGGGATGGTCGGTATGTCTGTACTGTGTTCCTCTGAAGTCAACCCTGTTCTGCCACTGCCTCCCGAGCCCTCCTGGAATATTGCCGAGAACAGCCACTGGTAGTAAAAATATATTTGAAGAAATAAAGAGGAAAACTAAAGTTGATTAAATGTCTGATCTTGTAATTTTAGGCTACTTATAAAATTTGAGTTGCACTTAGGGAGTCTGGGATTTTGGTTAGTTAGGAACAGCGGTTCACAACCTTTTGTGCTTGCGAAATGTTTTTTGTGAATGAGTTTTTCCTTATTTCCTACCCCACTAATAATTTAATGACCCCTTAAATTTATCTTGCGACTCTTAATAGGGCTCTTATGGGTTTAGAGTACAACTGAAGTGCCATCCTTTTAGATCTTGCATTATAATTGTTGTTTTTTTTGGCCACTTGGGGGCGGTAAACACAATCACATTTTGTCACCTTGTAAAGTTGATATGGAGAGCTTGTTACCAAACACACTGAGCAAATACAGAGCAGCATTAGTATTAATTAGTCTGAAGTCGGGTCACTGGCCTCCATGAATCTAAGTCTAATTCACTTTCCTACTCTGGCTTGGCCTCAACAACTCCTGAGGGAAATATCTGGCTCTTAGTCACTAAATGTTCCACTATGTTCATCACTAACTTTGTCTGTCTGGTGCTGGAAAGATACGGTACGATGGGTTAATCAGAGCTTTTCAGTAAAAACTGCTGCTTGTTGTATGTGGAAACGCTGAGAGCACTGAGACCAGAACCAAAACAGTAAACTCCAAAACCATGATCTGAAAGATGAATAAATAAAAAATGATCTAGAGTTGAGGGGAACAGCAGAGGTGGGTGATTTGTCACTACAACTACATTCACTTATATAAAAATATTAATAAGGGCAGCTTTAAACACAAAATGTGAACATCTATCTTAAACTGACACAAGAAAACAAGGCAAGTACTGAGGTGTTTAATAAATAACAGCATGAACAACACAACAACAATAACAACAACATTAAAAGCTTGAATTCATTTTGTATATATACACATACTGTATATATTTTCATATTTGACTGTATAAACCATAAATATGACATGCAGTCCTCATAACTTAAAACAACCAGGACTTCTTGGACTGAGGTAGGGTCAGGGGCCAAGGGGTTGGATAGATGAAGCTGTTTGTGTATGTGTGTATGAGTGTGTGTGTGTGTGTGTGTGTGTGTGTGTGTGTGTGTATGTTGATGGATTGAATGCTATGGTCAGTATGTGTGTATGTTTGGAGGTGGGGAAGAGGAGGATTACAGTATTGGCAATAAAGCTGCAGTGGCTGTTTAGTAGAAATGTGTGTGCTTGATTCATAGTTCAGTGGTCAGGAGTCATCCTCCCCAGTCAGTGCCCCAGTCGTCCCGCCCAAGACTTCCGGCTGAGAACACACACACATGCAGCGTTGATGCGGATGAAACGCCAAGCTGTCCGTTCCTTGAAGATGGTCAGGGCACTTACGAATATGTGTGTGTTGGTGCAGTAGGAGTTCCAGTGGCGACTGTCGATGCCAAGACAGCCCGAGTTGCCTGATTTGGAGCCCTGTTTGCCACCCCGTCCCCCTGGCCTTCCCCCGTTTGCAGTCCCGGAGCCTCTGTGCGTGGGGGATCGGCAGGTGGTCTCATAGAAGAACTGTTTCTTCACCACGTTGTTGATTGTAACGTTGGGCAGCACTGTCACCTCATTCCCAGCTATGTCTGTGGCTCGTGTCAGGTTGCCCACCCAGGTATTTATGCTGTCACATACTGAGTACTCTCCTCGGTGCATGGTGTGCGATCCTGCTCTGCGCCTTACTCTCACCCCCCTCACCCCTTCAATGTCATAGCCCTCACCTTCCAGGGCATCATGTGATGGGGGCACCTCGCTGAAGACAACACGGGGCGAAGAGCGGTAACGCCTCTTGGAGAAGAGCTTGGGGTCCACCACTGGGATGGAGGGGTCACGGGGGGAATCTGAAGTAGAGTGCCCGACGGCAGGGCTCCTATCCTGGGTGTGGGAAGCTGCCCGATGGGGCCTCTTGGTCCTGTGGTGGCTGGTCCTACGATGCTCCTGTGAAGAATGGTGTTCAGAAAGGTGGTCCCCCGCTGCTGTCTGCTGCCGTCCTGCTCTGTGATTGGCTGCCGTCTGCTGTCCTACTTTGTGGTTGGCTGCCCCGGCGCTCCAGGCCAATCCACCTCCCATGTTCAGTACAGCCTGGACGCCGATCAGGAGGAGCAGGACCAGTGGTGACGACCTCATGGGCACAAGTCCTGAGCCGAACACAAGACAATAAAAAGTTCAGACTCTGTCATGTTTATATCTAAGGTAAATACATACAGCTTACATTATTAAGAAATAAATCATGAAGTCACGCTTGTATTAGCTGATTGGCATTAGCTGTTTGCAATATGCTTTACAATGATTAGCTCAGTCACAGCTGTGTGACTAGTAACATCCATCCAAGTCTACAGCAGACATTACAACCTTAGCCTTACTACTGTGTCCCTGCTGATTACACTCATGCCAACACTGTTTGTTGCTGCAGCCCTCCACAACCCCAACCTCTTACTTATGTGGTATTTTGTGTTGTTGATTTAACTTAGATGTAAAGAATCTTCTCAGGTTCTTTGAGAGCTCCCTCAAACAACAGAGCTGTTTCCGCCAAATCTAATTGTGTAATAATTTGCTATAAATGGCCAATTTGTTGATGTGTCTCTCAGTAAATTGATTTTTAAAAGCTAAATTATTGAAGAGAATATTCTTTGGTTCACTGATAATCAAAGTAATAATTAGTTGCAGCCCTATAAATACACCAGCAAGGAGGAGATATAGTTAGAGTTTTTCTGTCAGTTAAGTGCTTTGATTGAGAGACAAATGTTTTGTTCATTTTCACCCTTGCATGCTTGGTCCTTGAACTTGAATGTCTCCTGTTTTGTGTGTTGCCATGTTGAGTGTTTATGTGTACCTGTGGAATGTGTCCAGTTGAAGTGGGAGCCCCTGTGGACTCTAGATCCAGACTCCAGTGCAGGCCGGGCCCCTCATGCCTGCCATCTGGACCCCCTGAACCACAGCTCTGTAACATACACACACATACAGACCAAATACTTAACTTCAACATGAAATAATTTATTGTTTCAAATTATAAATACTGGTAATTTAACAGATATGTCTGCCTTCATCATTCAAAACTAAACTTTGATTCTCGGGCAGGACATACTTATGTGAACTATTCAAACAACTTTAACACTGTCTTGCTTTCTAATGAATGTACAGTTTGTGTCATGCCCATATATTCAGCCCATTACATACGGGATTACAAGACAATGCTGTATATTAAGCATCAAGAATACAGCAAGAAATCTTCTCCCAACAAAAATACAAAGACAAACATCAATCAGAACATCATATATAAATCGACATAATTTCAGGTAAGATATTGGAACCCAGTCTCCCAGTTCTTAGTAAAGAGACAAGAGATAACAAAATGGAACTCATTTTCTATCCTTGAGATAGTGTCAACATTTCTGTTTACATACCGTCCAGTACCAACAAGTGGTAAAAACCAAGTAATAAGGTGCAAGACGGAAAGCAGTAAATATGTAGCAGTGTAGATAAGATGATTTTGAGAGCACTGCAAAACTCTCATCACTTTCCCCTGACCACCACTGCTCTCAAAGACATACACAATTTATCATTATCTGACCTTATCTTATGCAAAGTACACACACACACTCACCATGTTTAACTCTTAGAGCTTAGACGTGCCACACATTGGAATGTGCAGTATTTCACACCTCATTAGTTGTTATATATATTGAATGTAACTCCAACATGCACCATGAAAATGGGACATGAACACATGTGCACACACAACAGCGTGTTTCTTAGACATACATACCACATATGTGCATATAGGAATGTATGTTAGGTTGTTTTTATGAATAGTTTACATGCTTAAATGCCGTGATGTGTATGAATACACACACCCTCCCACACAAACACTCACAGGTCACAGAGGTGAGTTGAAACTGGCGTGTCAGTATTTTTGACTTATCTACAATGTTGTGTAAAACCAATCTTGCTGGTACAGTCTTGGAAAGTTTAGTAGTCTTGTAAATGTTTAGCTGAACATTTACAACCTTGTTGTGAGATGTAGTTACAGCATTCTGGCTAGGTATGAAAAGAAGTGATTCATAGTTACATTTGCAAAAGTGAAACATGATATAGTTTTTATTTAATCTTTTGTGGCAGACAGGTCTGATAGATAAACGACTTGCAATGAAATCCTCCAAGTGTAGCAAATCCTCCAGGTGTAGCACATAATAACCATTAGAGGTCAGTGTTGCCTGCATTGCCTCCATAGACCAGAACTCAAAGACGAACGTCAAGCAGCTGAGTTATATCAAAATGTCACTGGCCCCGTTCCCATTAGAAATAGAAATTCACATGAATCACAGAAGTTTAGCATCATAAATCATTCACAAGCTAAGAATGCTCAAGGTCTTAAGTTTCTGTTCTTTGAAACACATTTTCTATACTTGTCTTTTATTGTCTACAAGGCAGGGGTGGAGAGTAACTATAGTATTTAGTAAAATTTTGAGGAACTTACCTATGTATTTCTATTTAATGCTACTTAATATTTATTTTCCACTACCCTTTTAACACAATTATGACTATTTTTACTAAGACCGGATTCAGCGTTTCACATTTATCCTGTTGTGACATATGTGCACAATTGGTATTTTACTACATATTAAAGTTTTTCATATTGTACAAATCATATTATGCACTTTAATAACTGACCCAAAAGCACATAAAGTAGTTACCTCCAACCACCACAAGATTAAATGCTGTTTATATGTTAATTAATCAGAAATAATAATTCAATAATATAATTTTATGTGACTCTAAAAGTGGCCATTCTACATAAAGAATACTTTTATCTTTTGCAGATAAATCTGATGCATTTACACTTTAGTAAGTAATTAAATACTTTAACATTGTGATATTGCTGCTTTTACTCAAATAAAAGGTCTAAATACTTCTTCAGTCCCTGCCTTACGGTCAGTTTGACATAGCATCTGCAAAACAATCCAGTAATCTTGCAGATGAAGAGTTATCATCTGAGAATTTAGCAAAAATGATCTACTGGTGATATCTTTTGGTTTCAGTAAACGCAATCACACACGCACACACCTACACACTCGCACACATATGGAGCTGGTCCAAACAGGCAGTGAGTTGATTGATCCCGGCTGACGGGCAGCACACTATTTACATGGCCCAGGGTGAGCTGGGAGGATCCTAATGTTAAAAATATGTGGCTTGTGTTTAATGCCAGTGGAGCCAGCGTAAACACTGCAGCGCAGGAGCACAGGGGTCAGAGCGGTTTAGAGAGCACCTCTGACTTATAGGATTACTTCAGCACTGAATCAGAATCTGTCTGGTCCCTCCGACCCTCTCACACAAATACTGTATGCAAAACAACAAACTCACGCACATGCATCACTATACAAGCTTGTGTGATGCCCCTGTTGTTTTCCTGTATTTCAGTGAATAGGGTTTGGATGTGCTCACAATGCTGTTTGTTTGCGTTGTAGTTTTACAGAAATAAAATCAAACTCTCCCCCCAAAATTTTGTACTGGTTTACTGAAAAGTTACCTATTTTTGCCACATTTGCAGGGTGTTGATGGGCCTGTTAAAGAAAATGTTAAATGAAATGATCCAATGGATTTTACATACTGACACACATCCTCTATCAGACTGTGGGGCAAAGGCGATCCATATGGCACTGATAAAACAGAGTGCGGTGTGAGTCTTCGTGCACTTTCATGCACAGGACAGTTTTCCTCTTTCGTATCCCAACTTAAAAAAAACAGAGTGCACAAACACAAATGGGAGATGCTATGAAGAAGAATAGAGCTAGCAGGAGATATGCCTGCTCACATGTGCCAGCCAAATAATGACAAAGGTATTCCAAAACCACAGATATGACAGACACAGTATGGTTCATATTTCCAGACACTCAACATACTGTATTAATACACATTGGTATAAACAAAGCAGTTGTTCAATATTATGATTCATGCCTCATACAGTTTTCACCAAGAAGGATGTTTATAAGAACAGACTTTGTAAAACATCCTCATGTGGCGTCCCCTGCTCTAAAGAGGTTCCCTTTCACACAATAGGCTGATTCCCCAGTTTTACCAAACTGTAAATCCAGACCATTTCTGTTGGCATGAGTGTTCAAGGCACCACATGGCACTGCCGTGTTAAAGGAGTTATATGTAAAGACTTTAGTTTACGCCATTAAAATTAATTGACATTATCAACAGAATGTGAAGAAATTACAGTTTTGTCTTTATGTGAAAAATGTCTATGTATTGTGGAGAAAGCCCTGGACCGTCCTGCCTTTTAATACCACTTTATACCTCAAGAGATGATAGTAAATACACTGTAGTGTCCAGTCTGCCTTCAGTCCAACATGAGAGGATGAAGATGTATCGCTGCCTCAAGGGCAAGAAACCACTTTTGGCAGTAAATAAAGAAACAGAAGCAGTTAACATTGGCATTGCTTTCTACTGCTGGACTCAAGGGAGGAACTCACAACTTGTCTTCTGGACTGATAGGTAAACAGCTATTTTAGATAGCAGATTATAAAGCTAATATGTCATCCGTATTAGTGTTAATATGTTTGTTAAATTAGCTGTTTGTTGAGCAAAAGAAAGACATATGGGAGGGTGCATTTCCTTGTTTCTTGTAAAAGAGGTGGACACCCCAACTCTGATGATAAGCTGCCCCCAATTTGTTTGGAGTATGAATTTGACAGGTGGCCTTAAATATAACTCCTTTGAACAAGATTGCCAAAGTTTGATGAAAGTATGTGGAAAGAAGACATAAGTCATGCAGCTGCTAGGTTGTGACCTGGAAAACTAGGCAGCATGCGAGTAAAACACTTCAGACAGAGACTAATTACTTAGCCCAAGGCAGTGGAGCCCAGCCACACATTTACTGGTACTGATTATGTAGTGTTAGGTAGTAAGACATTTTCATTGTGTCTGCCAGTCCACAAGATGCTCCATTGATCAGACTCTGGTACCTACAAGCTGCCAAATTACTGCATGTGGTTACAGTACAGTGTGTTGACCGTGATACAATGACAACAAGGCAGGTGGGCCAAAACATGAGCAGTTTAGGAGAGCGTTGACTGCCATCAATCCGAGGTTAGTTTACATTTAACAGGGGTTTCTTCCTATCTGTGTGACACATTAGTCATTAGATACAAGTCCTTGTTAAAAGATGTGCAGGAGGGTCATGTCAACAGCTCTCTCCAACAAACACATACCTCTCTCTTGGAGTGATGACAACAGCATCAGATTATGAGGGGGTGAGAAAGAGAGACTGACAGCTGCAGAGATGGAGAGAGGGAGAGAGAAAAGAGGCAGTGAAAGTGAAAACAGAAAAAGGTAAACAGTTTTTCTGTGTCTCTCATCAGTTCAGTGTAGTGCAGTTCCTCCTGCTGTCATCCACTGGAAATAATTATCAAGAGGGATAACTGCCAGGTCAACTTGCTCTCTTTTCACTTTTACAGGCATATAAATGTTTGAAGATATATCTATTTCTTATAAAGAAATGGTATCTAATACCCGTTAATCAATGTTTGATAAATGCAACTATAAGGATCAGTCTTTGAGGACTAAATAATTCTTACTTTTGGAGAATGAAACTCAGTTTTTATGGATAAATTGGATCAGATTAAATCAGATGTCTTTTCTCATGATGCCTTTTTACTTGACTCACAATTGCAATGCCTACGTTTCTCGTGTAGTCTCCGTTTTTCATTCACAATTGCAATCAAAGCTTGTCATTTACGGGAAGACGATCTGCTTGTCACAGCTTAGACAAGCCTGCATGTGAAACTAATACAACAGCCAAGATACTGCCGTAAATCAAGTTTTTGTCACGCAAAATGATGTCATGCAGCGTCTGTTAAAAGCAGAATGAAGGTTTACTCTCCAAACGTTCCTGAGAGGCTGTCAGTAAGCTGGCTATTCTTGGAATCACTTAAAAAAGTCTTTCATATAGGATACACAGCACATGTCTATACACTATAAAACAAAGTTTGGTAAATACATGTTTTTTCCAAAAGCCGGAAAATCTGTAATAAGCATTTAGATACAATATAATTCTACTTAATTTTAATGTTACACAGGCCGTGGTCCATTTACACAGACATCAATAATGAAGTATATTAAAATGGGATTTAATATATATTAAACCATTTGAAGAATCTCAATTTACTGTTAGTTATAGTTCCACAGAAAACATGTTTTTCTGTGGGTTAATAAACATTTCAATACAAGTGCACTTTATGTTTTTTCACTGTAGACAATTCTGTAGACAAAATCAAAAATTGTCCTGTAATTCAAACTTCACTCACAGCTTACAAATTTGGCACAGTGCAGCTCAGCGTATGGATGATAAAGACTAATTGTTCCCTATTACTTAACAACATGGCAGATATTGCTGTAGAGACATGTAAAAGTTATTAGCATTTAGTAACACTACTCTGCACCTCTGTTTCACCATCTGTCAATAGCTTAAATTCCAGGCTGGTAGAAAAAAAACCCCCAAAAAAACGCTATCAGACTTTAGACATGTAGCAGTTGTAATGTGAGTAGCAGAGAAGAAAGAGATCAGCTTCTGCCCTGTTCTTTTCCCCTCGTCTTCATGTTTAAAAGACATTTACTGTAAGAACCAAGGCACCTGTTGTGCATCAGGAATACTTCAAATAGTAAACTCTGCTGCTCTGGCCTCAGGACACAGGAAGAAAGAGACAGGCAGTGTCAAACTGACAGACACACTCAACCTGTTAAAGCACTTGACCCCTCAGTGCGATGACAAATGATGCAAGATATGCAGAACAAAAGAACATTTATTGTACAGATTGTTATAGTATGAACTGACCAAATGCTACAATATGGAAAAAAGAACATTTGTGCAGTTATTGACATCAGCTTGTATTAGGTTGATGGGTTTACTGGGTGCAGTATATGCCTGGTGTGTAGAACACATAGGTAAACATATTTTAGTAGCTTTCAAAAGACTGACCTTATATTCAACTTAGCTGGCTGTTACTGGCAAGTACTTCACACATCCACTGAATGTTTCTCAGCTCAGTAACACGCTGCCAGCAAGGCCTCAGGTTTTATGAGCAACCATTTCAAACAAATTTACCTGTAACAGAACACATAAGTGAACATGGTGCCATGCAGTGAGAGGTGGGATATTAAGCAGTCTGTATTTGATGCTTAATTTCTTGTTTTGATTAGCATGTGTACATTTATATGGATGGTTGGCGCCTGTAGGATTTAATATATATACCACAATTTTACACAGGTGTTTCCTTTTATCAGCTCTGGTAAAATAAAAGCTTTTGTATCCGTTCAGGGTATCTTGAGAATATCAGGGAAGTAGGGAGCCAAGGTGCGGAAACTAAAAGGAACAGACTTTGGCAATGAGCCAGCGTCTTCATCCTGCTGTTTCGTGACTTTCTCTGGTTTTCTTTCTCTCTGTCTGTCAGTCATTTATTCAGGTTCTCCCCTGTCTGCTCCTGGAATCTGACCTGATGTTCATCTTCTCTCTTACGATTAAAAGCCAGAGGTAACTTCCTGGATACATGGCCATTCTGTCTCTAACAGAGATAACAGATTTCAACACTGTGCAAGTGCATGTGTGCAAGTGCTCTTGTGGGTCTCGTGAATTCTTTCTATCGTTGCCTTGTGTTTTGGGAAAATTACACAACCATTTTCTGATCACATCCATGGACCCTCTCACTGAGATCTGATACTCCCGCCTCTTTTCCAACTCGGCCATCTCAAGCCTGGGCATGTCTTTTTGCTTTTTTTGTGTTGTGGGCTATACATAATTGGGTACTGCTTCAGAAGCTATAAAGTAATTTCTCTAAAGACATGCCAAAACCACAGACAATAGGATTTCACTTCCAAGTGAAAGGAATTTGTCTTGGAACTGGGATAATTAAAACAGTTGGACTTGTCTGCATACGGTTACACTTTTACTTTTTCATTAATGCAAACTGTCCAAGAAAAATACATGTCAAGAGGGAAAAGGTGTGCCAGTGCAGTTTAGCTGAATGTAAATACTAATTACATTTGGCCTGCCTACCTGTCCGACAATAGGTGAAATAACATATGTGATTTTAAGTCACCATACTTTGTCCTTGACGTAGTAATGCTCAAAGGCACTTCAACATTGACATGGCTCCAATTCCCATCCCAAGAAAATTAAACACAGTTCCAGGAACCACAAGCAATATGTTGTGCGTATACTGTATCTCTCTAGCCTGAGGGTGATCTTTTTATCAGCTGAGATTTCACACGTCTTTAGCTATGTATAATTCTTCATGTGGTAAAACTTTTAAGTCAGCTCTTGGCATCATATTTGTTCCAAAAGTTTTATTTGCAAGGGCAACCCTGAAACAAAGCAGAGACATGACTACAATGTAACCTCAGCCTTTCCGCTGTTGTAACACATTGTCCTACAGTAAGTCAGACAATGATTCACCATAATAGAAAGATTGAATCCTTGTGGTGTTTGTGATAGGAATCCAAAATAAATAACATTTTAGCTGAGAGCGAAATTTAGTAGTAATTACATTTGGAAGAAAGGGAAGAGTAGAAAATAGAAACTGTTAACAGAAACAATGCAGCTCTTTGTACACCAAGGGATATCATTGTGTTGTTGGTTTGTTTAAAAATATGGTTTGTAACACTTTTGCAGAATAAAAGTGCCCACTTGTTATGTAGTACAAATATTTCTGATCAATATTTATGAGCAGGGGGGCTATTTTAATGCATGTTCAGTATATCAAGTGTGAACTTATTGGGATGTCACCAAGTGGTTTGTGAAGCCTCAAGTTTGACATTATGGTCGATGACATGACAGTTTGTCTGAGTTGATCAATGGCGGTCTGGTCACACACGATCTCGTATTACAGCTAAACAGTACGCTTGAATATGTTTCTGTCGCAATTTTAGGTGAGAAATGGGCAATGCATCTTGATTCATATTTGATCAGCACTAGTTTGACAGTTTGATCTGAGTTTCGCACAGTGCGCTAGATGGACACACTGAGAATGACATGTCAATCACAAGGTAGCCACGCCCAGAAGCATACCCTGCTTTATCATCTCTTTTGCTCTAAATTTGACCATGATTTACAAAATGAGCATCATGCTGTATGGAAGAAGACTTGAAAGTAGCGACTGAGACCATGAACTCATTAGGAAACCATTTACTAAGTTAATAAATGAAGTGAGAAGTCAGATCATTCCTCCATAAGAGTGCATGGTATTGTTTTTTATTGCAGCCCATTGAGCTGCCCCTGCTGGCCATTACATGGAATGCAGGTTTACAACACTTTCAGGCTGCAACAGGAGTGAGCCCATTTCTCTAGCAATGCAATTGCATTTGGCTTGAAGTAATTTTATACCACAAATCAAGAACTACTGTGCTTTACTACAACTCTAGGCATATTGATATTACAGTGGGAAAAAAGGGTTTTGTGTTGCATGTTCCGTAGCTCTGTTTCAGAGACTGAGACAAATCTGGTACCTGCATCTACATGCTGATATTTTGCCAATCAAATATCTTTTCTGGTCCTGATATGAGAACATTTTATTCATGTTACTGTATAGTTCTGGAAATTAAGAAACACAATTAATTAATTTCTCTCATTTCAGGCAGTGGTCACAGAGATTGGCTGTGTACGGCTCGGGTTGGGACAATTCATTTCAGAAATGTGATGGAGAATGGTGGCTCTTCTGATTAATTTCTGCATCCCAAATGCCTCTTCTTGCACTTCACACACCGCCAACTACAGTATGTCGCTAATTTTGGTAAAGCTGAATCATATTTTATTGAGAGGATGTTTTATTGTTTTTCGTCTGATGGCCTCAGCTCTCTGTGATTTATGGAATTTCCTGATTGACATATACTTGTTGCTAAAGTGATCACTAACAGCTGCTAATGTAGGTGCTAGTTAGCTCAGTTAGCTAGGCCTGGAGTGGGAGCTCCAAGCACCGGGGGAGTGTTGCTGTTTACACCCCTAGCACAGGAGCTTTGGATCATCGGACAGAGGAGGTAAAATAAAAGGCTGAGATGCCAACAGATGCTAAGCTGACCTTCTTGCTGTTGGACTAGTAAGTGATATTAGCTGGCTTGCTATGTCCTATGTCAAATACCAATTCTTTCATAAAGTTGCTTTAATGTCCTCATAATGAACTCTCGGCTGCTGTCTTGGACCCCAGCAGAACTCCAGGCGTGAGGTTCCTTTGGCAATCAGGCAAAACCGCAGCCAGAGCACCATGACTGTGTTAGTGAAAAGTCTTCTACCCCATTTTTTTTACCCTCCCTACAACTGAGCCCAACCCCAGTCAACCCACCCTCTCCCTGCACCGGACTAGCAGACGTGGGAGGCCAGTCCTCAAGGCCTTGAAGGCAGGATGAAAACAATGATTAACATGTTTTCCAGACCTCTAGTTTTTATGACCTTGACATTCAACAATCTTCTCTTGACAAGTGGTTAATCTTTTGGCATCGTCGTGGTAATAACTCCCCCTTCCTGGTGAGAATCTAAGATCCCACAGCGGAGCAGTGAGAGGAGGAAGGCCAGAGGCAAGAATGTCTGTCTGGCCACGGAGAGCGATGTAGACAGGGATGGAGAGGAAGGAATCGAAGACATCAAGGGATGGGGAGAGGCAACAACTAATGGAGGGCGGGGTACAGATGGGCAATGAGATGTCTTGGGAATTTATCAAATAAAGGAACATTTGATAAAAAGAGACAAAGATGTTGTAGGGGAGCAGAAATGGACACAAAGAGGAGGTTCAAGGACAGGGAAGGAGGCAAGAATTAAGGCTATAGGGAGTTGCAAAGAGTTGAGGAGTACGAGACACACAAGAGTTTCATTGCTGTGTCTTTCCTCCCAATAGCTTTAACAGAAAAAAAAACATTTCTCCCATCTCTGCTCTAACAAGCAGAAAACCAACTGTCTCAGAGGTGCTGTAGCTCATGTTGCTCATTTACCATCCATCTGGCATCCACCAGAACAGAACTTGAAAAGCATCTATGTTGTCCAAGTCAAGTTTAACTCATGTCGATACATATCCTCCTGCAGAGTATAGCTATATTACTATATGTGATTTAAATCGCTAACACCGATTAGGTGAAATAAATCTGTCGTGTTTCTGATAAAGATCACTGATTAAAGTTAGAATGAGTCATTCAGTTCATCATCTTGAGTTTCATTTGACTCATCTTAGCGTCTGTCACAGCTTGTACCTTCAACGAAATCGAGCATATAGATTTGCATGTGACGCTCCGACTGCATGCTGTTGTAAACAAAACAGCAGAGGAGCAATTGTGAATGAGTCACCCAGGTAAATTTGCTACAGAACATAAAGTGAAACGTGGGCGTAAATCAACAGATGTGCTCACTCAGACACCAAAGTTTTCCATTACGCCCCATTTGTGCTGTGCTCTCGTCTGATGCCATAAGCATGGGTGTGGGCCCAAAACACAAATTGGGTATATGTTGCGTCAGACATTAGAATATGCATGTACGGCATTCTTTTAATGTTCTTACTTGTATTATGTAAACATAAATATTCTCTGATGAGCAGCTGGGGAGGAGAGCTTATCAATGAGAAAAAGGGTTCTGCCAATCCCTTCTTGAGGCATATTATGATAATAAGATAAATTTAACATAAAAGTGTAGACAGCATTTGAGAGGCTGTTACAGTACAGTGAAAGCTAGTGTTGAGCTATGCCTTCCACTTTAACAAATCAAATCCATGTTACATCAATTTAAACTTAATTCAATTTTCTTTTGTTGTTTGGGGCGAAAGGTCAACCAGCCAGCGTGGCCCCTCTGAAGCATGTAGAGATTAACTATCTCATTCCAGGATACTGAAGCAAAAGTACCCCACTTGCATGATGACATCCTGCGGCCATGTGGCCTTAGGCTAGAAGTATTGGTCAAATGACACTGGAACATCTCACATTTTGTGACTTAAAATAAATAAATGAAAGGTAAAGGATTCATTTTTCACTCACAGTAAGCTTACTGAAACCACTTTGAGTATTTGGCTGTGTTCTCTATGTAATAATATAAAACAGACTAGTATAATCCTCTTCGTTGCACTGTTATAGATGGCCTTGTCAGGTCTGTACTGAAAATGTGATGTTGTCGTCACTCCCAGTGTTTGTTTGATTACAGTCTCACCCCTCTAACTAAAGACTTGACCCGGTCATTTTCTGTTCTGTGTGGTCTCCACATCGTTCTGTCATCTCTCTCTCTCTCCCTCTGCTTCTGTGTCTCTGTGCATCCCATATCTCCCTCCCCTCCCTCTCTCCCTCCCTCTCTTTCCCCCCATCTTGCTGATGTCAACCACCTGTCTGCGTGGGACCTCCCAGGCCCATCCTCTGTCTGTTAGCAGCATGCCATGTTCAGCGTGTGAGCAGAGCTATGTTGAAAGAGATAGAGTAGCTACTTTCCAGTGTGTCTGTGTCTGTTTGTGTGTGTATGTAACCTGCAGCGGGGTTTTAGATGAATTAATATTTACTGTGGCGCTTGATGCAGAGGCTTAAAAGAGAATCCAGCGGAGAAAAATGGCTTCCTACAGCATCACCCTCCCTAAAACTACTTGTGACACACCATTACTCCTCAGGTTTAACTAAAACAAAACTTCATGACAGATAAAACGAATTGTTTGAAGCTAGAGGTGTAGAAAAGCCCCTCACGCCTCGGTAGTTCTTGGGATCCTGTCTGGCTAAAACAACTATTAATTTTCTGCTTATTGTGTAGGAGACCAATCTGTTATGACTAGCCAGTGGCTCATCCTCCTTCATACAGTGCATTCCCAAATCGGCATAATCCGAATAAGTGCATAATAAGTGGCTTCACTTGTATCCTTGGGGCTAAGGCGTGTGTGTGTGTGTGTGTGTGTGTGTGTGTGTGTGTGTGTGTGTGTGTGTGTGTGTGTGTTTGGTGAGTATCCAACACAAACACACATATACATACTCACGTACACACATGCACAATGCTCATACACATGTACAAACCACATTCCTCCAATGCTGGTGTGGTTTATGTATCTATTTCCTCTGTACTTTCTTTGTTGGAGTAAACGTCATCTTTTTAAATACATGGGAATTTGTTAGAACAGGTCATTGTATTGATAAAAAAAAAATACATATTTTTAACAAAGCATGTGACAACAAATACCAATTTGATCTTTTTTTAAGGGTTTAGACAGAATTTGAATATTTGATATGATCAAGTTTACTTTTTCTGTTGATGGCAACGCAGGAGAGTTTCATGTTCAGACAAGCTATAGTCAACCTTCCAATTGGGATAAAGGGGAAGGAAAGTGAGAGTGAGACAGTGTCATCACATCAATCCAAAAGTACACACACACACACACACACACACACACATAAAAAGGAGTTGTGGTGAAACAATTCAAAACACCAGACATGCACTTAGTCAACAGATTAAGACCACAACACTGTTATTCTTGCAGAAAGAAAAAGCTTGGTAATTTGGTGACTTATCAGCTACTGTGTGTTTGGGCTGCGTGCACATGCATGGAGAGCAATAGCTGAAAGTCATGGAGGCATTTAATGTGGAATGAGCAGGCATGTCTGCACATTTAGTTGCCATTTTTTAAAACATATACAGTGCAAACATGCACATGTGCGCAGACGCAGAAAGAGAAACACGCAGACACAGGCAAACATAACCCTTTGATGGAGCACCTGTCGAAATCAAACACAAAGACTGACTTGCATTAACAGTCCTGGATTCAGCTTTCAATGTATGGAAGAGTCTAAACACAGGAATGTATTATTCTTCATTTTGTACAGTGCAATGGAGCTGTAAACCAGGTCCATATGGGGAAAAAAGGTACTGGGACAAAAGAATCTTGGTCATGTCTGACAACAATTCTGTCCAAATCCAGTAAGTTACAAATGTCAAACAATGTTAGCTGTGATTTCTGTTGAATGCATTTTCTCCCAAACATTGTGAGAAGTTGTTTGTAAAGGAACTGTCAACAAGAATTACTGCAGAAAGAAACTTGGGAGGTGATGTTACATTTCCGTATTTTCCACTCTGCTCTGTGCTCTCTGCTCCGGTGCTACACGGTTCAGGATCCTGACCTGCAGTGACCTTCAGATCCCCCTTTTCATCCACAAACACAGACGTCACCCAGAGCCCGAACTCTGACCTCCTACCTCTCCCACTGATTTCAGACCGAACACTTCAGCTGGTTCACTTTACACCAGATGTTCTTGCCCCATTACGGTGCAGTGACCTGTGCCAGACTGCAGCTCTATTGACCCAAGAGATAACCAAAGCAGGACCACCGTTTACGTTTTGACTCATGAATTATCAGCTCCTCATTTTTCCCAAACAGGGAAAGTTTTGTTCTAGATGTTCAAATAACATTATTTCTCAAAGAGACAGAGATTATACGTATGTATGTAACTGCCATTTTAAGGTCGGACTGAAACTGAATGGTTGCTTATATTTTATACTAGTTGCTTTAACAAAACATACAGCAATATGCCTTAACTTCATTTAAAATGTATAAATCTCAAGTGTAAAATAACAGAAGATAATTGAAACTAATAAGATTGAAATTTTGTCTTTCTTTTATTGCATTACCTTCTTTGTTGAGTAACTACAACAAGTTAAATAATACAGCTCATCACACTGGGTCATATTTTGATTGACTCTGTGGCATACATACGGTCTTGACATTATTACCACTAGCAGGCACAGAATTACTCTACAAATATAAAAAGGATTATCCAGTGCAACAATACAGTAAGTCTGTGCTCAAGAAGTCAGTTTTCTTTGGACCTGATTCAAAAACAAATGGGATATTCTTTTGATAAGTCATAAGACATCCTGTAAGATGGAGACATCAAACATCATGTTTCTGTGTGAACCAAACCCTTAATTAATTTTTGGTTTCCAGCTGGCATTGTTCCAGATTGCACAGATTGAACAGTAGTCCTCGTGTCAAACTAAGTCTGGTGGTATTTTTAACGATATAAAGGACTTTTTTTGGCCTGGAACAAACGTTATGTGTGCAGCAGTGTAGCACTGTAGGAGACACTTTTTGGAAAAACAGCAGTAATGTAATTTAACATGTCAATTAAATCACGCCACATAGCTCCAATCATTACTGATCTCTCTTCTAAATTAGTGCCCATATTAAGCTGCAAGTGACCGGGGCTTTCCATTACATTAATGGTTAAACTGCAACTGATGGTTCAACCAAGATACACAAATGGACAAAGGATTTTTTTGTTTTTAGGGTTTCACAACAATGTTTGTGACTTTATGGGTTAGTGTGGTTGGTCTTAGGCCCTCAGGTAAAATAGCCGCAGTTAAATTGATAGTCCAGGTGTGCTGCCGCTCCCCTGTCCAGATTGTGTGCAGTCTAGACAGCTCACACTTTTGCATCATGTATGTGTTTCAGGGGTGGATCTTCTTCCTGTTATAATCTGTGTGAGTGCCATTTCAAAGATTTGCATGCCTGTTGAGATGGTGGCTTTATGTCACGTCTCTACACTGGAGAACAGCAAACAAAACAGAACGCAAATCCAAATTGAAATCTGACAGTAATGTGTTGACTACTGAGACGTTTTTCAACAAGTGCAACTTCTATTTACCAGATATTTGCAATTTTATGACGAAGATCAATTGAGAGACACAGGTAGGATTATAATGTATCAATGCAAATGCCTACATTCGTGCCATAAACTCTTGAGATTACATTTTTGAATGAAGTAAACAAAATCCCAAGATACCATGGAATGAGTAGGGGACAAATCTACCAACCACTCCTTTACCAGTTAACTAACAAACATCTAGCCAGGCTGTTTTATGGATGAGAATATTAACTGGCTCTAAATATGATATCTTTTTTTAATATGTATGCTGTTTCTGGCCTGCCTCATTAATGAATGAATGGAGCGTTTCCAGTTAAAACTCAGTAGCTACATTCACTGAGGATCTACTTGGCTTTAGACTAAAAATCACGGGGTCTACTGATGCAATGCCGGCTTAACTCTAACTAACCTAGTATGTGTTTTGACTCATTGTTAGCGTTATTCTTGTATTACTGTTGGGTTACTTATCTAAAATATTTTTATTTTCACAACTCAGGTTTTTCCAAAGAATACACATATTAATCAGGCCCAAAGAGCCAGAGTAGATTATAATAACTCATTGTCTTAGGTGATTTTCTAAGTTAGTTCAATATTTGTTGCATAGTAACAACTCATTATTTGTGTACCTAACGTTACAGTATTACCCTTTCTATTTCTTTTCTTTCTCTTTCTCTTTCTCTTTCTCTTTCTCTTTCTCTTTCTCTTCTCTCTCTCTCTCTCTCTGTCTCTACACACACACACACACACACACACACACACACACACACACACACATACATGCACACACAGGTGCTAACATAGGGAAAGCTGTAATTCAGCTTCAAAGGGAAACCTGAGAGGGTCATGAATAATCACAGACATCTTTGTCTGCAGGGGAAAACAGCACTGTCCATCTGCCCTCTATACACCTACATACACTAGTTTAAATGGCTGAAGCTGTTTTTAGCAATGCCATTGGGTGAACTTCTGGGTTAGAAGAATATATATAGTGTCTAACCGTTTCCATTTTTAACTTCAAACAACGTCACAGATATCATCCCTTTATGCAATTAAAAATATATAGAAAAATCTGTAGAAAATTATTGTTGATATCAATATTTTACAAAAGGTTGGCAAAACTGCCAGTGAAGCTATATCACAAATGCCCCTTTAGTCTGCTTCTGGATCATTCTGCATGACTGATGGACAGGTGAGCCAGCAGGGGAGCCAAGATACATTGTAAACAGACAGACTCAAATGTAGACTAAAAGCCAAGGGACAGACGAAAAAGGAGCTGCTCTGCATCTAAAATAAACAATCTTGGCAAACAGAAATGTTTAAACTGTTTATAGCTTACAAACTGACTACTTGTCTAGCCTGCAAAATTATGTTAGCAAGAGCACTCTATCTCGGTTGTTGACACTGTTATGCTTGAGGATCAAGTGTGAGACAAAATATATGTGATAGACCTACAGATAGAAATGCTGTATATTTGGTGTGGTTTACCATTCATGGTTATGTTGTTGGTGGTGTTACAGGCTGCTATCTGTCATTCAGTGTCAATGAAATGCTTTGATTGGCTAGTTGCTAGAACATTCTCCTTCTACGTAGATGGCTTAATTGAATGTGCAGAGCCCACTCCAAAGAGTAGACGGGTCAAAAATACATGCATTTTAATTTTAGTTGAACTTGGAATTATCTCGCGTTAACAAGATAGACAAAGTACAGTATCTGTTGAGATGTCATGTAAGATATATAGCCAGACTGCTGCAGCTTTCTCTTTCCACTTCCTCTGTGGACCAACAGAGAGGTGATGAAAACACAGTCAGCTCCCCTCCGGCACAAACTGACAGCAAAATTGAAGCTCGTAAACAATTTAGAAAATTTATTTTTGCACAGATCGAAGCACCTTTCTCTTGAGAGAGCTTTACTCGCTGGCATATGCGGAGAGTTTGGATACGTTTTCCTGTCCAGCACGGATGTACACACACACACACACACACACACACACACACACACACACACACACACAATGCTGGTGAAGCAGACAATCTACAGATATTTGTGTGTGTGTGTGTGTGTGTGTGTGTGTGTGTGACTTGTGACTTGTATTTGGGAATTTCTTAACTCAACAACACCTACATTTTTTTACATCTTCAGATTCGACTTAGATCAAAATAACACAACAGGTCTAACGTGACTGATCTAGTTACTGCACCTATAGGACATTGCTGAAGCCTTTGGAGTGTAATGTTTGTTTGTGTGCGTAAATGTTGGTCCGTGGTGACATTCCTCCCCTGTCAAAAGCCCGAAAGGAATTCCCTGGTAGGAGTGGCAGGCATGAGGTCTGTGTTTAGCACACATGCTTGCATACACACACACACACACACACACACACACACACACACACACACACACACACACACACACACACACGCAATTACACACAAATATAGATATCAGCATATTAAACATTGATCAGCTGCACACCCATACAAACTCCAGGCCCCACCCAGACGCAAGGTTAACCTCAGTAGCATACTTCATGTTGGACACTGGAGCTCATCAGAATCTACAAGTCCTTTAAGGGTTGTGTAACATGAGCAGAGAGACAGACAGATAGAAAAAGAGGGGGAGAGAGAGACAGACGGGAAAAAAAGGAGTGAGGGAGTAAGGAGAAAGAAGGTAACCTGATGTCCCAGGAGTTTTCTGAACAGTGAACTGGTTCCCATTGAAGTTTGGAGAACCCCCCTTTTTTCTAATCCTCACCTCCATTCTCTCTTTCTCTCTACACCCTCTCCTCTTCCACTCCCTCTCTCCATCCGAATATACCTGGAAAAACTATTCTATCTGACTGGAAGTGTTGAAAGAACTGGGACAACACAAACTTTACATTCATCACCCAACTAAACTTGTCTGTGTGTGGAAGTCAGCTGGAATTTTCTCCCCCCAACAGAGGACTAACTGGCTGCTGCTGAGCTCAATCTCAATTCAGAGGCTCCACTTTCACTTAATGACAGGTATGAAGAAAACTTCAGACAAATCTCCTGAGAGAGACTCTCTTCTGTTTCTCTGTTTCTCTCTCCTATATGCACACACACATTAACACCACTTAATTAGAGTTTTAAAAGAACAAGGTAGGACTCACCACCCTGTTAATGCTCCTTCCCTTCTCTCCCTCAGTGAGTGACAACTTCCAGATGAACTCTGCTATATTCCACCTCACTCTCTCCAGGCCAAGGGCAGAATTATCCCAAACTCCAAATCCCGCTCCTGCTTTTAAAGCTGTGAATCCAGGTCTCAGGCCATTCACTTCTGTCTCCCTCCCACACTCTTTGGGAAATGGATTGTTCTAAAAGTTTAGTAAGAGGAGTCCCAATGCTGCTCCCTCCCTCCTGTGTGGCTCACTGCAGGTCCTAGTGCCTACCCTTTCCACGTGCTCCGTGACAAAAAAAAAGAAGCACAGCTGCTCATAATTTACACCTAGCTGCTGTTATTCATTCTCTCCTTCCACTTTCATCCACGTGTTCGTCTCTTATACGCAAATCGGTGGAAATAAACTTTCACCCGGGGATGATTCAATTTTCTGTTCATTTGAGAATGTACGTCACCTAATAGTGAGGTCAGGCTTTGCCCTGAGCAGTGAAAGCTTCCCAAGATTGTCACTGTTGTTCCACACCTGAGTCATTGCTAGCTTGGAGCGGATACCCTTGGACACAGACTTGGCTATGTGTGTGGTTAAACCACCAACGTCCTTGGTGCAGATGATGATTGTGAAGACACGCTCAGTTAAACAACTCACTGACCATTTCAGAATTGTGGCACATTGCCATTTTCTGACAGATGATTTTGTATGCACAGTCTTTTGCAGTGCAAACACTGAAAATGTGTATAGTTCAATGAAATTCATGGAGTTACAAGAATAGAACTTTGATGGTCTGTTGCAACCAGGAATTCATCCCTGCTACTTGTCAATGGCAAATGAAGAGAAAATGGGAAATAGAGTCAAAACACGCAACTATAATATCCCCTCACCCTGCGTAGAGATCAGCCACACCCTGCATTCAGCAGGGCCTCCAGGCTCCAGTATCACAACAGTTCCTCTCTGACATTTCTCTCTTGTTTATGCATCTTTATTTTCCCGTCTCTCTGTCTTTCCTTCTCACCCTCTTTCTGGTTCTATGCGTTTCTCCCTTTCACAGCTTCTTTCTGACCTGAACCGTATCGTTGTCAGAGCCCCTGGCACTGAGCAGACAGACATCCCACCCTTTTTCTCCAACAGACAGAGAGAGGGGGAAAAAAGAAAGAGAAAAATGAGAGAAAGGAAGGATTGTGTGTCAGTGTCATCCCTTTCTCCTCCTCCTGGGAAAGTGGAAATTCCTTTTACTTTGAGTTGAAACACTGATGTTGTTTTGGTGTTAATGAGAAAACTTTATTGGGTGCAAATTGGCCCTGAAAGAAATAACACTGGCGAAAACTTGAGAGGGGTCTCCCTCTCTCTGCTCAAGAATTTTGACCCCCATTGATGAGTTCAAACCCAAGTAGGCATTTCCCTAAAGCTGGCGTGGCTCTTTTTGAAGCTCTGTGTGTGAGACTTTCTGATGTGTGTGTGTGCGTGTGTATGTGTGTACAAGCTTGTGTCACTGTCAAAACTGCCTTGGCCCTTGTTATCGAGGCTGAGTCTGAAAGGGGAAACCCCAGTCAGTGAACTCTGATCCTGCACCCCACTCTGGGGTTGGTTAAGGGTGAGAAATGCTGAGGAAGGGTAAGCACTTTTGGCTGGGAGGGTGGGAGGAGGTCAAGAGTGCACCAATATCCTCATATTTCAGACATTTTTGACGCTGGGTCTTCTTTGGAGGGTCTGTGTGCATGTGTTTGACCTTGTTTCAGGCCTAGACCTACCTGCAGGGGATTTAAAAATGATATTGTTGATCCGGTTTGTTAACCTTAGATAAAGTGTCTGAGTGTAGGTTTAAGGTAGGGGGCTGAAAGGGGGGGGTAAAACTTTATATTAAAATTTACGTTTTTGGGCAGTTTCATTTATGTATATCAATGAGATACAGCTGTTCAATAATGATGCCAAATTTGTTGTGTGTTTGTGTTTATTTAGTGAAATAATTAATTTAACACACCCTTCCCATGGACATGAAAACATAGCTGTTTGTGGTTTTGTCAGGGTTTGGTTTTGTAAAATGTGCTATTAATCCTTATTACAGTGCATGTGTGTGTGTGTTATAATAACTGGGATGAGTCACAATCCAGCCCTAATGTGTGGTCTCCAATTTACAGCTCTATAAATTCCAGTAAATGCCTGCAAAGACTTGAAGCCTTGTTCTTACACAGTGCATAACTATTGAGATGAATTCTACACAATACTACACCATCTTCATTATTTGCATTGTTTTAAACAATTTGTGAGTTAATTCATTTCTGATATGCAGCCTTAGGGCACCAGCATAATATCCTCATCCAAATCCAAATACCCACACTGTTTTCCCTCAAGGACTTAACAACAGTCTAATCCTTAGCCACGCTCGAAATGTATCTCAATCATATCTGAGGGAAGCGGTTGGACAGGTTTCTTCCTGGCACAAAGATGCTGTGCGGCGACACACAGGCCTACGAAAACAGAAAGACACGCACACACACACACACACATACACACACAGTCCACATTCCCATTCATCTCAATCAAGATCCAAGAATGATGACATTGTTCTCAGAAAATAAGTGTGTCAATGTGATGATTCTCAGTAATCCAGGTAATAGGACATCAAGTCATAGGCAACTGTAGTTCAGTTCACCCAATCTACAAAACATTTAGGGTTCAGGTGCTTAGGTTGCTTGAAGCATTTAAAATATACATTTGAAATTCCTAGACCACTGAAAAAGTAGTTCCTATTTGAAACCTGTGTGACTTATCCAGAGCTATAATTGCACTGTTTCTAGGGATGTAACGATACACTCAACTCACAATTCATGATTCAAAATAATGGGTTCATGACACAATTTTCTCTCTCTATTTTTATTTTTTTTAACAAAATAAGACTGAAGACATTTACTTCTCAGACAAAAATGTACCAAATGTATTTTCTCTTATATTTTCTTAAATTACTGAGTAGTTTTTTATTTCTGGGGTAAACTGCGCAGAACAAAGCATATTTACCTTTTCTGCCTTGATACCACGATTAACTTTTCACCTATTGGTTCTGTGATTTATCTTTCTTTCAATATATACTTAGATTCCTAATTGTTTCTGGAAAATATGTTTCTGTTGAAAACCTGTATTTCAAACCTGGCAAAATAAAAACAAAACTATCTCCATGGCAAGATTCAGCTAGAGGTGAGAGTAATGTGAGTGAACCAAATCTTTTAATGTGTGTCAACCGTTCTTTAGCCCAGTGGAAATCAAGTGAAGCTGATGTTTCTATGGTACAGGCTTCTATCACACATTGCCATATCATGGTCTTAAAACACTTCTAATGGTCACTTTCTTTACCTTTGCCCTCAATATGAATTGTAGAAATTATTCAAAAAACGAAATATTCATTGGTTTCCAGCATGGTCACATAAGCTACCTTTTAATTTCTTCACAATATACACTACATAATCTGATACGTGGCACATTTGTAAAGGTTATGATTTCAGCAAAATGTTCCTGCAGAATAAATGTACAAGCACACATTGTATGATAAAACTCCTTCATTACCCTAATACATCTGACATGACTCTTTATCCCTATTTTCCTCAATATTTAATGGGCATTATAAGATCATACACAAAGCACGCTCTTTTTTACATAAGCATTGGTCGGACTCAATAAATGATGACACATCTCTCCTCTAACATTTCCCATAGCATTCATTCTTTCTTTTCCTTAATGACCAGTGAAAACCTACGCCAAAGAATCAGTCATTGATTGAGGCTCTCTGGCCCAGTTATCCATATGTCACAGGGAAGGTGGATGAATAGCTTAATTTCACCTGCACCTTTGTTGACTGTGTGTGCCTATGGTTGTATGCGTGTCTTCCTGCGAGGCGACTGAATGGCTGTTCCTCTGCGCATTGTTGAGTTAGAGGGCTCGTCCTCCTACACCCTCATCATGGCCTTGCGCTGACGCATCCCAGAAGCCTCTTCACTCATTGACTCTTCTGTCCCCTTCCTCCCACGGCCTCGCTAGGCAGAATCCCGCTATTGTCCCACCACGCGGTGTACACAGGCTAGCAAACAGCCAGGCTCACACTCATATGCACTATGCACCATGCACAGTATCTACAGATGGATTCAGAGCAACAGCAAAGCAGACCTGAACTTAGAGAAAAAAACATACTGTACAGTATTTGTTCACATAATATCAAGAAACTGAATAGTTTTCCAGTTGTTCCCACAATTTGCCCTCCAACCCTAATCTCCTCTCAGTGGAAGCTGAGCACTTCATTAAACCCAAAGTCCCTGTGTGTGTTTATATGTGCTTGTGTCTGTTACTGTGGTTCTATGTGCTCGGTAAGTAAGTGTATTAACCTTTAGCCTCTCTCACCATTGTTTCTGTGACATGCCCCACTGCTACTGAAACCCGTTCCCAGAGATTTTGGCAAAATGTTGAATCTACCAACATCTTGTGTTCATTTTGCTTCTGGGTCTACGCCAAAGTTAAGGGATGAGAGCAAGTCTTGAGATAATATGCTGTTGTGTATCCCACCGCCGGACTGGATATGGGCTTGTTCTTGTCATATGACCATAACAATCACTAATTTTACATTGAACATTCAAGAATATTTAATATGAATTATACACTCTCCCATATAGTCAACATTTAAATTTATACAGCTTCTTGTCTTCTAAACTCCAGCATTTGTTACTATTTGTTCTGTTTTTTCCTCAGGATTTACGATGTATTAAGGAACCAATTTGTCTTTTTAATGTTCTTTTTCCTTTGGAAAAATAGATAAAGTAAGAAAAATGTTGGACATTTCATATATGACTATTTTAGAGTCTGACAAGGAAAATCCAAATCATTTGTCAGCTTCATTCTGTGACTATAGATTCATGTCTACCAATGTACTCTGTAGCAATGTTTTTTAGCGGCTGGCTGTTTCTTACACACAGAGGGCATTGTGTCCTGTAATGGAGCCCTGGCCTCAGTGTCTGTTGCTTCACAGCTCACAACTCATAGACATGTAGGCTTAGATCCCTGCCTCAAAACACATAGTCACAGTTGGGCACTCTTCTAAAGTGCATACAGTATATTACCAATACAGGCTGATAAAAGCAATCACAGACAGGAGCCAGTGATGGTTTTCATAAAGTCACATAAATCTGGGAGCAAACCCAGGATGCCATGGAGCTGCATACAGGACATCTCCCATGTGGAATAAATACAAAGAAATGGAACTAGGTATATGAGCAGGAAATCACTTGGCTTACGTCTTCACCCACATATCAAAATCAAGTTTGTGGTAATTTTTCCAGCAGCAACCGTTGAACCTTACACATCATTTTTGACAAAATCCAATTTCCATGTGTTCTTCCCATAAACTCCCCCAATCTGTTATTTTTTCCCAAAGAAATAATTTTCCCCGTTTTACATTAATTCCATGGATGTGAGCCACTGTCTGAAAAACCACCACTTTTCTCCAAAATGTGCGACTTCTGTGACTCACATCCTACCTCAGCACGTCAGAACATGTCCTCTGATGTCTACACATTACACTAATAATTATTTCCTCTCAATTTGTCAAAGAATTTTCCCCATTCTTTTGCACTCCATACTTGTGGTCATTAACGTAACTTATGACTGCAAGCACAAGTACCTGTTTCTTTGTGCTGTTGCCAACAAACACTCGGTACCAGACTAAATGTGTGACAACCATCAAAGCAGGACAGTTTGTGACTAGCTGGTGAATAGAGTGGAGCATTGAGCTGCTGGAGAAAAAGATATTTCCCTCAGGAGGTGGTGGAGACCAAAAGCAGAGCTAAAGGAAGAGTGCATTATGAATTGGCGCTATACAAATAAAATTGAATTGAAAATTGAATTGAATTGCAGAAGTCTCCATCTAATAAAGATGAAAATGTATTAAGATATTCGCTTGAGAGAAGTGGTCGTTAATTGAAGCCTTACAATGGCAAGATAAATGTTAAAATCCAGCACTGATGCAGCCTGTCAAAAAAGAGAAACAACTCATTCAACTTTTCAACTCACCACTGTTTTCCACCACTGACACCACTTCCTCTTATGCACCAGATGCTAACACGTGGCTTTGTATTTAAATATCAGTTATGTCTGAATAAAGCCACAAGGCACATTTAAAGTCAAATGTCTGAATGATAAAAAGCTGTCAGTTAAACAGATTGATGAAGCCAATAATGTTACTTTTTTATTGCTCCTGAAGGGCTTTGCTTTGTTCTCAAGCTTTCTCTCGTTGCTTCTCACATTCCAACAGTGCTTATTGTGTATTTCAGTATAGCTGATTACACATAGGCGTTGTCTCTTACATATCAGTTTTTGCTGCCAGATGACTGTGCAGGTGTCAAATTGGAATTTAAATGAGAGTCATAAATGCTTTGTGGTCACCAAGGTATATGGCAACAGTTGATTTAAAAAGGTGTTCATAAGGCTGGCATAAAAGTGTCAGAAACACTGACGTGAAAAAGAAATAAACTGCCTGAATGTTTATGACTGTTGTCATTAAATGAGATTTAGTTAATATTTAATAATAACTTAAACATGAACATTGCATGATGGGCCTTAAATAAATGTTAGTATACTGAGAAATCCAATAAAAACAGTGAATCCTTTCCTTGACCATGAGTTGTAAAGTTTCCTAAAGACATAATTACACTGTCAAATTTAATAAGAATGACATTTTTTCAGTGTTTGGTAACAATACTACGTTTGACAGCTTCGTTTGAAACTTTAATTTGAAAATGTAATGAAAAATCTTGTGAGATTGTTATGACAGTATTGTGCCAGCCTTAGGCACACCCAGTAAAGGTTAACAGCCGTTGTGTTAGAACCATTGATCCAATCATATTTTTATCTTCATGCAGTTATAATATCGCCACACCTATTGTTTGGTCAGGTAACCCAAAATAGGAGATTACTGAGACTTGTTGGAAGCAACAAAAAGTTGGGCGCTAAACATTGGTTGGTTCATCACATGATATCATCAATGTTTTAAAAAGGTGAATAATGTGTTTGCAGGGAGGACAGAAACAAGAGGAGTCAGGGTGAGTTGCAAAGTAGAGAGGACGGAGGCAGGGGGTTTAGGTGGATTGTAAAGGGTGAGGAGGGGAGAAGAAAGCAGTGTAAGTTGTGAGGGGTGAGTTAAAAGAGACACCTGGGAGAGGAACAAAGCAGCAGCTGGCTTGGCTTTACTCCTTGGAAACCCCACAGAGAGTCTTTTAAAGGGTTAAATGGGGTCACCATGTACACTCTTGCATACACACACACACACACAAGCACACACACACACACACACACACACACACACACACACACACACACACACACACACACACACACACACACACACACACACATACAAACAGCTAGGCATACACATGAGGTCCAAACACAACCTGTATAACAAGCGGTCATATTTCCTTATGTTGGAATAAAATATGTTTAATGTTTCTGTCTCCAGGATGATGACACTGAGATGGTCAGTTTCCAGTGTGAAGCATTTAAGTGTGACATAAATTAGGCTGCTGAGCTTGTCTTTACAGGCTGTCTTTAGCCATGTTCCCACCCAATGTACTGGGAACTTTTAGTCCCATGAACTACTTTTCAAAGAACTAAAAGGTGCCTTCAGACATTTGTTGTTGCCATTGCGGTTTAACGAGCCAGGAAGATTAGTAAATTAGTCCGGTGATGTATGAAAAAGCGACGGCTGTGTGCATGTTCTTTTTGTGAGCAACTATACAACAACAAGGCCTGGACATTGTCGTCTGTCCATCTGTCTTATGCTTTCCTCTGTAACTCCATATTCATATATAAAAGTGTAATAAACAAAAAACTGGGTTTCAGCTGTAGAATTAAAAAAAAATGATGGCTGAAATAAAATGCTGCATGTACTTGTCTTAACCCATCAGAAATGTTCAGCACAGCAAGCCCCAACTCCAAATTTCCTGTACTTATGAAAAGTACTGCCCCTGAGCAGGGATCTGGAGGGTAAAATAATGTCCTTGTCCCTGTGGTGGAAACACACTGCCTCCAAAGTTTCCTAGTCCCTGGGCAATCTGACATGGCAACCAGAGACACTATAACTGCTATAATAATTGGCCATCATGATGGGATTGTACCCCAGTATGTTACTGTGCACCTGTGATCACAGGTTACATAAAGAATAGCCTCCCTTACAAGGCAGAAGGCAGCCAGAATAGGGAAACTCTGTTTATACCCAACAGGTATAAAGTTATTTTATGACAACCTCATGACACCATGGAGATCCCAGGGTGTTTCCACCTCTGACTAATCTGAATACTTTTACAACCAGGTAAAAGCCGTGTGAGAGCCCTGAGGGTGATTACTGTGCTTTGTTGGGATGCATTGGTGAGAAAGTAAGATATACAAGAGTAACAAAGCGAATTGGGCGATGTGAATGGTGCAAACACGCACATTTCAGGGTTTTGCAGTGTTGTGTGGGGAGAAGCGTAGAGGCAGACTGCTGCTGGCCCACAGACAGCTGCTTGAGACCGGGGAGCTCTGCAGAAGAGAGCCGGGGACAGAGCCGGAGCTTCCGGAGGAATAAACACAATAGTCACATTGGATTCTGCTCTGATCTGGAGATGTTTACCAGCAAAAGGAGAGGAGCTTTTGGGATTCTCTTCTCAACCTGTCCGCTGTAAGCCACAGAGGTGCCACCCCGACTTGGCACAGCAGCTGTCTGTGTGCACCCAGAGCTCGATGATACTACTTCATATTTATACAGAAACCAGACAACAAAGGAAATTGCTTGGAGAAAAGTAAAAGAGGAAGACTACCTGGTAAGAGCTTAAATATATGTATCTGTTACTTGATTGCAGCTATCGGTTTTTACTTTAAAAGGTAACAAAAACATAAAGATTCTTATTTCCAGGTGGTTATACACTAATGGCAATATATGTATACATATTATATTTGATTTCTGCCAATACATCCTCCTAAATGTTACACACTGACCTGCAATGCCAGCTGGTAACTCCTGCGCCTCCAGTAAGAGTTATGGAAAATGAGAGTATGTGCAGGCATTACATTGAGATTGACTTGGAGATCTAAACAGTATTTGTTCCTAAAGCTGTCTGGTATTTACCAGGAACCTTGTAAATTCAACACAGAGTTCAACACAGAGACAGCAGAAGAGAGCCGACACAGCCACACTCAACGCGCCACTGCAAGTGCAACCAAAGCCCCACGAACAAAAAGCTGATAAGGGTAATTAATTCATGTAATCCACGCATAAGATGTACAGTGACAGTAATAAACAATATCTTCACCAAAGAATCAAACATTGGAGAGAGAAACTCGCTCCAGACAGCGTCAAAGCCAAAAAGATTACATTACAAGTAGTCCTCTTTCATGGCCAAAAGAAAAATTAAGAAAACGAAGAGACAGAGTGGAACCCAAAATTCAAGTATTTGCCAAATTTACAAGATTGGACAAACAATTACAAATTTGTCATCGTCAGTGTTTCACACAGTTGAGAAAGTTTCCCATAGCTCAACAAGTCACAAAACCCCAAAATTGTTAAGGGAATCTGGTACGTTCTCCTCAGGTGATGAAAGAGTATATTGCATACTCTTTAGATTGTGCCCCTGCTTCCCTTTTGGTGTGGTTTTACAGCCAATATAGTGTTTCTGTCTGTCTCTCTCTCTCTCTTCCTCTGTGTGTCTGTTTCTTCTATTAACAATGTCCACACGTGTTTAATTATTATGTTTTCTGCTTTTACATTGTATTGTTTGTGAGCCTATGTGTGATTATTTTGTTTGTGGATGTTGCTGAGACTTCTGATACAAAGTCTAATGGCATCATTCTATTGAATGAAGCAATGTTAAATGAGTGTTTTGTATACAGTAATGTCATGCAAGGATTATACCTTATGCCACTCACCCAATGCTCGTTATTTTGCTATTGATTTTATTGGTTCTTTTGCATGCCTCCTATTGTTGTTATTATTATATGAGAAAAGTAATAATAAAAAATGTTCTTAGGGCCATCTGTTGTCTAGAACCGGGGCTGCTGGGAAGGAATGGCATTGGACAAGAGTTTGACACGAGGATCCAGAATGGTTTTCGTCACTCATACAAACATACTGTATCAAAAATCAACAGTGTGTTTGATCTAAAGGTTTTATGAGCTTTTAGGCTTGTTCCTTTGTTCTGAGCTGTCCTTTGGTATGCTTAGACAAAAAGAGATCGGTGTCAGATTGAGTCTGGAAGGGGGATTATGGCAAATACCAGCATAACACACAATATGTAATGGAAATGAGCTCACCAGCTTGCTCTGGAGCCACCAAGGGACTGGGATAGATTGTGAGTAGGGACAAATAATTCACATACACACCACCACATTTATACACAATTAAGAGGGACACACACCAGATCTACCATGCCCAAGCTTCAAGACCATTTTTGTCATTGTTTAGATCTAACCAAAGCACAGAGTTTCCTGGAAAGGCCCTGGACATAGTGAATTACTGATATAAACACTAGCATGTGTAATATTAAGAATTCCTCCGAACTCTTTGGTTAGATGCACTTGTTGCTGCTGCTAGTTTAGAAAGATGTACTTCAGATAACTCTTAAGTGTTTGCAAATAAAACCGAAGAATAAACTTCTTATATTCCATAAGTCTTTTCTGCTGAAATAGTAATAGGTGATAGTCTTCTTGCAGATTCATGCAAAAATTATACTTTAGGTGTGTCTTGTCAGTATAACAAACCTTTTTTTCTTTCTGTTATAATATTACTTTCTTCATTTTAGCAGCATGAAATGGAATCAGGGTCTGCTTGCTTGATTTAAAGTACCATACGAGTGGTTTTGTATGTCTAAGCTCCAGTTGATCCAGTTGTATTGTCAAAAAAAACTCCTGGAAAATGTCCTGGAAAGGTCCTGGAAAATGATTTCTTGAAAAGAGTGGGGACCTTGTCCTGTTTGGACTCCCCTGTGGTGCACACCAAGTTTTTTAACTTTACTCTGTACTTGCAAGAGAGCGATGAAGTCAGAGATCAGCTAAATCATTTTTGTAGACAATTCAGTAGAACTACCTGTCAAATCTCTGAGTTTCTACAGCATTCATGTTTGATAATTGTTTATATTGTATAAATTTAAATTGTATTTCCAAACTGAATTTAATGATTTTAACAGTATTGAAACATTAAAATGTTATAACTTTTGGCAAAAAAAATGTTTAAATGTGTTTCATTATGATAAATTAGCTCTGTTGTGTAAGTTTCAAGTCTCAGTGGCCAATTAACAGAAAACAATGGGCCACTGGAAGGTAGGAAAAATGCATTCAAAATGTACAGCACCACTTGCATGAATTGGGAAATGCGTGTCAATAATGTAAGTTGAAAGCACACAGGATTTACTGGGCTGCTTGAGCAAACCGCTATGGTCTTTTAAGCTCCTCAGTTCCTCTGTGTGTGGTGGCCTACAGTAGATATCTGACAGACAGCAGGGCTGGTGCTGGCCTACAGGGCTTAGTTACAGCCATAAACAAAAACCCAGAACACAGGACACATCTACTGCCACACAGTAGCTACTATCTGCTACTTCAAAACAGTTTCTGCTAAAGTCATTACAGCTCCACAGTGAAGGATGGACAGAGTGAGAAGAGGTGAAAAGGGAACAGGAAGAAGTATGTAGTGAGAGAGCAATGAGCAAGAAGGACTACAGTGACAAGGTCTTTCACAAAGGGATAAAGGAATCTCTAAACCATAAAACACAAATTAAGAAAATGCAGTGTTTATGGGATTGGATTTAAACCAAATGTAATTTGTTTTGTGCTGTGGAGCATCATGGGAAGAGTTTCATTGGGTTCAAGGACTTTTCACAAAAGGTCTGGTAAAATCAGTTACAAAAGAGAAGAGATTGGCTGTGTCAGAAGGCAGTGCATGGAGAACATTTTACAGCATAACAGTACAAATCAAGAAGCATAAAGCTGAGGCTAATCCTGCTAAATTGGGATAAATAGGTTGATATAAATCATCAAATATTTTCACAGAATATCTTATGCAGCCAGTGTGTCAGCATGCAGGTGGAAATGGGTAAACTGCCCTCTAAACCACACATCTTGGTGTGGGGGACGAACATAGAACAAAACAGCAGTACAAAGTAAACAACCAGAATTGATCTTTTGCACAAAAAAAGTCATTTAAAGTGAGGCAGAACATTACTCAAAAAAGCCCCTGGTTTATAGTATCATTGGTTTAATCTGTCTGCATTGATAATATTGCAAGTACATTCAACACCTAGTGAATGTATTGTAGGCTCTGTTTTCTCCCCAGTTCATTACTTTCACTTTACTGACCAAACTATTTTCAAAAGGGCAGGATTATTGAACACAGACATTACCTCAGTAGTGATTAGTTTGCTATTTATTTGGTCATATCCTGGTTTGGAAGCACATGGGACTACTCACCTATACTGACCCCATTATTCATTCATATTCCCATTATATATCAGTAATAATGAATCATTCTTGTGCATTACAACTTGGGTCTCATGGCTTTGACCAATATTTCTGTTGGTTATAATACATTCCACATAGCATGTAACAAATAAATTAATTGCAGAGATCTGGGAAAGCGACAAAGCTTGTTTAACAAAATGTCTGATCATCTGACCCCTGGTGATCTTTGCCCTGTTAGACCCAGGGTCCAATATCTCATCACTTTGGTGAGAACCATGTTATCATAACCAATAGAAATGGTCAAAACCATAAAAAATAAGAGCCAAGATGTTATAACCCAGAATCGTCTTTTAAAAGCCAGCTGTGTTCAAGTGGAATGGAGCGATGGGATGTTTTCTGTCAGAACATAGCAATGTCTAAATGCTAACCTTTGAAGAAAATGTTGAAATGTCGTCCCTCGAGCCACCATTCACCTCTAACTCTGAAGTGCTGTTCAAAGTAATATCAAATACCTCATTTCTTTGTATTCCAGAAATCTTTCACCCTCTGGCCTTTTGATGGTTGGGGATCATGCTTGCACACTCAGCCAAAAAACACTCACACAGCATCCAAAGCTACTCTTGCTGCAGTTATTTGGGGCCAAAGTGCAGGAAATTCAGCCTTTTGAGAGGAAATGGGTGTCTAATTGTCTACTGAGAGAGCTCCTGACAAACATAAAGCCAAGTGATAAGATAAAAAGAATTGTATTCTCTTTTCAATCTTCTGAGAAAAACTTTCCTTGACTTTCATTGTACTTGGCACCTCATTTGACATGGGGATAGCTCTGGACAGATGCTCCCCTCAAACACATCTGTCTGGTTCTCCACTGAACTATTAGATGTACTTCTCCGCGGGTGGGAGAGTCAGGGTCAAACACTCATGAGGATAGTATACACTAAAGACTATGAAGGGCGGGGTGGCAGAAAACACTGCAATGGTGAAACAAAGAATGAAAAGAGTGCCAGATGATGAGTGAAATATCCATCTGCCATTATCCCAGCTTAGTGGTTTGGGATAAAGGCTGATTGGAATATATTTTAGAAACAATTGTCATCTCAGCAGAGGCTCAGTTGGAGTAATTTGTGGGATATGTCACACAGTGGTTCAATACAACAGTCTGCTTTGTGCTGCAGAAAATACTGATCAACTCTGATATCACAAAGTTTCACAGGATGCTACTCATCCCATCAAATCCCATGTAGAGTGAAGGAGACATCAGCACAATGGAATGAAGCACCTAATTCATCCTGAATGACTGGAAATGATGTCAAACCCAGACTTGCTCCAATCTGTGGTTTCCATTTTAGGTATGTGTTCCCAAAATTAGGGGAGTAGTTATATTTTCAGTAAGCTTTTTCTTGTTGGCGAAAAAAAAAATGTTTTATTTAATTTCAGTGTGTGTGTTTGTGGGTGTGTGGGTGTGTGTGTGTTGGTAACACTGTTCTTGGGTGGTTAGAGCTTGGCAGACACACCCTGCCTCTGTGCCAGACACTTCTCTAATCAACGCAGGTCACTGGAGCTAGATGGCTGCTCTCTAAGCCTTTAACTGGGAAAAGATGTCATGGCTTCACCCTCGGTTTGGCACAGAGCTCCATCACTTTACTCAAAGATGGGGACTGTTTCATAATCATTTCATCATGGACCCCAAACAGATTTCAATATCCTGTGTCAACACAATGAAGGTGGAGCTGCTTACCGTGTTACACTGAATGTTGCAGTAAGCATTTCCAGCCTCCATTTATGGCCAAGCTTAACTTTCACAGTAATTGCTGCTGTGTTTTTCCACTCACTCTTTGCCATAGAAAACATTCTTATTAGACGAAGACCAAGTCCTACGCTTGATTCTCTGAGATATAATGTGTTACAGTTACTTTATTTCTTTATCCCTTAGAGTTAATAGAAAATGACTGGAAGCGAACTTTTCAGCAATGGTTGCCCTTTCAAAATGTTTTCTTCTCAAAGTATGGGGAGTTGTAGATGGAATCTACTCTTAATGGAGGGGGCAACATGCACACACATTTAAATTCATACACGTCATGTTCTGGGGCTCAAAGCGGTCTACTCAACCGAGCTTTCCCGATGTTTAGTATTGTCTAGCGGTAGGAGAGGGCCTCAGAGCCATAAAGATGTCTCTTCCACTTCATTCAAAACCCTCTGACTAACTCCATCCTAACCCAGTGGGACCACACAAGACTACTTCTTAATCAGCCGGTGACCACAATATGCCGAAACATTACTACTCTTCACCAACTGCAAACTGTATTTTACAACCTTAGCACTCAGCCATACAAACCTTACCACATCTCAACTGCGAGGAAAAGGCAAGCCCAAAATAGTAAGAAGCGTTAATGCTTAGACACCAATCTTACCTTCAGAATTTATATATGTAAATAGGCATTTTTGCAATGTTTCAGATGTCAGTAGACCAGTCTGTAATTCGACTCTCCAGTCATCTAGAGTTCACCATGAGTTAGAGTTTCATGGCTGTAGACAGCTACTGTTTGAGGTCTGTGCTGAAGAGCAAAGAATATGGAGATAAGAATGTATCATCGTGCAGAGTCGTTTTGCCTGTGGACAAGATTTAAGGTTTCTTACCAACTTCCTGTTCTTTTATCTCCACAATCTAGACAAGCATGCAGCGCTGAATGTTTGTAAAGTGACATCACCAAAGACCAAACCACATATAAGAGATGCCTCTGTGTGTGTGTGTGTGTGTGTGTGTGTGTGTGTGTGTGTGTGTGAACACCCATGTGCATACGTGTGCGTATCACTGCGTGTGAAATAGGAATTGCAATGACCACAAATGATGCACGGGTGTGAGTCATATATTTATATGATCATCAGGTCTGGTGAACAATACAGACATGGACAAACCAGAAGTCTTTCTTGACCTACCTTATCAGACTCAATATCAGCACTATCAGCAATATCAGATGCAGAAAGATTTAACTTCTGTCACATTAGCTACCTTCAAAAAGCTTGTGGTCTGTGGTTTTAAATGCAATAATAATATCCCATATAAGTAATCCCCATTTGGACATTTATACTTTTTTACAATGTTGTTGTTGGGACGTTCAGAGCATGGGGTCAGCCCTTCAACAGCACCCCAGTCGCTAGTGAATCACTCCATCTTGCTCAAGCACACCATTGTTTGCCAAAACTGGGAGTTAAGTCCAGACTCTCCTTTGGAGGGATGAGATGAAATGAGCTTTGTGGTCTCAGAACATGGACAAGATACAAGATTGAAGTTTTAACTTTATGATGCCTTGGTTTCAGGCAGTGTTGTGTACAAAGGAATGTAAAGCATAAAAACAACACAAAGGAAACATAATGATGAATTAATCACAACAATACATGACGTTACAATGTCAACGTGAAAAACAAAAGCACAAGAAATGTCCTTCAGTCAGGTCCAGTTCACATCTGGCCTCTCAATTAATTGGGGTGAACAGGTTCACTTGTATATGCTCATGTACAGATATAAACTTCTTCAATGAAAAAGTGGGGGCTATATTTTAAGGAAGCAGGTTAGTAGCCCCGAAAGACAGAAAATAGTGAATGAAGTTCAGCCCATATTAACCTGACAAAACATTGTCTGAATGACAAATGCCCTGTTTGCATTATATCCTGCGACTCGTTGATGATGTCATGTGTTCCTGCTGCCACGTAGAGGGTCTGCAGAGTGTCGGCCACATGTCGAGGGGGATACAGCGAACAGCCTTGGCTTTCACACATTTATTTCTTTGTTTGTTGAGAGATGCTTATTGTAGCAACAACCTCCTGTTGCCGTTGGGGCCAGCTCTGTTTTACATCTTGACAGAAAAAAGGAGCTAGAAGAGAGAGGAAGAAATACAAGACAGAGAAAAAGGGAGAGTGAGAGACAGAAGACAGACAAAAAAAGAGAGAAACACTTTAGGAAAGAATGACATGGCACAGAGACAAGGCGGCCATTAAAACCAGCTGACAATCCCACTGATTGATTTGGCCACATCAGAGATGGCACTGAGTCTCTGGCAGAACGGAGTATGTAAGTACAGGATAAAACGCAGGGACTGACGGCTATTTTAAGCCAGCATCTTCCAGCTACTTCAGAAACTCTATGTAGTGCTGAAGGGAAGTGGGCAAACAAAAACAGAGTGATGGGTCTGCACTGTCAAACTGTTTAAAAAGCACAATTACCGTTAAGTGTCTAGAGAAACACACACCTACAGTCACTCTCAGATAATCAGGGTCCAAACTACACAACTAATCAGCACTGCTTCAGTGTGTAGACAAGAGATAAATGGTGAGAGGCAGGTGCTGTCAAAAACATTCCATGCACTGCCGAAAACCGTATGGACTCCATTGGCACTTGTCCGACCTTACAAGCACTTACAGTATCACAGAGCTGCAAAGAGAAAACATGTTACTCAAGACCGTTTGTTTTTCTTTGTCTTTGACAAGCTCCAGCTTTCACCTGGAGATTGACACGTTGCAGCATAAAGGGGGAGCACAGCCTCAGTAACAGGCCAGAGGTGGCAGGAAATGGCTGGCGTTGTTTGGATCAGCCCTGTGGTTGCCATCTTTTGTTCCACTGTCTGCTCTTGTCAGTGTCAGTGTCCGCCGGCTCACTCTTAAAACAGCTGGTTTGACCAAAAAAAAAGTTCCTATCTCTGTGTGTGTTTGTGGACAGCTGTGGACAATTACCTGGGCTCAGTAGTGTGTCATGGCAGCAGATACCACAGTCTGTGACATTAGCGTTACTTCCTGAGTTAAAGGTCTGAGGTAATATTTCAGACATTTTAAAAGCAAGTATCAGACAGCTTGGTGCCCAGTTAACCTTTGCCGATTTCTCACACAGGAAGCATTTAGTTCTTTGAAATGTGCGATCAATCCTATTTTGGGCCATAAAATTCCCTCCTGATCACAATTATTTCTGTGGTTTTGAAAAGACTTGAAAGTGTTGTTTTACAGTCACAGAATTGCTCCATATTTAAATCAGCATGACACAGTAACCACAGCCATCATGGCCGAATGCCTGGCAACTTTCAGAGGTAGATTTGACAAACAGATGAATACTTTTTTAAAGTGTTCAGGCTTGGTAAGTGTGGTTGCATCAGACTGTGTCAATTCCAACTCAATCCTCCTTCCTGCCTCGCCAATCCCTCCATGAGCCTTTTCCACCACACTAAAGACACAATGATTTTAACCCCTGGCCCTGACTGATTGTGACCAGGTGGTCTCCATCACCAGTCTGCAGGAGAGATTGTGTGTGTGTGAGCTTGCACACATATGGAGATGACTCACAAAGTACAATGCGCAAAGAATAATCACATGGAAAACCACCAACTTTCACTACATACACCCACTCTGACAGACACAGATGGGGTTTGGGCAGCTTCGAGGAGAGATATACTGTATAAATGTGTGTGTGTGTGTGAGAAAGAGAGAGAGAGAAAGAGGCCCTACAGTGAAGTATTCACAGGTGTCCATGGCCATTAACATGTGTTTATAGCTCTGTCTCACACTCACAAAAGTATGGAAGCTTATTCCTAATGTCTGCGGTTGGGTAGACAGCCATGGAAAATCACTGCCACAATGTTCTCAGAAGCAATCAATTAAATATAGCCTAATGAGGGCTGTCATCCATCTTGAGTGGGTAACTCACATATAACAGGACATACTATGTTAGATGTCAGTGCCTACACAGATTTGGCAATGATTAGAAAGAAGCAAATGTGTTTATCTATGCACTTGAAGTGGATGAGAGGGGGTTGTGTGCATGTTTCCTTTCTTGTGATTTATATTTTGTTAGGGTAATGGTCGTATCTATGTCCAAATCCCAGGCATTCTGGATTCTTGAGAATTAACTATCTTGTATAAAGCACTCCGGCCTTATCGTAAATGTGAAATTCGTGTTCTTAGTGGACTGAAAAACCATCACTGAACAACAAGTGGCTACTTTTAATTACAAAACACAGTCACAAAACTTTTCAGTGGAATTCTGTTACTAAAAAGATCCAGTTTGCTTCCTGTATCAAACACTGTGTGGGGAATATACTTGGAACCATTTAAAGTGTTTACATTTGAAAGGTAGGAGAAGTGTATACAGAACTCTAAGAGAGCCAGCATTAATGGCTTTCCATTGTCAATTGCATAATCCGGTTGCAGAACCCTTGCCAGAAAATGAACAGCGAAAACCAACTAAAGCAGAGGAAGCGGAACTGGAGTGAGGTTTTTTTTGTCAGAGAAAGAGCAAGAGAAAAAGAGTGAGTTCACGGATGAAAGGCAAAATGGTGATGGTGATGTAGAATTGAAAATCCCAGACATCTAACACACCAAGAGAGGTATATATTCAGGGACAAACATCCATCAGAGTCAATTTTGAAGTGGACGGTGAGATAAACAAAGATCAGAGCTAATGTAACCCAGAGATTCATCTCTGAGTAGCGTTTTGGCCAGAGAGCACAGCTTTCAGACCAAATGACTTCCTCCTTCTCCTCAAGTCGGCTCACAGGAGGATTCCTGCTCTGATTATGCTGGTCAACATTTTGGTGAAGAATGTGCTTATAAAACACATTTATGGCCGGATTACATCTTGAACTTGTTTTATTTATGTCTTCACATGGAGGCTGAATCAAATAGAAAAGCTTTCAAGTGATCTGCATAATCTCCATATTGTGCATACACTATAATTCAGACATCATACCTTAAAAACTGTCAAGACTATTTTGCAAAATTCCTTTCATAAAATTAACTATAATTACAATTATTAATTATTTTTTGGATAGAACAGAAGGTCTAACTATCGGCCATAGCCAAATACTCAATGCAGACCGTATGCAACGGAAGACAGACTCTAATAGGTGGTAATTGTCATGTTCCACTCTTTATTTTTAATGATGTCAGGGTTATTACAAGAGAGCCACCCAAGCCTGTAGTTTTAGGTTGCACCTGTGTGTCTTCTTGTTCAGATGAGTGTGACCAGGGGCAGTGACATCTGCTGAATAAAATATCATCCACATATGGATACACAGACATGGGCTTGCACACCGTGATCACACACACACACACACACACACACACACACACACACACACACACACACAAAAGCAATGTGGCCAATGCAAGTTTCGGCTGCAGTAGTCTGCCAAATCATCAATCACATTTGTAATAGACTGTTGATTAGTGTTCCTTGATGCTCCTTTAAACACACGGGTACATGCCCTCATGACTGACACACTCGCGCGCGCACACACACAACCACTTTGACACATGCTAAATAAAACATCGGACTCTAGTAAACCAATCCTGCCCACATATGCTGAGCACAGCATGGGCAGCGCTGCATTGTGCCGCTGTACGACATTCTGCGGGCTTGAGTTTCAGTTTGGAAACCATAACACAGGTCTGAGCTGAGAGGGGAAGTTACTGCTCAGTTAATCTAAATCACATGGATTTTTGTCACCACTGATTTTTCTGCCAGCGACATTATTGTTTATCCAGAAAGCCTATTTGACTGAACAGCACGATAATGTGAAGAAGATCATGTCTTTTGATATGCCAGGTGATCTGCTGAATTTGCACAAGATCTTGGAGTGCAGACTCAAACACACCCTGTCCCATCTGGAGGAATGCGGCTGGAGATGAGGGGAGATGATGAGGGCTTGCTCGCAAAAGTGAACATAAACATGTTCCTTAATGACAAATTATGAGATTAGTGTTGAAAAAAAGCAGTCCCAACTTACTCTTTGTTCAGTGTGGCTTGTTACCTTTAACTGGATAAATAAACTGTTTACAAGGCGTGATTATGCAGCACCATAAAACCCCAAAGAGAGACAGATCTGTTTGCCCTTACTGTTGATCATACTTTTATTAAGCCGCACTCAGTCCAAATGGTTTTAACACTGCTGTAATGAATGCACAGACTGTCATGCTCTTACCATTAGGCTCTCAGGCATGACTAGTGGTGATATGGTATATAGTACAACAATGCTAATGACACAGAGGGGGTCTTGTACAGCTATGGCATTTGCCCGCTCAGCCACAGTATTTCATTACTGCCCTATTTAGCTAAATAAGCAGAACTGTAAAAAAAAAAAAAAAAACACTGCTTTGTGGGTACTAAATTTGGGAAATTCTGCAGTGGAGACTACTAAAACCAGAATGCCTGAGCACAATGTAAATGACTGGGATGTTAATGTAATTACTTGAAATATAAATGTTGTAATTGCTTGGTGGGAGTTCAGATTAATTGATCTAACATAACTTTCACACTGCTTTATCACAGATAATCACTTAACCTTTCAGGAAACATGTTACAAATGTGTGTGTGTGTGTGTGTGTGTCTGCATGTAAAAGAGCATGCATACTGTACAAATGAAAGAACCTGCTGCTGACTATACCCATGTAGTAAAAGTCTCACATAATGAGTTGCTGTGTGTTTCATTAATTCACCTCATAAAGAAAAGGAAACAGACCACCATGGAGCCCAACATGCTGCCCTGTGTGAGTAAGCTACTTTCTCAACCATTAAGTTAACAAGTGGCTTTTCAGCCAAAATCAAATGTGTAATGCTGACTTCAGTCCTGCACATAAATATTGATAAAACTGAAGGGGAAAATCCTCTTTAGGTATAGCAATTTCCTGACTTGACAGCTGTGTGCAGATTACAGGCACAGCTCCAGACACAGGTGCATGTTTGGCGTCTCTGACTCTGTGACATAGTGGTGCAACCTGCCCCAGAGACACCTCTGTGTCTGACCCTGCATGATTTACCTTTTACAGACACACACATGCACACAAAAACATGTGCACATAGGATCTTACATCAGAGGGTTCCTCTTGATTGCCATCCAGAATTTTGGGTGATTTATGGGTCTACAGGAATCACAGTATAGCAGATTCTCAGGATACCTTTACAAACCAAAATCCAAAATCCAAACTCTAACAATGGCTAAAATATGTAAAATATGGTCATGTATAAAGGAGTGTATTATGTCCTCTGATTTCTAATTTAAAATAATTATTTGGCAGATAATATCAGGAGTTTCCTTTTTGGAATCCCAAAATTATTAGAACAGTAAGTTATGCACTAGTGGACTGGTCTTCCAGTGACTTGATTTCTCCATTGCTTTATTAGGAAAGGCAAGTTTATACTGTCTTTATGATTTAGGAGTTCAGTGAAGGTAGTGATGATTTTAGTAGAGTGCATGAGATAAACAATTTGTCTCTTTTTTTTCAAGTATGAAAATTTGCTTTAAGTTTCATAGCTGTCATGTTGTTTTACTTTGTGTGACTCAAACTTCCAGATGTCGATGTCAAAATAATGTACATGGACACAATAAATAATATGCTGTACTGTATAGTGTGCATTTATAGTATGTTTGTGTCTGAACAAACAAATGTTAATCATCTGTTTACATGTCTAACAGAGGAAGCCAGCACTTCAGATTACTGCCTTGCGTCAACAATCATGGCCAAGGTAGTCCTTTCACGTTCATAACACCCGAGTTCAAAAAAAGACATAAATTCCACCTGCTTGGAAGGCGATTGGGCCTGTTTCTAAACTGTAAAAATTCCTACCATTGCGCCACAACACATTACTCCCCTAGGGTCAACATTTATAACACATCCAACCTGACCTTCTGACTCAAGAATTTCATTAAAAACACTTTACACACACAATAAGAAATTGCTGTGAAAAGTTGCATTGGAAATAAAATAATGATATACAGGAAATCAGAGCTTTAATGTTTCTCGACCCAAACCTGGGGCCTCATATATCAAAGTGAACAAGTTCTAAATATGTGAGTGAGAACTGCCTATAGACAAGAAAGTTGTTATGCAGCATGCATACACACACCTGTATGCAATCAACAATGACGACTCACACTTATCCTACATTCAACTGCTTATGCATGTCTTAATGTAGATTAGCCATGTCCCCACAATGTTGTGTATGGTTAAGAACATCCTATTTAAAAGGTTCATGTCAAAAATGTTGCTGTTAAAAAGATCTATAGAGATTATTAAGTATAAGACGATAACATCTTGCATTAATAGTCTTCTTATCATTAATAATTGGTCAATGCTTGTTTTTTGATTAAAAACACTTATCTGTAATTTGCTTGCATCAATGCAATCCACCCTCTTGCTACTATCATTTTCTTCCACTGGGCATTGTGCAACACCCTCCATTGATGATGTAACCTTGATTACACCCAAAATGGGTGGAAACGTGGGCTGGTTTGCTAGAAAGCGCCAAGGTTCCAAGGATCCAAAAAGAAGAGTTTATGTGGTGGAATGACACCAAGGCATGACATGAGTCCCTCCCACTTCAAACCGAGAACAACACAGTTAAGTCAGCATGGACAGAAATCTCTCTTGTGAGAGAACCAAAACTGTAACCAAACTAAATTTAGCAGAACATTGCGCGGTCATGTAGGATCACGTCACCCATAAAAAGAAGACTCAAGAAAATGTGTTGTTCCGATCTTTAAAGTAATGACAAATTGCAGTTCACAAAAGAGACATTGAGTCACTAGCCAAAAGAACAAAGTTTCATCAGAAAAGACATTTATTTTCAAAGTAAACTGACGTGCCTGTGACCTTGTGAAAGTCTATTAAAGAAAGAAAGTTGGTTTTACCAGAAACTATCCACAAAATGTTGGATTGTCCAATGTTGAAATTGTACAGCAGCAGCAAATCTTAATCATATCTTGAACCACAATGAGGGTTTGTGTTCATAATTTGGAATTAATTTCCACATGATTACACTTGTTCTCTCAAGCACAAAAAGTAATTGATAAATCTTAAGCGTGGAACTAAGATCACACACTGTTTATACACAAAACGGTTGATAATTGAGGCCTCAGAAGATGTGACATATGAGAAGACCACCGGCTCAACTCCAACCCACCAGACTGCCTGTCCATCTTTACCTGCCCATTGAAACAAGATCCTGGGGAGAAAGAGGCAGACACAGAGAGAAAAAGGCAGAAAGAGGGGACCAAGATTCTGTCTATACCCATCTATTACATTATTGTACTCCCTGCCCACTGTCCTTCCCCATGCCCACCCCCCTGCTACCTCACCCACCTCACCCAGGGCGGAGATCAGGTGTCTCCCTTTGAAATCTAGGATGGGATCAAACAGGGCGCAGGCATTCGATAGGGCAGCCCCACTGCCACAAGGACCCTTAATGGAGGAGCAGCATGACTGGGACCTGGGCCAAATGGTGTGTATGAAAAGAAGAATGAGAGAGAGGGAAATTTACAGCTTGGATCCCTGCAGTGGGGCTGCTGGTGTGTGCTTTAAGCGTCAGGGGTATATCTGAGAGCTAATAGGCTGATAGGGAGGCAGGACAGGGATGCTGCTGTCTTCGCTGTTGAACTTTTGTGGCAACGCTCAACTTGCAGACACACATCTGGACCATATTGGCTAATCATGGATTTCACAGTTTAGAGCCATTCTAGGAATGCATTCAAAATGCTAAATTCAAAAAGGCAACATGCAACTTTGGAAATGTTACAAATCCCCACATAGTAAAAGAATTTGGAGTTTTTTTGTACTGTAGCCTTCATCAAAACCCAAAAGCTTTTGTCCAGCCAGTCGGCCTCATAGCTCAAACCAAATCAGTCGGCCTTTGCTTGGAGTTATATAAATGCACGCCATCAGGGGAATATGGGTGGTATGGACAGTGGCCAAAAAGTTACAAACCATATATTGAAACGCATATTGTTTCTGTTCTGGTCTCTCTGCTGCCCCCAGTAATTGTTTTCAGATTGATGTTCTGGGCTTTTTCAAAGATTTCTGCTGAACTAATGGTTCTGCTAGGCTATGTTGTAATTTAGTTATTGTTTTGTGGTCAATTACAGTGGCATGTTACATTCTAAATCATAGCTGTGGAAAGATGAAGAGATACATACGGATCATATTTTGTTTGTGTTTTATGTGGAGGTACAGTATTGTTGTTCTATGCGGCAAGAGTTGTACTTTGTGGAAAATGTCTTTACACGTTCTTATTATTTGGTAGACTGCCAAAGATTACCATTAATGCTTGTAATAGGTTGCTGATGTGTTATTTATTTTCCTTTTCAACACATTGATGCATGTCCAAAATACAATTTATAAAAAACAAAGATAGCTCACCTTATGGTGACCTTATAGAGTTCTAAAACCATGAAAACAGCAATTTTGGACTTCCTGTTCCTTCATCTGAAAGTCAGTAGGTTTTTGGTTAGATGCCTGAAATAACATTTTCTGGAACATAAAATACGTCAGTAAATACCCCTCTCTGAATTTTGAAGCTGTTATGTGTCTTAAAAATGGCGATTGCTAACAAGTAGAGATTGTCAGCGGCATTAAACGTAATCACGCTGAACACTTAAGGCTTAGTGGTGGTGAAGTTGAGTCACATGCAACCATGCTGTAGATTGTTTATCACCTAAGATTAGCTTCTGGATTGGCCTACAAAAATATGTCATCTCTGCAGCACTCTACTTTTGACCTTATATAGGAGGCAAGTCCCCACACATGACAATGGGAACAGCTTTAAGTTTTGTTTGTACTTCTTCTGTAGTTGTGGGGACCCTTCACATGGTGCTACACACCACATTAAACATCACAACCGCATGTCTCCAACCCTACCCATAACCTAAACCGAATTCTTGCTTTAACCTTAACACATATTCTTTAGCCCAATTCTCTTACTTTCCATAAATAAATAGTCTACAGCCATTCCAGCAGCCCTGTAAGACAGTACTTACTGTAGGCAGAGTGAACTTTGAGCTAAATGCTAATATCAGCATGCTAACATGTTCACAGTGACAATGGTATGTTTAACAGGTAATATTTTATCACCAGCATCCCAGTATTTGCTAATTATCACTAAACACAACACAGTGAGGCTGATATCCTCAGGTATTTGTTCACAAACCAATGTGTTAGACAAACTGAACAAATCAATAATCAGCCATGAAGGTCTGTACCAAATGTCATGGTGATCCATCCAATAGATTTCACTCAAAGCCCCAAATGTCCAGATTTTTTTAGAGAGACTGACGCCATCTGTGATTGGACGAGCTCCTCTGCTTTCCCCCTCTTGTACATTGTACTGACTGCTCTACTGAGTAGCACACAGAGAAAGAGAGAGAGAGAGAGAGAGAGAGAGAGAGAGAGAGAGAGAGAGAGAGAGAGAGTGAGAGCCCACTACATGTGGTTGACCTGCAGTTGTTAAAAAACAGAACCCCGGGTTAAAAAATCTAAGTTGTTGGGTGACACTGTCCCTGTATGGTACTACTAGAAAGAGAAATGGATAGCTGATTTTACACACATATATATATTTGCACTAATAAGAACAAGACTATAATATTGAATTAAAGGAGCAGTGTATAGGATTTAGAGGCATCTAGCAGTGTAGTTCCAGATTACAACCCCCTCGCCTCACCATCCTGTTCCAAGCATGTAGGAGAAACATGCCTGCAAAACGCAAAAGGTCCAATGTAGAGCCAGTGTTTGGGTTGTCTGCTCTGGACAATTGTATGAACAAGGCCATTCAATATTGGGTAGATGTAGATAAAAATGCTTCATTTTAAGGTAGTGAAAACACAACAACTCTTATTTTCAGGTGATTATACACTAATGAAAACATACCTATGAATGGTATATTCCATTTCTGCCAGTAGACCCTCAAAAATGTTACACACTGGACCTTTAAAGCAAGAGTGGTGGGGGCAATTGTAAAACGTGTAAAAATGTGTAAAACATCTAAATGGTCAAAAACTGTCCAGCCCTAATTCACAGTGATCATGTCCGCAGATCAATGTAGTGTTTATGTGGTTTATTTTCCTCTGGCTGTTATTGACGATGTCATAGCTGGAGAGAGAATGTATGCTGTTGCTGGCGAGTTCATGCATTATGTACGGAGAACTTGCTATCAGCTCCTATATCAAAGATAAGTGAATGTGTGATTTTCTCCAGTACACAATTAGTGTAAATGTTGTTGTTTGTTGATTAAATGTTATTTTGTTATTCCCAATAATAATCGACTAATCGAATAATGAATAAATAAATAATTGAATAAAAAATAAAAAAAAGTTTGAGAACCTCTGTGATAAGGTATCGCAAAAGTCATTAGGAGTCACCTCTGGACACTAAGAATATTTTTACCAAATTTTCTGACACGTAATAGCTGCTTAGATCTGTCTGGAGCAAAGTGGTGGACCAACCAACCAATACTGCTATTCCTATTTTTGTAAAAGAAAAAAATCAAATTCAAACTCAAATTAGTGCACATAAAGATAGATCTGCCCACATATGTGATGATGTAAACGGATTTTGTCTCCAAAATATAATGAATTGCACACAGTCTTCTTAGAAGTGCAATGGAAAGTGCCATGGCAAGAGGCAGGATAACCTTTTTTTTTTACCTCTTTCTCACAGGTCACATTTAAGTATTTCCTCCTTCATTAATTTAATTTAATTGTGTACATATAACGTTAATGTTGAAAAAGGCAAAGAGAAAGCAAGAGAGGGCCTGGGGGAAATAAAAAAGATAACTGTCATGTTTGGATTTTTACACAAAGTGAGCAGACTCTCCCTGTGATCCCTTCTGTTTTATGTTCATGTGGTCACCAGGAGCAACTAAAATCTTTGTAAAAACAAGTGAGGTAAACTTTGAGGTTTCAGACTACTCTCTCTCCCTCACACACACACACACACACACACACACACACACACACACACACACACACACACACGCACACACACACACACACACACACACACACAAGAACAAGCAGAGACCATAATGGTGCTTTGGACTGCACACAGAGTACAAGTCGCAGACAAGTTCTCACATTTCCCAAATGCTTACATTCCACTTGCTAGCTCGTTCTGCCTCAGTCTCAGTGTCAGTCTCCTGAGTTTACACAGTCAGACAACCAAGCCGGGGATGACAAGGTGACATCCAAGGCTTTACAGCTCTGATGGATACACACAGAGAGATGAATCAGGTGGTATTTGTGTCTCTAGACAAACACTTGTAAAGCTGGGACGGTAAAGCTCTCTGAGACATACACCTTAAGGGGGCAGAGAGGGAAACTTTAAAGCCTAAAGAGTCACTGCAGAATTCACATGGCTGGACTAATTTCACTAAAGGTCAGATTAACCAGTGTCGCTGTTGAATCTTCCATTATATCCCAGCCAGAAGGGCCGACTGTTTCATAAAGATGACAGCTCTCTAATTGACTGTGTATACATACAGAAAGTACACATGTATTATACAGTAAATCCCTCCTCACCTAGCTATTAACGTGTTTTTTTTTTCCACAGTGGCCTTTCAGCCTGTCAGATTAGGCAAAGTATACTGTTTGCATTATAGGGTTGTTTAGCTACTAAAGTGGAAGAGGAAGTTGCAGCTCTGTGTTACAGTAATACACACAAAGTGTTTGCATGCGTGCGTGCATGTGCGTATGTGTTTGTTATATTCATCAGTCTCAACTTTTCATTTATTCCCTTTAACCCTGGCATATTTGCATTTGTGTTCACTGTGTCATTCGCACATCAAGAGTAAAGGTGGTTATTTTCTGTCTGTGATGACTAATTTAAATTTTAGACATTAAGATTCGGGACATTTTAGAAAGTGAGGACATTTTGGCCAGTTCTCACATCTTTGAAAGACTTTTTGAGGTTTAGACAAGGCTTTAGGGTTACGATTAGGATTAGATATTGGTTAAAATTTGGCCGTGGTGGGATGTAACTAAGGCCCTGTTTACACCTGGCATGCGTCTTTGGGGATCGGATCTCAAGTGGATAGCTCTAAGTACAGGTGCGAATGTACCCAAGTTGCATTCAGGATGCATTAAGATCTGATCGCTTAGACCACATTCGAAGGTAGTCTGGGCAGCATATGGCCACAGTCTTTTAACAGTGTGTACGTGAATGTGTCCTGGACCACAGTGAAGCACCGCCCATATGACTGACATCACTTATTTTCATTTGGTTCACTATTATGCAAATGACGTGTTTGGGCTTTCTTACCTGCCAAGATAAGTAGCAGATGTTTGTGAACCTAATGTCGGTTTCAACTGATTTTACCATTTAACTAGTAGCCGCAATATGCCCAGACTGCCTTAAAAATACATGCAATTTTATGAGTGGATGAGTGAGGAGAAACTTGGGCTTTCTTGTAAGTTCGGGAAATGTTACACAATAAGTTATTTCTTTCTTTGTGTAAAAAACATTGTGCCCATTTCTACCAACATGTTGGCTACTGCTGTTGGGCTGCTGGTTTAAAACAACAATGACTTTGGTCTTTGCATAAGTAAATTAAGTATGTGTTTATTTGCATATGGAGCGGGGAAGTTAAATTCCAAACACAAGTGGTCACTCGAGATGTATGTGGAGACCCATTCTACTGCCAGGTGTGAACTGACGTACTTAGAGCTATCTACTTGTGATCAGATCACCCCAGACGTATGTTAGTGCCATGTATAAACAGAACCTAATTACATTTACTCAAGCACTTTAGCAGCTACAAGAAACTTTAATTTTGTGTTCATTCTGGCAGCCCCTGTGGACAAAAGCAGTAGTGTTTCCACCACCTCATTTCATCGAATTTCAGGGGCAATCCAACTGAATCCGACCCAGTGGCAGGCATTAAGAAAAACTAAACAGAAATGGCTAATTTTCTCGCTGATGGTCTTGTTTGTTTATGTAGGTCATATAGTGGCATTAGTATCAAATTGAGACAAATTGAGAAAGTTTCATAACCAGTTTAAAACTCCTACCACATTTAAATACATTATGTATTTAGTATGGTACTTTTCATTCTACTACATTCATAGGACCACTATTGTTAGTTACAATTACAATTTACATACAATGTGTATGATGAGCTTGTAAAGTGTGGTGCATTGCTATAGTTTACAGTACTTAAAATGAGCTAACCCACCTCAACCAGCTAGAACAGTAAAAGGCTGCTTACACATTATTGCATCATTAATAAAAATCAAATTTTACTCACTTTTGACGTTTTTACTACCATTTTGAGTACATGACTTTAACTCATCAAAAAATTTAAGTGCTTCTTCCACAGCTGAGTTTTGGTATAGGTTGGGGTAAGGCGTATAGTTGTGATGGTTATGGTTGGGGTGCACATATCAGTGGGGGTCCTCACAAGTATATATGTATGAATGTTTGCATATGCATATGTCTGCTTATCTGGTGGTAGGTCAATAAATAGTGTCATAAATATTGCAATAATTACCTGATAATGATGATGTTGCTGATAAAGATTCATCATAATATTTTCAGAGCTTAGGGGGACAGAGTGTAGTTTGCTTCCCCCAGGTGGTCAATAATAATACTACAGAGAAAAGCACAATGGACAAAAAAAAGAAAAGAAAGAAAAAAGCCCATCAAACCCAAAGTGGCAACATAATTTGCAGGAAGGATTCATTTTCAGATTTTACAAAAATATGCCAATATCAGTAGTTACCATGTAAACAATAAATAATAATAAATACATCCATTCAACATATTAAATAATAAGCATCCATTATCTTGTATTATCAAAATCCACAGTGTCATTTCTACTCCCTGTGTGGTAGTTTGAGACTGACGGCTGTTCACTGCTATCTAGATCAAGCTCCCATATCTTCATTGATACCCACCACCCCTCCTCTGCTCTCTCAGTCCCCTGGCTCTCTTGGGCCTAGCCATGGTGCACTTGTAATGGGCAGCTCTGGAAACCCAAACCCTCATTACTGCCCTCATTACTCCGTGCTGCACAATGGGGACCTGTTTCCTGGCTTTCACCCCTTCCCCAGATAAAACACACACACACACACACACACACACTTGCGCAGACACACACATATACTCAAATGCACCTCATGCCCTCGTCCGTCTCTCTCTTTATTGCTGCAGGCTCTCTCTCTGGTCCAAGGCCTTGGTGATCAGGTGTCTGTGGTTCTTTGTCTGCTCTTTTGTACAACAGTACAAAGGCAGGCTGTCTCCCTCTACATCTCTTTTCTTTTCTTTTTTTATCTACTCCCTTTACCTCTCCTCCCTCCCCTTTTGATGTCACAATTTAGTTTTTTTACCTCATCGCTCCTTATTCTCTCTTGTCTTATTATGATGGGGAGAATGTGCATCACTTTCTACTTCATTTTTTTGTAACATTTGCTGAAGTGTACCCTGTTCAGTCCCCTTTGCTAACCACTGGAGGGCAGCAGTGGTTATTACGTCAATCTCAGTGGAAAATGGTGTCTGGAACAAAATTTAGGCAACAACTCCTCTGGGTGTCAGTCTGAGCCCTTGTGGTTTATGAAGCCATAGATAAAGCTGCCTAAATCCATAAGGATCACACAATTAAGATTTTCAGTCTGAGCTTGTCTGTTATGGTGTTGTGCTGTATTTGGCCTACAGGTTTTAAATGATCTGTTTTGGATGTGGAGTTTCCAGTTGTGTGTTGTTTAGGGCTGCGGTGACTACAGTTGCTGATCTCTCTGGAGTCTCTTTAAGATACAGTACTAATAGTTTTAGTGATTTAAAAGGATTACTGCCTCAGCTTTACAGTAAATCTACACACAGACACATCCATGTGGTTTCTCAGAATACACTTGTGGATGTGTGTGTATTTGTGTCAGTCTGTCTTCATTGGGGACGCTCAGGCCACTCATGTGAAACCGGAGCTCGTCAACATTAATGCGCACATCAGGCTAAAGGCCAGCGATCTATATGTTCATCTGTTTTGTCCTGTTGTCATAACACGGCCTTCACTAATGGAGCCTCTTAACACTTTATTAATGGAAATATTCTTACAGGAGAGTGGTCAAGCCTGTAGAATCTGTTACAAGGTGGCACTTATGAAGCACAACAAACACATACATGTATGTGTTACTCAACATCAAAGTTGAGTACAGGCTTTCCTATAAATGTGCTCTCTTTGTTACTGACTGTACTGTTATTTGAGTAACGCAAGCAAGTAAAGCAAGCTGCTGTGGCTGTACAGACTTACTTATCTGATTATGGGTCTTTTTATCTTAAACACTGGCTCCTCTGCTTATAGGTAAAATACTAAAGGTCCATTATAAATCATGGCTCAGGAGATGATGGAACATGCTGGTTCCCAGACTGCAGTCATAAAGGCAAAGTGCATTTTTATCAATATCAGCTGTATGTGACAACAACAAAAAAGTATGAAAGAGGCTGAATTATATCAGGCCAAACACATCCAGCAACTGAAAGAGGAAGATGTTTGCATGATCTGTTAAATATGTCTCTTGGGTGAGTAAAGCTAGGTACTTGTTGCACTGATAATACCTATCCTGCACAAGTCAATTGTTACAATTAAATGTTAATAGTCCTAATAGTCCTCCCTTCTCTCTAGCCAACGTATTGTGCAAAGGACTTATGACACATATCTTCCCGCCCGTCTACACTGATGCTTTGGTGGGTTTAAACTGTGGCTTTTTAAGGGTTAAAAGTATAAAAACTCATGATCAGTTGTGTTCATCTTTGTCTGTTTCCAGATTTCCAGCTACTGTAAGTTGGACCTGAGGTTTGGTACATGGTGTATATATCCATCATGAAGATGATTAATACCCCAATAACTTTGCTGAGTAAAAGCAGTTTTAGGTTTTCTTTTCCCAGCTCCCCCTCACCACATCCCCATCAAGCAGTTCATTATGTTTCCTCGTCCTTTTTACCCAATTGTTTATTGACCATTTGATTTAGATACGTTTTTCCTGTCAAGACTTCTATTCTATCTATTAAAAAAGTGACTGCTTGATGGTCAGTTGCATTTCAGTGTCTCCATACTTACACAGTGAATAAATGGTGGACTGCAAAGACTAACTTGGTTGTGTAGCTCTCATACAGAAAGACTCCATCTGGTTGCCTGAGGCGTTATTCCACCATGTGTAATCATGACAAAAACAAATCTCAGCAACGTCTTACCACCCTCACACAAACACACACACACACACACACACACACACACACACAAACAGACACACACATACACACGTGCACATACAAACACAAAAACTCTTTCTATCTCACACATACACACACACACGCATGCACACACATGCCTGACATGTGGAGAGAGGATGTTCATCCAACAAAGCTCTATCACAGAGGGTCGCCCACAATCCTGGAAAAACAGTCACGAAGAAAAGACCACAGCAGCACATGTGGACTGTGTTTTTACACACATGCTGTTAGATACACAGTGCAGAGTTAACCAGAAATGTATACCTGGACAGGAATTACTGTTTTGTTGAATTATTCATAACCTGCCCACATTTGGGTTGAATGGTTTTTAGACAATTCATAATGCTAAAGTGCAAACCGAAATACCAAAACATACCCAAATTTAACCCAAAAGATTTTCTAGAATATTTACAATAATAAAAACAATTAAAATCATGTTTCCTACTTATGTCCATGGTTTCAAGCGCCACTCATAGTGGAGCAAACCTGGAGATCTGACAATGAAAAGAACTTGTTGAACCTTGTGTTTAAATGTACCTTTGCCTATGGAAAAATCTTGCATGTGTGTGTTCCTGCATGTCTGTCTTGTCTGCATGCACGTGTAAATGATTATGTGGCACATTTCCTTTTGTGCCACAGGCTTCTAATTACCAGCTTCTTTCCATCTCTGCATTGCCTTTGCTATGAAGTGATCATATAAAGGCTAAATTTATACATGAGCTCAATGTGTTTAAGTCGCTAATTGCATCCTAATGACTAAAGGTTTGCCAGGAAGTGTTGTGTTTCAAGCATTGCTAATTGAAAGGGCAGGAAGTAGTATTGTGTGTGAAGGAGGGAGACAGAGAGAAAGAGACAAACAGAGGAGAACAGGAGAGAAAATCTCATGTAATTTGTGACAAATTCAAATGAAAAGTGGAATCTTTTTTCCACTTTTATATCTTTTTGGGAATGAGATTCTTTAAGAAAACAATCTGTCTCACACACATCCTGTTACACACACACACACACACACACACACACACACACACACACACACACACACACACACACACACAGGCTACTGCCTCGTGCCTTTCAAACGAATGTGCTATGTGTCACTGTTCTCTACAGTGTTTGCAGCTGCTCGTCTGACATCTGCATTCCTATCAGTGACTAAAAGATGACATGTTGACATATACTTCCTTTGTGTGGGTTACTGCATATGTCCACCTTTGGATGATCAGCATTTGCTCACATCTTCAAGATTATGCAAAGGAAACAGGAAGAAGGAAGAAAACTGAGGCATGAAGGGCCGACGGGAGCAGTCAGGAAAAGGTTAACAGAGGTGAATCAGCTTGTTACTGTAAACTTGGCATCACAGTTTTAGCACAAAACAACAGGTTTTTACACAATGGGACACAAACGTTTCAGCAGAGCAGTACTATACCATGAGGTTGCCACCCTCTCTCTCAACAAGATTTTTATTTTGTTTTGAGCTGTTTGAAATGAGCCACAGCCCACTGCGCTCTCCTTTCAACTCCTGAGTTACATAACAAACGAATACCTTTCTTTCTTCCTCTCATCTGTTCTGTCTGTCTCTCCTCCTCCCCTTCGAGTCACAACACTTTCTTTTGTCACGCTCTCCACACCTTTGTCAGTCTCTTTTTCTCTCTCTCTCTCTCTCTCCCTGTTCTAATCAGTGCCTGTGGTGAATAATTCACTCAGAGCAGTGGGGACTGAAGCTCTTTGATTGGCAGCTTTATTCTCCTGACTGTTACATTATTAACATACCTCTATTGGGCATTGTTGCTATGGTAAAGGCCATTACAGGCCAGAGGAGAGTCAGCAGTTTAATGGAATGGCTGCCCCCTTCTAAACTCATCTCTTTCTCCTTTTATCCCTCCATCCTTCCTTCCATGTATCCTTTCTTTCGCTCTTTGGTTTGGTTTATCCTCCTGAAGGTCACTGCTTGCTAGTGGCAAACAGGGCTGAACAAATGAGTTTCAGGTGGCCTTTTGATGTGACTTTAGTTAGTCTGACTGACACATAACTCAAGTATATCTGCAGTGGCTTTGTTGGCTAGTCTGGAAAAGATACAATGTGTATAATTTTGGAAAGATAACATATTATTTACTTGCAAATAAAATAATAAAATAATATATAATAGGCTTATTAAAGCAGTTATAATCAAAATTTTAATATGAACAATGGATCACATAGCTATAGCCTGTCACTTGTAATTATAAACCCATAGAGATTTATCACCAAATTCTGCAGTTCCCATCAACTCTTATGAACTTTATAGCATTTTTCTGCTCATTTTACAGCCAACAACTTCAGACTCGCCACATTTCTGTCTGCAGACAGCTGTTCTGGATGAGAAAACCTCTAAAAACCAAAATGTATGCTACCTGCCCAGCACCAAACAACTAGCTAGCTGGTGAAAATAGTGGTGCATTTAGCCACTAAAGAGCCTGATATTTCCCTCAGAAGTTCATTAAGACATAAAACTGAGCTAAAAGGAGAGTGAATATTGGACTTATATTCACCAGATTGCCAGAAATAGGACTCCAAATGAATGCTAATGTTTCGCCATGTCTGCTGGAACTGTTTGCCAAATCATTGATGATAATATATGTTATATTATGTTGTGTCCATAGCCCGTTTCTGCAGCTCCCAAAATATCAGTTAACACATGTTAACTTGTAGCCCAAAGAAATTTGAGACATTTTATTCTTTTACTTGGTGAAAAAGATTAAGCATACTTGAAAATGAAAATTAATAAAAAAAAAAACAAACACTATGTGTAAAAAATAATAGACTTAGACTTCTCCTTTTGCAGAATACAACATCCCACCTGCCAAACAGATTAGGATTCACCTCAACACTGAACTTGCATCTCACAAGTCCCCAATCCTGTGTACCTCCCCGGAATTTCACTTAAAACCAGTTGGACTTCTTTCTCCCATGTGTACTTTCCCCCCATATAACCTATGTAATGAGTGATGGAGCCCTTTAGCCACTGTGTGATTATGCAAATGAGGTCAGACAGAAATATAACGGTGGGAGTTACAACTCTGAGGCCTCCGTTCCGCTACATGCGCCTAAAATTACTTCCCTGAGAAAAATCATAGTTCCTGCAGCTTCAGTTCCCCTGTGTCGCAGATTGCTTTTTTTAAATATTTCATACTTCCCTTAGAATAAACACCCGTATGAACACGTATGGATGCACAAAATCACGCGCATCCGAAAGAGCAGACCAAGATATGCATGCATCCAGCATAAGCCTGGAAAGGTAGGAAAGTGGATGAGTGGTGAGTAAATTGAAGGATGGAGAAGACGAAGGGTGAGAAATGGAGGAAGGGTGGAGAGGCATAATGGAGGACAAAATGACACTAGATCTCATAGAGATTGAGAACACCGTAGCTGCAATGTAATTGAGACTTAACTGTGCCAATGTCATTCTGTTTATGGTGTGTGGGTGTGTGTGCACTTCTATGCATTAGTGTGTGTGTATGTTGCCTTTTTTCCCCCCTTCAAAATTCAATTCACACTGTCTCACGTCCCCTAGATGCCCAAGGAAGTCATCTGTCAAGGTGGGTAGCCGGGGAGGTCTGTGGTGAGTGAGCATGTGTCTCTACAGAATGTATGTCTATGTGTCTCTGTGGGTCTTTGTGCAGACAATTTTGTTTGCTCTGATTCCTCCAGTTGCTCTGGCCTTCCGCAGTCTCAGTGCTATTAGCCCTTGTGCCCCGTTCTAAAGGGGAAGACAGAACAAAAATACCTTATGTACTGTACTTACGAAAACTTTTCTTCATACTTCTTGTCTCCCCTTCTTGCTTTTCTTTTCTTTTCTTCTCTCCTCCTCTCCTTCTCTGCTCCTCTCCTCCGCTCCTCCTCTTTCTCTGAATAGAAATAGCACTGGGTCCCAGGACAGCGGTCTTTACAGTAGTCTACCAGAGGTGAGTGAAAAGCACAGATGTACTGACTTTATGATCTCTGAATGATGGCACTAGCTAAAATAGTATGATGGACTCTTATCTTACAGTAAGTTCTTAGACTGTTTAGAAAGTTTCTCTGTTTCTTATAGAGGCAGTCATCTCTCAAATAATTCATCGGTTCATTAAAGTTTTTGAATATCTTTCTATACTTGGAGGGATAAATAATTGAACTGCAGTAGCTGGCAGTAATCATATGTGTGTTCATATATGTGTGCATGTGAGAATGTGTGTGTGTGCGCGCGTGTGTGTGTGTGTGTGTGTGTGTGTGTGTGTGTGTGTGTGTGTGTGTGTGTGTGTGTTTGAGATAACCATATCAACAGCTTTTTATGGGAAGCTGTGAGAAATTGGGTTAGTTCTTTCATCACATTGTCCTCTCTCACAACAGGGAATAGAAAGCTTGTGTGTCTAATTAACAAGCACAGAATCACAGGCACACAACGTGCCAAACGACAAAGAGAGTTTTAAAAAAGAGCAGTGACAAGAGAAATAAAAAAAATAAAAAAATTATAAAACAGGAAACAGGTTGGCAATCTGTTGATATATTTGTTGTAAAACTAACAAAGCAGTGACAGTGAATGGTGTGACAGTCATGAGACTTTATGGTGATGAAGTTATAGTAACAAAGACAGTCAGGCAATTGAAGAACAAGCTGGAGGGACATCTGCAGCATAAGATATGAGTTTATTCTCCAGTAAAACTCAAGTTGCATGACAACTATGTGAGGTGGGATTTAACGAAATTTCCCTGTTGAGTGTAAAAAATCCAGTTGGAAATCCAGTTTCCCTCAATATTCCCATTTTACTGTAATTAGTTCCAGGCCTTTCTCTTATATTCCCATACAGAAGGTATTGCTTTTGGAAATGGTCTGCTAGATGTGTCTCTCCTGTTATTGTGTCTCAATATTATTTCTAGAAGACAAAAAGGCTTTCTGTTCCTATACTGACATGTGGTTGATGGCAAGAACACTCAAGGCCACTGACCAGACTGGGCAAGCAATTCATTTGTATTAAGCATTTTACAATACAGTAAAAAAAAAAAAAAAGTAGATCTGCATGTTAATTGATTTTCCCATGTTAATGTGCTTTCATTCGCGGTCTATTGTACAATCGTTGGTTTTTGTGCTATTTGGAGCTTGATGTTAATGTTTTGTCAAATTGTCCTGATGTGTACATCTTCTCTTGTTCAGTGCAGTAATATTTCTACTGTGACCGTGTGGCATGGTCTGTAATCAGTGATGTTTTGTATTTAAATGTGCAATGAGCTGATTCAGCCTTACATGCTTCCGTGCCACTAAAATGAAATCCTTTGTGTTATCTTTCAACAGTGTTTGTATCGATTTGATCTCAGTTGTTTTTATTCTTTCAGTTTGTAAATCACTTTTTTAAATTGTGTTTTGAAAGCTGCAACATGCCACAATGTTACAAAGTCTATGTGTGGGGACATGCAGTGGGGTTTAACACATGCTGAGGGCAGGGTTTATATGACACACACATTTAAATGTGTGCTCTCTGTTCACAAGGGCAGAGACTTCTAAATGCCAAAACTGAATAATTTATCAAGGCAACACCTTTCAGAGAGGCCAGTGATGGGGGATGAAGACAGATTGATTCAAGATGAATCTGATGAATGAGTGAGTGGTGGTCAAAGGGACAGAAAGAATGATGGAGGAGAAAATAGTAGTGGACAGCATGCGTGCACACACACACGGACACACAAACAGGAACTGCTTATGTGTGCGTTATGTAGCTGCATATGTTCAGTGTGTGAATGTGTGTGTGACTGCACATTCATTGTGTTCACATGTATTGGCAGCTGAGGAGGAGAAGAGCTGCTATTTGGAGTGACTCCTCCTGAGTCAGTCCGGACATGCATGTTAATCTGCAGCAGTTGAAAGGAACTCATTGGTCGAAGACTCACAGCAGTTGCACCTTGTCTCACCACTTTTTTCTTATTTAAAGAGTCATTAATTCTGATATGATGGTATTGTATCGTAATTGTGAACAAAATAACTTCAAACTAACTTTGATGAACTGTGCCTGAAATAATTTTAATATGTACAGTAATGTTTTTTTTAAATTGATCCATTAAAATAAGACAGTGGAAACAAACACACTAAATTATATTAATATAATATTATAAAAGTATTCCAAACTTACATAACAGAATAAGATTCAAGTATATTCCTAACAGTCTCCTTTTCGTCTTAGTCAAGATTTGGGAATGATCTGGACGTGTCATGTCAAGAGACCTTCATTTGCACTGGACTGTATGCAGATAAGTGATGCCTGAACTGAGAAACTGTGATTTCTTTAATTAGCACCATTTAATATTCTAGTTCAAGTATTTGGCAGAATTAGTGTTACTGAAAATATGTGTGCATCAGTCATGAGAACAAGTGTGTGGAACACAGTGGTCCCTGTGTCATTGTATATGTGAGTGCAACTAGATGTTTCAGCAGTCGACCAGATGTGTGTGACCTCAGACCGGTAGTGGTGATACTGAGTCAAACAGTCAGCCACTGGACTAGCTGGAAAAATCACCATCCTGAATCCTGTAAAGACAAGAAACTTTCCTCTCAGCAAGCGTCTGGCAGCAGGATGGAATCCATGCTGCTTGCTATTGCAAGGCCCCGCGGCTATAATCCTCCCAGGTATGCAAGGCCACAACTGCAAGAGCAAACTTTACCAAATGAAGTAAGATTATTATGCAGCAAGAAACATAAAAAAGCCTTTAAGGGTATAAGGGATGAGGTAGGAGGCTCAACTAGTGAGTGGAGAATAAGCAGACCAACCATATAACAAACGGTAAATTATAGCAACTATCATGTTAACTTCATTACACTATTATAATCATATTAAAGTCGTAATCGAGTATGCATAACCAGATTAACAGATTAAGATTATTTGTATATTTTTTTAATCGCTTTGGCATCTCTACCCCTCAGCATGATTTAGTTCATGGACCACAAAACACATCTGAACAAGGGGGAGCATAATTTCAGGACACACTGAGGGGGTGGTGGGTACAGGCATTGAAACAGACACAGGCCTATGTTAGTAATGAATGAGCCACAACATCTATATGCATGATGAACATGCATGTATTAAAAAATACGTGCTCAGATCAACCCCTCCGATCTGACACTAACATTTACACACAACAGACAAAGCCTATTTACACATAAACATATAGATGAAACAGTAGTCAACAACCAGCTTCCAGACCACAAGCAAAACAAATCTTGCCTAAATCAGTCTAAATCAACATCATTATCATGAGTCAGCCCTCATGAGCTAAATTTCTCATTCACATGGAGACAAGCGGACTGTGCAGAGCCATAACGTTTTGATAAACAATGCAAATTACAATTTTTTAGAAAAAACACAGTCACAGTGCAGGCTTTTATTCATAAAAATATGATATCTTACTCCAAAGGTTACCCAGGCTGCAGCACCCATGTCCCCCCCAACTTCTGTGCTCCATGTTTTAGTTATCTGTAGGAGGCAGACAAGCTAATAGGTAATAAAAAGAAAAACAAAAAACAAATCAAAGTTTGTACATTTTCAGATTACTGGTAATATTAAAATGCTGTTAACAATGAATAAGCTTTAATGAATATGTAGTCATGCACTTTGGCTGCTACTGGCCCCTAATTAAATTGACTTGTAAAAACAATAATCAGTCTTTACCAACTGTGTACTTTCTATTCCATAATTTGTTTATTGTCTTACTTGAGTACATACTCTGTAGTGTTAGTCACTACAGCCATATGATGTTTTTTGAGCACAGTCAAAAACAGTTTGCCTTTTTCCCATTGGCAAGGTAATGAATGTGAGGTTAAATGAAATGAACTTTTTTAGTTTAACCTTCATTTGTATAAACAGGGTAATTACAGTGGGTGATACAAAGAACCTTGTCAAGCTATTTAGATGACAGTAAATCATGGGGGAGAAAGAGCTGACTCGTCATGTGTGTAGGTAATATGTTAATGAAAGTAAACTGTCATTAATAAATGCTGAATCTGCATGATAGTAGTGTTGCCTGTGGGACATTGTACTCAAGGGGATTAACAATTAGTTCATGGATTGCTGAAAATGTCCTCTACACACACTCACATGCAGCCGCATTTGTTGAACGCAGGTGAAGATGTACCAGAGAGGTCTGATCATTCTTGAGTTGATGGCGACTGTAAAAATAGACGAAACAAGATAAATATACACTGATGTGAAGCGGTGAAGAGTGTGATCGGAGGTGAAAGAGGCAAAAGAAAAATAAACTAAAGGAGAAAAGTGCATGTTCACACAGTTGCTGTTGGCAAAGACAGGCTGACCCACTTACCAAGGATGTACGGCCTGAGTGAGAGCGTACATGGAGGCCAGGGAGGCCACCAAGGAGCTCCAGCCACAAAGTGTGTGTGTGTGTATGTGTGTATGTGTGTATGTGTGTGTGTGTGTGTGTGTGTCAGCTTAGTTCTATTAATGACTTATTGCCTCTGCCTCTGTGGAGCCTAGGCAGCCTTTGAAAAGGTATTGAACCTCCCATGTTACCATCACTCAAGCACACACACACACACACACACACACACACACACACACACACACACACACACACACACACACACACACACACACACACTTCCTGGGGCTCAGACACCTTCCTTTTCCCTTTTCATCTATCTGTGAAACACACAGCGGGAGAAAGCCACAGAAGAGAAATATGGAAATAGGCCTGACGGGGGGGCCTACAGTGGAGGGCATCCTTCCCTGAAGTCCACCAGCATGCATTCATACAGCAGCCAGCCTCAGAGGCGGATCTGGACAAATATTCATAGTGTGGCAACAGGGTGGCATGGAGACTTTAAGGGGTGGTAGAAATCTATGCAGATTTAATTACAACAATCACCTATAGAAAGCAATCAATCAATTTCCAAATCTTAATACATTTTTCATTTAACTTAAGCCTATCACTTCATCTTAAATGTGGCTGTACCAGTACATTAAATAAATTTCATTTTTTTAACATTATTTTTAAAATGAATGTGTTAAATTTGACAGCATTTGACACCAAACTGGGGCAGCCAGGCATTTTTTCACCCCTTGCTAGTCTCTATTCATTCCATACAATATTGGATTAAATAGCTCTTTTACCTACTGATGCCATTATTGCACAATAAAAGTCTTGCAGAGAATGACAAGATCAACAGATTAGTCTGATATGTTTGCTGCACTGAAAGTAAAAGTGTTTTTTGTAGCAATGCATGCTAGCGGCGTGGCTCTATGGAAGTCAGTGTCGGTTTGTTGGTCATCCGTCTGTCAGTCCACCACTTTAGGCCAGACGGAAATATCTCAACAGCTGTTGAATGAATTGTGATGATCCAAAGAAGATCAAACCAGCAGGTCAACAGTTCCACTTATCCTTATCACACATTCTGTAAAATACATTAACATTGAATGATCACACAGTTTTGTACAGACATTCTTGGTCCCCAAAGGATGAAGCCTTTCGATGTTGGGCATCCGCTGAGTTTCCCTTTAGCTCTTTTGTTGTAAATATACTTTCACACATGGACCCCTCAGGAAACTGAGATAACTTTGGTGATCCCATTTTCACCTAGTGCCATCATCAGGCAAACATTTTAGTTTGTTCAGTAATGATAACCAACTATATATATATATATATATATAAATATATATACCACTAATCAAATTCCAATGTGATTAGTGCTAATTGGCAAATTTTAGAATTTTAACACGCTAAACTAAGATAGTGAACATGGACAACGTTATACTTGCTAAACATTCGTGTGTTAAGATTGTCTTTGTTAGCATGTTAGCATTTAGCCACTAGCATGACTGCAGACTCTTTCTCTTATGCATGTGGACAGGTGTATTATAGAGTAATATTAGCTACCTTAACATATAAAATATATAACAATCTCATCTGTGTACCTATTTGCGAAGACAATGCCAACAATTAATAGCCAGAACATTTTCAAGCAATGTTTTTAATTTGTGTATGAAATAGATTTATGTTGTAGCTGAGAGAAGAAACTGACTCGCAATGTGGAGGACAGTGTGTCTGTGGATGCACTCGAGCATACAATATTTCGCTGCATGTACCAACAACCATCTGGACCAACTGGGGAAACGGTGGCTTTCCTGAACAGTGGAAAGATCGAGTCAGACAACAGTGCAGAGAGGAACATGTCAAACAGATTTGTAAACACAGATGGACACAAATATGTTCCATTTACAAAAATATTCCATCAATAAATATATCAAAACAAGTACTTAATAATACATCCAGCCCATTTAATCAAATCAAAAAGATAAAACTTCTACCTTTAGTCCTCATGAAAGTAAGGGAAATTAAAATAAAGAGATGCAAACATACAGCCGAGTAAAAAAAGCTATGAATTATTTTGCCTCCAAGGTGAGGACCGAAATGTTAAAAAGTTAGGCAGATAAGAAAAAGATTATATGGTGTGGAAAGGGATGAGTGGAGGTGAGAGACATGGAGGCGGAGAAGATGATGTGAGAAATTAAAGTGTGAGCCACGTCAACGTGGAGAGGAGGAGGGGATGCGATGGGGGGTCACCCATTTCTGCTTTTTTAATCTCGAGTCTTCCACGAACATGTCGTACCTTGCTCTTTACAACCAGATCTGCCACCATGGGAAAGAATATGGACTCTGCTTTATATTTTGTAGACTGACATATGAAGTGTAACGCAATTATTCAGCATCTGTTCTCGTGGTTGTACTTCTTATTCAATCTGGCTCCCCAGTCTGAGAAAGATTTGGTTTCTAAGTAGGGTCTAAGTAGGGCAGAACACAAAGACAAACACTCTAATTAATAGATAATTACAAGGCTTTATAATTCATCAAAGTCCTGTGTGGTCTCCAGAGCTTCAATATGGATAACACAATAGTTCAATCATCTCCAGCCTTGCAGTATATTCTCCCCCGCAAATGTGAAAGTTTTTTTCTCTTTCTGTCCTCATTTTGTATCTAAATAGAACTGATGGTTGGTGTGTGAAGCAGGGAAGCCCCTATCTCTTGCTGCTACAGCTGATATGCTCTGGTGGGACTGTATCTATTATGCATACAGATCACCTGCCGCCACATCTTCATATTTGTGACACTTCAGTCATGCTGGAATCCTTCCTAGATCCAATATAACCTGAAAAGTTGATGCCTTTAAGTGGCAAAAGTCAGCTTCACGGTTAAAAAAAAGCAAAGACTGACCATGCCTGTAAATTTGTGCTCTTTCTGTGCTTGTGCAACCACGTGTGGTGGTCCACATGTATGCTGTACCTGTACGCCCACTGTATGTTTATCTCTTTGTCTCCACCCAGCGTGCAGAGATGACCATCGGGCTCAAACAATAACAGAGTGCCACAGCCAGCTGAGCTTCAGCCTTGTTCCTCCCTCCCCCCTTTCTTCCACATCCCTCTCTCCGTTGCCGGGGTTACAGCAGGACCTGATGCGGCTCCTGGCCAGTCAAGCTTTGTTTTACAGATGGCCCTGTCCTCTCTCCCTCTCTGCTTCTCCTTCTCCTCTGTGCCTCTCTCATGTGCAGCTGCACTCTGGCCCTAATATCTATAGTTATGCTAATATGAGCAGTTGATTAATTCGTCCACACACACACACACACACACACACACACACACACACACACACAAGTGCTTTGTCCATATGGGCCTCCTCTTCATTTGTGAATATTCACATTATAGCACCCCTGTGTGCTTTTAAGGTTTATTTGTCTGGGTAGAAAGAGGATGTGGCATGGCTGAGGGCATGTCATGGTCTGAGTAACAGGAAGACACTGCTGTAAAAAGTGGAGTGATTAGAATCTTGATCTAATCATATACTGAAGATTACTGGTGGATTTAATTAGTTGTCTGGGGGGGTAATAACAAAGACTCCTGACTATGGCTGTCATTGCATCTCACAATAGCACTTCAGTGCATTAGGTAGTCCAGTTATTTACTAATAACAGCAATTCTATGCAAGTCATTTTTTTTACTTGAATTAACTTTCGTCATTAGAAGTGCAAGTGCAACTGATTTTTCCTTGTAAATCCTGCATGACACGACTCAGTCACCATATAAATTAGACGGCTACTGCTGATCCCTTGTGAATAAAAGATGTCTGTCTGCTTGTCTCTTTCTTTCTCTGACATTAGTCCTCCTGTCATTCCCTAAGGCCTTTCCCGGGGAATATAACCAGAGAAGCACTTAAACTTTCTCCACAGCTCAAGGGAGATGTGATCAACCGACATTTATTTCCAGAGCCACACTGACGGGGTGTCTCAGCACCATCCCATCACCACTCCCACAAAGTTTTCCCATCATACAATAAAGCCCATCTTTTAGATTTAGATTTCACACATGCTTTGGCTTGTCATAACCATTTCACCCTTTTCCCCTCCCGTGACTATCCTTGTAGCTATAAAGCAAAAGCACAAAATATTAATAGTATTAAATGAAATAACAGAATTACATTTTTAGCCATGCTAACAGTTATAGGATTGATGATGATGATGCCATGAAACTGGCTGAATCCAACTGACTTTGGTGATCCCCTGACTTTTTAACTAGCAACATTTCTGATTTTTAGTGATATATCCATTTAGTATCTGATGGATTGCCATAAACTTTGAATGCCACAAATGAGGGATAAATTGTAATAACTAACTGATCTAATTTGATAACAAACATTTCATTTAGCGCCACCTTTAGGTCAAACATTTAATTTGTCCAATCAGCAAACTAACGACATTCCGATAAGCCTCAGATGTACGTTGTGTTTAGACCTAATAAGCAAATGTTAGCATGCTGACGTTATCATTTAGCTCAAAGCATCAGTGTACCCAGCCTCACAGAGCCACCAGCATGGCTGTACACTCTTGTTATTTGCTATTAGAACCAGCTTTGGAAGTTGGCATGGCACCAATGTTAGACCCATTGTGGAGAAACTGAAGAAACAATGGCTGGATCGGCAGTAGCATAACCTAATTAGATACGAGGAAAGCAAATAAGACAGACAAGGAAAAAACAGATATTCCATTACAGCAGTAGTGGTACTAGTGTGGTGGGTGGCAGTGAGGCAAATGTTCATATTTCCTGAGGAGATGTAGTCTACTTGTGAGGTCAGAGCTCACAACCACACATAAATGTTGACCGGTAGATGCCAGGTCAGGTTGCCAGATACGTGATCCCCATCCTTAGTTTTCTCTTAAAGACATTACCTTCACCCTTTTTCCAGGAACTAAGTGAATGGATGCTGCTGTGCATCCCTTGCAGAAGATCCAAACCAGCCCATTTTCTCAAGTGCAACCAGATGTCCATGACCTCAGCCAGCTGAGCTGTTCTTCCTGCAAAATGACCCACTTCCCCTTCACATGCTCTTTAGGCCTGTTTCAATGCCTTTGAGTCAGCCACATTCCAGTTTGAGGCATTCAAGTGCAATGTGCAAGGTAGCCTAATTTCGTAGGTTAATAAGGGAGTTGGGGTGGTCCTATATTTAACATAGAGAGTGGAAACCACATTAAAAGGCCTTCTGGCTGTCCCTGAGCTCTTTTCCCTTTGGACTGACTGGCCCTTTTATTGCAAGACAGCTTCAATGTGGCCTCAATAGAAAAACAGGCTCTAAACTGAATGTATCACTTACATTCAGTCCCTACCAATTGTTGTCATTATGCTTATTGGTGTAGAATTGTCAAGATTTTAACATGTAGAAGCAAAGCACAGATCTAACCATCACGGCAACCTTTTAACTTTAATTTTAATTCTAACTTTTTTAAATTGTTAATTTTATCTTCATGACAACCATAAAAACCTCAATTCAGTTTTAGTGCACTTTTGGAACCAATAGTTCAGTTGGGAGGTTGGTGGAAGAAGTATTCAGATCAATCATTACAAGCAAAAGTAGCAATACCTCAAACTGAGTAAAAGTAGAAAAATTCAAAGTATCAGAAGTAAAATGATTCATTGTGCAGAATGGTCTCTGTAAATGTTATATTATCACATATTGTAATAAAGGGTTATTATTATTAATGAGTCATAAATATGTCAGAAACGTTTAAATGTTGGAGCTAATTGTAACAACTTTATATTGTTAAGTAGTTTAATCTTTAACAGTGCATCATATTTTATAAACTGATAGGCATAAAATGTCATCTGAAAAGAAGTAACTAGTAACAGTATCACATTAAAAAGTACAATATTAATATATGTAATGTAGTGGAATAGACGAATGAAATACCAGAAAATGAAAAGTATGAGTAATTATATTGTATTTAACAAATAAGTTACATTCCATCACTGGTTGTTTGACCTTCTAATGAATCATTGACAGTAATGAATAAATCTAAATTATGAGCAACAGATTTCACTGATAACATTTTTTTAACCTGCGTCTGTTTTTGGACTGTTTCTCAGAGTTGATTAAATAGTATTTTTCTCTCTCTCTCTCTCTCTCTCTCTGGGGAATAAGTTCCCATCTGGACCAAAAGGCTGGTCCTTAGAAGGTAAACAATTTGTTTTAGGGTTTTTTTGTTTTTAGCACTATTGGTGCCCCCTAGAGGTAATATAAAAAAGACACTGTGGGCAAGTTTAACATTTCACTTAGAGCATTAGAGGGTTAAAGCTGGGGTCAGTCATGTCGCACATATGATTAAAGTTAGGGTAAGCCTGCAGGGAATAAATGTAAGTAAATACAATATCTTCACTAGTAGTGTGCAGGTTTGCACGTGAGGGTGGGGCTGCTGGTGTCAGGTTGGGTGTTGACACACATTGCCTATGTTGATGGGAGACTTCTCAGATTAGTCTAGTCATCTGATGCTCATTTAATGTAATCTAGAGGAAGCAGATGCTCATGAGCAGTAAACACAGGCATCCCTCATAATTAGCCCCATGTCTCTTTCCTCCTTCTCTGCCTTTTAGTATTGTGTTCCTACTACTTGTTGATATGTTGTCTGAGACTGTGTTTGCATGCATGACTATGCAGTGCAGAGTATGATGGCAAAATACAGTGCGAACATTAGCAGGGTCGTCTTCATCAGTGGAGCCGAAAGAGAGCACTCTTAATATTTGGCATTTTCTTTGTTGAGCAGATTCAGTTCAGTAACCAGTCAAATTTCAAGCTTTCTCTATTTCATTTTATTCTCAACTCACATATCCACCACCACCCACCCACCAGGGGAGCATACACAAGTGTTTGGCATTGGCAGTATTACTTATAAAGACCTTAAACTGACTACATTTATAACCAAACCCAGAGCAGAGGACCAGAACAGTGTCCTCACCTTGGGGGGTTGTCCTCATTTATGCTAACCTTGTGAAAATGTATTGAGCAAGTTTTGAGGAAAACCATCTCCACATACTCTCCAAACAGGTTACAATGTCTGTAATAAAGAAGCTGGCTAAATATACAGTAATGTGTTGTCTATATGAATTATTTCATCATTTTATCCTAATGGAAGGACATGCAACAAAGGTCTCCAGCTGGACTTGAACTGGCCACTAGTGCACCTGAAAATTAGCATATAACTAAGTTAAACTTAAATAAGTGGAGCCAATAAAACACAGATTTTTTTTGAACATTATTTAGCTATAGTGGCAAACGTGGAAAAAAGCACAATTGACATAAAAACATAAACCATGATGACTTTTTCCCAGTTCATTTATAACCTTTATGATCAGTTTGGCTAGATAGCTACAGGTACAGATGGAAGCTAGTGGCAGACCTCTCTGACCCTTTTTACCTTGCTGGTTACTGTAGATCTTTCTACCACAGAAATATTTTGGTAAAAAGAAAAAAAAACACAACTCTTGATCTCCGGTAACTTTCACTGGTTTTTAATTTCAGCACCTCGGACAGCAGCCCCAGGGACATGGCTTCAGAAAGTCCCTGCTATTTATGTCACTGGACAGTAATTAGAATTAGAAGGGAGGAATAACTGATCACTCAGAAAATATTTTGTTGTTTAACTGGTACTTCACCAACACAATATCTTTCCATATCGTTTGTGGAGAAACACTGTGATACACTGTCACACACAATAATTTCTATGATGATATGCCTCCTATTTCCTTGCTTATTCATAAATATCTAATGATAAAATGTGGCATCACTTGCCGAGTATTCACAGTTCCAGAGGATTCTAGGGTTTAATATCTTGATATTCAATACAATAATTCCAAAGTATAGGCTAAACATTACTGGTAAGGCACAACAGATCTGATAACCTGAGAGAGTCAAGATTGTTAAAGGGCAAGGATTACTCTCTCTCTCTCTCTCTCTCTCTCTCTCTCTTTTCTTTTTTTTTTTTACATAGTAACTGTTTTTTATGTATGCACCTATGTGATATTATTTATTATTTATTATTTTATTATTTAATTTTGATCATTTCTATTCTTTTTTTACAATTACTTGAACAACACATATCTCTCTCACACCTCGACCTGTTCGACCTTACTCTTTCCTAACCCCCCCTGCCTGTTTGCTCGTCTTCACTTAAACATTTACCACCGCCACTTTGGGAAGCAAGCATCAATTTTACTTTTCAGATGGGGTGCCAGTTATTCCACCCGTCATTTCTTTGTGCGTAATTTAGAAACTAACGACGGCAGAATTGTGTATAATGTGTCATTTTCAAATGCATTTAATTCTACCATGGCACACCCAAATTCGTTTCTTGGATGAACAAAAGGGGCAACCAAATGTAGCGCGTAATGCTGGTGCGTCTTTAAAGACTGTCCCGAAAAAAAATAGGCTCTGGTATATTTATGAGTAGCCTATTTGAAAATGTCCTATCTATGGGCAATGACCTTGTTTAAAAAGAAGACTGATTGGGCTCGCCTTGTGTGTGTGTGCTTGAGCGCGTGTCTACAAGGCATAGAGAGGGGCAGAGGGGGGCGGGCACGCCCAAACGATGGTGTTGAATGACGGCCGTCTGTTGCTTCTTGTGTATAATCTGTGCGTCCTGCGATTGGATGAGGACACGAAAAGGTACCCAGCGCTGGCGCGCCGTGGGCGGGTGGAAGGCCTGTTTATAAACCCAGATCTTTCCCCGTGGGCGGGAACAGCAACAGTAGAGAGTGAAAGTGAAGCGAAGGGAGAGAGTGAGAGAGACGGTGGAGGAGACGAGGCTGTGGCGGCGGCTGTGGTTGACCGGGGTTCGCAGAGGGGGCGAGGCGGCCGCCCCTGTATGCGTCTTCAACCGCGCATGGACGACCACCTCAGCCTCCTGCAATCACCGCCGCCGAGCACAACCAAAACCCGAGGCGACAATCTGGTGAACCACGGATACATCGAGACAGAGGCCGACGTGATGACGGTCGTGGCGTGTGACAACATGCTGGAAGAGTCGGCGGCTCTCCCGGGCCACCACTCTCTGGACCGATATGAACCGGACCACGAATGCTGCGAGAGGGTCGTCATCAACATCTCAGGGTTACGCTTCGAGACACAGCTCAAGACTCTCTCCCAGTTTCCAGAGACACTACTGGGGGACCCCAAGAAGAGGATGAGGTACTTTGATCCTCTCAGGAACGAGTACTTTTTCGATCGAAACCGACCCAGCTTTGATGCCATCCTGTATTACTACCAGTCTGGCGGGCGCATCAGAAGACCCGTTAACGTGCCCATTGACATTTTTTCTGAGGAGATCCGGTTCTATGAACTGGGTGAGGAAGCTATGGAGAAGTTTAGGGAGGATGAAGGTTTCATAAAGGAGGAGGAGCGGCCGTTACCAGAGAATGAATTTCAAAGACAAGTGTGGCTGCTTTTTGAATACCCAGAGAGTTCGGGTCCCGCACGGGGCATAGCGATAGTGTCTGTCCTGGTCATTCTCATCTCCATTGTCATCTTCTGCTTAGAGACATTGCCGGAGTTCAGGGACGACAACAGGGATCCGATCACCATTGCGCCTGTGATAAATGGCACACTCCCATATTTCATCAGCCCCTTCTCAGACCCGTTCTTTGTGGTGGAGACGTTGTGTATCATCTGGTTCTCCTTCGAGCTGCTGGTGCGCTTCTTTGCATGCCCGAGTAAAGCCACGTTCTCCAAAAACATCATGAACATCATTGACATTGTCGCCATCATTCCCTATTTTATCACCCTGGGCACGGAGCTGGCAGAGAGGCAAGGAAACGGACAGCAGGCCATGTCATTAGCCATTCTGCGCGTAATTAGGCTTGTTCGGGTGTTTCGCATCTTCAAACTCTCGCGTCACTCAAAGGGGCTTCAGATTTTAGGACAGACTCTGAAGGCCAGTATGCGTGAGCTAGGCCTGCTTATTTTCTTCCTCTTCATTGGCGTCATCCTCTTCTCCAGTGCTGTCTACTTTGCTGAAGCAGACGACCCAGATTCGGGTTTCAGCAGCATCCCGGACGCATTCTGGTGGGCTGTTGTCACCATGACAACCGTCGGCTACGGGGACATGCACCCCGTGACAATCGGGGGAAAGATAGTGGGGTCTCTGTGTGCCATCGCTGGTGTGTTGACCATTGCCCTGCCTGTACCCGTTATCGTCTCCAATTTCAACTACTTCTACCACAGAGAGACGGAGGGCGAGGAGCAGGCACAGTATCTGCACGTGGGGAGCTGTCAGCCTCTGGCAGACACAGAGGAGCTGAGGAAGACTCGCTCCTCTTCCTCACTCAGCAAGAGCGAGTATATGGTGATAGAGGAACACGGGATCAACAGCGCGTTCAAACAGCAGCCCAACTTCCCCACCACCGCGCAAAACAACTCGCAGAATTGTGTGAATATAAACAAAAAGATTTTCACCGACGTGTAGCCAATTTTAGAGTCATGGTCCTGAACGCAGGAGGGGGGTGGTGTGTCAACACACAGCTGGTTCTGTCGTTGCGCACCAGCGTGGCAGCGGTAGATCAGATGAAGAAAGAAATGCATAAAGAGGATAAAAAAGAAAGAGAGAGCAACCCCTGTCTGTTCAGAGACGCTGCTTTGTGCTCCATTCAAAGATTCAGGATTTTTCATTTCAGTGATCTGAGTACATAATTCTTTATGGTTCCATTCGCGCTTGGAGAGAAAGAGCTCCTTAAAGTATTAGGCCTACTATTCTTCTCTGACTGAGGGAATTGACCTGTTGTGCATTGTGCAATAGCCAGTATATTATCACAACAGGTAATAATAGAAGCTTTATAACTGTGAAAGATGAGTAAAAATGTATGATACTCGAAGGACACTCACATTGTATTAACATGCGTTATGAGTCGTGATTCGTCAGTCATAGCCTATGTATAATATTCAGAATCATTTAAATATGTGTGTGTGTTTAAACACATGTGATGTCTGAAAAACACAGTTCTGCATATATTATCTCAATTAGACCTTTCTGTGCTATGCCTTTATTGTGCGTTAAAGTCTAGTCCAAATGCTACTGTCTTTAAAAATAATCCCTTATAATTCCTTGGTATAAACTGTCCTGGTAGGCTATTTAATGCGTAAATGGCACCATATAAACACGGAGGCCAGCCGACTGTTAGTGTCTCATTATCGGTGCAAGACACACGTGAGAGAGGAAAACACAGCCCTCTTTCACGCACACACACAGCGATCAAAGATGGAGCGTGCTTCTATTTGGATGCCTCAAATATAGCCCGCTGTGATGCAGTCTCCATGGTGACGGTCGTTTCCTCGGTAACCCCGGTCACCGTTGCCATGGCACCCTTGTTTCCACAGTAACCTCCCAGATGGCTTGGAAGCTATATTGAAGATTCTCATAAAAAAAGCTTGTCTTCAGTCTCTAATAAGACCTTTTTGTCATTACGCTTCGCGTGCGTAAACACAAGCCCAAACATGCCCAGCGCCACTATCGCTAATCAACAAGCTCACCTAATGACTTTAACATTGACCAAAAAATAATAATAATAATTGGAGTGAGAAGGTCTGTTTTCAAATTGCCACCATGGACTGAAAATGAACCAGGTACAACTCAGAGAGGCGACGAGCAGGGAGAGGCGGAAGGAGAGGGAGCGCGTGAGGAATTATGAATGGACTGGGAGCACATTGTGTCTGGCTGTCTGGAGTGCACTACTGCAGGCGCTCAGCAGAGGCTGCTGTTCTCCCACTGATGAAACTGGTAAGTTCTGGGCACTGTCATGGCTCTGTCTCCTTGTGAACGATCCCTTTACCTTTGGCCATGAAAGCAGTGTTTTTACTGTTTGCAAATTGATGTGTTTTATAGACATGTCAATTCTGGCAGGTCAATTCAATCTGGAGAACAACCCTGAAGAGAATTATAGCTTCTTGAAATTACATCTCTACTTACAGTTCCTTACAAATCTTACATTGGTTTTATAGTTAATCTCACAACATAATGTAAGTGAGGGTTCAGTGGGTTTCTGTCATAGCCTGTATTCATGTTTAACAGCCTGTATTCATGTTTAACAATATATGTATACATTTAGACCTCCATCAGCCTGAGTGTGTGGGCTTTTGAATTTTGTGTAATGGGCGTGATGCTTCTGCAGTGTTCCCAGGTTGTCTTTAACCTTCAGCTGACTTTGTCAATGAAAGGAATAAGGGCACTAACAGCATGCACCCACCCAGTGTGTCTCAGTGGTGCCTCCTTGTGGCCAGCACCTCGTGCTAACAGAACAGGTGGATCGTACCCGCTTTGTGACCCCTGTCTTCTTTTCCCATTCATATCAAAGAGACACAGAGGTAAAATAACTATTAGATACCAGGCGGCAAGATCAAATAGAGAGCTGCTGGTTTGACACTGGTATTGCTGAATACATTCTGCAATAAAATCAAATGTTTGATGAATGGGGATTGTTTCTTAACACATGCGGTATATTCTGTATTTTATCTGTTAAAACTGAAAATTATCACTTGCAGGCTTATATCATTTAGTTTATATTGTAGACTCAGTGTGTGATTTTTTTGCTGTACCATCTACTTGTCTTTGAAACTGCAGCACTGCTATCCCTGCAGATTTATGTCTAGATTTATCTTCAGTGTCCTCCCTGAGTGTGATTACTCTAACTGAAACAGAGACAAGGGTGAGAGAGAAATAACATTTTAAAACAGGAAATTTATCAAGCAACCATGTTCCGAATCTATTAAGTGTGGCCATGTGTGAACACGTGTGTGGTAATACAGTAATAATATGTATACCCCATGGTTGAGTGATAATAAGGGCAGTCTCATTAGCTGTTTTGCCCTAAAGGCAGAGTGGGAGGTCCCATAGAATGATCTCTCCATTGATTATTCCTTTCCATTTTGACCTCTGACCTTGACTTCATATTTTTTCTGTGAAAACCTCCATATTGTTCATCAGTTAAATGACCTGCTCATTTCTCTGGTCACATAAAAGCTCGAGTGAGGAGAAACACTGGTCCATCGATCAGTGTGCGAGATATATTGTGGAGGAGACTGTTTATCATCTAACTAGATTGTTCAGACTAGAAGCTGTTCTCATGGGCATGGGATGGATTGTCAGAGACAGATACACAGACATAATACAATACTGTACCATGCACGCTCTACTAATGTGCATCTCCGCAGCTCACTCAAGTTTTACATTTGTATTTTTCACAGCCTCTAATTGCCTCTCCCTACCCAAGCTCCTCTTAGTTAAAGTTAACTACAGTGTAGACATGTAGCTGAAGCTCTTAGATGGGGTAAATGGCAGTAAGTGAGCTGTTAAGATTTCGATCAGCTTCAAGATTAGGTTTTTGGATACATTTTGCCCTTTGCATTACAGGACAGTCTCTTATGCAAAAATTTCTTGCTCCTCTCCTCTCCTCTCCCTCTGAAGTGACTGTGTTTACAGTTTGATTTTTTGCATGAGTGGTAATGAGACAGCAGGGAGAAAAAGAGCAGCCTTGCGTTGTTAATAAGACCACCGAGCTGTGTGATGGGTCTGGCTACGCTGTGTGGCTCTAACAATTTTGCTTTTCCTCCTCCTCACTCTCTTTCTTTCTCTCTCTCTCTCTCTCTCTCTCTCTCTCTCTCTCTCTCTCTCTCTCTCTGTCTCTCTCTCCCAGGTGAAAGTTATTCCACCAGTTGTTGCACAGACCTCCTGGAACCCCTGACGACCCCAATTAGACTGCTTCCTATTGAGGTAAATAGACTGTATTTGATTAGAAGACATGGGTGAGCTTCAACTAACATTCGCTGATAATTATTTAGAAAGTTTTTAACATTTTATAGCTGTATGGATTACCCATTAAGCTGCTGTAACCTTTTTTCCCCCTTTAGGAGCGCAATGACTGGTCTTCCTATTGGGCCAAAGTTAAGAGTTGAGACAGAACTCCCACTGGATCAATTTTTCTTCCCCTGCCCTCCTCCTCCTGACTGGTGTCCTCAAACCTGGACTCCTAACAAGCGGTGCCTAGCAGGTCTCCCCCTCTGGTGGATCACCACTCAACCCAAAATGCAATTGCAAGACGGAAGAAAACATATTACATATTCCACGTACAGTTTTGTAGCTGCAGTTTTACGACTGCTTCTGTTCTGGAGTAAACACACTGTGAGTGGAACCATCACAAGATCAAAAGTGATTCAGGCAGTGACAGAATTCAGCTGGAACTGTGTTACGGACTCTAGCATTTCTCCATACCGCTTTCTATATAAAATCCAAAAGGACAGATTCAGGAAACAGCCAGCAATTTTGCAAAGCACATTTCATTCCTGGACTTTCCACGGATTTCTACATTCTGTATTCATGTTTCTGGGTAATGATATTCATTACGGACAATAACTGACAAACAACTTTTGCTTCAAGTCAAAAGTGGCAAAAACTGAGGCCAACCGTCATTTGCTGATATGAAACTGTGATACAAATCAAAGACTGTTAGCCATATGCCTTTCTTAGCTCTGTGTGCTCTGTATTGCTAATATGTGAAACATACATACGTACGTTTGCTGGTTGCAGCCGTTCCTCTGACGTGGAGAACAATACAAAGGCATGCACATACACACAAACACAGACACGCAAACACGCACACACATATACACATGCCTGTGAATGGCTCTCTTTTATCCAAGAATGCACTGGTGTTTTTTGAGATGGGGCAGAATATTGTCAGGGGAAGGCTTTGTATACCAGTATTTGTTCTGTGTTATTATGTGCTGTCTTAAACATGACCCATATAAAGAGATTATGAGTTGTATTGTCTTGATTTGAGAGGGGCTGCTGCCTGCTTTGATTCAATTACTGAGAGAATGGCACTCATTTATGTCTGAGAAAATATCTTTGTTCAGTTACTGACCTTATTACCTATTCTGTGTGGGTACAGTATATTTCTATTATGTCAAGTATGACGAGAGACATTTGAAACAACATAACCCTCTCTGTGCTGATGTTTCCCTACAGTAAATCCACTTCTATCATTCACTCCATTATGTTGTTTTTTAGTATTGAAACCTGAAATAAGGGCAGAGCAAAAATATCACATAGTTGACAGTAGGGGACTAGAACAACTGATTACAGTACTTTTGCAATATAGAAAATGTGATTCTTTGTAGGATTAAAAAAAACAGTGACATATTCCATCATACAATGTTGCCCTATTTTAATAAGTTAGTCAGAGCATTAATATCCAGAATAATTCAGTTGACACACAGCTCTCCATTTAACAAGTGTTTCCCATGCAGAGCCTCATACAGTGAAAGTCTTTTAGAGGCGAACAACAGTGTTTGGCTCAAAGCCCTTTAGATGGCTGGTTCCAGAAAAGTCTCGTACAACAGAAATCACCACTGTAGTTGTGCTGAACAGACAGAACAAGGCAACTTCTCTGTAACAGGGTGACTGGGCCAGTCCTTCAAGAGAGTATACTCAACCTATTGGCAAACATCAACGAAATAGAAGGATAATATAAAAAGCAAGAGACTGTCTCACAGATTTAAGAACTGCAACATCAGAAGCAGTAGGGATTTATATCTGGCTTGGGAAAAGAGATTGTGAATCCCAGTATTAAAATGACTTTTTTTAACACTGCATATTCTTAGCGCAGGGAAGGATTGCCCTGGGATAGCAGTTGAGCCAGGAATAATTTAGCCACTTTCCACAAACACACTTTTAACCCAGGGTTGACCTAAGCCCAGGGCTATATGATGCTGCCACAAATTTGCTCCCTGAATTGCATGACTGGACTGTGTATGAGGGCAGTGGAAAACTTCATATCATCCCTGTGCAGAGGAGATAAATATTAACATTCTACCAGAGGTTTGCAGCCATCACACTGTCATCCTGTATATGAGCAGCTGTGCTTTATAGCTCCAGAGAGCCCACCGGCTTGCCAGTAACTCTGCTATCTCTCTAGGCTACTGTGTGTCCATGAGTAGCAAACCGTCTTTCTGTAAGGCTTATTGGAAAAGTATTGATCGTTCTGGACTAAATGTTTATCAGCACAGCACAATTATGGACACGTCTCCCTTAAACTCGTTCTCTTTCTGGCTCTTTGTCATTTTCTTTTTCTGGCTTTATTATTATTACGAAATATGTTAGCGAAGGATACAACTGAGATCACCAAATACCTATGATGTCATCAAAGCTCACCACCAGCCAAAGCACTACAGCAGGAAATCTCCATAGCAACAAGGGAGGGTTGCTGGTAAGATAAAGAGAATAGCCATATAGAACAGATTCAGCCCTCTACAGGTGCATTGACGCTGCCAGTATAAACTGTTGCAGCATTTATGTGTACAAGGCTACTGAGGGAGGAGGCAGGGTGTCTTTTTGTGTGTTTCTGTCTGTTTTACGGTATTGTGTGTGCTTGTGTGTGTGTCTGGCAGAGGATCAGAGTATTGCCCCACAGGCAGATTGAGTCTCACCATGCAGGGACTCCACAGCAGGTCTAAGTAATGTTAAGACAATACCAACACAACCCATTCATGAGCCAACATTAGATTGTATGCATACACAAACAACATAGATGATCACAGGGCTAATTGACAACAGCAGCTAATGATAAATGGATATTCCAACATCTCTTGGAAGATTAAATTACTTAAACCTCCAATAACAGGGGCAGCTGAAATAAGTTGTGAACACTTACATTGACATATTGTTACCTTTTAAGTTGATAATACTAACTAATTATTTATCCAGCAGTTATGGAGCAACATTATCATTAATTTGGAGTTGTGTTTATAGCAACCTGGCATATGTAAATGCTTATATAAACTCTCTTTTAGCTCTGTTGTTAGGTTCTACCAGCTACTGGGGAAAATGTCTTCCAAAGCTTCCAAATATTCACCAGCCAGTCGCTAAATGTGTCTGCTGAATTGGTGCTAAGCAGGTAGCACACAGTGGGTTTTTCGTTAAAAACAGCTGCCTGCTGTGGTCACAAACTGTGATGCTATGAGAACGGTGAGAGTGAACCGAAAGCGCAAGTCACAGGCCAGTCAGCCAAACAATAAGCTGAAACTCATTATAAAGTTTGGTAAAGCTGAGAGCATCTGCATATTCGGGAGCAAATTCTTGGTTGGTTCATCATTACGAGGGACCCCTTTCACGTTATCACTTTGTTTTCATTTTGGCATTTGAGTTTTATTTTAAAATATATTGATTACAACCATATAGAAGCTATCCAAACAAATGGTGTAATGTTGGAGGCTGTCAGATGTTGCTCAGATCGTAAAGCTCTCTGATGAAGCTGGTTTGACTTGACCTGAATTTATTTAGCACCCTTAAAAACAATTCGACATTTAAAAATTAGCACACCCATCACGGATTTCCCCAACATACATAACATGACATATACAAATATTCCACATTTTCATCCTTCACACCTGGTAAACATGGCTCACTTGTTTCTTTGTGACTTTTAATGGTCTGATATGTTCATGTTCACTGGCAGAGTCATCCCATTGACAGCTGGAAAAGATGGTTACTAAGGATGATGATGCTGTTGCTAGTGCTTCCAGAAAATCGAATTATTACTGGATGCTGATCAGTTCCAGTTTCCCGCCACCAGTACAGGAGACAAGGTGGGATTCCCTGTCCAAACATAATGTCCTATTTGCAAACACACTAAACTGTTTCAGACATCCATATGTAGACAACACATGCCAGCATACAAACATTTAAACCCAGATGTTAAGACGTATTGGAATTGTTTTCTAGCTGTTGGATTGGGTGATCGGCTGCCAGTCATCTCAGTTTTTGCTGTCAAAGCAAACAGACAGATGGTGGAGAGGGCGATGGTGTAAAACAGACAGAGAGAGAGAGATGTTGCTGAGCTCTACTGGATGACTCATCACTCTGTCACTGTGACCTTTATCTGCAACCCTTTCCACCTCTATTGTTCGATCCCTCCACTTCATTTTCATTTTCTGCACAACACCACACAACTACATTTCCTGCTGACTACCTTCTTCTACTTACTTTTCTTTTCTCCCAATTTGCGGGGGAAGATTTCCTTAGTCATTCCACAGTCAATGAACGCTTGCCAAATTCACGCTGCCAAGCCTCATTGTAAAAGAGATCTCTGCATATATCATATGTATTCAGCCGTGCATACGTAGTCATGCTGATATCATTACTCCAAAGTTTCTTCTCTAAGCTAAGCCACACATCCAGAGTTAGGTCATTGATTTTTCCTTGTTTTCGAAGGGCTGAAAAAACAACAGAAAGTGAAACCACATCCAGAATCAATAGTAGAGTACTCTACTCCGAAGGTAAGGACATATCTCATCATGAAAGTGATCATCATCAGCCTGGCTGCTCTCACCAGGCAGGTAGAGAACTTCCAAGGTCAATCTCTAAATATAGAGGGACCCCAGAGGGTGACATGCAGGGAGAGAGTCAAAATGAGGGGAAAAAATTAGGAAAAAAGAAGGATGAAGGGTCAAAATAAGCTAAGGTGGCAATTATGTTGCTTGGCTGGTTGTCATAGAGGAGAATGCATGTTGTGGAGTGCTATTTTGAGGCCTATATGCCATAATTAATTAGGAATACAAGGACTATTTCCTTGTGTCCAATTTTGGAATATTGACAGGAAAAGCATGTAATACACAGTCCACGGTGGTAGTGTCATGTTTTAACTTGTCTAGGTGTGGCCGTGTCCCATTTTCAACTATTGCTCATTCAAGTTAACAATAGGAAATGCGTCCAGTTGCAAAATCCAGTTACACTTTCAAAATAAAGCTTGCTGAGGTCACAGTTTGGTTAGTTTTAGGCTACAAAACTACTTGGATAGGTTTAGGAAAAGATCGTACCTGAAATCAGTGTAGACTTTTGGTCTCACATTGGACTCAAATAAACTTTGCTTTTTATACTACTGCCGGTACTGCACCTTCACACACATATGTGTACTTGTCATATTGTATCTAATCAAGACAAAATGTGACACAGGCATGATATCCTCTAGTGGACAGAGAGAAAGCAGAGCATGATTTATCATTAGTGCCATTATGTGCATGTGTGCGCGTTTGTGTATGTATATTTGGTTTAGCTTCTGCGTTATCCATTAAGGTTTCTTGTCTTGGAACTATTAAGAAACATGGAGTTAGTATGTCTATATCTAAATGTGTATTTGAGTGTGTGCACATGCCAAAACAATACAGTGGCTTATTACATCTGTGTGTGTGTGTGTGTGAGTGATCACCTGCTGCAGCACAAGCAGAGGTCACCCAGGACAAAGCTCCTCCCCTGCAGTCTGCTGTCATAAGTTGGATCAACACCCTCTTCTCTTGCTCACTCTCCTCCTCCCTCTCTCACTTCCACATGTTCTGCTGCATAGAAAAGGGTGGAGAATTTAGGCGTGCAGGTCTGCTGACTCACACACTCATATACAAATATGCTGATCATCTCACAATATATCTCAACTGAACTATTTGTGTGGGCTTGCAGTCAAATTATTCTCTGACTAAATTAATTGAATGTGCTTACATCGTGAGAATAATGGGTTCTATGCACATTATGGAGTTCTGGACACTCCCTGCACTTTCCTGTGGTCCTGGCCATCATTATTCCATACAAACAAATATTGGCTTTCTTACCCACAGCTCAAACAACACTCAGACAACACAGACATTTCTGTCTAGACATTTTGGGGCTCCCCATCAGCTTGGGATCCTGCCCAGCCAGTGCAGTGCACCAGCTGGCACATAGAGTCCCAATTAAAAATTACCAAATTAAATTAAAAAAGATGAATTTTATACAGTAAAAAGGTGTTTAGACGTGGTTACGGCAGCCATATGGGGTCATTAGTTCGAAAGCATTCTTAAGTTTCTCTGCATGGTTCCATCTGGTCTGCTCGGCTGAAAACAAAACAGAATCAATGGTCCCATCCTGAGACTTGGCACAACCTGAAGGTGAGAGGGAACTGGAGACAGAACTGAGGATCCAAAATGGTTAGAGGGTTAATGGCCTTCAAAACTCTGGGTCAACTGTGTGCCAGTAATATAAAACTATACCATCTCCACCCCCACGGCAAGCAAAATCAAGACAGATTCAGAATTTGACAGATTTGAGTTAATACTCCAATTACGGATTTTTAGGAAAATTGTGATTGTGGCAATCGGGCACTAAGGGCTGTAAAGTACTTATTTTTCCTTCATGCATATTGTGTCACAGCCACTGTTGCTGCCCCAACTGCTGAAACTGTTGGTAAGTGGGCCAAATCACCGGGGTTGTTTTCAGAACGCTGGCAATGTTCTTCCCCCATTTATCTCACGTCTCTCCCACCTCACAGATTGAAAACCCCTGCTGTACAGAGATCGTGCAATGTGCAGAGTTATCAGAGTGCCAGTAGTTTTCTATTGTTTGTTTTTTCCTAAAAGATCTGGGAGTGGCAAATAAAGATTGTTCAGGTATGATAAGGTTAAATTATGGCTCAGGTACAAGGTGATAATTCATTTATAGTGGGATTGGTTGAGGTTAAGAAAAAGATCATGGTCATGATTATGAACACTGAATTAATTCTCATATAAAATGTGACATGAAGATTGTCAGTGTACTAAAATTTTAAATGCAATATAGTTAAACATTAGAGGACGTGACTCACCCCTCCCCCAATCCTAACAAACCCAATCCCATATCCCATACTCTAAGTGCCCTGTCCCGCTAGTAAAACTGTGTTAAAGATGATTGCTGTGAATGTGGTGGATGATGAATCATTACACTGCTGACACCCTGCATTGGATATTGGTGGCTGGGCTCTTAGCTGCCCTCCATTTAGAATTGGACCCTCTTCATTTACATTCACGGATGATGAGGATTAAAGAGTTCCTGGCCATCAATCAGCATCCTTATGTAAGTGTGTCAATAGCATTCATTGAGACCCCCAGCCAGAGTGACAAATTGGTTATCAGCTCTTATGCAGAGTGAGCTACTGCTGCATTCCCTGGGGTCCCATGTCATCATCTTAATCAGTATTTTGACATTTTGATTGGAGAAGGATTGCGTAGTATGCTGAACGTGTCCTTGGGCAGTGGAGAATAGGAGAGCAAGGAGAACACATGAGGGAGCTACATATGGTATTCCTCAGGTATTCTCTGGGGAGTTGTGGAGTCTCTTTTTCTTTCATGTGTGATTCCCACTCTCTGCCTGAAGACATCATATCTGGGTTTTCACCTGGCCTACTTTCAAGCAGTGGAGGAAAGAAGGGCAGGGAAGACTGCTCTAGTTATTTTGGCTATATAATCATTGGACTCTCAGCTTGAACTTCATTTAGTTTGTGATTGCATTAAGAGTTGTTAGCATCAGTCCATTGTGTATGTGAGTGTGTGCCTACATGTGCTGAACAGGGCAATAATTAGTGGACTGTGATACAGTGTGCAGGCCTGCGAATGATCTGACTATAATCAGCAACTCATCAAATTGCAATGGAGCCTGCCTACGTATCCTGCGTACACTGAGGACACCACAGGTGGCAGACACATTTTACTTTATGGCATAGACTATTTGTGCAAAGCACACAAACAAACATGCAAACTTCCTTTAGATTTGACCTGGGACTTGACCTGTTCACACAGTGGTCACAGACATTCAGCAGGTGCTGCAGCTGTTGGCTCAACATCTCTCATTCCCTCAATTCATTGTGCTCATTTAAGTTCAGAAGAGGATTTTTCCTGTGTTTGTTTTCTTGCATTTTCCCCTGATATTCTTCCAAACCATAAAAAAACATGATTTTGCTTGGGGTGGCATGTATGTTCATTAACAAGTGTAGATGCAACAGGGGCACAGGACAACATTTCGGAAGATCTATTCCACATCCTATTGTCAGTTTCTACCTTTAAACATTGTTTTATCCCTCGTTCTCCTCTAAGACGCGCATGTTTTGTGGAAAACCGTTTCCACCCTGTGGTGGGCGATGCTTCCCCTTTAATGTGGAACAGCGAGGACAGGAGTGTCGGGGAAGGGGGAGCGCACAGGGATGGGGCGAGGCGCGCAAGAAGCTGTTAGTATGCGCTGCGATGCCCCACTGCAGCCCACGCGTCTCAACTATGGTGAATTATGGTGAAATATGAGAGACATGGGAAGAACCGGCAGCTCAGAAACATTTGGTCGTGATGAGATGACACAGCCGCTGGACATATTAGTCAAATAAGGGAAGAAGGACAGATATGAAGGAATGGACTCACGACCTCAAGGCACCTTTTAAGAGGAGACATACTGGATAAAAAAATACACGCGTCTGCGCAACAAGAGAATCAGGGTGAATTCCTGCATGCCATTATCTGAAATTATGCTGTAGTCCGACAGATAATGCTATGCTGCTTCGTTTAGTGCATGGAGTCTGTTGTGGCTGTCCATGAGCCACACAGCAGAGGGCTGCTAATGGTTTAAGCATGGCTGGCACCTGCCACTCCAAACTAACTCACTCGCGCTTGCCAATCAACTACAACAGTGCCATTTAATGTTTGAATATCTCACTGCATGAACTTGGCTGCTTTGTGGGGACAAATAATAGTTTTTCACTCATTAAAAAGGCCATCAGAGGAGCTGCGTTATTCCATGGAATGGGTTGTGAACATAAGCCTCCATTTGTTACTAATGTGCATCACTGGTGTATTCATATGGATATTCCCCATCAGAAAAAAGATGGTGGAATTTACGCGGAGGTAAAATTAGAATATAACATTTGAATGAGCTAAAACGCAAACCTTCAGGCGGAATACGGACCTGTTTGGGGGATCAAACAGGTGATTTCGCATTTAGATGAAATCGGCCAAAGCATGGGTGCTTCCGAGTTGAGATGCTGACAGCAGCGCCTCCTGCGACCTCCCATGCCCAATGAGTCTCTGCAGACATCAGGCTAGAGGATTACCTTTGCTGTTGCTGCAGGCGGCGGCGTATTGTTCTGAAGTGGGGGCGTCATATTTTGCTGGTGCCAGCATTTTAAAAAATTTCTTTATCACTTTATTCCCACCACAACATCATCCCCCACCCCCAAAAACCTCCAGCTTCAACCTGTAGCCTAGCTGCATCACAACATGTATCTGCTGGTCACTGAGGCGAGGGAGGTAACTCCTGCATCCTCATGCCTTGTCCCCCTCTCCCACTCCCACTGCTGCGTCGCTGCAGAGCCGGAGCTTCGGGTGATACATGGCTGGCAGAAAGGAGCTGCTCTGACCGCGGTGGCGGACTTTTGACCGGACACTTCTGCTGAGCCCGTCAACGCAGTACCACCAGAGGACCCATTGTGCTGTAAACAAGCCTTGCCAGTGCTAGTGCAAATAGGTAGGACTTGTTGATTTTCATTTAGATATTGTTGCATTTATTTACCAAATTACCCATATGTAACCATGTCTCTAAACTAAAATACATACATGTACATTATAAACCATTAATTTGATCAGAGACTTGATTAAGTTTTTCCCAGCTTTGGCAGGGAATCTTGGTCACATCACACATACTGGGAGAGGAAATTCATCTCAGTGAATGTATGGAGCACTCAGCATATAATCAGATTTGTTGGTTGTAATTGCACCCTGTGAGAGCTGATACAGTATTACTCGCTAGCATATTGATCCTGCAGTGGGCTCATGTGAGAGAGAACTCATAATCTAATACACATAGACACAAAGGAGCCAATTCACACAAATGGTTCCTGGTGGTTGTTTTTTTTTTCAACTGCCCTGCTCTTGCCTGTTTGCATTTCTAGGAATTATTGACAATTTTAGACTGTGAAAGATGTTATGTTTATCAAAATGAGACATATAAGAGATATATGCTGGTGAAGCTGTTGAATATGCATGTTCAAAATCTAAATAAATAAATCTGTTTAAAAGTATGATTTTTTTTGCTCATCTCCTAAATTATTGCAGCCTTTCTCTGCTCTCTGTACTGTCCTGTAGCCTTTTGCAGGCAGATCTGCCTGTACCTGAGCCCACGAGTGTGTGGCGCCTTTATCTCCTTTTGGCCCGACGTGGCCCCACCCTGTCTGAAACCTGCAGGCCCCATCTCCTTCCAGCATGACGGTTGCTACCAGCGACCCTGCAGACGAAGCAGCAGCACATCCGGGCCAGCCTCATGACCAGTACGACCCAGAGCCAGATCATGAGTGCTGCGAGAGGGTCGTCATCAACATCTCAGGCTTGCGCTTTGAGACGCAGCTTAAGACTCTCTCCCAGTTTCCAGAGACTCTGTTGGGGGATCCCAAGAAAAGGATGAGGTATTTTGATCCTCTCCGGAACGAATACTTTTTTGACCGGAATCGACCAAGTTTTGATGCTATTCTGTATTATTACCAATCAGGAGGGAGGTTGCGCAGGCCTGTTAATGTGACCCTGGACATTTTTTCTGAGGAGATCCGGTTTTATGAATTGGGTGAGGAGGCTATGGAAATCTTCAGGGAGGATGAAGGTTTCATAAAGGAAGAGGAGCGGCCTCTACCAGAGAATGAGTTTCAGAGACAGGTGTGGCTGCTGTTTGAGTATCCAGAGAGCTCAGGTCCTGCTCGCATCATTGCCATCATCTCTGTCATGGTGATTCTTATCTCTATTGTCAGCTTCTGTCTGGAGACACTGCCAGTTTTCCGAAATGATGATGAGGAGATGTACAATTATCCATTCCAGTCCACGTCTAACGTCACCTCTACCTATGATGGCTCAACATATTTTACAGACCCTTTCTTCATCGTGGAAACTCTCTGCATCATCTGGTTCTCTTTTGAGTTCCTAGTTAGGTTCTTTGCCTGTCCCAGTAAAGCTGGATTTTTTGGCAACATCATGAACATCATTGATATTGTGGCCATCATCCCCTACTTCATCACCCTGGGCACAGAACTAGCAGAGAGGCCAGAGGACAGCCAGGCAGGCCAGCAGGCCATGTCTTTGGCCATTCTCCGTGTCATTCGTCTGGTCAGGGTCTTTCGTATCTTTAAACTGTCACGTCATTCCAAGGGGCTGCAGATCTTGGGACAGACTCTGAAGGCCAGTATGCGTGAGCTTGGCCTCCTCATATTCTTCCTGTTTATCGGTGTGATCCTCTTCTCCAGTGCTGTCTACTTCGCCGAAGCAGATGAGCCACATTCCCAGTTCAGCAGCATCCCTGAGGCGTTTTGGTGGGCAGTGGTTTCCATGACCACCGTGGGCTACGGAGACATGGTACCAACAACAATTGGAGGAAAGATTGTGGGATCTCTCTGCGCAATTGCCGGTGTGCTGACTATTGCCCTGCCTGTACCTGTCATTGTGTCAAACTTCAACTATTTCTACCACAGAGAGACAGAGGGCGAGGAACAGGCACAGTATCTGAATATCCCAAGTGTGCCTAAAGCCAGCTCAGCTGACGATCTAAAGAAGAGTGGTCGGAGCGGCAGTGGATCCACTCTCAGTAAATCTGACTATGTGGAGATCCAGGAGGCTGTGAACCACAGCACAGAGGACTTCAGACCAGAGGGCATGAAAACAGGAAATTGCACCCTGGCCAACACTAACTATGTAAACATCACTAAGATGCGTACAGATGTATAATGTGAGCTACTATAGATGGTTAACTTTAGCTGGAGTCTACAGGGACAGTAACAGGGAGGATGAAGGTATGACTCCCTGTATCGACAAACATATGGCACACAGTAGAGTCCAGAGCAGATGAGTGAGATTAACTTGGTGAAAAGGTCAGTAGTGAGGACCTCATCTCCCGCATCCTATGGCGCATATCATAGAACTGCCACCTGTCTTATTTAGGACATTGTCAGTGTCTGCATGGAGTTAGTCTTACCTATGTGACAGTAGTCGTCCTGCTCGCAACAGTAGCCAAATAGTAGCCTAACCAGTAATAATCAATATTAACAGCGCAAAGGGAACAATAGTTTCTACCTTCTTGCTCAAACTGCCCCAGGAGAAGTTGCACGACAACAATAATTTAGATGAGCGTCACCTTTATTTTTAAATGTAACTTAACATAATAACTTCTGATTAAAAATAGGCCATTCAATCAGCATTTAGGAGCAACTTTTATCTGCTGCTCTAACTGCCACGGTCCTGACTCAGAGAAAAAAACAAGATCACCAACATCACTGCTCTGTCATGGGTGAATTGAGCAACGGAGAGCAAGCGATACTAATATGCTTTTGGCCAAATGGTCATTTGTGGCTTTCTCTGTCAGAGAAGAAGCCTGAGTGCACTCGCGTCCCTCCCCAGGCCCTAACTAGATATTGTCTAGTACAAACTAGTGGCCTGTGTAGAGACCAACAGATGACAGTTCTGTGCTGTAATTCTGGACCACAATAGCACAGTATCTTCTTTTTCCTGCCATTTTTTCCTTGATGAAGTGGATTTACCGTACTCTCGCCATGACTCTGCCTTTTTTTTGTTTCCAGCCAATGGAGGCTAGCAGGTGAACAGAAGAAATGTCTCACTAAACAGAGTGAATGTCTTCTTTATTTATTGGTTTGTCCATTTGGTTTGTTAAAATATATGTTTTTTTAGTAATATGATGAATGTGTGCTTCTCCTACATTTGGTTAAAAGACATGATGTAGAAAGAAACATAGTGAATATATTCTCTGTAGTGTTCTGAGTGAGTGCCTATTTCTCCATCTTCTTAACTGCACCTTTAAGTGTCTCTTTAGGTCCAAGTGTTCAGTTTGAAACCACTGCCCAGCATAAATGTTGCTGTTCTTGACTTCATAGCATTCCATGTTTGTAGAAATAGACAAAATGAGATTAAGGAGCAAACTAAAGTGAGATTTTAGTTTGTTGTTTTTGTCAGACTCTAATTTCAATACAGTTACAGCAGGAAAAGTTAACTAGTTTTTTTGTATAATTCATCAAGGCTTTTTATGTTATTTACTCAAAACATTTTAAGTAACAGTTTTTCTAAAGTCCCTCTACCAAAGAAAGAGCTCAGTTATCAACAAAAAATAATTCATGACACCTTTAAGGTGCATCTATTGTCATACCAGCAATGCCAACTTTGTATTATTCATTCTTGCTGGATAAGGGGTAAGAAGCAAGCGTTTAAGTCTGCTGTGTGATATCCAAAAGCTCATGATCAGTACAGGAAAAATGTATTGCTCTTTCCTAATGAAACAGCTAAATAATTTTAGCCTGTCAAGCCTTCTTTCCCACACATGTCTCCCCTTAAACAGTAGATCAAATTAGTCAACTTTGCCTGCAAGAAAAAACAAAAATATTTTTCAGTTAACTTATAGATTTTTATAGTAACAAGTGTTTCCAACTCAATTATCAGGTCACCAAAGCCGCCTGGCATACTGTATCTTGGGTTGTAAAAGAGATACATTTTTCTCAGTATTTATTTATTTATTTATTTGTTTATTTATTTATTTATTTGGTACTCATACAGTTTGAACAATCATTTTATTGGCGGTGCATTGCCCCTATAATGCAGGACCTATAGGCTATGTGTCCTCCATCAGCTTTTTATCAAACAGATGCTATTCTGCTATTGTAGTGCTGCATGTCCTTTGAAGTATTCATTGTAGCATGAATTAGTATGAATAATACTTAAAAAGCAAACTGACATGAATATATTCCTATATCTGTAGAGGTACTGGCGCTATGTGCAATATACTGTATGAAGTATGTGTCATTCTTTGCATATGCATCTTTCTGCCATTGCTATCTGAAATATTGTTGACTCACAATCTGTGTGAAGTATTTACACAAAGAGGGTTGTGTTTCCACAATAAGATTTGCTAACTATCACTAATGTAAGAAGGGTTGAGAAACTAACAACATGAGAGGAAATAAAGAAGGTTTGAGAGAAAGTCAGATGAGAGTCCAAAGCCACACTGACTCCAGAACAGGGATAGCTAATCCTATAATGCATAGTTCACACATTAACTAATGTCCTGTCAGCTTTAAAGTCTTTATGGTCAGTTGTAATCACAACCCAGTAACTGTATCTCATAGTGAAAACACAACAACAACTACCAGCCCAGTTGATGGACAGAGATTCAAACAGTCAGTCAGACTTTTTGGTCAGCCAAGTGTATCATAATGCTCCAAGGGACTGTCTTGAGTGCCCATATTTCTGATATATAGGCCCAACATGCTGTGTGTAGTGTTGTCTGTGCATGTGTGTGTTTGTGTGTGAGAATGAGAGAGAGAAAGAGATTGTGAAAGAAATAGAGAGCTTTCAGATACATACAAGCTGAGCATGTAGGTTTTAGAGACAATGTGGTAGCAGTTGTTTAAAACACTGCTCTTCTTGACTCCAGGCCAGAAGGACTATGGTGCTCCCTTATATTCTCTTCTATCCTACCACACTGTTTATGGCCTTTGTGTATATTCATCACATGCACATAGCATATTAAACAAAGAAAACTGAAAGGAATGTCCTGTTAAACCCACTGGAGATAAGATCTACAAGCGTGTGTTGACTTGTGAGATAAGCTTCGGTATCAGCCAGGGCCAGTTACTGGGAATTGAAGAGAGGAGAGGTTGGGAGGGAAAATATGATAATGTAAGGTAAACACTGCCCCTGTATTGTGATGTACTTGTATTTTTCTAAACTGTTCTTGTGTACTGGAACACCTATGTGACTTTATGTGGCTTGAAAGCTTCGTCTGTACTGCCGTCTTTTCCACTCTTGTTACCAAGCACACTACTGAAGTGACACTCTGTCAAGACAAAAACACTCTCTTGGAGAAACCAACAGGACTGCACATCAGGATGATCTGAACCGAGGACAACACATCTTTGCTGTACTTCACAACACAAACAAGAGGACACTTGACACACACATTCACACTCGCCTGACATTTGAACACAGCCAGTGTACACACACTTCCTGTGAACATACACCTTTATGGCCATGTCCGCTGTTCGGACAGACACATTGTTCTGTCAAACTTCAAGGCCTCAAAAGGAATGGACTTAAACCCACTGCTGGTGGTGAATACACGTAGCCATGTAAACAATGTATCTAAGAGTTACAGCTGCTTTTAATGATGTCTTAAAATGCCTAAAGCTTCAGCTTTAAAATGAGCTTCTGCCATGTACAGATTCCTGTATAGCAGGGAATCAAAGTGTATGCTTGCTGAAATCATCCAAGAAACTTAAGTTGTATAGTAGGTGAATTATCGCTTAGGTTTAATATGCTCCAGGTACTACGGATGGAAGTATATGAACAAATCAAAAGGGAAATATAATTTCTATGAGAACTTTAACTTATTTGTGTCATCAGACACTGTATAATTGAACTGTTGTTTTTTTTTCACTATGTTTTTCTATTTGAATGTTATGACACACCTTTGAGCCTCACATAGAGCAGGGGCTGAGGTTTGACTGAAATACACATGCAGGCCTTTGTCAAGTAGATTCTGTCTGTACTGTCTTAATACATATTTATCCCCTGACAACCACCTCCACTTCCTGTACTCCTCTAACTTCTTCAACTATTTTAATCTTAAATGTGTGTGTATGAGATTTAGATAATCCTCAGCTTCTTCACTGTATTGTGGTCTCATGGTGGTACTTAACGATCTGTATAAAGCCTGTGTTTTTTATACCATTGTATGGAAAAAGACTAAACCAAGAAAGTTTCACTCAAAGGAAATATGGATCTGAATGCTTGCCATGCCTGTCCGAAGTACAGTGAATATAAACTGATTAATATAGATAATCTACAGAGAGATACTTTCGTCATTCATAATAATTGTGAATTATAGAACTATTATAAATAATAATGGTCTTAATGATGATATCAATAATAACATCTTTATGATAACCTCAAGCTACTGGTGTGTCTTTCTCGTGTGGTGTAATAAGTTTCACCTTTTGTGAAGATTTAGGCAAAAATACAAATAGATTTTCAATTCTAATAGTGTTTGAGCCAGTAACTTCCATCAAATCAGTGACTACATAAAATCCTACAATTTGTTGTAGGTCCTATGCTAAAAACATAGCAAAGACACTCAAGAATGCATTTTGTAACATATTAAATACTTCTTTGGTGCTCATAAAGCATAGCAAAGGCTTGAGAAAGAAAAGTTCCACAAACTATATAAATTGATGAAAGCACCAGTGGAGCGGCCGGTCTCATGTCCATTACAGAAGGTACATTTGAATCGACTATCAAACCTCATCTCCTCAATGGTTTTGTGTCCCGCTTCTCTCCTTAAGTGAATCTTGTGCTCTCTGTGGTCTACTGAGAAAGCAAAGTGGTCTATTTATAAAACAAGCAAGGAAGAAAGTGAGCCAGAGAGGGAGGATGAGAGAGGAGAGCAAAACGCTCTTGACTCCTGGTTCAACATAGAGTGGGACAAGTACAAACATCCACTGTATCAGTGCCATTTCATAGAGTTTAACACTTCCCCGAGCAGCTGGAAATGTTTGTCTCTCCTCTTGTGTCTTTCCCTTCTGCCCTCATCTCTGCTGCTTGTTCTTGCTTTCCCTCTCTATTATTTGCCCCTCTCATATTTCATTTCCCACACATTTTCTCTTGAGTTCCATCTCTGCCTCATCAGCAGCGCTAAGCACCAAAGTAATGCACAGTGGGTGATCTGATTCTCTACTCAGACATATATTAGCAGGAGTATAATGCTCCCTCTGGCCATCTCAGTTGGCTGGGTTTCCAGGAATGTCAGCTGAGGACAGTAGCCAGGCAGCCTCCAGATAACTGACGTGTATTGATCCACTGATTGCTGTTTGATTAGCTTGTACAATTTTAAACAGGAACTTCACTCAAGTTCTCTTTAAGACAGACAGTTTTTTCTAACTATAGCACACATCTGTGGTTTGTCCCGTCTTACAATGTGTGTGAGGCTGTTATCCGCTCCTGTCCTCACTTACTTGCTTTTTGTAGGCAACGTTTACAAAATGATTTAAAGTGGCCATAAAAAAACAATAAAATTAATATGTCACCAATAGGTTTTCCTGCCCCGTTTCCCTCCTAAGGCCTGTCATTTTGATGGACACAAGTGCACTTAGGTTTGCATGTTGTATGAGGCAATATCCAATAGACCAAGTAAATGCCTCACATGCTGTGAACATTGCCCATTGCAATATGAGCTGATTTGTTACCTAATACACAGCCCAGTTAATGGCCTGTCAACCTGAACCTTCTTTATAGAACACCAGGTTCCATAGGGGAAACCTGCATATGGGCACATCTGTACTATTTGTGTGTGTGTGTGTGTGTGTGTGTGTGTGTGTGTGTGTGTGTGTGTGTGTGTGTGTGTGTGGAGGAGGGGAAGCCCCTTTTCCATCATTACCAACAGTGGAAGCCCCCTACACTAACCTCCTCTATTAATAGCACATACAGCCGGATCCCTTTCTGTATAGGGAATATCACCCTTCTTGCTCTAAATAGCTAAACTGCCAGGGGACTGTGTGTATATTTTGTAGTTTATAGTCATTCTAAGTGTGGAGAAAAAAACATAAGATGATTTTCTTTAAGGATAAAAACTACAACATAAAAAATATATATTTCCAAAAAAGATTCAGGGACGATTGTTGAAATAGCAGTTAATAACAGCGGAGGTGGATTGGGAGCAGGGGTTAGACTTGGAAGAGATGAGGAGGTGGACGGATGAGAAAAGAAGAACATCACTGGGGAGCTTCAGTCTGTCAATGTGTTTAATTAGCTGAATTGATTTATAGGTTTGTCCTACATTCTGTAGGCTGTTCTACATCATTTACCTTTATTTACAGCCAAACACCACAGCAGTCTTCAATATTGTCTTACACTAATAACACACATAAATACATCCATATATAACATATATGGAGAAGTATTCCCTATAAACAGAAAGGGAACACACTGCTGTTAATATTTTCATCCATGCTGTTTCTTTACTGGACTCCATCTGTCTTTATCTCCGTCAAATACAAAATGAAGCATTTGGAAGCAACACAAACACAAGGCACAGAGAAACATGTTGAGAAGCATAACAAGTTAATCTACATAGCCCAGCTTACCAAGCACTGCAGTGACCTTTAGACAAAAACGTTCCCAAGAATTATGCATGATAAAACAAAGGAGTAAAGGAATACACAATGTTGCACCATGCTCCCTTTTTAACATAAATATTGCTACATAATAACAAGAATTGTCTTGAGTACAGAGACTCAGTTACACTTGAGAGATGACCTCTGTACAGGCTGCAGAAAAAAGAAGAAGAAGAAAGCTCTTTTATGTATAAGTGGGTATGAGAATATGAAGGGCCAACATCCCACTCATCTAAAGAGTTTTATTAATACAGTGAATATCCTGTGTGTATCTGCACACATCATGATGTCCAATAACCCTCATGAATGACCTGAAGAGGTGAAACTGAGCCATGTGCAAGCAGTGAACATACATTACAGTAAGGACACACATACATCAGGATTTTTGGAAGTTTTAAGATATTTCATTTAAGTTAAGTCTAACAAAAGATGTCCTCATCAGTCAGCCACATGTATATTTCTATTGGCTGAGTGCTGATGGTGATGATGGTCTTCCTTTAATGATTCTCTTTAAGGACCTGATGAGTTTACCTTGTGGCTCACACATAAACACATAACCATACTCCTCCTCATTCCCTTTCTGTTATCCTATTTGCGCCCATGCACTGTCCATGAGCAGGCAAGCAAATGTCTGTGTATATTCTCTATGTGCATCACTGATGAACTGTGCAGTGCACTTTACACCTTTGCTATGGTGTGTAATTTTTACTTTCTCTCTACATCCTTAAGTATGGTGTATAAACAGAAAAAGTACTGGGACCCTTTACTTAAGTAAAGTAGTAATAGTATGTCACAGCAAAATACTGCTTTCAAACCCTACATAAGCAAAAGTATGAATATTATCAGCACGATTTCCTTGAATTAAAGACCTCATTGCAGAAAACTCTTTCAGTGTTTTTACCCTTATATGGGATGTTTTGGGATAATTGGAGTTAAATGTGGCAATACCCAAGTAAAGTAGGCTGCAAGTACCTCAAATTTGTACTTAGGTACAGTACTTAGATTCCACAACTGTATAAGCCAAATTGTTTCACATTTTAAATGTTTAGGTGTCAACTTGCACTAAATACTGATACAATAAGTATAATACATCCCTCAAACAATGAAAATTGTGTCTAGAACATAGAAAGATGGAAAATGAATGACACATTTCATATTTTGCTTTCATTTTTGTAGAAACAGACAATAGTTTCAGTTCTACATTTCTTTCTTTTGTTATTACAAAAGAAGTCAGCAGCTGCAACAGAAAGTAGGACTGACAATAATCATTAACAACCTGGACCAAAAAAATCTCAATTCCCATATACCAAAGTAAACCCATTTTTAAGACAGCAGAGACATTCTCTTCTGATGTTAAATGTGTTGATGAACATCAAGGAATATTTTATAGTCCATGCGGAGAGGTAGGTAAGGTTGTGTGTGTGTGTGTGTGTGTGTGTGTGTGTGTGTGTGTGTGTGTGTGTGTGTGTGTGTGTGTGTGTGTGCGTGTGTGTTGAAGTACAATAATAGTCACCACAATGAGGAAACAGGCAAACGATATCCACTTCCTCTCCTCCTCTCTGTACCTCCACCCACTCATCGCTCACAGACATGATATGGAGGGCTTAAAATATCCCATGAGCATAAATAATTCATAAATTCAAAAACCATGATCTATAATCCCTCCTAGTCTCTATTTTACTCATCTGTTTCTTCCTGATTACTTGGTCCCTTTTGGTATATTCTGTCTTTCTTCAGGTGTGTTTTTATTATATCCTGCAGGTTTTAAGTTTGCTTTATTTATTTAAATCAGATTTTCCTCAATCAAGGATGCTGTAGTAGATTTGCAGATGTGGTCACACAGTCCCACAGGACACACTCTAATCAGCTCTTTGTTTTTGTTCTTCATTCTTCTTAGTGTATTGATCAAGTATGCATCAGAAGTGCATTACATAATAGGGTGGTGATTGGAGAGCATTAGCAGTGGATGGTTACTTAGCTTCAGTAATTGTATCTTGAACTCAAGGGTTAATTTACTCTCCCTCCATCCTTCTGGCCCCCTGTGTTCAAACACCAAACCAAGCTCTTTTTTTCAATTAGACGTGGCTATATAGCGTCCTTAAATGGGTCTCAGACTATTAACAAAATCTGGGATAATAATGGAGAGTAACCTAGACTTTTCACCTTCCATCTGCTTTATAGCTAATCACTTATCAGCACCAATCAAGGATGAAGCAATATGTACAAAATTCCCTTTCCCCTTCCCTTTCTCTTCCCCCTTGCCCGCTTTGTCCTTGTAGTTGCCTACCCCTACTCTCTTTGGCCTATTTTTGTGACTCTAATGAGAAAACTGAGCAGAGTGTTGGCAGTAACAGCTCTGGGAGGAACAGGAAAAACACAGAAGTGTGTATATGTGTGTGAGTGACAGAAGAGCAGTAGGTCAGGCCTGTTGAGACGCGTGGTCTAGGTTTCCTGGAAGAAGACAGCGCTACTCATGAATATGGATTGAGATGGTGGAAACACACATCTCAACAACAGCCAGAATTATCCAGACTTGTGTCAGACTTTGTAGCCTGCAAAACTAACAGTGAGATACATATTGTTGAATGCATCTCATCTACTAAATAAGGTAATGCCTTGAAAAATTAAGAATCTAAACTGCAGAATGGGGCAAAATAAATTTGAGCATATGTCCCAAATATTTTTCGATTTAGTCATCTGTACCTAAAATATTAATAAGACTAAAATATTCATAAGATTTTATTACAACCAGGAATGCTTATTAGGAAGTACCAACCATAGAAAAATAAATATGGAATTTGCTTTCTTCATTTCATATTTGAACAATTGAATCAATTCTGTTATGTCAATTTTTTGGAGGGATTAGTGTATCCTCACCTGGCAATCTGAAACTGACTCTAGACAGGTCACATTTTCAAATAAATCTAACCAAAAACTTGGGAACTAAGGTTTAGGGAGTGAACAAAGTAAGTGTGCAGTGCCACCAGAAGCCTGCAGAGGGAAGCATGGTCATACTTTGTATGACTCTCCATGTGACACTGTACCGTCCATGCTCAGTCAGTCAGGAGCCAGACAATGGCATCTCCTCCCCAGCCTGAGGCTCCAGTGGTCATCCAGTGGAAGCATCTGTGCCAGACAGTTTACCCTTTTGATCTGTATGGCAAATATGAAATACAATATAGGTATTTACTTATGCATATGCAATAGATCACATGATGGAAATATCACAGATAAAACACCTTTAGGGAATGCAGGAAAAGAAAGCATCAAAGGATAGGTTCACTTTTTTGAGCCCATTTTAAAAGAGCCCATGTGTGCATTGAAAGACTTTTTATTGTAGTAGCAATCACGTAAAGTTTCCTTCATCACACAAAACAGATAAGACACAGTATGAGATTTTTTAAAAAACCTGTGGAGCGGGAGAGGAAGCAGGACAGGATGAGTAGAGATGCTGAGGGAGTGAGAAAGGAGTGAAAAGCAGGACTTAAGAGGAGAGAGGATACAAATGTTTGAGAAGGAGCCCGGGGAAGAGGAGTGTAGAATTGGTGAGAAGAGGACACAAGTGGAAGCAGAAGTCTGGTGAGTGAGGAAACGAGAAGAAAAGGAGGTGTGAAAACAAAAGTGTGGAAAAGAATTTGGGGGGGTAATAGGAAATGAGATGTAAAAAAAAAAAAGGAAGAGGAAGAGAGAAAATTAGAGAGAAATGAAAATGTGTTTAGAAGAAGCGAGTGAAGAACAAAAGAGTAAAAGAGAGCAGAGGTGCCATGAGTAGATGTAAGAGAATAAGATTTGCATTTAATCTATTTTGCATATGAAGCAAAGCCTGCGAGCTAGTTCAGGCAGGTCAACTCGAGCTGCGCTGATTACACACATGACATGCATTATTCCATAATCACTAACCAAGCGCTCCCTTCCAATCTGGCGGTCTATTTAAACTGCACAATTTCCCAGGTCTCCCTCTGCTGTCAATTGCCTTGCATCCGTATTGCTGCTGCTGCTGCTCTGTAAGCTGTTGCTGCTCTGTAAGTTGTAAGCCCCACCACCACCCCAGCATCCACCATTTAATAAACATTCCATGTGAGTTGGCTGACTGAACTTAAGTTTATGATCAGAATTTGTAATACTTTTTCTGTTCATATTTTTCTTCTTTCAGTGCAGTAGGTTTCCATGCATAAATGAGTGGAGCTGAGAGAGTGAGAGAAGTTAAGAAGAAAATAGGAGGAACGGAAAGAGAGTAATCCAGTAGATCAAATAAATATATCCTAACCTGCAATTCATTCATTCATTCATTCATTGAATATATGTTCTTCTGTTGATTGTTGGGGATCCTTGATTTGGAGATTATTAGGGCATGGATCCACATGTAGCAGAATTATCAGCTATATATTAATTCTGTGTACTCAAGCATAGTTAAACAAAAATAGGTTTCTAGATTAGTAGTGCTGTTTATGCCCGAGCCTGGCCCCAAAATGGTGCATATATCTTTCATAAATGGGATTAATAGCATTCCAGCTTCCCCCACTGAGGTAGGACAGCAACAATCAATAAATGCAGGATCAGAATTGTAACGAGACCAGGTAGAGAAACCAGGATTACAACTTTTCCTTAATCTTAGTGAAAAAAAGAGTTTTCCCCAGAAGACATTAGGGAAGGTGAGACAACAGCTTCTGCCAGACTGCGGCAGACATGTTCAGATATGTTCATAAATAATGGCATTCATGAGAGAAAGAGTCATGTGTGCACTCTGTACATTTCTTTCATAAATCGAACTGCAGCGTCTGTATCTATGCATGTAACTATTTTCAGTTCACTAGTTAGCGAGCTGAACTGAACATTCCGCCATGTTTTAGTTCAATCAGTGAGAAAACGCAGTCACAGCTCTGGTCAAGTACTGAACGATTTGGTGAACAAATCTTGTGAATAAATCTTTTTTATGGACGATTCATAGTGATTCAGTACACTGAAAAGAACTGCTGTGCCCACTACTAGAAGAGAGACTGCTGCTGTTGTCCTGTAGCTACTGGAGAGGAGCTGCCAGCTGCTGCTACACAACCTCCTGGACCTCGTTGAATACAGCAGCCAACATACCCATACCCATGTTTTTCTATATAGAGCGATATCTTTATATAATATTGTTTTGTTTTTTTTGCTTGCCAGCTTTTCATTTCTCACTGAAATGCAATTAAATGACCAGACATTGCTTTTGGATTGAACACATACTGCCGATACTGCCTGTCCTGTTACACTGGACCTTTAAAAGGATTTTTTTAATACAAGGGAGATACTGATTTGTTACCAACCAAGGTTCAATTTGATTTGCAGTTATATTATATATTACATTATAGCCTATGCTTTAAGCAAAAAATACCCTGTAAGAAAGTGAAACTGTATTGAATAAAGGTCTGTATGTATTGTCCTCTGAGCACTCAATGTTTTGTGTGACTATATAATGCTGTCTGATATTATAGCCTACATATATTGTCATTACAGCCTGTGTTTTCATAACTAAGCTATCATAGGCCCATGTTGGTATTAAATGTAATTATAGCATAATTTGGTAGTATGGGTTGAAAACTTTGGCATATTTTGGGTCTGTCATGCTTTTATTCGACTACTATGCAGTATCTAATTCCAGCCTTATTTAGATGTGGGTGTCTAGTTATGGTATAGCTAAGAGAAAGTTATCTTGACTGATGTTGGTCAATAGAGAATAAGGCATCATGGCAGAGGTTAGGAAACAACCCTTTTTTAATCTCTTCTCTCTCTCTCTCTCTCTCTCTCTATCTCTCTCTCGCCCTCTCTCTCCTCCCCTCGAGATAAAGCCACACAGCTTTGGTTGGAGGACGAAGAAAAACAGGGATTTTGCAAGCGGGGAATTGGCCAAATTAAACGTAATCATGCTGTTGTTATATCACTCTCACATCTGGCCCCAGGGTGATTGGCCGGGGCACCTCCGCCGTGCCTGCTGTCTGCGCGGTCAACCCGGGGGTAACAGGAAGCGCGTTGCGGTCCGTCGATCCAGTGCGCACTAACCATGCCTCCGGCACGGCCCGGAGCACCAAACTTTCACCAACAACGCCCGGAAGTCTGTAGGATCTCGACGGCACTGAAGGTAGGCCGCTTTCCTCTCCTCGAATAGCATCTTACAACAAGTGCTACAGGTTCCCGTGTGATCGCTCACCATGCGTTTTTTTTTTTTTTAATCCAACCAGTTGTTGCACAGTCCCGCTGGGTGAACTCTCGTCTGTCTCTGGGACAACAGACAAATCACAGCTTAGTTGCTTTTGCATACCTCTTATAGCTGACTTCACTGGGAAAAGGAAAAGTTATAGACACACAACATACACAAATCTGTGCACATCTGAATATGGAACAGGTGCATCGGAGGAAGGTGCAACTTGAAAACAATGAGGAACTCTCTCACACTGCCTCCCTTACTTTGTTTAATTATAAAATGTATTTAAAATATTTTTTCCAGCATTAAGCGAGGCTCCTAAGGGTTTTCAAAAAGGAAAAGTTAATATTTATGCAAACAGATTTTTTTTTTTTTATATCAAAGTCAATTCTTCCTTAATAATAATAATGGTATGGTATGGTTTAATCTACTTATATTCTGCCTCACTTCACTGGGAACAAGCCTGGCATTATGACTTTATTTATTATTAAAACTATAGCCTACATAGTGTTTAATAAGTGTATCATATGCATTTCATGTAAAACATTCATCTGCATAGTGGTCGCTACAGATGTCACAAAAATGTAAAGAAGTAAGCTTCAAGTGAAGTGGTCCACTTATTACCTACTGCCTCAGTCCAGAGGAGAAGAGGTGCCTCTGCAGACTGTTCTTTGGTCAATGTGCTGCTGCAGCTCCCAAAAACACTGACATATAGATGGACAAGAATAATTCGATAACTGTTTCACTTAAGGTTATATGCAATGTTGTATTTAACTTTGTCTGATGAAGGGGTTCGTGCAGCCATCTCCACACATATCCTCTTTGATTGAAGTTCAAACTGTCATTAATCTGGGCGCAAACTTTTCTGAATTGAAATTGATTTAATCATTTTCTCCTCAACTATCACCAACGGAAAGTGACAATTTACCTGATTGTCTCTTTTAACACTATTTACATTTTCATAAGCTGGTACATACACCAGTAGACAGGTTCCATGCTGCCCAGGTTAGTAGAGAGAAAAGTCTTCTGAGAAAAACTGGTACAGTATGTGTCATAGGATTATTTTACAAGCAGATGTGGACATTCACTCAATTTGCATGGTGTATTTTGGCATCTGTGTGTGTGTGTGTGTGTGTGTGTGTGTGTGTGTGTGTGTGTGTCTGTGTGTCTGTGTGTGTCTGTGTGGATGTCGTGCATGTGTGTTGCTTGATTGTACGCCACCTGAGATTAGTGATATGTAAGAGAGAGTCAGACCAGATGGCCATATTTTCCTCGTCTGGATTGGGCACAAAAAAGGCTTCTAAAAAACAACACAATATTCCTGTAAATGAGACGGGCTTAATCCCCACTGTGGAGGAGGAATGCCAGGATGGGATGGGGGGTGGAGGCAGAGGGTGGCCTGGGTATGGCCTGGGTAGACACAAAGGGATGAGAGAGAGTCTGTTTGACTGCTTTTGAAGTCAAATGAAATTGTTATTCATTTAACCTTTTGGCTGTGCTTTGTGAGCAAATAACCCTCTTCTTGCAATGCGGAGGGATGATAACACTTGTTCCCTGTTCAGTTGTTTTAGGAGTTGATGAGAATCAATATATCTATAGGCAAATCACTCACAAAGACAAAAAGACTTCTTCAAGGCCCTGAAAATCTATTTTCTCAATTGGCTTATTACTGTGAGTAATGGGATCCTATGTGTCATGTGCACAATGTTTTCTGTCAAAGTTAGAACAGCTTTAGTTATCTCTCATTGGAGGTTTTTATGTTTCCTTGTTTCTTTGTGCTCTTCTTGCTGGTTTTAAGTCAGCAGGATTTAGCAACATTTGAATTATCTTATTCAGCTGTTTGACGACTGTCAATCAAATATGATCAAACCACTTACACAGTTCTGATTAAGCAGATTGGAGTTTTTAAAAGTTAAACTCTCATTAAATAACAACAAAAGTTTCTTCAATTTTGATTGTTGCTTATTAAGTCATGAACATTTAATGTTAAGGGGGGAAAATTTCACAAGGGAGTTTTTCCAGTATATGACCTGATGTGCTGTTAAATCCTTCATCATGTAGAAAGAGCTGTAGCATGCATTGTTTATGCTTTAATAATAGTTGCTTTCTGGCGAGGTTGCTGCACATGTGTGTTGGGTGTGTAACAGACAGACCCATGCTGGCACATCAATCTTTTTGTCGACCTCTGTGCCAGTAATTGAGGATGTCCTGTCAAAGCAATAAGAGTTGACTTGGCAGACATGTCTTATTTTTATTTGTTTACCCAAACACACAAAGCAGTTCATTGTTTGTCCATATTTAGAAGTAGTGAGACGCAATGTGACTGCATTGCAGTTGACTTGTATACAGTAAATTACTTCGTACCTCAGACATAATATTTTGTGTTTTTATAGAAACAGAACACAAAGTATTATTATTTATCTTATTCCATCAACAGCACTAATACTGAATGTGTGTGTTAACTTCATCTTAGTGCTGATTTAGTGAGTGTCAGTGAGTCGCACATGGACCACAATAAAATATCCCTAAATCTTTATAATCAGTTAATTTATTACTCTCATTGAATGAAAGTTGGTAAGCTTATATAATTGCCCTCAGTTTTGTCAATTTCTAAAGTAGGCCTACTATGGGCTTTTTTTAGATGCTCTATGGGAAGTTTTTTATTTATTAGGAAGTGACTGTGGTCGCGCTGTTGTTGCTGTTTGTGTGTCTGTGTGTGTATGTATGAGTGTGTGTGTGTGTGTCTTGTCAAAAGGCCAAGTGAGGATTTTGGTCCCAGCTGCTGTGCACTGGGACTTGGCCTGGAGCCTGCAGACACACCCATGTCAGCATCAGCAGCTTACATCTTCTGAATGCCTCATGGAGGTTGCATGTAGACAACAAATCTGCTCCAGACAAACATATGGAATAGGGATAGCTAATATGGGCAAAAATAATTTTTAGATATTTTCTAGCATTTTATTAAGATATTTCCTTTCACCTCTCTTTAATTCTGTGTGATGTGCATGTCATTTAAAAGATATTTATGTATTGGTGAACAATTGAACTTCCACTCCTTGAATTCTTGTTGTTTAACATACTACAGTCACTCTGGGCTTGGCTGTAGATAGTAAACAGTTTATCTTGTAATAGTATCCTTTAATCAATGACAACGCAGCAAGACACACAACACTTCATGTTCACATCACACACACACACGTCTATACTCACAACTGTCTCCCAGCAACAGCATGGGGCAATAAAATTCCCCCGAGGCAAGGGGACTATGAATGGCAAGTTAAATGTTACACATTTATAAACTGGTCAATCAGTCCTCCCCGCATTACACAGGCTTTTTTGGGGATTGTTGCAGCTTGAAAATTATCTACTTTTTTTCTAAATGTGTTTGAAATAAAGTGGAAATTGCAGAAAGAGTTGATTTTTTTTGTCAAATTCCTTAAAAATGGCAGTGGCATCAGTGGAATAAAATCACACTGTCTGGACAGGGCAAAAGTGAGATGTTCATGTCCCACATCTCTCGCTTGAAACAGGGAAGTGAGTTTGATGACATTTAGTGCAGGAAACATCAAGGATAGGTCACATTTGAAAAAACTTTGTGGTGATTGGACAAAATTGCAAGGTTGCAAGTTACAGGGTTGAATTTGCGTTAACTGTTACCCCATATAGTGAGACAACTTACCCTATGGTGGGGCAACATGTCACATGTTCACACTCTCTATTTGATTGCTTATAACTCTGCACTGACACAAGATATGAAAATGACATAAATACAAAATATATACCTGAGACTTTGCTCTTTCATCTGGTACACATTTTTTTTTAATATGATGTATTGATTCCAAGAAATATATAAGAGCGTAAAAAGTGTGACAACAAGCCCCGGTCTCCCCTACAGTATGCAGTCACCATCTGCAAATAAAAAACTGTGCTTTTGTCTACTTTAATGTGCACATTGCTGGACATTTTCATAACACTATATCCTTTATTGTATAACTTGTAATTTTTACATGTATAATTTTGTGTGTATGTGTGAGTGTTTCTTCTTTGCTCACTTTTCTCTTAAGATGTTCCACCACATACATACACATGCTCAGTTCAAACATACAGTATAGTGTCACCTCATAAAACTACCACACAGTAGATGAAGATCATTGACGATCCATTTTGCGTCTATTTTTAGGTCCATTAATGAGAGGCGGCGTTTGGCTCCGGTTATGAACTGCATTACCAAATGGACATTTCTAATTCATATTTCAGTAAGTGATTTAAAAGCTCAAGAGAGAGGGATATGATATTCTAAAAATCTGTTATTCGGATAATAGACGTTTCATAATTAAAAACATACTCTCAGTCACCATCTGTACTACAGCCTCAAAAGGTTCATAAGGTTCATTGCGGTGTGTGTTTTCATCTGGAACCTTGTAAATATTTGCACTATAATATAAGCTTTTAAAGTAATTCTTTTTCCATCAACAGTCAAGATTCATGATGGCAGTGGAGAACACTTTTGTCTCCCATGAATTATATTCATAGGCAACTTTTCTGCATTGGGAATCTACACTTAGTATTGTGTAGTGCAGCACAAAGTGAGGGAGTGAAGGTAAACTAACAATTCTTTAATCACTTTTTAATTAATCTGCTGAATGAGATTACACTGAATGATTAATTGATGAATAATGTTGTCTGTTAAATAAAAGAAAATAATGAAGAATGCTTGCTAATTTATCACAGCCCAAGGTGTCGCGTGATTGAAACAGCTTTATTTGACCAACAGTCCAAAACGCAAAGGTATTCAGTTTACTATTATATATGAGAAAGCAAATAATCAGTTCCTGACATGTAAGCAGCTAGAGCTAGTGACTGTTTTCCATTTTTGATTTAAAAATGAATAAAATGATGAATCTATTATCAAAACAGTTTCCAATTATTTTTCTGTTGATCAACTAATCCATTAACCATGACCTCAAGCTTTCCCTAAAGTTAACCAAGTAATTTTAGTTGCTTAACCCTAACTAAATAAACACATGAAAGCTGGGAGCTCCAGTCACTCACCTGGTAGAGTGCGTACCACATATCAAGGCTGAGTCTCTACTGCAGCAAAAAGTAATCGAAAATACATACATACATAGATATGTATTATCGACATATAGATATATATGTACGTATATATATGTATATATACACACACACACACACACACACACACACACACACACACATATATATATAAGCTTCCATGCAAGGCCGTAGCAGTTGGTGGGAGTTAACAGTGACCGTTTTGCTCCTTCAATCTGTACGTTCCGCGTGCTACATATAAAAAATGGGACTCCAGCAGCATTATCTTTTCCCTGTGTGTGTGTGTGTGGGTGTGTGTTACTTTCTGTGTTTGTGTGCCTATCTGTGATGGCTTGCTAGTATCTGTGTTGATCTGACAGAAGAGATCCCTCGGCTTATAGCACTGAGCTGCCCAGCCTGTATTAATCTGCTTAATAGGGTCAAAACTTTGGTCCAAAAATACCAGCTCTACCAACCAATGCCCTCACACAGCCAAAAACCCCACACCTCATGACAGGAGAATAACAAAGGGTTGAACATACAAGGTCAATCATACTGTATTTACTGTAAATTTAAGTGAGAATGTGGCCCATTACTTCTTTACACAGAGTGAAAAGTTAATGCAGCACAAACTTCACTGAGCACACTTAACAGATTCACCAACTGTGCTCATCTGCGAACATCTGGCACACTGCAGATTTATTCTAGTGATAATGAATATTATCCAGTGAAGTTGGAATTTGTACTTTGGTTTGTGATGAGGAAAGTGAACATTTAAAGGAGATAATTTTAGGTTAGTTCGTTTTAAGCAGGAGGCATGTACAATTAAAACAGCTGCAGCAGCTTTAAGCTTTAACAGCATAGTGTACAGTTTTTACAGTATATAGTTTTGCAGAGTATTTAGTACACTGTGGTGCCATATACTTCACTGAGTACAGTGTATTACCGTCAAGTTATGTATATTAGAAATCAGAAAGTATTACTAAAAAGTATTAAAGACTTGAAAACATATAATTGTAGTTCTTCAATTAAAAAAAACCTGGCGAAAGTAAAGGCAATTTCAATTCATGTTGATGAGGTGACTGATGATCATATGATCAGATATAACAAAAGCAGGTCCACTTAGATTGAAATGTGGGATACTCAACAGGATCAGCTGCAAGCAAACGATCACTTGAAATTTTAATGAAACCTCTGAAGCCTCAAGCCTGAGTGGAATTACTGAGGACACACATAAACACATGCAAATACAAAATAACACAATTAAAACCCATAAAAACCGGCTAACTATTGTGTTATCCTTTATGCTTAAAATGATCTGAAGTCAGCAGTCTTGTTCCTCCTCAGTAAAACATAAAGCTTTAAAGTCAACTCTTAATGATGAGGCAGCAAAAATGTGTCATAATTAAAATCAGATGGAGAGAGTGTCTATGTTTTTTTTGTGTGCATGATAGTGTGTTTGTACATTTGAACAGGAATGCAGAAATAGATCCATATTCACACTACATTACTGTACTGAAAGATGATATGCATTTCTTTAACTTTACTTTACCTTTGCATGTAGCTGCATGTGCATGAGGCATTTTGAGACAGTGACAGTGGTGTTGCAGTGCTTTATTTAGCAATCATCTAATTATTAATCAAAGCAGAAGAGAATATTTGTTAGTAAATGTATATACAAGGTTTTATTTTTAGGGTAAATATTGGAGAGATAAATGCATTTCTTGCCAACCAGCTAGCAAAGGATTGGCTTAAGCTATCTGCCTGAACATCTGTTCATGTTTACAAACATGTGGTAAAGTCACAGCGGTAAGCTTTCTATAATGTACAGTCACTGAGCACAGCATGCAATACCATATTTCCGATGGAGATTTCCATATTGTCCCACATGTCGTTTTTTTTTCCTATTGTTTGTGTGCTGTGGATGTATTTGTGTGCATTGGAGTGTGACATGTAGCAAGTTATTATCTCATGGGTTTCACCCACTATTACTCCCCTCTGTGTGTTAATAGCATGGCAAGAATAGTCGGAGCACCATGGGTCGGCATGGGGCCCATATGGCACCTCTGTTTTACGCTGTCCTAACACGAGTCAAGGTCACAGTGCCTCCTTAGAAGCATTTTGTCCTCACTGCTAGAGCAGAGTCTTTTTCCATGCATATGTCAATGTATGACAATATATACTGTATATGTAGAATTATGTATATCTTAGCTGTTCATTATTTATTCATTTTTCATTCATTCTCTTCTTTTCAGTTCTGTTCATGCCCTGTTAACCCCCCAAATCTATTACTTGCCCGCTACTTTGTTAAATTTTTGTAATCCAAGACTTTAGCACATAATTTCAGAGAGCCAGCTTTGTCTTCTTTTTTAATGTTGTCATTAATTAAATGGAAGTAAGTGGAAAAAGAATTACAGAATGTCAACATTAGTATCAATTTCAATGCCATTACAAATAAGAAGAGTCTGTGTTTTGGTGTTTGAGCATGCATCCATCCTTTATCTACTACACATGCAATTGATCATTCATAATTTTATTGTGGTTTGGAGAATGTTCATTCTGAAAATCACACTACTGAGCCTGGAAAAAAATTTAAATGTATATCCTAGCATGGGTACTTTTAAATATAGAAGTGACAAGTCAAATTTAGGGGCATAAAGCAGGATTTAATTAATCTCACAATTAAACAAGACATTTTGATTCAACAGTGCTGACAAGACTAGTTGTTCACACATGCTCTGGAATTATGAGAGAGGAGTGGCAGCTTCCTTACATGCCTGTGTGTACATATATGTTTTACAGCGTGAGGACAGGGAGGTATGGTCGTGTGTGTCTGAGTGTCACTCCCTGGAATTTGACACAAGATCATCTATGACAAAAAAATACCTGGGCCCCCCTTAAGAGATTCAATTTCTAATTTTTTCCCCCTGCTCTTGTGATGGAAGATATTACACTAAACGTCATTAAAAATGTCTGTTATGAAGGTGTTCAGCTTAGAAAGAGCTTATAGTTAAAGAGTTGAAGTGAAAGCTCTGTGGGGAAGGGAGCTTTGTTTCCTCTGTCCATGTAACTCTCTCACCATTTGTTCTACCCCGCTGTGTTGAACATGTTAATGGAGTTGTTAAACATCAATTATTTATTGTAATACAGTAAATAAATCAGTTATGGATACGACCTGTGTGTGTGTAGGTGAGTGAGTCAAGCATGGAGAGATCTGAGGATCTAATCGCATTGTTCCAGTCTAGAGGGCCTTGACCACATTGTCCAGATCACTGAGAGATGGCTTATGTCACACATGGCCCCACACACACACACACACACACACACACACACACACACACACACACACACACATACACTCACACAAACACAAGTACTTACATATTTTACACATGCATACAGAAAATGTCAATGAAGCAACATTTAATGCCAGATTTTCTTTTCCTACTGCTTTTCTGTTTGTCTGCGGCCTGTGTCCATGCTTGTTTGCATGTTTCGTGTGTGTGCATGTGGCCTTGGCCCCAGCTCTAGTTTCTACTCCAGCATTAGGTTACTCAATGCAGTCTGTGATAGATTAGTCATACTGATGCCAATTGAGGAACAGAAGCAGAACTTGTGGAGGAAACCTTTTCTCCCTCTCCTGTTTTTGCTTTTTACAGCATTGTGTAGACACATCTCTCTGTAGGCTTCTTGCTAAGGAAGGTAAGGAGTGTGTTGCTTGTCTGTTACTCTGTCTATAAGCTTGTCTGGGAAGTTTATACTGAAGGTCTTATTACCTTGTTTCTTCCTTTAAGAGTCCAGGGGGCAGAGTTTGAATGGCAGCTTTTGAAATTAGTTCAATTCCTTCATTTCTTCAGTGTCTTAAGTCTGATTTGTTTTGAGAGAAAACTGAACTACCCTAACTACCTACTAACTAACCGAAAATCTGTCTCAACAGATAATGGGCTCTACAAATAAAAGATAGATAGCTGAATCAGTGCGATGATCTTGTGTCAGAGCAGACATTACAGAGAGAGGCATTTAAGAGTTGGCTGTTCTTTGTCTTACATTAAGCTAAATTAAATATTGATAGCATATTGAGTTATTGGAAATACATTAGGAATAGGTCATGAAGTGCAAAATCATTGTCTAATTTTCAGGTATTAGTCTTAAGAGTAAATGTCTTGCCAGTGTACTTGTTTGCAGCTGCTACTGCATTTTAGGATCAAGAGAAAGTTCGGGTTGCTCAAAAGGTCAAATCATGTCATTCTGGCCATGTGGTTTGAGAGGAGAGGAGAACTGGATTTGATTTTCATCAAATGTTGCAATTTTACTCTCCATGTATTTAAGTTTCCAACTTCTTCTCACTGGACACCTTTACCAGTTTTGTATGAACAATTTATCATAGTGTTTGTTTCTTTTACCGCTCTTTGCCATCTGTTTCCTCTGCTCTTGATAAACCCCCCTCTTTCCTTGTCATGGCTGCTCTCTCATCATCCTGTCTATCCACCCACCCACCTATCAACTCCCATTCTGTCTCATTGTCACTTTCCTTCTTTTTGCATTCTGTCCTCATCGCACCCAGTCCTTCCACCCCCATCCGTCTTCCCAACAATTTTCCTGTCATCCCCCTTATTCATTCAGCTGGCCCATCTCTCTCTCTCTCTCTCTCTCTCTCTCTCTCTCTCTCTCTCTCTCTCTGTCTCCCAGCAGGATTGGTATCACTGGCATTGGTGCTAGGTGGTGACTCATCTCGGGAGTCTTTAATTAAACATCTGCAGGCGTCAGCACTCGGCCATAAACATACACACATCTACAGTATAAGCACACAGCGCACTGCACACACACAGATGCATATTCAATAAATGCATTCACACTAATGCGTACACACCTCAGAGAGCATTAGAATCTTTATGCTGGTGTAAAGTCACACAAGCTCGGGTAAATTTGAGTGCAGAAACAGATGGCACAATATAGGAGCAGAGTGGATTTCTACAAAAAAATTATTTGGCACAGTGCAGTTTAAATGTGAGCCCTGGTGTTTGGAGGAAGCTAGGCTCATGCTATCACTGTACAGCCAGTTAATTATGCACTAATGTATGCACAGCCCCAGTTACCCTGCACTATCCTCTCCTTCTACTTGCATTGGGGTCATTACAGGGTGTGTGCCTTGATTCCCTTTCCCTTGAGCAGGTGTTATGACGCATGTTTACGTGTGAGACAGAGAAATAATGTGTGTGCACATTATTGACATGATGACAGTGAGCGTATAAAGTAATAAGAGATATTATGTGTGTGCAGTAGATAAGGAGAGTTTAATTATTTGGGTACAAAATATCACAAGTTTAAACCAACAAGTGATTTGAACACACATAAGGCCTCAATTATTTACACTTACATCCAAATACTTAATGTTTTGTTTTATGTTTCTTGTTTTCACAGTTACATGACTCATCGTAGTGCCTCCACAATAACAGACTGTAGAGAGAAATAGCAAATGTTTCTACTATGTCTTTCTATCAAGAAAAGTACAATCTTGTCCTGCCACTGTTACAATCTCTTCCTTCTTTCCCTCATCTAGCTGCCTTGCCCTCTTCTTCCTCTTTCTTCCATCATTTCTGTATTTCCCTCTCTCCCTTGTCCTTTCTCACTGTTGGTAACCAGAGGGATGGGTATCTAGGAAACAAAGAGTCATGATAAAACATGTTCTTTTCTAACGTCATATTCTTGTCGCCTGATGACAATTAACACAAAACAAACCCTCCAAACCATTGACAGAAACACACTGACTCTCATTCTCTCTCTGTCTCTCACTCTATAGGTGTTGGAGGGACTGAAGAATAGAGGAGGCTTTCAACAAGTTGTCCCGTTGCTGTAAGTGCTGCTGAAGAACGGCTGCTCTGGTACCCTACTGCTCATTCTGGTGACTGAGCCTCCCATCTATACATCTGTGTGTGTGTGATTGTCTTATCCTGGGTTCCCACGGCTTTGCACTGGCTGAACTGCAGCCATGGAGGTGGCGCTGGTAGACTTTGAGAGCCTAGTAGACCTCAACGGGAGCTTTGAGGATGAGGTGGACACCTATGCTGATGAGACCACAGCTCTTACCGTGGATATGCCCCCAGAGCACACCAGCCCGGGCAGCAACTACCTTCTGCGAACCTCTCAACTGTCCTCTACGCCCTCCCACCACAGTCATGTGCCCTCCTGCATGTGGGAGTCCACCTCATCTTCACCCGCTCCACATACACAGACACTGGAAGTACCCCAGTCCCCAACCATGCCAACTCCAAGCAGACAGGGGCGCAGTAGCTGTGCCAGTATGATCTCCAATTGGAAATTGCTGCTAAACAGTGAGGGCACTAAGGAGAGTGAGACAATCTTCAGCCGGCTTGCAAAGGAGTGCTGTGAGGATCTGTTTGTAGATAAACGAGGTTTAGATGATGGAGACCAGAAAGTCATCATCAACATTGCCGGCCTTCGTTTTGAGACACAGCTTAAAACTTTGGACCAGTTTCCTGAGACTCTTCTAGGAGATCCTTTGAAAAGGATGGACTACTTTGATCCAATGAGGAACGAGTACTTCTTTGATCGGAACCGACCCAGCTTTGACGGGATCTTGTATTACTACCAGTCAGGGGGTAAGGTCAGACGTCCAGCTAACGTTCCCCTGGATGTGTTTGCAGATGAAATTGTGTTCTATGAGCTTGGAAGTGACGCCATGGAGCAGTTCAGAGAAGATGAAGGATTCATAAAGGATGTTGAGATCCCTCTACCTGATAATGACATGTACAGGCAATTCTGGCTGCTGTTCGAGTACCCAGAAAGCTCAAATGCAGCCCGAGGTGTAGCACTGGTGTCTGTTTTTGTTATTGTCATATCCATCATTATTTTCTGCATGGAAACACTGCCAGAATTCAGAGATGAAAGTGACCCAGTTGTGCCCACAGCGGTACAGCCTTTCAACCAATCTAGCGTTTACACTTCTGTGGCTCCATCTGGCGTAAAGCCAACAACTTTCTCTGATCCCTTTTTCATCATTGAGACTGCCTGCATTGCATGGTTCTTCTTTGAGCTGTGTGTGAGATTTTTGGTCTGTCCAAGCAAAAAGGAATTTTTCCACAATCTCATGAACACGATTGACATTATATCTATCATCCCTTATTTTGTTACTGTAGTTACAGAAATTGTCTCAACACCGCAAGAGAACTCAGGACAGAACATGTCTTTGGCCATTCTGCGTATCATCCGTCTGGTCAGGGTGTTTCGTATATTCAAACTCTCACGTCACTCCAAGGGCCTGCAGATCCTGGGACAGACTCTAAAGGCCAGCATGCGTGAGCTGGGCTTGCTCATCTTCTTCCTCTTCATCGGAGTCATCCTCTTCTCCAGTGCTATCTACTTTGCTGAGGTAGATGAACCTAGCACACAGTTCGTCAGCATACCTGATGGCTTTTGGTGGGCTGTGGTTACCATGACCACTGTAGGCTACGGGGACATGTGTCCAATTACCATGGGTGGTAAAATGGTGGGCACCTTGTGTGCCATTGCAGGTGTGCTGACCATTGCTCTGCCTGTTCCCGTCATTGTTTCCAACTTTAACTACTTCTACCACAGAGAGACGGAAGCAGAGGACAAGTTGCCCTTGGCAGATGCTGTTGAGCAAGCCATGAATGTTGAGACAAGTAACAAAGAGGGTAGCAACACCTCGCTCAATAAAGCCAATGGCATCTGGCAGAGTGACAAAGGGGAATAACTGTGGAAGGACAGGAGGAGGAGAGACTTTGCCACAGGAAAGCCAGCAGGAAAGACATAACAAAGAAGAAGAGAGTATGGAGAAAATTAACTGTTATGATTTCCGTCAACCAATCTTAATGGTACTGGTGAGATAAAATGTTTGCACCTAGTGAAAAATTTGTTTTATATGGATATACAGGATATGCTGTACTTACCTCTTTTGTGTCTAATATGAAAATTACATTGAAAATAACAATAGACAAGCGGGAGAATTTATTCAGTTCATGTTCAGAATTGTATGTCAACATATTTCAAGTCTACTTTGTGTTAGGACTCTTTCTTTAGTTGAGTAGAAATATAATAAATCTTCATTATTATAGTTCAGCAGTACATTATAAGGATTTCTTTATAATTTTGGTCATATTTTTATTGTCTCGGTCATTAATCCTATAGCATATAACATTTTGCACACCAGCTTCACTGTTGACCATTTTGGCCACAAATACCTAAAGAGTAACTAAAGCCAAAAATCACATTTGTCTGCTGAAGACATACTGTTGATTGATTCAAATTTACGTTCACATTTTAGTGTAAAGTATTTGAATTCTACATATTTTCTCTGGAGTGTTTAGTCGCTAGTTTAGCTAATGTTACACAACCTCACAAAAACTTTTACAACGGCTATAAATGGACTTCTGGTGACTGTCAAAGCTCCAGCGCAGACATGGAGAGTCTGATTCCAGACGCTGGTTTAGTTAACGTAGCTTTGCTAACTTTGAAGAACATCGTAAATGTTCTTCTAGTGACTGTAATAGCTCCAGCAGACTCCCTGTGTTTCCAGGGCGGACATGGAGAGTCTGACAGCAGCTGCTCATGGCTTGTTATCTCTGACTACCTGCAGCTGTACTCCTGCTATTGAGAATGGTGGGCGGTGTTACTTTCCACGTCGCACAATATGTAGCCACATGGCCCCACCCCGCTATTTAAGTCAAGGATATACAAATTATATCCCATTTTGGGATGGAGAAAGCTATAAGAATTTAGGGGTTTAGTTACACTTTAAAAGTGTTATGGGGCCATAAAACATGGGTCTTAGACAGATTTAATTCTGCAGATAACAAAAATCTGAACAGATAGGAATGAAGGCCAAGCCTACACGTACGACCAAGGTTGTAAAGAAATAACATAAACAAAAGCATAATAAATCCCAAACACAATTTTCCTGTAAGTGTTGTATATGAGTCAAATGTGTATAGTCTCTAGATTATGACCCTACTGTATTTATTTATTTAAAAATGTATCATGACTCTATTGTATTTATTCATTCTCTTTGATCAGTAGCGTGGGTAAGAATCCTCCACTATTGTTAGCAGTCTAACTGACTCCACACTGTGTATTATAATGGAGTGCCTTAAGTTATATAATGTTGGGATACTGTTGAATTTGCCATACATAATCTTACAGTAATACCTATGTTTATCATGCATATATGCTCAGTATTTTTTATTTCAGCTTGGTTGAAAATGTAGAAATTGTAATCTCTCTCCATTCTAGCATTTGTTTGTGAGCATTATTTACCAACAAAGAAATGCATTCCGACCTGAAATACAATTTGATGTATAGTGGATTATGAGGTAGTTACTATCCTTCAAAATGTTTGGGTTTCATGTTTTAAACGTCATTATTTTTGTCAACTAGTGGATATCTTATTGAGGAAGTAAACCTTTCAGTCACACTTTGATCAGAAAAACATGGGGAAAGTGAAAGAAGCCAAAGATAATTGCTGAATAAAGGGAATAAAGGGAACTTGTTACAGGGTCATGAGACATTATAGGCCAAAATGTCCCATGATATTTTGGAGGAGTAATTGTAAATTATGCTGTATCAGTGTAATGTTCTGGTGGTAAGTTAGAGAGTATTTCTTTTAAAATATGTTTTCCTCTTATAAAAGAAATCTTGGAAAGAACAATAAGTGACTTGTTAATTGAGATCCAGGAATATGACATTATCTCAAAATAACTTTAGACTTTAGTCTGAATTTCTGGTTGAGCATATGATCAAGCTAATATTATATTTATGTGTTTTCTGTGTGTTTGACCATCAGCTTCATGGTGATGATGATTATACAGTATGATGTCAATTTTTATGATATAGTCAGTACCTCGTCTGTATAGTCACTGTTGTATAATGAGTTCAGAGACAGACCGGCCTGTAACCTGTAACGTCAGGGCTACAGCAGTCCAAGGTTTATTACACCAACAAGACCATTACACTGTATTTGTATGTATGATAACATTTCAGTATGCAATTTACTGTAATGGATGCAATATATTCTGGGATTTTAAATTATGTCTTCTAGTGTTTTATGTGCTCTGATGTGTCTATAGAAAGGTGTGTGTAGGACAGAGGAGGAGAGAGAAAAGTTAGTGTTTGTATTTTCTCCTTCCTCTCCTTATCTCCATCGGTGTTCCCCTTCAGGGAAGATTTCGTCATTACTTTCAGTAACCTGTCTCTGCTTTCACTGTAATGTTAGTGCACCACACACGCACACACACAAAGATAGAGGTCACATCAACAAGGCATGTGTGGCAGTGCAGCGACCGTATAACTGGAAGTCATCCAGACAACAACAGGATGCCAGTTGCTGGTTGACATGGAGTAGTCTGCTACCTATTAATGCTCGCTAGCTTCACCTGATACGTTTCTCTCTGGACTCACCTCAACACCTCATCTCAGGCCGAGAAAAGCTTCTGTAAGATTAACGTATAGATTCAGTAAATACTTAAAGCAATTGATTGTGGAGGAACTTCACATGGTTCTATAATAATACATAATAGCCCCATTTTATTTATTATATTAAACAATATCTTGCAGTCACCAAGGGGATCCTAAAATACTTCAACTGTGATGCAGTGTAAAAAGAAACAGACTCCTTATTGTCTAAGAAGTGCGTCGGATTTCTTTATAACGATACAAATTGTATTACACATATTCCTAGTAGGAAGCTGGTGGGCGAAGTGAAATATATGTTTCTAGGAATACTAATCAGTGCCCTAATAAGACGGTGTCTGATGACAGCAATCTACGTCACACAACTGATCGAAGAAAAATAATAACACATAAACATGATGTGAGTGACTTAATTTCCATGAATTTGTATCAGACTCTTCATATTTTAAAAGCCGGGCAATCAGGTTCAGATGTACTTGTGCATTTTACAGTAAGGGTCCATATATGCATCATAAGTTAGTGGCTGAAGAACATGCTGTATGTTACTCACACATAAATATACATAGATATAAATAAACATAAACCTAGATGTAGAAAATACTGTGAATGAGGCCACATTCCTGCGGTATCAGAGGAGATGGTATGTCTTTCCATGTTCATGCAGAAGATTAAAATTAAGCAACAGATTAGATTTAGTGTTTGGTGATAAAGAATAATATTATATGTACGATATTATCAGAGCAACTTCTGATTTTCAAGAAATGTCTAATTAACAATGTAGATTAAGATGTACTCACAGGCAACTCTGGAGCTGAATTTTATTCGGTGTCATATTGTAACTGTTGTTTTATTATGCAGGGTTTGGAACAATAACACAATTTCAGACTCTCAGAATGTTCCTGAAAAAGAGCAGATTAGTTTTATTGGGCAACGCTTGCTCCCCAGACTGTTGTAGTATAACTGGTTGCATTTCCTCCAGGATAACCTGACAACAGGAACCCTAAACTATGAGTTTATGTATGACCCAGATTATTACTACATGGCCATAGGAAATGAGGGTCATCCAAGGACAAAGAGTGAAAATAGAGCTGCTGATGAAAAGAGAGAAAGGAGGGCTGAATGACACTTGGGAGGAGACGAGAGCGGAGTTCACACGCTACCTAGTTTCTGGTAATGGACTGTCAGCCACATAGATATGTTACAAGCAGGTGCGGAAATAGGTTACAGTTGAAATCGATCTCTGGCACACACACACACACACACACACACACACACACACAGTTTGTATTCTTAGCAGTGTTTAATTTAACATTCTCAAATGCTTTTTCCCTAAAGGAACTGCTTTATTCTTTTATTTAGTCTGAGTTGAGATACACTGTTCACTCAACATTATATTTTAATAGTTCTTGTGTCAGTAATAGTAGAGAGTTATGATGCCAGGATGTCACATCACTCTCCGGAGACTCCACTTCCAGCAGACAACATGCCAGAGAAACAGAGTGTGTTCATTAAAACATTATAAGCCAGTTCATTGTCTTTAACTTTAACATGTCAGCTGTCCTGGTTAGTGCTATTTATTTGTAGTTTTATTTAGAAACAGTAACTGCATAAAATGTGTATATCTCTGACTCTAACCCAGTGCTCCACAAATTGATGTTTTGACATGTAAAACACAGAACCTTATTACAGTAATTGCTGCAGTGCATTTCAATAATTGCTGTGCCGAAGCCATTGTTAATGTTATCTGTTCCACCAGTGCTTGTCTGTCACCAATGTCTGCTCTGAAAAAGGTCTATTAATCTGATTAATTTAGGAAGAAACAAGAGTGCCGTGGTGCTATATTTAAAGTTAAATAGACAGGTTTTTGACAGGGAAGAAAAGAAAAAACTGGCGATGCTCATCAAGTAAAACATGAAATCAAATTCAAAACATGCAGAAGCCTATCTTGTTCCTGAGATGTTTCAGTATATTTGGAAAGCATTTTGTCCTAGCAGTTTGAATAAAACCTCTAGCAGTTTGAATAAAGTTTAACTTTAATTTTTATTTGCACAATACAAACTAACACAGAAACATACAGAAACTTTCAAATTTATGCTGATAATGGCACTGTACTTCAATAAAAGTCTGGGAAGAACTAACCTAAAATTTACTTTTACCCAAAAAAGACAATTTCAGCACCCAGCGTCCTTTCATCTTCCTGCCTTTCCAGATCCCTCTTTCTCTCTCTATCCCTGTCACTCAAAATACGTCTTTATCTATGCACAGACTATGTAATCGTTTATCCCCATCAAACATATTTTTTATGCTTGTCATTTTTGCTCTGAGTTAACAGAAAACGATTGTTCAAAGATTTCTTTCATTTTTACTGCTAAACCAATTTACTAACACAATTTGACAGATTTAGAATGACGTTTTCCAAGAGTGGATCTTTGTCTGTGACAATGGTCCAGGTTTCTAAGATTGCAATATCAGCTGTATTTTGACTCTAAACACTAATAAGCCTCAGACTCAAATTTGAAAAGGACATCCCCATCTGAAATGTTAAATCCAGATATTGCATCATATCACAGAGGAATAAAACAGCTTTTGGATATTAATCCTAGTGTCTCTTTCTGGTGATTTATCCAGAATGCGTGCATGTGTGCATGTGTGTGCATGTGTGTGTCACATATTCTCATGGCACTGTGGGGTTTTAACTACAGCCAGTCAATCCGACTGCAGCCCCGGAGAGGTTGGGTAGGTCACTAAAATTGTATTCCATTACAGCCACTAGATACCTCATCAAAATTGTAATCGGTAATGTAATCCAAGGGATTACCCAAAGTCAATAATAGATAATTCCAGATTACTTTCCACATGTGTAAACAAATAGATACGGTATAATATATATAATTATATTTGAAATTACAAATTTATACAAATAGTTTGGATTTGGGTTAACATAAAAAGTGTTACATTTTATAAAGTACTTTTTTTGATATTTAAGTTTCTCACCTCAAAACTGTTCCCCAAAGTTATCAATCTCTAATCTCTAATCTACAATTTATAGATAATCACTCTATCAAAAATATATTTTTTGCTTGTTTGTTTATTTGTTTATGAGGTGATGTAAGCAACATGCAGTGTACTTTTTTTTTTTTAACTGAAGGCTGTCTGTCTCTTACTGTAACTTCAAGGGGGCTATGCATCAACATATATACATACACCAAATCCTGCACTGAGCTACATATGTAAGTAGCACTCCCACACATACTGTATATATAAAACAGGAACGCATTGGAATTTAAACACATAATAAGATTGAGAGCAACAGCCAACAACAGCAGTGTGGGTCAAACATTTTGTGCGACTGGATCAGGAAGATTCAAGACTTTTTTTTTTTTGCCCAAACAGTCATGATCCTGTTTGTTTTGGTGACAGTAAGAGTGTTATCTTTTGCATGCAGTGTCTAAAGTTAATCTGCCTGGACCACATGAGGTTAAACTGTTTAACTGCTTCCAAAGGCCCACACACACATAAACTGACACACAGAACTACATCAAAAATATACACTTTCATATAATTTACACATTACATAGATACAAATTTGGGCCAAAACAGGAATTCCCATTATGTGTTTTATAGTCCATACGGATGCAGTTAAGTTAAAGTACATTTTCTTTATTGACCTTTCTCCCTTTTATTATTCAAGTGCAAATGACCTAAACGACATTGTTGACTTTTTCAAAAGGTGTACGTGTGTGAGTTTGGCTGAAACTGCACTGTGGAAGATCCCTGTCAAGTGCTTAAAGATGCATGAGAGTGCTTTATCATTAACGAGATGCTTTGATGGAAAGTTCCACACTGGAGTGAGAGATATGGGGAGCAAGTGAGAAGACAGACAGAGGAGGGCACAATAGGATGGAGAGAGAGTTTGTGTGACACAGAGGAAAGAACTGGAACACAGTTTATTTATGTCCAAGCTATAGGGCCTCCCTGCTCTGAGCGTCATACTCGGTGTGTATGTGTGCGTCTTCATCTATAATTAACTGCGACTGGTGCCCTCTGTTATTGTGCACACACGGTATAGGCAAGCTCCAGATTGCAGCTTATAATAGCACAGTGAACATCACATTTCATTCATTTGTAACAAAATGTTCACACTTTTGATGTTTGGTTTCCCAATCTGTGGCCTGAATATTCAAATTGTTTGCATAATAGTGATTATTTTCACAACTTCCGTCACAACAACTTCCTGGATGGGCAATTATGAACAAGCAGAATAAGAACAAAAACTTAGAATATATCTTGTTATAATATTGCCAATTCACTGAATTAAATGTAAGGCCAAAACAGAAACTATAAAACCATCTCTAGTTGCCACTTGATTTAAAAAAGAATTGAGATTCTAGGAAAAATGAATAAGAAGCTGGTTATTAAACTGAATAGCATGAATGTTTTTGGCTCCACACTGAGCTGTCCCTGAACAAGGCTCTTGACCCACAAATGCTCCACTGGAGCATCTGAGGCCAGCACATCAGGCTGTGGTTGTACTGGATGTAATGTGTTTAACTGTGTAAGTAAATAACTGCATCAGCGGGGTATTCTGGAAAAAGAGAATATCATTCTGTGTACCCTGGCTAAAAAAGGTTAAAAAAAATGCACTTATCTACCAGTCATGAGAGAATAATACGCCAGTGGTGGATAAATCATCTTCTTTCGAAACCAACTCAGAACAGAACTGTGTTTCGTTGCAGTCAGTCATGGGACACATTTAAGTGGTAAAGTGGTTACAAGCTGAAGATAACTAATGCCCAGAGTTTTCTCTTACTGCTTGTTGTCTCTACTCCAGAGATTAAGTATGACGGAAAAGAATTAGTCATATTTCATTAAACCAATTTTACAATGCTACAATTGTATATCATTTTCATCATTGAGAAACAGATATTTTTTTCTCACTGGAAAGACATCTTCAAAAATATACAACTTAAATTAAGTAAAAATGAAAAGATCATGAAATGTATTGCAAATAGCATGCTGATATAATTGATTGTTGTCACTATATGCAATATGTACAAAAAATGAACTGATTATTAAAAGTAAAATCTTGAAGGTTTTAGTCTTGAACCTACGGGCATTACACTGTGGCTCACTAGGAAATACCTTCTAAATTAAAAGGATGATTAGATGAAGTGCTGAGATGTCAACAGAGGAGAGAGGTGAAGAGTGAAGCAGTCAGAATTAAGACAAATGGAGTGCTGCCAGTCTGTTTTACAAGGAATTGCCTTAGTGCCTGGCATCATCATCAAGACAGTATTTCTTCATCTTATCAACTGGGCTCTAAATTTAGAAGACGAAGGAGGTGGAGGAGGACAGGATTAGCAGCAGAGAACTGTCAATCTGTTGCTGTTTATTACTCAGTTGGATCACAGGTTCCTGCTGAGGGTCTAAGAGATCCACGTGGGACACACGCACACACATTGACACGAAAAAACACACTCATTCATTAAAACATGCAAGTTGTGCTCCGTAGTAAAACCTGGCAACATCTGTTTAGGTCTGTTGATTGAGTGGGCAGAATTAATCTAAATTATCCCTTCCAGATCCCACAGATTACCTATCTTCAAGACAGACAAACAAACCCAAAGTGATAGTTGGTCACACAAGGCTTCTTAAGCCGAAGAATTTTCTAGAACTTTTATATCTTTTTTAAAATTTGTTAAGATGACATGTTTATATGGTTATAATAACCAAATTTAAGACCAGAGTCTGTGGTCATGCTGTGGGGTGTTTTGAGCTAAATGCTAACTTGCTAACATGCCTACAATAACAATGCTAAGGTGCTGATGTTTAGCAGGTATAATGTTAGTTTAGCATGTTACCTAAAATGTGCTAATTAGCACCAAAGTACAGCTGTGGATGATGGGAATTCTACATAAATTCTAATTTTATTTATTTATTTATTTTTGACCTGCTGGTGGCGCTAGAGGAAAGTTTAACGGATCAGTACGATTCATCCTCTGAGCTCTAAATCCATCCAAACATATTTCACTCTAGACCAAAGTGAATATAGACCAATTTAATTTACCCTCCAGTTAGATTCATTTTAATAGCAGAGACAGTTGTTGACAATAATACTGACATATGACAATGTTATTTTAATCAGTGGACCTTTCAGACAAACTGTAAAGTGACTAGCAGTACAAAGTTTGTGCGCATGTGATATGGAGAAAGGAGAAAGAGTCCTATCTGTGTGTTTATGAGATGGGATTATATGGGATAATGAGAGTTAAAAGGCTTTTGGCAAAAAAAACATAGAATAACTCATTCTGACTGATAGTTCTACCACACAAACACACACACATTCTGACACATGCAGTGACACACTTAAATGTACAATAAACTGAGCAAATATCTATACAATCATTATATAAATCAGAGGCCACACAAACACAAGCTTGCATACATGCACACAGACTTCAAACCAGCCTAAACCAAATGTGGCAGAAATTATACATTTTTAGATGAAAGGAATTAAAGGAAAAAACTATATACTGTGTTAGTAAGGTGTTGTTCCACCACAAGCCTCGAGAACCATTTCAGTGCTCCTGGAGAATCAGAAACAATTCTTACAAAAGAGATTCACTCATTTTGTGTTATGATGATGGTGGCGAATATAATAATCTTAATATAGATCATTCTATACCTAATACCTAACCCTAATAGGTGCTTCATTGGGTTTAGATCGGATAACTGCCAAGGCCATTGCACATGAATCACATGATTTTCATTATGTGAATCACATGTCTTATGGACAGTGTGGAAGCGTCTGCATTACATGTTTCCACTCATGTACTCAGGCTTTTTTCTCTAGGCTACTGTAAACATTTCATGAATGTGCAGTAAATGGACTGCATGCATATGCCTTCATCTGAAGCCCATTCACCAGCATAACCAGCAGGGGCTTGTCTTGCTGAAGGATACTTTGACATGTGGACAGGAGGAGACTGGGATCACACCACAAACCCTGAGCATAATGGACGACCCGCTGTCCTTGCTGAGCCACAGCCATGGGTAATGGATTCATTTCAGATGTGTAGTAAGTTTGGAAAAACTCTAGCAAAATATAGCTGGTGTCAACAACAGACACATTACAAACACTGTGCGAGTGAAAAATGCATCGGACAGGCTTGCGGTCTAGACATATTGGGAACAGGAATGATTGAAACTTATTTTTACCGGAAATGTTTCAATATAGGGACATTTGTGGAGGGTACAGTGATTCATGACTTAAAAAGAATGTAGGCCGGGGACGTAAAGTCAGGGAACAATGGTCTTGCTGCTATCCCCTTTATGCCATTTGTGAATTCCCCTCCCTTTCTCTTTTCACATCTCTCACTCATGTCCCCAGTCAGACATGAAAAACACCCCTCCCTCCGTGTCCTCATCTGACTTCTTGTGCTTTCTTACCTCGTACCTCATCTTAAGACCTTTATCAGCGGACAGCACAGGACTTTTTCAAACCAGCAAACACACATACACACATCCTACTAAGAGATTCAATACAATTTGTGATTCTGTTGGCTGTTTTGTTTTATGGTCTATTAATTTATGTGTGAGTGTTACAATGGAGATCTCTGCATGTCAGGAGGTAAAGGTCACAACCTCTCTTTTTCATATAAGGTCATCCTCTTTTTTCCTCTGTGCTCTCTCAATCTCCATTGATCACAAGCAGTGAGTTAATGACTCTCAGCATCAGTTTGAGATCAGCCACCTAAATATGCTCTGTTCACCCTGTTGCCAGGCGGATTAGTGAAAAGGCCACGTACTTTTAGAGGTATCATCCCCAAAGAGACAGGGCGCAGCCTGTGCTCTAATTTTAGCCGTGTCTGTCACTTCCTCAAATAAAATTTTTATGGCCTTTGATAGTCCTGGAGGAGAGGAGATGATTTTTTATTTAACAGAATCTGCTCTTTTTCTGCATATGCTGGACGTTTGAACGCATGTCTCATTTGTACGGACACCACACTCTGTCTCGTCTCTGTCTTTACAAAGCCAGCTGTTTGCCGGCTGACTGGCTGGATCAGTGGCTGGTGTAGGACAGCAGCAGATGTGTGTGTGTTATCCGTATGATCCATCCACACTCATTATATAAGAGGATCTCTCCGCAGGTAACGGGCCATCTGTATGAAAAGGACATGGAGCCCAGAGATCAAATGTTCCATTCCAGCTCTGTAGCAACACATTAGCATTCAGGCAGGAGTGTAAAAGGAGGATTAGCTACAAAGTGTGTACTGTGTGTGGTGTAGATAAGGGGTTAAGACACTGACCGTGACCTTTATTTTCTGTCATCTCTGTACTTTTTAGAAATAAAGGCATTAAAATGCTTTAAAAAAGAATGAATGTGGTGGGATTGTGGTCAACAGAGCAAGAAGCAGCAGATAAAAAAGATCCAGAATGCATCTACATTACTCTCATATTTTAACTAATAAAGGATTCAACACCAGGGAAGCATTTCTAGTGTTTATCATGAGATCATCTCAAGATACTACTAACTTTATTTTTATTTGTATTTATTATTTCAATGTTTCAAATGGTTTATGCATCTGAAAAGTATACTGCAATAAGTGGCAGCAGCAGGTAAGGTGTACAAAGCTGGCAAAGGCAAAAAGTTAAATCCAAATGACCAGACTAGAATTTTGATTGAAAACTTTACATCTGAAAGGCTTCGAGGAGTTCAAAGAGAAACATTGTTTTTATGCTTGTTTGATCTAGGCCTGGGTTTGGTTGACAGATCCTGTCTGTCTGATATCACAGTTCTTGTTGAATTCCCAGTCAACCCATTTATACAATGTTCCACCCTTGTACTCACTGCTCCATCTTGTGGGTATTTTATGAAATTGCATTTCAGATGCCCAAACCCTTATGTTTATTGGCCAAAATGAGTTGTTACAAGCCTGAAAGGAGATTGACCTACAGAGGAACAGGTTACATGGACAGCAAGATTATGAAAGATTATTAAAGTTCAGCGATGACCTTAACTGATCGCTAGAGGTTTCTCAAACTGAAACAGTAGCAGCAGGCATAAAGGTAACAGCTAACAACACCGCAGCTCAAAACAATAAAAATATATTGTACAAAACCAATAAAAGGAGTACAGTTTATTCATTTGCAGTGTACAGCAGAACAAAAGCACTTTGATCTTGGTTACAATATGTTACAGTGGAGATAAAGAAAGTCAATGGTTTCTGCTCCTACAACATAAAATGTGTAGTTACTAACACCTAACACTAGTGTCATTTGAATTCACAGAATTTCCTGTAGTCAAGAAATGCTTGCTGGAGGACACTGAGGCTTAATATCAAATGAATGAACAGTATAGTGAGGTAGCGAATGCCTACACACAAGGGGACGAGGAGTGAAAGAGTGCAGTGTTCAAATAGCACATCACAGGACTAGTTGTCACCTCTCATGTGGAAATGAAATTAGGAACACTCTAGATAAGCGCCCTGGAGATAAATTCTCAACTCAAACCGCAAGTGCTTTTGCCTGGGATGTTTCACTAAAACTTTGGATAACTGATTAGTGGTAGGATTTGTTTTTCACTCAAGTCAGCTGATGAACCCCTGACATCCACTATTCTGCAGCAGTCAGTTTTCATGTTTTGGGTGACAGAAACCACTGTATGCTGTAAAACACTATATTAGTATTTTAGAGATTAAGCAATGTTATTAATTATGTTCATAAGGCCAAACAGATAAACAAAAATTACAATTATATAACTGTACAGCATGGTCTTCAGACCAATAGACTTTCATTTCAACCCCATTCGACCCCTTTACCTACCACCACATCAGATTAATCTCTGACTGTACCACACAAGCATAAAACTATGACCATATTATTCACATACATGTTTCCAGCAGGAAGAAATTAATTTGATCAGCCTAGGAGTTTTCACCCTATGCTACCTTCATGCTAAACACTGGTTATCCTCATATGCTAAATGTAGTGATGCATGGTGTGAAGAAAGAATACAGTGTTTACATTTCAGCTTGGTGACCTAAAAACATCAGTCACTCTGTCTACATATACTGTAATTTTGGTTTCTTGTGATCCTGTGATGGAGTCATGAACCGTCTGTGTAGAATCCCATGCCCGACATCTTCAGAATGAGCAGAAGAGGGAATCTTATGGCAAGGTGTAGAGTGCCTCTGCGTGCCTTGTGGAGCCTAATGTTGTGCTTGAATTTTCATCCACTGCAACAGCAGGATGATGGGCGTAATCCTAAAACATAGAGAGTTTGAGAGAGTTGAAGTCCAAGTCCAATCGGTTTGAACATGAGATGAGATGTTACAACGGAAATATTAGTATATAGCAAGAACAGATACCAAAAACGTGTAGCAAAAGAAGTAAACAGTAATTCCGAAAGCATCATACACAATTTGAATGATCAATGGAATGTAAGGATGCGGTCTTACCGGTCATTTATGTTCTTCTTAAGGGTACAGACAAATATGCTGTAAAAGAAGAATGTGAAGTGTCTAAGGGCATGCCAAGTCCAGAACACCAACTCAGGCACCTGCCTGACAAACGACTCCAGTCTGGGAGACAGAAAGACACTCAACACTGAATTACATTGCATTTAAAAGGAAAAAAATATATATCCATATCGGCACGTATCAGATGAAAGACCGATATATCTGCAGTAGGTTAGTATCAGAAGGGACCAACTGGGGGGTCTTTGAACATCAGCATCTGGAAGTGTTCACAGATAGTGTTCTGTGCTACATTAAGAACTGCATAGACACTGTCACAGTGGACAAACGCATCCGGGTCTACCCCAACCAAAAGCCCTGGATGACACAGGGGGTCCAGCAGCTGCTAAGGGAGATGAACACCGCCTGGAGGTCCGGCAACAAAGAACTCTACAGCACAGCCCGAGCTAACCTGAAGAGGGGCATCAGAGAGGCCAAGGCAGACTACAGGAGGAGGATAGAGGACCACCTGAGCAGCAACAACAGCAGGCAAGTGTGGCAGGGAGTTCAACATCTGACCAACTACAGATCCAACCTCGAAGCTGCTGAAGGTGACCTCGCGCTGGCAGAGGAGCTGAACATCTTCTTTGCCCGCTTCGAGGCCACAACACCAGAGAAGGCACCACTACACCACTCGGCACACAGCAGCATAAACCTCACAATTGAGGAGCATGAGGTGAGGCACACACTGCGGTCTGCCAACCCGAGGAAGGCGGCTGGTCCTGACGGCGTCCCGGGATGCGTGCTGAAGGACTGTGTTGATCAGCTGGCTGGAATCTTCACAAAGATCTTCAACCAGTCCCTGGAACAGTCCACTGTCCCACCCTGCCTGAAATCCTCAACCATAGTCCCACTGCCCAAGAAACCTCACATCTCTAGCCTCAACGATTACAGACCAGTAGCACTCACCCCAGTGGTGATGAAGTGCTTTGGGAAAGTGGTCCGTAGTCACATCACAGCTGCCCTGCCCCGCAGCCTTGATCCCCACCAGTTTGCCTACAGAGCGAACCGATCTACAGAAGACGCCATAGCCATAGCACTACACACTGCGCTATCACACCTGGAGCAGCAGGGGAGCTATGTGCGGATGCTCTTTGTGGATTATAGCTCTGCATTCAACACCATCCTCCCTCACAGGCTAGCAGTCAAACTGGGGGACCTGGGGCTTCCACACACGACCTGCATGTGGATCAATAGCTTCCTCTCCGACCGCAGACAGAGGGTCAGAGTGGGCCATCACACATCAACGGCCTTAAGCCTCAGTACCGGCTCTCCCCAGGGCTGTGTGCTGAGTCCCTTGCTCTACTCCCTCTACACACATGACTGCTCCCCTGTCCATCACAGCAACACCATGGTGAAGTTTGCGGATGACACCACAGTGGAGGGGCTCATCTCCAGGGGGAAGGGTGAGTCTGCCTACAGAGATGAAGTGGAGCGGCTGTCAACATGGTGCAGGGACAACAACCTGCTCCTCAACACCTCAAAGACCAAATAACTCATCATAGACTACAGGAGAAATAAAACAGAGATCCCACCATTAATCATCAGCGGGGACTGTGTGGAGAGGGTGGCAGAATTCCGCTTCCTGGGAGTCCATATCCAGGGGGACCTTTCCTGGAGTGTGAACACCTCTGAGCTGTTGAAAAAGGCCCAGCAGAGACTGTACTTCCTGAGAATACTCAGGGGGAATAACATCACACAAAGACTACTGGTGTCCTTTTACCATGCCTACTAACATACTGCATATGTGTATGGTACACCAGCTGCACATCGGCTCAGAGGAAAGTGCTCCAGAGGGTCATCAACACCGCTCAAAAGATCGTCGGCTGCCCTCTCCCCACACTGGAAGAACTACACAGTTCCCGTTGCCTCGAAAAAGCCCAGAACATTATAAAGGACACTCACCATCCTGGTCATTCCCTGTTTGAACTGTTGCCTTCAGGCAGGCGGTACCGATCATTTAAAGCAAGGACAAATAGACTCAAACACAGTTTTTATCCAACTGCAGTAACTACCCTCAATGCTGCAAAAAAATAATATGCAATGACTGGGTGTGTATGACTGTGTGTCTATGTATGCTGCTAATTATGTTATATGTTTTTATTTTATTAACACTAGCACTTAAGTTATTTAGCTCTTTAAATTATTATTTATTATGTTTTTAATTTATGCTAAATTAAGCACTGATCGGAGAGCAAATTTCGTTGTACCTGTGACAATGACAATAAAGATCTATTCTTCTATTCTATCAGCCATTATATTGGCTAGATATAATTTTCTAATATAGGCCCAGTTGTTAACAAACAGTTTAATTTCCTAAACCACATTTCTAAAAATGTTAATACAGTATGATGTGGATTGCATTAGTCTGGATTAGTCAGTGTATAAGGATGGCTCTAGATCTGTCTTAGACATATTGAGTAATGCACTTATTCACTAATTTTCCCAGGGTTAGATGAGAAGATCATGTCTGTACGCTAAATAAGAAGCTACACCCAGCAGCTGGTAATCTTCTAATCTATACCCATCACGTTATATCTTGTTCGTAATCTGTATCAAGACCAGAGTATACAAATGGCAGGTTGCAGTTTTACGGGCTGTTATGTGCCTGTCTGCTTTTGGTTGCTGGCTGTAGCCCTATATTTACCAGACACATATGGGAGTAGTATCAATCTTTCAATCTAACACTCGCCTAGAAAGCAGAGAGAAGAGAAGCATGTTTCCCAAAATCTCAAACTTGTCCTTTAAATATGAGAAAATACAAAGACTGCTCCTTCCCCTCCTTGTGTTGAAAACACAAAATGTAGACATTTCAGTTACTGAGCACACAACCTCAGTGTCCTCAACTGTTCTTACAGTTTTGTCTGTGTTATGTATTATGTGTTAAGTGTATTTATTACCTGTGCCTTCTCTCGAGTACGGCGTAAAAGGACAGAATGAGAGGTAGAAGCAGATGGGAAAAGATTTTCACAGGGAGTCCGGACATGCTCAGATTGGTCATCATGTTGCCCATCAGAACTGAAACACAAATGTTGACAAAAAACTATTTTACAGACTTAATCTTAATGTTCTGCTTCAGTCTCAATGCTGCATTGAGAAAATAAACTGTAACTTACAAATTCAAGTGTCATTAAAAGCTGTTCTAGTTAACTGGCTGCTTTTAGTGGCTAGCATGTCAAACAGCCAGATTCCAAGTTAATTAAAAAAATAATTCTATACATCTAAACAAGATTCAAAGCAGGCTGTTAAACACTCTCTGTTATGTGTGTGTGTGTGTGTGTGTGTGTGTGTGTGTGTGTGTGTGTGTGTGTGTGTGTGTGTGTGTGCCAGACATACCGTTTTTTACCATGTCAAAACGGAGAGTACTTGGTCGATTTCCAGTCAATTCAGTCTGCATGCATCTATTGTCCGTACAAGATGTCAGTGCAGCGTTCTCCTTTTCCACCTTCATCTCCTCCTCATCTTTTATGTCCGTCTCCAGGTGCATCCACGTATTAGTCTGGTTATAGTTAAGTTGCCCTTGGGATAGTTTGGGAATCATCAAACATGGGAGAAGATCTGAACATGAGGGGAAGACGTGAAAGAGAAAGTAGGTCAAATTGATTCTGCAAGTAATAAAATGACAGTATCATTAATTCCTCAATTTTTCCCCTTTTACAGTTGACCCACTGTTGCTCAGAAGGAAATGAATAGCATCTTTGTAGCCACTGTCGAAGGCCTGTTCCAGAGTCTAAAGAGAGAATGAACAACACACAAATAGAATTAAACAAGTCATTAAATAAATGGTCATTTAGAGAGTCTTTTTCACAGTGTTACTGTTGGATAAGTGCCCTTAATTCACACTGATTCAATAGCAGGTCTGTAGTAAAGGGTTATCACCTTTAAACTCTATTATTAATCTTATTATTTGCTGGAGAAGAATTCACTTAAACATTTAGTTTGACAGATAAGTTTATGGGTCATTTTCACCCACAAAGACAGCTACTAATAGACTGAGAACAAAACTCTGCACATGGAGAGTTTGACAGGGGTCTGACCTCTAGAGTCATGGGGTAGAGAGCATTGACGATCCTGAGGCTGTTAGCCAGGTTGCCCTTCAAGGTGGTCCCACTCACTACCATTTCCCACTTGGAAGGTGTGTCGGCGGGACAGATGTCCATCTCTCCAGAGAACGGACACACCGTCAACGTGTGAGAGGGTAAAGGAAGTAGTGGCTGCATGCTGCTGAAACCCCCATCGACATAATGCTGTGAGATGAGATCACATACATTATGATACAGACCAAAAAATGGTGTTGAAGTGACTTTATGGAAAGGCCATCAAATACTCACAACTCCTTTAAAGGATGGAGGCAGTATACCACAGTACCCAGGCACAAAACAGCTACATAGCAAAGCCTGAGGGCAATATTAAAAAAACAATAATTACAATATGCTTAAAAACTGTCAATTTTTTGCTACCAACCTGTCCAGGTTTCTTTCAAATCAATAGGGTGTGAATCTGTTGTAGCAACTCACCTGTACTACATCCTCTTTGGACTGGAAATCAGACATGACAATGAGCTTGCTATCAGTCAGGCGGGTCATAGCTACAGCAAGACGCCCACTAGCCAGTTTGTGTGCATTGGAAGGAAGATGTTTGCGTAAAATTAACTCTAACCAGTGGAAAACATTGATTGAGGGATTAAATGGGCCAAGAGTATAAGCCTTCATCTGTTTGGCAAAATTGAGCATCTCATCCCGGATCGTAACTGTAAAATAGAAAACTTTGAGTCAGAAACATAAAATTGCAGGCAATAGATTTAGAGAAAAAAATGATAGTCACTCACTCAGGCTCATTTCACAGGCTACAGCAGCTGCAACCAGAGACCCAGCAGATGCACCCAGAACACACGGTGCTGTGCGCAGTATCCAGGGTGTATAGTTTACGAAGCACTGGGCGACCCCTAACTGGTAGGTGGCCATGAATCCTGATCCAGAGAAGGAGATGGAAAGAGGAACTTGACGATAATAACAACTGGGAACTCCTGGAGCCATTTTCTAAAGGCTTTGAATTATCAATTTGTAGATAATTGAAGAGGATGGAAGTGCTGTGGCAAAAACTCCTTCTGTTTTTTAAAAGTAGACCGAGTCAAAGCACACTGAGAAGAGTTGTCCAGTAAAAACTGGGCGACGGTTTCACAATAAGAGTTTTTAAACCAATCTCAATTAGACATACCATGTTGGTCATGCCCATGTGATATAGCATATAACACTGTCAATGACTTTTTGTCTGTTTCTAGTCCTAAAAGCTAACATGATTTTGGTTTGCTTATCTCAGGATGGCTTCCGTGTGATACTACTAAATAAACTAAATGCTCTGGATCTTTGGCAATGCTGAACTAATGAACAAAAAGTACATGTTTTAGGATGTCACAAGTAACAATTTCCAAAAGGACTAAACTAAATTACTTGCTTTATAAATGAGTTATTAGTTATTAAAAATATATGTGAGTATGTGACAAATAAGTAGAACTATTAATATTTTGGTTAAACTTAGTATGAAAATCTTTGACTTTATCCTTTTTATGCTTTTATATTTAAATTGAAATATATATATCTGTGCAACAAAGCACTTACTTTGTTTTTTTTAAAAGTTACTTTTTTTGGCCTTTATTTGATAGATGCAGCTGAAGATAGACAGGAAAGGGGGGCAGAGAGAGAGGGGATGACACACAGCAAGGGGCCACAGGTCGGATTCGAACCCTGGGCCGCTGCAGCAAGGACTCAGCCTCAGTACATGGGTCACCAGCTCTACCCACTGAGTTAACTGGGTGCCCTCAACAAAGCACTTCCTAAGAAAGTAGTCATTGGGTTGATATAATACATATATAATACATGAGATATGTTTTAGACTTAGTCTGTTCTATAGAGTAATTTATTTTTCGTGACATTATTACCTTTTTTTATTCTTAAAAACGTTTTATTAATGAGCTCCCATCCATGTTACCACACTCTGGTCATGGCTTCAAACTGTCAGAAAGTGAAGGCATTTACACAGAAATGTTATTTGATTGTCTTAAATGGCTATGAACCGTTTTTGTTATCTGTAGAAGCAGCTTCCTGTTTTAAAGTAAAGGGTAGATGCTCTCCTTCCTCTGTCAATCCTTTACAGCAATACAATATTGACAATAAAGTCAACTAAATGTGCAGTGTCCTAATTTCTGCTGCTTACCATGCTACCACAGCACCCCCTGCAGGTACAGATACCAGCTTTTAGTTGGGGGTTAGGCAATAAGCAGCAATATGAATGTGTGTGTTTTTCTTAGATTGCCTATATTTTAAGAGCCCAATAACACTGTTTTTTTTGTCTTTGTTTTAGTAGTTTGTGAATTGCATTAAAGGATTAACACGGCATGAATGATCAATTGTCTTAACTGGATTATTCCCCTACGGGCTTAATCTCATCACTGAGAATGTCGTGATATATGTTCCAAGACATCATTTAAGTACTTGAGCACGCAAATAAACACATTTGGGAGGTACCATACAAAGTATTCAATACAAAATATTTATTTTACAAAGCAGGAAAAACATTGACAATTTACCTATAGGCTATTCCACATCTGAAACTTATCAAATGCCTCAACTTGGAGCTAATTAAGCAAAACTATATGTAAAATTTAAAACCAACAAACTGCACAGCATGTACAAAATGGCATTTACTCTGCAAGAACAAACAAACTGGAACAATTTCACAGTCATTTCCACCATTTACCTGCTAGACCTGTATAATATATAAAAACAAGTGCAACTTTTGTACTGCAATTATGTTGAGCAAGCCTGAGAAATTTAAGTTATGATTATTATTTGGCTGTTGGCAATTATTATTGATGTTACTTCTTTCACCATTTTCCTTGTCCTTTAATATTAGTGTTCATTCTGATCACAGTGATACATACATTGATTCACAGCAAAATGTAAAGCGATCTCACAGTGCAAAGATTCCTAACAATACAAACAACTGTGCATTTTTTTTAAACCTGTATATGCATGGATTACTCTCTTAAGCTCAAAAACGCAAGATAAATACACCACAATCTCCACATTACTCTGCAATAATATGTGTTGTTGTATTGTATTCAGGACATTTAATGCAATGTTTTTTTTCTATGGAGGAGGCTGTGGAGAAGCACGATCAGGGGAAACCTCAAAATGGTCCTCACTGAACTCAGGTACAGGACTGCTGTCTGGAAAGTCCCCGTCCTGAAATAAAGTGTGTTCCGGGGACTCTGCAGGGTCGGCCTGTGGTTTCCTGTTGTCATGTGGGAGTTTCAGAAACCTGTGGGGGGTGGAGAAGAGGCCATAACAATAAATGTGTGAGCGTTGTTATGTGGAAAAGACAGGAGGAGAAAGACAAACTGAAAAGGACAGAGACCTGAAGAGGAGCTTTTGTCCTCGCTCCTTTTTGATGATGTTGAGCTTGTAGTAGTGCCGCAAAGCACGGGACATTTTCTCATAGGTCATATTGTCTCGGTTCTGTAACAAGAGATCACACATCATCAAGGGCCTGCGGTACAACTTTTACTCTGCTTCCCATGTCCCCATGTTTTTGCTGTTTTTTCTCTCCACCTGCGTGTTTATTTTCCCTGTGAGATGAAACACACAGACGTGGGTGCTCACCTTGTGGTTTCCCCAGAGACGTGCCAGTCCGTTGGGGTCGACAACCCTGAATACCAGGCTGTCTTTGTCTTCCCATCTAATGTATTCTTGGTAACGGTCGTCACACAGGAGCTGATACACGTAGTCCCACAGCAGTCTGCACTCTGGCCATAATCAAGATAGCAAGCAGACCCATGTTACCCAAACTTATACAACTATAATCAATTATCGGTATTCAAAGCTCTATTGAGAATCCATAATGAAAATAACTCATTTTGATCGTTTTTCAAATACAACTCTATCTCAAAGCCTTGTTCATATCCAAGCATGTATTTATCTATAAGTCTGTAAGACTCTTAGGGCTCCTTTAAACGCTTTGCAGGTTTTCCAGTGTGTGTTGCTCTGCCTCACATACAAAACCAGAGAGAAGACAGCTGAAGTACAAATGTGGCTGAAGAACACAGCAAGCCAGAGAGATATTTTTCTTGGGCAGACTAAAACCAAAGCTACACGGTGAGGAAATTGTGAATCTTATGGATGTCTTAATATAAATTGACTGATGAGCAGGTTTTCACACGTGTGCACCTTCTCTAGGACAAAAAATGTTTTTGTAGATTTTCTAAGTGGATAATGTAGTACAACTCTTAATAATTGAACGTAACACTACCTGGGATGCGGCCGTTGGCTTTGTGCAGTGGGCTCCTCGGCTTCTCTCGGCTAGAGAGATTGAGCGGCTCCTGGGTGACGCTCTCTGTTTTGGGAGGACACTGAACTTGATTGTGGGGCAATGTAAAGACAGCTACTGCTCCATCTAAGCGAGAGAAGCGTACATACAGAGGGCAATAAAGAGAGAGGAAACCAAAATCAGAGTAAATAATTCGCAGAAAGGCTGTGTTTATGGTATTGTTTGGTATACCCACTAGTATGTGTGAGTGGAGTAGTGTAGGTGCGAAAGATTGTAGGTCGATCTCTGAGAGGTGACATTGGCTGTGGTTGGGTGGTCACAGCGGTTACAACAGCTGCCGACACTGCAGTTGTAAAAGCAAGGGAAACTGTTATAGAGAAATATGAGGAATTAAAAAAAAAGGGTTAAAATGAAAGCAAAAGTGATTTTAAAGCAGCTTCAACATTTTCCATTGATGGCTGATGCAATATACAAAGAGGCCATTTCACTACTTGCAGACAGTATGTAGAACAAAGTCATTGTTTTGGACTCTGGAGTTGTAAGATAATTGGTTTCCAAGTAACCAGGACACACCCACTGGCACACTTCATGCTCTGTAATGGAAAGTACCTTTTTTTATGGTCGCGACAAACGAGGATTTCCAGTTAGTGTAACTTTACATGGAATTATTTAGCTTTTCGGCCCGCCGCATTTATCTGAAGGGTGCAGCTTCAAATAATCTTGTTAATGCAAAACATCTTATATCATGTATTGTAGCTTTATTAAACTACCTGAAAGCATGTAATGCTGTGAGACCAACAACATTAAAATGCTGCTTATAACCATTTAACACCCTGAAAGTGGCAATTATTTGTTTTATTTCAATTTTTAAACACATGATTTTACATTTCAATTGACATTATGATTACTTCTATACCCCCTAGTCTTCATATCATACCTGCATAAAGGTTGAGGGTAGGCATGTATTGGTCAGGGTTAAACTTTATAGTTTGGAAATAAAAAGCATATGGATGTCCTCACAAGTACAGAGAAACAAACGTAGGGGAGAGTGAGAATTCCTGCAGGGTGTGTTTGCACTTGTAAGAACGGGATCAGGAAGTATTTGCAGCTACAATCTAACCAGGATAAACAAGTTTTTGTATATGCAACACACATAATGTGTGTCTGTTTTTTGAACTACCATGCATCCATGTCTGTACCCTGTACATAACAGAACAGAACAGAACAGAACAATCTGACCTTAATGAAGTTTGTTGTCCTGACCTTTCCTGTATATTACAGCTGTATGTTTAAGTTTGATTATATTTGTTTAGCTCTGTGCCTTTGTTTAGTTTGATTAGATTTGATTAGATTAGATGCCCTTATAGTATGTCTGCATATGTATTGTCCTGTTAATTTGCTCTCTGCACTGTGTTAATTGAGACAGAGAACCAGAGTCAAATTATCCGTATGTATCAACATACAACTGATTCTGTATATGTTTTAAAATGTATTCCTAGACGTTACTGACCTTGGTTGCCATTGACTGAGGGAGGCTTGGGCTCTTTGACACTCTGCGGGGGTATGTGGCAGCCGACTGGGCTCTGGGTGCTCCCAGTTGCCAAGGAGGGAGACGCATTTGGGGGGTCACAGACAACGCTCCTCCTTTGCTGTTTTACACACTGTAGGATCTCATACAGAACATCACCTGTAGAAAACATGGGGTGCATATAAAAAACCCACAAAACCAGCCAGCATACTCTCTTTCTGCAAAGACACTCATTTTTCTACCAGAGCTGGGACAGCGGCGTCTGAAGTCTTCCTTGGTGAGCAGGCACAAGGCTCGACCATTCATCTCAAAGCGTCCCTTTTCGGGCCGGCGCAGTGAGTACTCCTTCTGAGCCCAGTGGAGCCAGTGGGCCACATCCTCCTTATCCCACAGAGATGGGTTTATTCCTAGAAAAGATTACATAATATACATAATTCTAAAAACATACTGTTATAGGTGGCGTTTGGGCTTTAGAACAGCAGAGGCTGCTGCATCTCCTTTGCTGCTTGTTATTTATGCAGCAGTATCTTGCAGATAAACACAGCACATATCAAACAGAGAGGAGGGTTTGACTCACGGAGCTGTCCAGGTAGATGCCACAGGTCTTCCTGAGTGGGAGGACTGACCAAAGGAAGCTGGTAAGGGGGGGTTTGATGGACAGTGCGAGGAATGTTGACTTGGTTTCCATGCATTAGGGATGTAGGACTGTTTGCTCTGTTTTCTTGCTGCAAAACATCCACACACATGCCCATAAGTACACATACACCACCACTCAGTGGCAGGATAGAGGCAGGAATGGAGAGCGATTTTAAAACCTTACTTAAACTACACTTTCACTTGCCTAAACAACAGAAGCTGGCCTTGGACTAAGCTCCCAATCCCCCCAAAAAAAAAAACAAAACAAAACTTGCAGTTGGGCTCTGGTTTGCCTTTTTTTTAAGACAACACAAAATGAATCGGTTTGCTCCTGAGTATTAACTTACCTTGACCAAAGGTGACGGGGAAATGTTCTCCATGGAAATGCCGTTTTATTATTCGGCTGTACGAAAAAAACAAGATAATTTCCTTATAAGCAGACACACAGGTCGTCAATAAATGAAACAAACAGCAGGTTAAACCTCCCCAAACTCCATTTTAAATAAAACAACGAAGACTCTACTATTTTCACATTCGATCCTTCCGGGAAATGAAAACGAAAGAAAAATAATCCTCGCGGGGGGGTGAGTGCAGAACAGGCTGATTGGAGGAAGCAACCGGAGAGAAGCATTTCCAAAAAACATTTGAGCGCTCTTGATAGGAGCGCGCTCCAGCTTCAATTATGTGTTTATTTATTTATTTATTTATTATTACCCTGTCCCTGTTTGTTTTCACACTTCGGCGTATTAAATATCTGAATGAATCATTATATGTGTGTGTGTGTGTGTGTGTGTGTGTGTGTGGAGGGGGGGGTGAGTGATTAAAAATCAGTGGGAGTGTGAATAAGTGAATGAGAGACGGAAAGATCAGCGCCTGTAAAGCAGAAATAGCCATCGGAGCTCCTCCTCCTCTTTTACTTCCTTATGAGGAGACAGAACCAAAGACCAAAGAGTGGAGGGAATACATTAAAAAGTGTTTTTCTTTGCACATATTTTGCATTAATGTAGGCTAATTGCATTAAACATCTCACAGCACAGTGTGCGTGGATTGACATATAATGCAACGACAGATCTATCTCTAAATGTACAGATTTAACAATATGAATTTGTGGTAATAATATGTGGATGCACTAAATAGATTTGAAACAAAAAGGAATAATCAAAACAAACATCATCTAAGAGTGGAAACACAGTTTGGATTCATGAAACACAAAAAGCCTAATAAACAAACTCAGGATTATGTGAGCACTGTCAAATAAACCAGATAAACACAAAGATAAACAAATGGATAAATGGCTCTTACACGCCTCTTTGAGAGAAACTAGGCGGATGAATATAATTTAGTGTTAAGTGAAATGTATTTAAGTTGATAGATAACGCTAGTCCACACTAGTTGGCGGTAATGCATTTTACCGCCAGAACACAGGAAAAAAGAGGAAGAACACAACAGCTCAGACTAGAGTCGGGTAAGGTTCAGACAAATAGCACGACATAAAAACATATTCAGTAGTGCCGTTTACTGTAGTTCAAGACAACCCCTGCAACCACAGAGCCTGTAGACCTACACCTACAGTAAGCTATATCTAATCAATATAGTGTAACGTTACCGTCGACTGTCTTTAACAGTTACACATTTCCAACCATGGGGCACCAAGTGAAAAGATTTTTTAAAGTAGCTCAAATAGTTTGCCAAAATAGAAAATCTTATTTTATCCACAGTCATACATGGTTAGTAGTTTAACTAATGGATGAATGGCTAATAGCTAAAAGTAGTATTGGTAATAATGTGGAGTCGAGGAAGGAGATTATCTGACATGTTGTGGGAGTACATCAGACTAAAAAGTCTGGGAACCACTGCTATAGAGGCAATCTAACATACAGTGACCAAATGATGATGACAGTAAGGTAACTACAAGTGTTATTATCAGAATAAAGATACCTGGAGAAAAGGTTTGGCTTATAGATTCTAATTTGCAAACGTCCTGTAAACCTAGTGCAGGTTAAAGTGTTGGAGATGTAATAATAATAATAATAAACATACAGTATACTCATATTCTACAGATAGTCTCTCGGAAAGCTGTTTTTTTTTTCTTAATTGTAGTTACTTATGGGTCATACCACAGACTAAGTTTATTATGTCCAAAATATTAAAATAGCACTGACATTTAGTGAATATGTTTTATATCATGATACCACTATTTTACTGCATGATATGATCCCTACACTAATAGGAGAGTAGTGCTTAAAATAGTCAAAAATGTGACAAGCTACTGTAATTTACACTGATGATATACAATGGTTTTGTAGTTGTAAATCTGTAAGAAATAGCCATGTAACAACCTGTGTTGAAAATACCCACGTGTCTTTTCTGTCCTATTTCTCCAGTGATGTGGGCTGAAAAATTGGGGAAACAGTTGGGCCACCCGACACGATCAGTGGCAGGGTGGCTGGTCAGTAGGTTTCTCACAGCACGCAACCGGGTGCTTGAGGAAAATGCTGTGCAGTTGAGTGGGATCCAGCCTGGGGATACAGTGCTGGAGCTGGGTCACGGCCCGGGACTGGGTCTGCAATCAGCAGCCAAACTGCTCACAGAGCCCACAGGCCGGCTTATAGGAGTGGATTATTCAGAATACATGCATCAGGTGAAGTATGAATACTGACAGAGTGGAATAAAGTTTTTAAATTCAAGGAGATTCTTTTGTTGTTTTTGGAGACCCAGCAACAAGCCTCTCTAGCCCACCTAAATTAGCCACATGTGGACTGGTAGCCTCTTTGTGTGGGAATTAAGAAAAAATAGAAGAAATAGACACACCTGGGACAACAATGTATTTGAAGGAGGAACATTACTCACTTTTGGAATAGTAGAATATTTATCTTTTCCTTCTCTTACAGATGGCAAGTGAGCGAATGAAGGAGCTTGTGGCCAGTGGGAAAGTGACCCTCCACCACTGTGATGTAGCAGCAATGCCTCTGGCAGACAGCATTGTGGATAAAGTCTTTCATTGTAACTGCTACTACTTTTGGCCTGACCTCAGGAAGGGAGCCACAGAGATACATCGGGTAATGAAACCAGGTAGGATTTGACATTGTTAGATTAAGACCTTTGTCATCCAAATTAAAACCTGTCTCAGATGGTCTGCTGATTTGCTATCTTACTCCTACTTGTCATTCTTTTTTTCTCTCCTTAACTCACCCAGGAAGCCTGATGGTGACCACGCTGCGGCTGTCCAATGTGGCTACTTTGGCAGCAAAGCGAGTGATGCCAGGGGGGAACTGGCGCCCGGAGGCCTACATGGCAGCTCTGAGAGACTCTGGCTTCACAGACGTCAGAATGGAAGACAGACAGCATGAACGCATTACTTTTCAGGCTATCTATGCCAGTGCTTCAAAGTGAGATCCAAATCAATCTGCAAGTGATTGTGTGCATAATTCTACCTCATTTTTGTGATTGTGACATTTTTTATTATTACGTTCATTTTCAAGTTATAATTTCTGAAGATGTGAATGTTGTAACTTGTAATGTTGATCAGAAATGTCTGAGTGTATTTCTCACACTTGGTTTTATTCTGTACAGCAGCTTTTGGATGAATGAATGAATGAATATTGAATGAAAACAAATCAAACAAAGAAATAAAGTTATTTTTTAAATTGAATTTGCTTTGTTTCATAATTAAATGAAAAACATATGTTAAATGATAATTATTTAGCCTCTTGTTTTTAATAGCTGAATTTCATTTTTACATGAATTTTCCAAGCCACATTAAAATTAAATCAAAATTCAGGAAACAAAGCGAAGACATGTATTACTGCAAAGTACAAAAAGTACTGAAAGTATGGGGGCAAAGTCAAATTACAAGCAATGAATAAGTTGGCATAAAAGTGCATCTGTTACTGATTTACAAATGTTAAATATTACAAGCATACATATATATAGTATGGACGGAAAATAAATAAAAAAAGAACTATGGGGTGCTGTATAAAAAAAGATGAAAACAGTAGGAATAATGAACAGTGGCCTGAATTTTTGTGTAATAATAATCCTTTATCAGTGCCAATGTTCAGCACCAAACTATCCATATGATATAGATACATTGATAAAGTCTTTAAAGACAGACTTTGTTTAACACATACAACTCTGAATGTATCTGTACCTCGCTGGATATGGAGAGAATGCCACCTGTTCATGTCACTTTGGTTTGTTCAAATCAAGTCAAACAGTCGTCAATGAAGTGAGACAAAAACATGGATTTATTTATTTATTACTATATATTTTTTACAAGCATCTCCAACAAACCAGGAGATGCCGGTTAATGTTTAAACAATGTTTTAATAAACTAGTATAATAAAAATAAAAAAAAATAGCAGTGAAGATAGAACGGTAGGTGGCGATCGTGTTCCGGTTGGGTGGAAATACGCTCCATTAAAACAGACGAAGAAGAAGATGGACGCGGGCAGTGTTGATGAGAGGGAAATGTAAAAACAAACTCTCCGTTCAGAGTGGACGGTGTTCATGTTCACTTTATCCAAACAGTGGTTGTAGACCGGACGACAGTTGTTAAAGCCGGAGAAACGTAAGTGCCTGTGATTTAACATCGAGTTAACAGCGTTATTCCACTCACAGACAGACAAACTATCAGTTTTTAGCCACATTATTTAAGTATCGGTTGCTTGGAGCGGTTCACAAATAGCGTTAGTTGGAGTTAACGTTAGCAGCTATGATTGAACAACCCAGAGCTAACGTAACTATGAGCAGAGGTGGTACACACAGTCTTTACTCAAACAGGTGCTTCTGTAAAAAACATTTAAAAAAACTGAGTAGAAGTAGTGATTCAACGTCAAAGTGAGAAAGTACAGGCTCTGAAATGTATACTCAAAGTAAAATGACATTTCTACCGGCTGTTGCTATACAAAGCTGAGCTTCTCCATCTTTTTTGTCGTGTAATGTAACGTTATATCATTTGTTATATGCACTGGTCTTGGTGTTGGGAAGGACTGCAGTATCCACATTTCTCCTCAAATGCATTGAAACTAAAGTAATGAGTAAGAAGTAGAAAGTAAAGGTGTTTGTGAAAAAATGTAAGGGATGGAAGTAATAAGTCTTAAAAAAAAATAAAAACTTTAATTTACAGGTACCTGGGGAAAAAGTATGTGTACTTTGTTACTTCCACCTCTGACTGAGTGAATATTATCTTTGTGGTCAATATGAACATATCCATTCTCCGATTAGCAGAATGCAGAGGGCTTCCCGATTGAAGCGTGAGCTTCAGATGCTGAGCACCGAGCCCCCTCCCGGGATAACATGCTGGCAGACGGAGGAACAGATAGACGACCTCCGGGCTCGTAAGTATTCTCAGTGTCAAGACTTTGAAACTAAAACGACTGATACTGCATTTGTTCTCTCACAATATATCACATATGTGACAAGCTACATATTTGTTTTATCCATAGTACCTGATCATGTATTTTTTTCTTTCCATTCCCCTGTTGCAGAGATTGTTGGTGGAACAGAGACTCCATACGAAGGTGGAGTTTTCTCTTTGGAGATCAAGGTCCCAGAGAGGTAAATTTTCTCAAAGGTTTAAAATGGATGGAGGTGTTCTCTCTCCTATTTACATGTTATAAACACTTACTACAGTTGAGTAAGACTGACCTGCTGTTTTCTACATGTAGGTACCCATTTGAGCCTCCCAAAATACGATTCTTGACCCCCATCTACCACCCAAACATTGACAATTCAGGACGTATCTGCCATGATGCTCTCAAACTCCCGCCAAAGGTTGTAACTGATTACAAACTAAAATTTTGATTCTGTTTTGCTTCCATCATATGGTTTTAATTGTCTGCTGTAAAATAAATTAGCAGATATACCAGCGAATATTTGTCATATTAATTATTTTCCACTTTTTATTCAGGGTGCCTGGAAGCCATCCTTAAACATCTCCACAGTGCTCACCTCCATTCAGCTACTCATGGCTGAGCCCAATCCAGACGACCCACTGATGGCTGATATTGTGAGTCACACATAATCTTGCACTCACATAACATCATACTATCTATTAGAGTAGCATAACCTTGATACACAATCACACTGCGGTGGTTTTATTTGTTTAGTGAATATTCCAATATAGATATGGATATGTGACAATAGAGCTTCTGCAAAACAATATTTTTTGGACATTAGAATGGCTGAGGACTAAAAACATACATTTGTACCTGGAAAAGAATTGATTACTTTTTATAGTATGCATTTTATTACAAGCCAGAGGTTTTGCTAAATGCAAGAATAGCTTGTTTAGATATCACTCAGAAACACCTTTACCCTTTGTCTCAAAAGTATATCTTAAAAATAAAGTAGAGAGCATTTGATTTGTGATACTGTGATCAATTGTGTATCTCCACCATGTACACCTGTAAAGGAATGCTTACATTTTTCAAATGCAGTCATCAGAGTTCAAATACAACAAACAGTTGTTCACGGAGAAAGCCAGGAAGTGGACACAAGAACATGCTGTTCAGAAGAACATGGTAAGTTTACTGTGCTCATGTTTGAAAACGTTTGCCTCATTAACCTCTACTTACTGACCCTCGAGAGGAGGCGCATTATTAGTACTCAGTGACATAATTATTGTGACTTGTGCCACAACACTGCATTGTCTGTCATTGTATTAGCTGTGTGTAGTAGTATATTTTACCCACAAGGTGGTGCTGTGCTCCTGCAATAGATTGTTGTCTACTAACTTAATATTTACTTGGAATAAATGGATGCAGACTGTGTGATTTATACTCAAATGACACATTTCACACTTCTCAGTCTTTTGGATGTGGAGGAGCGTTGATGGGCAATGCTGTCATTGTCTAAAATAGTTTGTATCTGTCTTTGTTCAGGGAGTCGTGGATGGCAACAAAGAAAATAATCTAGATCAGAAAGCTACATCCCGCAAAAGAGAGGTTTTTGGTGCACAGCAGGAGGCGGAGGAGCCAGCAAAGAGAAGCTGTATGTAGATTTTGCGTGCTTGTTAGAGCCACAGGTCTCTCTTCTCTGCAGCCACGTTGCCTTATACACCTGTTTACTTGTAAAGAGTTTGATTTTAAATGTTTATGTCGTGTAGTGTACTAATATCTATCTCACATATCTACATATTTATATGTATAATTTGTATGTCTCTGTTGTAATATTAAAGTTTATTTTGAACAATACTATAACTTCCTGTGTGGTGTGTGTGTTTCATTATATAAGCAGAGTGGTTGATGTATTTACAGTATGAAGATAATAATTTTATTCAAACATATGCTTACCAGTTGTTTACAAAGTATGTACATCCTAAATAGCAAGTTTTTTTTTTTACAAACTAAGAATTTATTTTTTTTATATATAAAATTATATATTTGCTGTCTATCATATAAAAAGGGAGACAAACATCATAAGGCTGTAGTGAGTCAATACCATGCTAGTTCAGAGGTAGTTACATTGTATGTACATATCGCTAGCCTACTCTAATGTCTGTAGAAAGATAGCTACATCCCACTCAGTCTGTATACCTGCTTCCCTCCTGTGGGGCAGAGTTGCATATTTGAGACAAAATCATGTAAACCATGTGAAACTGATCTGTTTCCTGTTGCATTTTGCTGCCACATAAAGAACATTTTTATAACAACTATTACACAGTTGCAAAGAAATATATCGGATAATAACATTTCTGTGTATGAAAATGTTAGCTTACTCTGGTAAAAAAAAAGAATGTCCTTGTGTGTCTGATGATGACTCCCTTTCTTTGAAACAGACCTTAGCAATAGGATAGAACTTATATTAAAAAAAACAAATACAGATAACTCCACTTAAAATATAACGAAACAATCTGTAACCTCTAAGCTGCATGTCTTATCACATTTCAGTATAAACATTTACATTTAAAATTCTACTGGTTCTACCTAAATTTCCCCTGGCTAAACCACTGATTTGTCTGATGCTTAGATTTTCCATGTAGTTAACAGCTTCAATATTTTTGTAACAGTTTTTATTGGAGATTTCTTTTTGTCATGAGAGTCCATGACTGACGCAGTCCACTGGGTAGTGTCTGAAATTGTCCTTTATTATAACAGTTATGATGTATTGTGGTGTGTCCTATAATAGTCTTTTCTGTGAAAGGAACTTTTAGTTGCACTCTCCATTTTCAGAGGCACTTTGTTGCGTTCTCATACTCTAGAGTACTCTACAGTCTCTGTGTGGACTCCGAGGTGCTTGAGGATTGATAACCCAGAGCGTGCTTGCTGCTGCTCAGTGATGGTCCTTGAGTGTCCATAGTGTCCCTATTCAGACAGCTAGCTTGGAGGCTCATGGATGAGAGGTCAGAGAGGGAGCCATGGTAGAGTGATACAGAGGGCAAGTGTTATGAATCACATCTTGATCCAAACTCTTCAGACATTCATCGTCGTTCAAGCCCCCTCGTTCTGTCACCCTGTCTCTATCTCTGGCAGTGGGAGTGGGTATCTGGCAAGGGATCAGAGGAACAGAGGAAGTAGAGGAGCAGTGGGAAAACCTGACTGGATCCAGTCGTGGTTGGAGAGTGGAGTTCACCCCACTGTACAAGGCATCGGCATCAGCGAGTGACACCTGTGTCGACGAATCGGAGCACGAGCTCTTCTCTGTCTCCACAGAAACTAGCGAGTCCAGGGTGCGGTCCCTTCGTAGCTGTGGACGCGCTTTTGGGTGAGACCAGAAGAAAAACTGGGAGTGGTCTCGGGTGAAAAGGAGGAAGAGGAGTGGGTTGAGGCAAGCAGGCAGGGGCTGGAGAAGCAGGAGGACTGATTTTAGCACCTCCTCCCCCAGAGAGAGTAGACCCAGGAGGGAGCAGAGGGAGAGGAAAGCTACTGGTACATACAGGAGGCCATTGGTGAATATTAGCCAGGCAACATGTTTGATCATAGCGCAGTCCCACAGGCCCTCACACTCTCCCCTAAGTAACTCCCAGTAAAGGCGGATGTATGAACCTGTGACTATAAGCAAGCACAGGGTGTTCATCATAATGAGCGCCAAGGGAAAGCCCAGGGATGACGGCAGTCGGGATGACGGGGGTGGCAGGGGAGAGGGAAGGCAGAAAGGTGAGGACCCGTACTCCCCAACTCCTATCAGTGGGAGAGAAGCAAGTGTGAGGGAAAGAGTTAGGCAGGAAAGTGCACATGTGCGTACACTTCCGAGGGATGGGGACTTCCCATAGGCACGGGCGCATGTCACACTCACACCGCACTGCACAGCTGCCAGAGTCAACAGCAACACACTTGCCTCAGACGCAAACACCCAGACCCATCCTGTCGCCTGACAACCAGGACCCCCTTCCCAGCGGGCACCGTGGTGGCCAAACTCTCCTAGGGTCAGAGCGTCCACAAGGGCCAGGGTGCATGTACACACACCCGTCAGCAGGTTGGAAGCACCCATGCAGGCAACGGTGAAGCGGAGCGGGGAAAGGTAGCCGGGTGAGCCGAAGAGGGACAGCAGCAGGAGGGAGTTCCCAAGAAGAGACACCAAGGAGATGGACCACAAGCCAACACGAACCAACCAGCTGCCCAGCAGAGACTCACAGGGACGGAAAGGACCTGCAAACATACAGATCATCAGCTGTACATACACAAACTATAAATAGTCAATTCATGTCTCCATTTCCTCATACTGTAGTTGTGATAAAACAATCTGCAAGCCAACTGATAACAGCTTGATCATCACTGAAGGTGTTACCTGGAGTAGGTGTGCATTGGACACTGGTCTGTAGTTTGGATTCCTCTATTTCTAGTTGGAACTCCTCCAGGTCAGGGTCATCTGGAATAAAGCATCATCAGGGTCAAAAATCAGGGCCCATCTGCTGTATAAGGCCTGTTTAGCTTGTGTTAGGTTTTCTAAGCTTCTTCTGTATGTCTACATATACAGATTGTGTGTGGCAACGGGGTTGGTGGTGCAGTAAAATTTTTTTGCAATGAAAGGGAAAAAAATTGTAAAAGATAATTGGCACTTGCATGAAATTGGATCATCATGCCTGTTTTTCTAACAATTAAAAGGTGAATAAATTTTAATCAGTCATATGTCATGGTTTAATCATCTTTTGTTATTGTTACCTTTTGGTACACCCAGCAATTGTTTATTTTCAGCTTTAATGGTGGAGGTTTAATGGTTTTAATTTCAACTCAATTTTGGTTTATTGGTGTTTACATTTTATGCTTGCCACAAGAATGCATGGAAGGGTCAACACTCGAGTGTAAGTGTGTGTCAGCTGCCAGTTGTGGTTTCAGCGAGGCTCTGACATGTTTCAATTGGGCTTGTGTCAATAATTTGCCAATGAGCACAAACATATGGAGATCAGATTCTCATGTATTAATTTAACCCTCATCCCAGGTGTGTACCATGTGTGTTATATTGTATATATGCTCGCACAGATATTGTAATTGCGTGCTTTCTTACAGTGTGTGTCAGCGTGGATAGGGTACGGCATGGCTACGGTCCTCTTGTGTAGGTCCTCATCAGTGTTGCTCTGCTCCGTGTCCCACTGGCTGGCTGGCTTGTAGCTATCACAGGAACCGTACACACAGCACTGGTAGGCATAAGGCATCTCTATAACCCTGTAACAAACAGTGTTGACAGGAGATCAGGAAAAACAAAGCCACAACAGATGGTCTAACAAAAACTTTCATTTTCATGGAAGTTTAGCTTTTAGATACAATATTGAATACTCATCTATGGGGAAAACAGTCTGCATCAGCTGACTTTCATGTGGATGCTTGTACACAAACATTTACCGTACAATGCATTTGAAATGGCTTTCTGCCAGGCGTTCTATTTTTGGACAATGTTCTACAGTAATGCCTACATTGCCACTTGATCACCTGCCATCTCCTATGCCTTTGAAACTCACTCTCCATTTTTACTTCACTGCACCTTTCCAGGCCTCTAGGGATCTTTGTAACAAGAATTAACTTGCTGCTGACAAATGCTTCCTCATTGTTGAAGTTCAGTTCAGGGATGGCTTGCAGGGACACAGTGTAATTAGTTCATTATCATCCTTGGCTGCTTTTGGTAAATTGAAGATATTAATAGAAAATCGTGAGAGGAAGGATAATTGAAGGGATGGGAAGTGATGCATTGTTCCTTACAGCCATAGGATACACACCTGGGTGAGTTATCATCATAAATCAGTTTTTGGTAAGAAACCAAAATACAAAGTTCACATTGGGTACTACATAGAAAGAATAAAAGAATGCTTGATGGAGTTTGTGTTACCTCATACGGGGAAAGTGATCAGGACTGAAGGCCTCGTATAATTCTGTGTTTCCCCTGAGCTTGAGATGGGTGAGACCCCCCAAACCTGCAACAGGTACTGAGCTGAGATGGTTTTCAGTCAGGTCCCTGAGATAAATATAGAAAGAAATAAAGAGAGAAACAGCAGGGGATTGGTGTCAGACCAAGTTTGTTTACAAAATGTGTATAGAATATAGAAAGCAATTGAGAGAGGAACAGCAGGCCAAGTTTAGAAAGTGTGTTTTCATTTCAGATATTGCCGAGGGTCATCCTTAGTAACAAAAAGGCCTTGTCTCTTAGATCATTTTAAACTGTTCAGACAAGGCTCTCTATCAGATTCCCTGCAGATAACATTTCCTGTCAGATGCAGTGTATCTGCTTGTTTAGCTAGGCATACTTCAACCAGTCTTCACACAAAGGAGCAGTTTGTATTGGCATGACCTGAGATGAGTCTCCTGGCCACACAGAGGGATTTCTCATACAATAACTGCATATCAGTGTTCTCTGTAGATTCAGCCAAAGACAACAGGTTTTCTGTGGCACACACAGTCAAGCATGGAGTGTTTGTATAAGGAGAAGACTCTGACATAGAGCTTAACTTTAATTAAAGATGCACAAATTCGTCATGCCTTCTAGGAGAGAAGAGTGACACTGCAGAAGGACGGGATGAAAGGGAGAAGAGTCTTAGTGACAGTTATGTATCTGTGTTTACTCACAGTTTGATCAAAGAGTGAAGCGAGGCGAAGGCATCCGGGTGGATCCACTCGATTTTATTCCAGCTGAGATCACTGACATAAAAAAGAATCAAAGTGAACTCAAATGGACTGAAAAGAACTGTAGTTACACATTGAATGTTGTATCTCGACCACCACTAGATGTCAGTAATGGGCCACCTACCTACCTAGTTTTATCTTGACCAATGCTTCCCAACCTTTTTGGCTTATGACCTCCTAAAATGAACTAATGTCTACCAGTGACTCCTTATCATATTATGAGTGATTTCTCCTCAAGAGATTGTTTGAAAAATTATTTTTAGAGCTACAAAGAGGTAAAACAATCTAATATTTTACAACAAAAAAGCTCAGAGGAAAATCAGAAAAAAAATTACAAAATTTTGTGTAGAAGTATTTTTCTGTTTTTTTTTCCCCCTCTCCTTTCCTTTTAATCATCTGATGAAACCTCAGATATATCTTGACCCCAAGATTGGGAATCACTGATCTAGATAATACATTTGCAAGAGAATAACATGTGACATGTGGGGCAAAAAATTAAGAAAAACAAACAGAGGTTGGCTTACAGTGCTCTTAGAGAGGTGAGCTGCTGGAAGGTGCTCGACTCTATCCTCCTGATTTGGTTATGCTGTAGCCCTCTGTTGAAAAAAATACATATAGGTATTCATAAGTACAATGTGAGATGTGCAGGGAAATAGGTACAAATGTTGATTTTGATGCATGTGTGTGTACAGTTGTGTTGGGCTACTCACATCTCTTGCAGTGCTGAGCAGTGGTAAAAGCTGGGCAAATCCTCTATCTGGTTGTAAGACAGCTCCCTACAGCAATACACAAAGCACACACAGAAAGCACACATAAACACAGTGACCAGCTGTGGATTTATAGTGTGGGAAATTATGGGGGTGACAGGATTATTTGGGTGAACACTCAGCTCTGTGAGCAAGGCGATATAGTAGGACAATCATTTTTTTTAAGGGGGGGTGATTGGATTTCATAGCGTAGAGATTGTACAAATGATTGCTTGGGGGCACAACTCTCCACAGTTGGGTTTTATGTATCAGTTTTTGCACCTCTCACTCTTCCCCCTGTGTGTGTGTGTGTGTACTCACAGCACTCTGAGGCGAGGCAGCTGCTCACATAGATCCAGAGGGAGAGCTGAGAGACCGGCCCGAGTCAGCGTCCTATAGAGAAAAAGAGAATCCTCTGATCATTGTTGAAGTGCAAGCAAGCGAAAGGATCCCCCAGTCCTGTGAGTCTAACTTGGTCAGACAGGGAGCTGTGTAGGTTCGCCAAACCTGTCACTGGCTGGCATAACTAGCTTACCCCTCCCTATCCCTTTTCTGAGTCTCCTGTTTTGTCCCTTTCTCTCCTAGAATCCTAAAACACACATATTCTCTCTTTTTGTTTCTCAGCTTTTGGTGCGTGTCTCTCTCCTGCTTATCCTTATCTCTCTCCGCTCTTGTATTTGTTACGTACTTGGACTCTAGGGATTGTAGCTCTGTCTTTGACCTCTATGTCTTTGCACATTCTTTGTTGTTGTATGTGACGAAGCCCCACTAGGTGAAATACTATGCATGTGTTGGGTGGATAAAGGAGACACTCACAAAATTTCCAGGCTGGTGGTTCCTTTCAGATCAGGAAACTCTTGAATCTGGGTTGCTCCGTTAAGAGAACTGCAGTAAAACATGGAGAAAAGTGTCAGAAACTCTCTCTCTCTTTCCCTCTCTCACACACACACACACGTGTGCACACAGACCTTGTCTAACAGCTCATTTCAGCCATCAAACTTTTCCTCCAACATCAACACAGGCTGTTTTGGCTGTCTCACTAGACATCATAAGTCACACCATTCAACATGTTCTTACAACACACTCTCTCTTACCACATCAGCACACAGCACAGCAATACGCTAACACAACATCATTCAGTAGGCCATTACACATGTCCACTCAACTCTCACTGCTAGGGACACAGGATGATTTAAACAGTGTTTGGGCTAACTCACTGGAATGGTTTCTACTGACCGCATACTTACAGTGTGTGCAACTTAGGTAAGAACTGGAAAGCGGATTTTCCCACAAACTGGATGGGGTTCTCATAGAAATGACTGCAAGACATGGACATATTATGATTAATTTGTTTTTTGGAATGAGTTGTGTTGTACATGATGTTGACATAAAATACCAATTATGTGTTTATCTAATACAGTATGTGCACATTACGCTCACATGGTTTGGAGCTGAGGGTTTCCCACGAAGGCCCTCTCGGGGATGGCTTTGATATTGTTGTTATGGAAGCCCCTGCAAATATAAAAAACATACTTTTAGTCAGACAGTCTATCAATATGTTTCTGATTTTGTTTATGTGTATGTGTGTGTGGTGGGAGGAGAGACAGAGTGTGTTTGTGAGCGAGAGGCAAGTCATATGTCCTCATGTTGCACCTGCCATTGCACAGCTGAAAAACATTTTTGGATAAATGAGATGTAAACATGCACACATACACTGTATCTGTGACACATATGCACGCTGCGGAACATCTGCTGAAGCTGAGGGAAAAAATGGTGTGTGCGTGTGAGTCTGTGTGTATGTGCAGGCGAGTGGGTGCGTGGGTGTGTAGGCAGCACCTGCTTAGGGCGAGAGAGATTGTATCCGAGTGCCACATTAAAATCACTTAACGGGATTACTTGGGATAACGCAACCATGATAGTCATGTCGGGCAGGTGTGTTTTTGTGTGTGTGTGTGTGTGTGTGTGTGTGTGTGTGTGTACTCACAGTTCCTGAAGCTTACTCAGTGTCCTGATGGCCACAGGGAACTCCTGTAGATCATTGTAGTTTAAATCCCTGAAAGTGACAGACAGTAAAAGTCATAATTAAATAATATATTGAAACATTATGTCCAAAGCAAGATGGAGGCTTTTTTTCCCTGCAATGCAAATCATAATTCAAACATATGATATTCTGTTTCTGTGTGTGAGAAAGTGTATCTGATTGCATATGTATGCATAGCCATTTCCTCTCCTCTCTGAGAGGCTGACAGCTGGAGAGTGTGAAGTTTGGATGTGACCCTTGACCTTTGCTGCTCTGACCTGATTATTTAGGTCTGTCTCTGATTAGTTTCCGGGAAGGAAATGCTATATCAAAACAACCATTGCTATAGTGGAAACAGCTCATTGTGCAGGTGGCAGGAAAAGGGGTTTTACTGTATTTATTGTCTGTATATGAGTTTGTACTGTAGATGTGCTTGTGTGCATGAGAAAAAGTGTGTTGTGTGCATTTTTGTGCATTTACCAAGTGTGCCTCATCATGCGCACGGGTATGCTTGCATTTAGTTGTGCTGTCTTTGAAGATTGTCCAGTTCAAAGGATATCTAAAAGTACTAAACCTTAGTCAGCTGGATTTATTTTTAGTATAAGGCAATAAAAATGTCTTTGATGAAGTACTTCTTCGTATATATGTGTGTGTTTTTCCCCAAGTAGCAGTGGATGTTGTGAAATGTTTGTCTGTCTGTGTCTTCTCTGTCCTGTTTGCATATGCTGTTACGTTTTCCAGCAGTCCCCAGGAGGGTTCCTCATAGTAATGATTTTATAATACACACTAGGGGTTGGGGAGGGTGATGGTATTGCAGATGGTCTCTCGTATTTCTCATAAGCGAGGCCGCTGTGAGAGATTAACCCCTCATACCAGTGCAATCCCCACGTCAGTGACACCTGTCATCTTATCCCGCTGAATCATCTGTCTCTCCTCGCCGCTGACGGCCCAAACACTTTAACACACACTATTCTGGTCCAGAGAGCTCCATCCCTCTTTTTCTCATTCTCTAGTTTCCCTTCATCCCCTTAACCACGGCTCCCCTGACTTACACCCTGTTCCCTCACATTTCCCAGCATGGATAATGGCTTCTAAGTTGAGTGTTAAGCTGGCCATACGCTTGTGAGTGCACAGGCAGAAGTTGCTTATCTGCACACACACACACATGTGCCCACACACATGCTCATAAAAAAGCAACGCATAATTTTTTACACTTCAACAGGTTGTTAAGCAGCATGCCAGAAACCGTGTTTTCATCAGACCACCATGAATTTTGCAGGAGACACAGTTGCACTGTCTCCATTTCTCTCGCTTTCTTTCTCCACCTCTCTCAGTCTCCTGCGGTTTCCATGTCGGTGTGTGGTTAGGATCTAGTTATCGAAGCTACGGCACGCACGCTCAAACAACTCTCCTGTAACCATGCTGAGCCATATTTGACCTCAGCTCTGCTTAGCAATTACTTTTACAAAACACAGAGGGATCTGTTGATGCTACTTCAAGGTAATCAAAGAGGAACTTTTCATCTTCGCATTCCTGTCGTTCATTTGTTGGTCGTGGTTTTTAGAAATGTTCAAGCACCTGCTGGAATTACCAGGATATTAATCATTATGACTGCATGATTTAGCGCTACACTTCATTATTATTTGGCACAGCTGGTACATTTGATTTATAAAAACATTAATTTCAGGTGTTCCAAGTACACTTTCACACAGGAAAAGAAATAAGGCTGTAGTCAGACACACACTGTGAATATATTGATGGCTCTTGGTTATATTTTTGAGGTTATATTTCAGATTTCTTCATATATCTTAGAGTTATTCTAAGGCAATGTGCTTGTTGTAAACACTGCCATACGGAATGAATGTTGATACTTGCTGATACTTTGTCATCATAAAGCCAGAATCAGTGTTTGGGGAAACAGAGGAGGTACTCATTGGGGCCTAGGAAATGAAATCACTTTAGGGTCCGTGTGTGTGTGTGTGTGCGTGTCTGTGAAAGATAGTAAAAAAGTCTAAGGTTCCATTTGTAGTAACCTCTGTCCAAAAAGCATATGCACATGCGTGTGATTATGTATGTGTGTGTGTGTGTGTGTGTGTGTGTGTGTGTGTGTTTGTGTGTGTGTCTCTGATACTCACAGTGTCTCCAGACTGTGTAAACCTTCAAAACATCTCGCGCCCATACTCTGGATCTGGTTGTTATGGAGATGCCTGGAAAAAAGCCACAAATATTTTTCAACAAATCAGAAATGACCTCCTCAAAAAACGTTTCCACACTCCAATCATCACCGCCCTGTTCTAAGTCAACGGAACAAATCATTTCTCTGGTAAGCTGAGAAACCCTGACTTAGGAGAGTTTTAAGTAAACAAATCAAGACGTCACTTACAGTACGACAAGGGCGGAGAGGTTGGTGAATGCATAATCAGGGATGTGTGTGATCTGGTTGAGGGCCAGCGTCATGGCCTGCAGGGAGGGCAAAGAGTCCAGGGCCGTCACTGGGATCTCTGTCAGGGAGTTGTCATCCAACCACAGGTGTCTTAAAGAGCGAACCCCTCTAAAGGCCCCAGCCGGAACCTCAGACAATAGGTTTGCATCAAGACGCCTGTAGGGTGAGATAATCACCAAGTAAGTACAGTATGTTTATTTACGTGCATGTGTATGTGCGTGCATGCACGTGTTAGAGGTTGTTTGTCATGGCATTGAAACATTTTGGCTTAAAGGAAGGTTATTATGAGAATTACACATCCTTAATTCTCCTTCTTTCATCTTTGCAGCAGCTTCTCAGAAGCTCCTCATTATGATTTATTCTCATGATAAATAAGCCATGTCTAGCTTCACCAGCACAGACATGTATGAAATGCAAGATGAGAAAAACACACACACAAACTTGTAGGAACGGTTGCTGCAAGCCTGTTTTATTCTACCTCACTTTATTTATGTTGTGTAAAGCCGACTTCCCTCAGTGTCTGGAAAAAGGGAAAGACGGAGGGAGGGAGAAACAGTTAAAGATGCATCTTCAGCTGTTCCTCCCTCCTTTCAACTCTTTCCATTGGAGTCCTGCTGTCGCCATCCATCCCTGATGTTTTCCACCGCTCATACACAAACACATCGCCCTTTCTGCTGATGAATTTATGACACCGGACACGCACATATGCTCTCACACATTCGCTTTCATCTCTTCAACCATACCAAACCTAACAAACCTTTGTCCCCTCTCTCCCTCGGTGTCCCTCAACCCACAGGCAATGAGTGTGGACTGTGACACACACACCGCACGTAAATGCACACATGCATACACACTGTCCATAGTGATGAATGATCCCCTCAGGGCAGAGTTGACAAGCTGAGACCACTTCCTCCTGCTATTCTTCTTTCTTTGGCCCTTCACACTCATTCATTAATCTCCTTTTCCTCCCTCCGGCCCCACTCACACTCACATTTTGTTTCTTACATCTTCATTGATGCAGTCCCAGCCGCTGCGAACCCCTTTGCATCTCACTCCTTAACTCTTGTGCGTCTTTCAAACATCCTCCCTTATCAATCTTCCACTGTGGTTCTTTGATTCTCGCGCTACAACTCCTCCTCAGCGTCCTCGCCCCTCAGAGGCTTCACCAAACAAACAGCATCATCAAAGTGAAATCTGAACTTGAACTCTGAACTCTGGGCTTTTCTCCCCAGGGAAATTTTCCATCAGGAGAGGCAACTGTATACACTGGCAGATGCTCACACACAGGCACACAAGGCATACGTGTAAATACACACAAATGTGTGTACCCGCACGCGCAAACAGCTTCAAGAAATGTTCATCTCGTCTACTTCCTGAGCACACTTTTTTTAGCTGAACATCGTCCTTGTGTATCCTGTGTGCTCCAACTGTGGACATTGTTTGTCCTTGACCCAAATCTCAGGATGAAAGCTACGGAAGACCCTTGAACTTTCTGGTTTGTTCTCCAGGGCAAAATAATAATTGCTCCTCTGGGTGGACTTGCCAGGTCTCCAGAAGGTCCAGACAGAACCAGGAATGTTCCACAGAAGCCAATAAAGCAACAACTATTTCCTGTCCGTCACATCAAAGTCTGAGCTACGATTACGGGAGAGAGAAATGGAGACAGAAAGAGAAAGTTCTTTTAAATGATCCAGGAGATCTGTGGAACCTGCCTCCTCTGGTTCAATTCTCCAGATGGCCAAAATTTTATACAACAGGGAACTTGGAGGAGCACGTTTCACTGCCACTGAGTCAAATCTCTAAAAAACAGGTTACACTGATTAGTGTGGCTTGTGGAACTCATCAGTGGTGATTATGCTCTTAACCTGTGGGTTAGGACCCCAAACACGTCTGTCTGCTTCTGATGGCAATTAACTAAACAACAGCACTCACACTGTGTGTTGTAATTAAGCTCTTCCAAATGGTGAGACAAATTTCTTGACTCCGTTTCAGTTCTCTGCTGACAAAAGGAGTCTTGTCCAAGATTAAGACATGATTTATTTTCTGATGAAAGCCTCCTTTATACATTTATACCAATTTAAAACCCATGTGTTGTCTGAGATGCTGAGTCTCTCTTTCTTTTTACCTGGTGTGTTTTATGTCAGTGAGAGGCGCCGACAAGCTTCACTCTCCAAAGCCTTTCCAGTAATCTTTCTCTGCTGGGCTTATCATTACTGTAATGACAAGGTGCGTCTCTATACACTGGCTCATTTGTGTGTACTGTGTGTGTGTGTGTGTGTGTGTGTGTGTGTGTGTGTGTGTGTGTGTTTTCATTACTTGAGATCAGCTCTATGTGAAGAAATTGAGAGACCACACACACACACACACACACACATAGACCGAAAACATAGACAGAAACATCATGACAGAAAATTGTGAGGTTAGGCATACACTCACACAAGGACAGCCTGAGCCATAGTGCAGTATGTGTGTACAGACGTAGGAGTGTGTGTGCAGGCTCTGTGACTGTGTTGAGGGAGAGCAGGCCTGCTTTATACCAGACAACAGCAAACGTTGTAGGTGGTAGAGGAGTTACATGTGCACACCCCTCCTCGCAATTTGAGTGTGTGATGAAGGAAATGGCTTTATGGATATTTACAGAGAATTATTAATTTGGAAAGCAGGGATGTGGAGTACGTGTGCAGTACAAAGTTGGGAGAGACGGGTTGGGGTGAGGAATTACAGATGAGGTGGTCCACATGCACCCGCCCAAACATTCACACTGACACACACACATACACACATACACTGACCCCACAGATGAGACAATTATGCCACCAAACACTCTCATTAGCCAGGGGGATAGCGGTGTGGGTGGTGGGAGAAGAACGGAGGAGAGGAGCGGAGGAGGAAGAGAGGGGGAATTGATGGAAAATGGGGTTGTTTCACAGCTCATTGGAGATGCTCTCCCTGGCCTGCAGTGTCTGCTGTTTCCCTCATGGCTTCCAGATGCTACCATGAACTGCACTGACACACTCAGGCTGTGACTCCTGCCGTCAGCTAGTACAGCACTGAATGCAGAACTATTGGGGTATGGTCTGTAATATGTCAGTGGTACTCTATACCTGCATTGTGGTTAGAGCTGAGATTTGTGGGTGGGTGGCCAGGGGATGTTTCCTTCCCTGCTGCGTAAGGTAGAGTAGCATGATTAGTGTGTGTGGGTGTTTGTGTGTGTGTGTGTGTGTGTGTGTGTGTGTGTGTGTGTGTGTGTGTGTGTGTGTGTGTGTGTAAAAGATAGAGACTCACAGGGACAGTAGGTTGGGTAGGTCCCATGGAGCATCATCAGGAAGTCTCTCCAGTTGGTTATTTTGCAGCATCCTGAAAGACACATATTATTGAGTTATAGGTGTAATAGGTCTATACGCAATGGAGTGTGTGCGGTGTGCGTGAGGGTACATCAAGCAGAACAAATAATTCCATCGTGAGGGAAATCTGACACAAGAAGGAAAGGGCCAGTGAAAGCTTGAAGAGAAGCAGAGAATGAAGGGTAGAAGGAAAGAGAGAGAGAAGCTCCTTGGGTGGGCTGCTGATGTCATTCTCAGAAGAATGGAGCAAAAAGCGAGGAGGAAGTGGGGAGCAAACAATAGCCCTCTCTCTCTTTCCTCTCCCTCCCTCGCTTTCTCTGTCTTTCTCTCCCCTCTTCCTTTAAAGTTTTTTATCATGGCCAGTCGTCGCACGAGGCGCATAGTCTCCAGTGCGTCGCTCTCAGCAGCGTTGTTATGCCTTTATCGTGGCATCACGGTGCCACAATAGTCCTTCTTTGTGAGTCTGTGAGTGTAAGGCCTTGTATCACAGTTAAACATCTTAGCTTACAGTAAAATTATTACATACAAGAACCCTTTTTTCTTTGTGAGCATGAAATAACTATGATGCCTCTACTGCCAAGTATGAGACAATTTTGCAATTGAAAGTCATCTAGTCATTTATTTGGCTATAAGTAATTACTTACTTACTTATATATATTATAAAGCATATTTTGCTATACTAATTTACAGAACTCAGTCACATGCTCTCATAGTTGAGTGTATTTCACAATAGACTCCTGTGTACGATACAGATTGCTTCAGGGTAGAAAAAATGCATCTCAGGTTTGAGAGGATCAGGGGAAGTTTCCACTTGGATGATGATGCCATGATAAATACATCGAATTGAGTTTTTTCCTGTTCACTACAGGGGGAGATTTGCTGTATTCCACTCTGGGTTCATAACCTTCTGTCTGTCTGTCTGTCTGTCTGTCTGTGTGCGTGTGCGTGGGTGTGAGTGTGTGTGTGTGTGTGTGTGTGTGTGTGTGTGTGTGTGTGTGTGTGTCAGCAGGGACCTTGCAATAACCCTGTACAAGGTCAGCAGTCCATTTGTGTTTTGACACAGTTTGACTTTAACTAATATATTGAGGAAGGAAACCAACGGCTCAATTGCTCTGAGGTCAAATATACCGTCCAAAGCTTGCTAGGGTGTGTGAAGCATTAATGCTTGCAGACTTATATGAATTCAGTATATGTGTGCTTCAGCAGTAATGACATAATAGCCCAGGATTCATGGCTGGTTCACTCATTCTGTCTCTGTGAGTTTCACAACACAAGGTGAAAGAAGATCAACTTGTGTGCCTGGTAATCCCCCAGATTCCCTCAAATTACAAACCACATTTCTCTAGCTAAGTTTATATTCTGTGGCAGGGCTTCTCAAACTTTTCTCAGCCAAGGTCCAAAAGGAATTGAGTTGGATGCCAAGGCTCATGAAAACCTCCTTAATAACCTTGTCTTGCACCCACTAGAAATATGGCCGCAACTCATTAGATGCCGCACTCACAATTCAGAAAGTACCATGGTTTTTATGGTTGCTTTGCACTTTTTTGCGATTTAATACTTCACAGCAGCGCTAACAGTTGGTGGCCATGGATCATAAGGCTATCAACACACTCTGAGAAATGGGGTGTTGAGAGAACAGCTTTGAATAGCGTTTTTAAGTGATTTTTTTTTTTTGTCACTTGCTGTAATCTCGGTGGGTGGTGTGACTGGGAGGTCCCTGCATTACACCTGTGTGTGTGTGTGTGTGTGTGTGTGTTAGTGTGTGCGTGCGTGCATGCATGCGAGTATATGTGTGTGTGCATGCTTGCAACTGAAACAGGGCTTGCTTGGGAATGGAGGGACTACAAGCAGGGCAGGTCTCCCCCAGCCAATAAACTTTAACTACAGTTAATGATGCATGCCCTGTGTGTTTTATTCAAGGCGGGAGCACAATTCCATCCCCGCAGAATGCTGAAGTGGAACAACCCACCTGGGATGAGGACTGAACCACCAGAGTTCGACAGGGTGGGAGGGAGGAGGAGGTTACTTACAGAACTTTGAGGTTGTGGAGACCCTGGAGAGCGTGGCCTGAGATATACCTCAGCTGATTCCCTGAGATACGCCTAGGAGAGAAACACAGAGATCAAAAAGGAGAGATGAAAATATAAAAGCGAAAAATGAAATATAAGCACATACACAAAAGATTTTACAAGTCTCATAAGAGAAATTTTGCTTCTTGCTTTATTTTACGTTTTTGGATTGAGCTGTGATATGACCTCATCCTTGAGTTCCTGCATCGGGGTTACTGTTGGGGCAGTATGCAAATAACAATATTCTATTCCCTTCAATGTGGTTGCTATTGGCCCAAAGCACACCCTGAAACCTTAACCAATCCTCGGAGCTCTGATGAGTGAGTAAAGACTGAATTGAATGAGACTGAGACTGGGTCAACAAGTGCAGCGTCAAAGTATAATTGCTTGCGCGCATGTGAGTGTGTTTATGTGCGCGTATATAGCAAGGTGTATACTACGTGCGTACATGAGCACATGTGTGTGCCGCGCGAATGCGCGTGCTATTTTCCACGCCCTTGTGGTAAATTGGCCCCGTTCTGAGGGGCCTTGAGGACAGCGAGGGAGAGAAACCACACACATTCACACAAGCAATCCAATCAGTTTGTTTATCAAACACAGCACCTAATGGTCATTTGTGAGTGTGTGTATAAGATGTCCAAATAAATAACATTCAGTCCAACAGAGTAACTCTCAAGGTCACAAGCTGGAAGCACAGTTTAAACACAGATTTGGTCTTCACAGCTCGAGACCACCCACTTTTTTTAAACACACACAAATTAAGTTACTCATTGGCATCCTCCTACTCACACCGGTGCTCTACAGGTGACATTTGCCTGACATTTCAGCCTTATTCTAAGCAGCCTGCTTCTGGCTGAGTTGTTTCATCAGTGCCAAGATATTGAAATATTGATATAAAGCTCTGCCTGTCTTTCCAAGCCACTATCATCCAGATGGTAATGGCCGAGGGCTCCCAGCAAACTCCCTCTGACATCTGATACTCATGTCAACATGTCTCAGTCTTATTACTGTGCAGTGGCAAACCACACAGCTCCACCCATGCTTGCCAAATTTCACACTCAGCCCTGTTTAGAACTCTTATAGAGCTCGTATTTATCAAACACACACACCCGCACATACACATAGATGCACACCCACATCGGCATACTGGAATACAAAATTGACTGATCGTTATCCAAGCTATTGTGGTGCCATTTAGTCATGCCTCTCAAACCACAGTCAAAACTCATTCAAACAGACTCTGACTGTGCCACATGATGTCTGAATATAGAGAGTTAATCTGTGGTGACTGCAGCTCTTTGACCCTACAAATTCCAGCATTGATTCTTATTTCAAGATAAAGGAGTTCAACTGGCTCTTAGATCTGATTTTCACTCATAAAGAAACGTGTATACTGCCCATTTGTTATCCCTCCGAGAATGATACGTCTGCTTCTTCAATACCATTTCATTTTCTGCTATTGCACAAGCTGGTCACCAGGGACCATTTCAATAGCTACTTTTCCAGAGGTAACGGTTTCAATAGGCCTTGCTGAGGTCCTGACACCAGTAAAATAGATCTAAGCCTCTTTCTGCAAAGACCCCTAAGTGCCTTCTTTTGGTTCCTGTTCAAACGCAGTGATTAGTTACAGACGCATTGGACGGAAAAAAGATATAGGTAGCACCAAAGAAAAATAAATGTCTTTTCACTGGGGGGATGAGGAGGGCCAGTAATTTAGAGTTTTAGAAAACAAACATTGTAGTTAAGGCCATGGTATGATGTGCATATCCTACTGCCAACCAGCCTTTCTCTATTAGCTGCACCATTGGAGCCAAAACAGCATTAGAGTGGAATCAAGGCTTTTTTTTTTGCCGACTTCATTTGTCAAATGGATAATTATGTCGAAAGTGAAGATGGATATTGAAAAAGGAAAGAAATGTTCAGACGTTCTTGATAGACATCAACAGAACACCGGCAGTTGCCACTGACCAACTGTTTCCATGATATCAGTGTGTGTATTTATGTGTGTACGTGTGTGTGTAAATGATCGTACGTATGAGTGAATGTTCCGCACTTAGCCTCCTAGTCATTCCACATCAATCTCATTCTAATGAAAGGCGCCTTGCTCTTGTCAAACCCCGGCTCCAACTGTTTTTTCTTTTAATTTGATTTGGGGATGGTTAGAATTTTTCTTGGCCTCTGGACTGTGTAGATAAAAATTCCACCTCAGCATAATTCAGCTCTATTGAAGTGATTCATAGATAAAATAACAGAGGCTAGTGTAGTTCAAGCGTATGGGAGAGAAGAGGGACGGGTGGTAGCAAAGGTGAGACCACCCTGCTATCAGAGCCAATCATTGATGCCTTTACTGAAGCATACCAACTGCTGATTATCCTATGTATCAGCATGTCCTATTGCCTCAAAATAATAAGTACAAAGATGGATTAAAGACCTAGACAGCAAAGACTGCATCATATTCTGGGATACTATCTGAGGTAGTGATAGGATGTCATAGTGGCAGCAGGGCCAGGATGGTTGATAGGAGTCGATGATGAAAGGAGAAGGAGAGGATAAACAGGTCTTATCAGAGAGAGCGGTTTGTGTGTGGGTGTCTGTAAGTATGTAACATATGCATGTATGACCTTTTTCACCCTTAGTCCATCAATAGAAATGTTATGCCTCCTTCTGTTTGGAGGTCCAGCCTGAGGGTCAACCACTTAACCTGGTGTTAACCTCTGCAATTATTGGAGTAAAATATAGACACTGGAAACTGGTGTGTGTGGGTGTGGGTGTGTGCATGTGCGTGTGTGCATGTTTGTGAGAGAGAGAAAGAGACAAGCAGACAAAAATCAATGCTGGCAACAGTTGAAGGAAAAGTTTTAATTGACCTAGATAGTTCCAGCTGTTTGGTGCACCTGGAGTATCAAGACAGCCAATATCATAACCCCTTAACCCTCACCTACGTCATTCTCCTGGCCTATCAGCAGACAATCTTATCACCAAGAGGAAGACAAGCAGGGCAGCACTGGGCTCCACTCACCACTTCTCTCTTCTTACATTTGGATTTCATTTGTGTGATAATGAGAGAGCACCTGATAGCACTCTCACAGGGCTAGAGAAGCCCGGGCTGGATGGATATTGTGAGATTGAAGAATATTGCCAAAGACGAGATTAGATTCGTCAGAATTTCAGTCTTGAGCTGATAACAGGAGCTTGCACCATATTCTGAACACTTTCACTTGTAATATTGTGTGTCAAAAGAGGCAAAGCCAACATTGACAAAGGGTTCAAATTTAATCCACTGATTGTTTTACTTGTCCGGCCATGTTGAACGGGCAGAATTCAGCTCTGTATTTAGGAGGTGACTGATGGCTACAGATAATGATAAGATGAGCATGAGACACTCGCCCCAAACAGCTGATTATGAAGGGAGTCAAAGGGAAAAAGGCAGAGTGAAATGTGAACCCCTGGAGGTACAATCAGCATGGACTTTGATACTGATGATAGGCAGAAACCACTGTCGCCTTCTAAAGTGGTTTTCAGGAAGGGCTTTTAGGGGGACAGTTTCACCTTAAACCACCCTCTGCTGGTTCCAAGTTGCAATTAGATCAGGAATAGATGGCACATCTTTGATATTAGAGCGGAACATTTGAAGCAAGGGGATGTCTTTCATATGTCAGATAGATGAGTAACCAGTCTCAGAGTCTGTACCTGAGTGTGGGCACTGCTGCCCTCTCATTAATCTATAGACATTCAGTCTGTCTCTCATTCACCTGTCTTCATGTTCCGTCTGCTTCAGTTGCGTGCAGGTTAGCGTGTTTGAAATTAAGAGACAATTTACCGATCAAAGGGCTTAATGAAGGCTTAATAAGAGGGATCTGAGATCAATAGAATAATACTTAGAAATAAGGAGTTAGAGGTAGAAAAAAGGCTGGAGGGAGGAGCAATTACACTTACATCTTATTATCAATATTAATGCCGCTATGAATCAAAGGGAGTATTCCTACCTACTTTGTGAATGAGTTTAATCACATAATTTTGAGGTTCAAAGGGAACTGTTTTCACTTTGACACTATACACGTAAGAACTGAGCGAAGAGATAAGCGGCAGCATGATACGGTTGTGTATGTTTATGAGCAGTGCTTCACAAGTATACTCTGTATGTGGCTCGTAAGATTTTATTCCCTCTCCTCCCCATAGTGTAAAACAGGATGAAAGCTGGACTTTTTGCCATAAGCAGATTTGGTTTGGTTTGTAAGAACATGGAGAGAGCCAAAAAATGGGGGGGGTAGAAAAACTATCAAAGGCGGTGACTACAGCTTGCAATAGCCTGCAGTAAAATGGAGATGGGGGTCTGTAGAAATGAATTGGAAAGGAGGGAGATAGAGTGAGGGAGGGCAGGCGGGAGGTAGAGCCCAACATCAAACAATTTATCACTCTACCAGTCACAACCTGCCTGGCCCTTGCCTCTCCCTGCGCTACCAACAAGTGCTGTAGACCCACATCAAACGCTCTCGCTCTCAAACCGACCGTGTTTGTGTTTAGAGCCTCAGTTTGTTTTTTCTAAGCGCTATAGCTTGTTGTAATTATAATGTGTTTACCATAACCTGCTATGCTTCATCTCTCTAAACCTTCTAGACAGGAGTGGATGTCAGAAATGTGCTTCTCCCTGCCTTGGAACATCATCGTCGTCTCAGCATGTTTCCAGAAATGGTCAGCAGGCTATAAAAATTGGCTTTGGGGCAGGAACATCCTCCTTGGAAGAGTTACAAAGCAAAAGAACGTCTCCATAAAGTGTCAGAACATGAGAGGGATACAGAGGAAGCAAGATCAACAGGGCTGTAAAACACTGGGAGGATTGTCTCTGGACAAACACTGCAGGTGGAGCTGCATCCAAGACCTCCACCCCTTTCCCCCAATGCAGGCAGATGTCAGCATCGATGTTCACGATCACTCTGCACTGTGTGGTTCTGATTATTACGCCATCAGCAATATGTGGCCTTTACCGTTTTTTTTTTTTTTTTTTTATGACAGCAAAAGTTCAGATGAGCAATTCAACAAACGACAATAAATCAAAGTCTTGAATTTAATTCTCAAACTTCAAGGTGTCACAAAACTTCATTGTTCAGCTTTGTTCTACTTCTCAGATCCAGTTTGACTGTGACTCAAAGCCAACTCAATGGTTTTTTAGCAAACCTTTTACTTTCATCATCATCAGCTCATGCCTCACAGACTGCAGCTGCAAGAATTAGCAAAGAAAACAGCGGACTGTTCAAACATCCCATGCAGACACACACACACACACACACACACACTGCAGACTTCAGAAGTAAAAGAATCAGGTGAAGGCTGACATACACACGAGTTACTACACACTTACACACACATTCACACCCTTGGGGCATATCTGTGGGCAGCCTTTGTCAAACCGAGACTTAGCTGAATTCTGCTGAGTGGTCAAATTAGATATTGGCCTGGTCGACCGAAAGCATGTTTAAAAAGTTTTGGGATTTAGCTGCGGCGTGTGTGCTTTCATCAGCTCTATAAGAATAAAACTAATACCTTCTACTTTGTGGAGTACTGATCAAAGTGTGTCTGTAGCACAGAGTATAGAAGTCAAGAAATTTGTCACAGAGGCTGAAATTCCAAGTCTTGTTTTCTTATTTTAGCTTATTTTTTTAATTTTGTTTTAAATTAACAATTATTATCAGCCTAGAAAAGCGAAAAGAGTCATGTCCGTTTCGGCATATAACCAATTTAGTGCATTGGCACCAATATCAAACCATTTTTAATGATACCCAACCATACCTACACTTAATGTTATAAACAAGAAAAACATAAATCTTTGCTCTTTTCATTCCTGACCTGAAGTTCTCCTATAGTGTGTGTTTGTTTTGGCAAAGGCTTGTGTCTATGTGTGTACTGCTCCTGCTGAGCTGTCCAGCTGAAACCAAGTCAAGGGGGGCAAGAAAGCAGCGGTTTGGATGCTGAGCACAGAACCTGCTCTCTAAACACTTTAAGGACCATACATTCACTCTCTGAGTGAATATCAGGTTCCCTGCGCCTCATTCTTTTGTGTAGCCGTCCCAGGATCTACTAGCCTATTGCTGCAGGCAGTTTCTTGGTATGAGAGATCAGAGGCAGGCCAGAGTCATCAATCCCCATCACTGAGGTCTGCGCATATGAGCGGCCCGGGGAATGACTGTTTCTTGTCATGTGTGAGCTGTGACGATGGATGTTTATTGATTGAATGTGAGGTGAATGATTTTGTACTCACAGTTCTGATAACAGGTGCAGTCGGTGGAAGGCTCTGGGCTGGATCTCACTGATGTTGTTCATACTCAGATCCCTAGAGAGAGGGGGGGGGGCATCAGTATCCAAGTGTCAATCAGTTTATACTTTATCAATGTTCTTTGAAGGTACTCAGGGCATGTACACTCACAAATGTTTAGAAAGCATTTTTCACATGGCCATCAATCATCCAGAGTTGGGAGTAGTGCACAGAGAGAGGTTAGAGGTTTAGGTAGAGAGGATGGAGGACGAGAGGGAGGAGAGGGAGATGTAGAAGAGAATTTTCCCCAATGAATCATTGTTGGGCAGCTGTAATTTCCTCCTCGTCCCAGTGACTCTTTCTCTTTTCCAGATGTCTCACTCTACCTTCTCTGAGATCTGACCCCTCATTCTCCCTCCATATCTATCTCTCTCCCCCCTCTGCCTCTCCTCTTCTTTTCTCTTTCCTCAGGTTTCTCAGGAGACCCCCTCCTTTCCCCCCTTGTTCATAGCTTTAACACAGACACACTCAATTTCCCTGTGTCTCAGACACACACTCTGACGTGAGAGGGTGTGTTGGGGGGTGAGTGTTGACGCAGCTGCGTTGCGGTCAAAGAGGGAGAGGTGCAGGATGCTCAGATACATGCATGCATACACACACACACACACACACGTAACGTAAGTTTTTTAACACTTGGGATAGTATGAGGACAACTGATGTGTCAGCCTCTGGTAGAAAACATACATAACCCTGTGGCCCCAGTCATGTAAGGTCATCTCTTTGATAAACACAATGAAAGCAAAGAGGTGTTACGTCACCCCTTCTTTGCTTTCACAGCCCTTGGGGTCTCGCATGAGTCTTCAAGAGTGAGGCTTTGTGTGTGTGTGTGTGTGTGTGTGTGTGTGTGTGTGTGTGTGTGTGTGTGTGTATGACACTAACCATTGCTCATAAAGCCAGACCACCGGGCTAGCAAGTGTAAACTGTGCTCTCAGAAGCCCATTGCAGTTGGGAGTTTTGACACACTGGCTGTTTGTTTGTCAAGTCAGCCAAGCTGATGGGGGGCTGGATGAATTTATCCGCAGGCGTGATCTATATTCAGCTTCAGGGGCGATGTGGAAAAAATACTGCATGGCAATACTCTGGTTCACCAATTTGGGTATTTCAGTGGCCTGTCATATTTAGCAGTTGTGACAAGGCAAATTCAGTGCACAAACAGTTTTGGTGTAACATTCAGTCAGGCACTGGGATGTGAACTCCCACTGTCACTTTTGGTGAGGAGGTGTGTCTTCGTCATGTGATGAGCTTGCAACGTTAGCTGTGTTCTTAGGTCAGATAATTATGTAGCCTTTTTACAGCCTCTGCCGACATTGAATATTTTCCTTATGAAAGCATAATAATGGCATGTTAGTTTCCCTGCGTAGGAATTTCCTGTTACAGATGCCCCCTCCTGGGAGGTCTAACAGAGAGAGAGCGGAGTTCAAGGCGTTACTCAGGAACGCATAAGCCGGGTGGATGCTTTTAATCAATGCCTTGATTTTCTAATTTATTTTGTCTGTAACACAACAAAGTAAAGCATTAATCATCCAAGTTCATTAGTCACGTCATAATTACTGACTTTAAAGTACCAGTGTGTAGGATTTAGTGGCATCAACTTCAACTCGATTGACTTCAACGCCCTCACCTCATCCTTCCGTTCCAAGCGTGTAGGAAAAACTACGTTGAAACACCCTATTTAGAGCCAGTGTTTGGTTTGTCCATTCTGGGCTACCGAAACATGGTGGTTCAACATGGCGGACTCCGCAGAAGAGGACCTGCTCCCTCTGTAGATATAGATGGTTCATTCTAAGCTAACAAAAACACAACGATTCTTACTTTTAGTTGATTATACACAACGGAAACATATCTGTAGATATTATACCATTTCTGCTAATAGATCCTTGTAAATGTTACAGACTGGACCTTTAACTTCACAGCACCTAAAAATATAATACAGTGTAACTAATTACTAAATAAAATAATATAATTCAGTTCATTTAAGCAAATTTAAAAATAATAACAAACACTGTTACTGACATGGGGTGCCTTGGGACTCCTGGTCTCCCTCTCAATAACAACAAGTACTGTGTTGATGTCATGTGAATCATATACTTTATGTTTGTCCCATTTTTGGCTCAATCTGCTCAGGCTCCAGGCAGTAATTTGGAAATGAATACAACAAGTGTAATGCGCTATGCTGCCTGATTAAAGTCAAAGGTAAATATAAGTGATAACAAAGTTGCCATGGAGATGACACAGCCTGCAGTAACAGTAAACCAATTGACATAATCAAGACTGGGTGACATCACGTATAACACAGGAGGTGCACGATCACCTCACGGGGCCTCATGAACAATACACATACACACCTTAATCCTATTCATTGGCTGTGTACTAATATTCTACTGAGAAAAATATGTAGCGGAACGTTCTTGGGGGATCATTAAAGTATAACAACATGCACGCACATCACCCAACTTCTGGGGATGCGCCCACGGATGGAGACAACTCTCCATTATCTGGTCCTGATTAAAGAAGCCATAAACAAACGTTGTGTGAAGTCCATAACAGCGGCCTCACTCAGACAGAATAAACACGCAGCAATGGAGAGAGAAAATGTTTAAAAATAAAGACACACAGTGGTGAGTCATGGGGAAAGGTTGAATGCAGCTCAGCTCGGCTGTGCTCTCCAACGAGCTCATTGGGAAGCGGGAGAGAGAGACATTTCTGCTGTGCAGGCCAAGGCCTCCGCTGACAACTTGACGTATCGTTGGAAGGCGCTGCGCTATGGCTTGTTTTTAAAATCAAATAACAGCTGTGGCTTTTTTAAACCATGATAATTATGATTGATGACTACCACATGTGCATTGTGTCGGCTGGCGCAGATATTTTCAGCGCAAATAAACGGCCGCAAAAGAAATGAGAAAGAGAGCGCTTAAAGATTTTGCAGGCTCCACAGTGTATGGGAGTTTCACAATTAGAATTGGGGTTTCTGTGTCCCCATTTTATGGGCATCTCTAATGTGTGTGTGTCAGTATCTGTGTGTGTGTGTGTGTGTGTTCAGTACAATATTTTTTTCCATTTATAGGTGACTGCGGTGTGTGTGGTAAGATGTCTGTCGCTCATTTTCACACTCCTATTGTTTTCCAGTGAGCCTGCAGATGTGGTGGGTACAGTCCCTGGTTGCGCTTTCACCACATCATACATGGATGCTGCCGGGGCATGCAGATGGATTGCTGTGTGGGTCTGTGTGTTTGAGGGACAGAATGGAAGTTCATGTGGTTTCTTTTCCTTTTATTTTTTCATGCAAGTATTCAGTAGGAGACCATCCTGCCCTGCCTTGGCAGTCGCGGCGTCAGGAAAGCTGCCTTATATTGCTCGCAGAACAACATATCTCTCAACTGTCAGAGCCACACCGGTCATCCCCTCTCTTCAGATCTCGGGTCTGCTGCTGAATGACGAACTAAAGACTCCTGAGCAGTATTAGGAGCAGAGGATGCAGACATTGTGACCCATGCTCATCCCTCAACACACACACTCACAAATGTGCCTCTTAACTGTTCTTTTTATCACCCTCCACTATGAACCTGCAGAATGACTGACAGCCCCCAGTGATTCCTTTCTATTTCCCCAGAGAGGAATAAGATCTTCATGTGCGTGCATGTAATTTTGTGTGTTTAAGCACAGCGTCATGTGTGATATTGTGGCCAAGATTGCAGCAGTTGGAGGAGTAAAAAGAAATTGACATTTTATTATTCTTATTCCATGCATTGTTCCATGAGTTGCAGATGCACAATGTGCTCTGATAGATCATTTAGTGTTTCCTCTCCAAAGTGTGTGAGTGTGTGTACGCTTGTGTGCATGTGAATGTAAGAGAGGAAGGTTTGGCACAAGAAGAAAGGTAAAGCACTGGATATTTGACTGCTTTATGCTGTGATTGATAGAGTAACCATGGCAAGAAGCTTGTCTTAAGGGGGGAACGGAAGCATGAAGAAGCAGAGGTACATTTCCATTCATCCGCCTTGGCCCTTTCACTCCCTCTCTCTTATGCCACTCTATCGCTCACACTCACTCTTTCTCTCCCCATCTCTGTTTCAAATTTCAACTGGAGCATTGGGTTACACAGTCCGGTAGTTACAATCATGTGATTTATCATATTTCCTCTTCACCGTCAACAGAACTACTGAAGTATGTTATCAGCTCTGTGATCAAAGGCAGCGTGTGTGTGTGGGTGTCAATGTGCCCCTAGCTCCGTTGTAGCCAATTTCAAACTGGAAGCATTTCTGACAAGAGCTGGTGATTTAGCGCAGCAAAACAACTGGCCACATCATATGAGAAACACCCCTGTTTATGTTCAGAGAAGTACACACACACACACACACACACACCCACGCTATATCCACAGGCACTCGTACAAACTCCAGGCTCCGGGTGGCTTTTGTGGGGTGGGTGATGGACCACCCTGGCGAGTGAATGTACCCTCAGAAAGATGTGACAGATGCAACAGCAGTCAGGTGTCTGTTTCTATCATCAATGGTGAAACGTGTCAGTCAGACAAAGCTGGGGGGGCTGGCTGTGGAGAGATGACTTGATACATTTCATTTTGGAGAATTGTTATTGTCTCAGAAAAAAAACAACAACTTGTATGGAAAAGTTTCTGGCCTGTTGCTCAAGCATAAAATTGCATGCAGGTACAGTACATAACAAAGCAGCAAAAGCATGTAAACAAATAGGCTTACATTGTTGCCCTTGAGAGGGATGTTTTTCATGGCTCTCTCTCCCTTACACACACACACACACACACACAAAATAACTTTGTCAGAGCCATACCCTGAGGTCTTCCCTCTCACTTCCTCTTCTGCTCTCTCTCTCTCTTTCTCTTTCTTCTTGCCTCCCTGCCAATCCCTTTCTCCCTTGCTCAGGTGGAGACTCTTACCAAACAAACAGCCAATAATGGCGGTAAGCTCTACACCTTTGAAGGCGGCTTATCTGTGAGGAACATTAGAGTAATAGATCTTTAGTGGAAATCAACAACCAGAGCCTTGCCCAGGGGGCAGGAGTTCTGCATTAGTGGTGCTTGAGCCACACCTTGGCTGTCTTTTACTGTAACTATGACAGTAATGTCTTCAGTTGGATTCAGGCAGTCTGATCCTCTCCGCTTAGTTCTTTGAAACGGTTAAGGCCACGATGAAAAGGGATCTTTTATTGCACACAATGCAACTGGTAGTCAATGCTTGGGCGCCGCCTTAAAGAGGGCCTAAATGGTTGTGTGCATTAGTGTGTGTGTATGACAGAGAGAGAGGGAGCAGAATGTGTGTGTGTGTGTACGAGGGTGAGGTCTAAGTGTGTTAGCTTTTTTCTATCTGAATAGACTGACTGCTTTGGCATTCAGTTTCTCTTGCGGTCACACATGAGCTTGCACACACATACACACACACAGAGGCATGCACACACACACAAAGAGTCAGGAAGGAGGGTACAATGCTGTCCTCCCCTCCTCCTTCCTCTAAAGTTGTGTTTTTTTTTCTCCCTCTCTCCCAGACTTCCTGGGAGGGGTACACTGCCCTTTGTGTCCGAAGGCACTCTCTCTTTATCTTTCCCTCTCTTATTCTCTCTTTCTCTCATTCACTCTGCACAAAGAGCGAGGGAGAGGGCGAGGAGAAGTCTTTCACCTGGACAAGGAGGGCCACGGGGAGGACTCGGCTACAAAAGAGCAGAGAAACGGAGAGGGAGGGAGGAGGAGAAAAGAGGAGATAACAAGACAGAAAAGGGAGATGCGTGTGTATATTTGTGTTCCCATGTTTTGTGCTCTTTTCCGCTTGCTGCGGTTTAGGGGAGAATGACAGGCGGATGTCTGGGTGGAGAGAGCGGCTGTTTAGTCTGAGGCCATGTCATGGGAAACATATTCATGCCCTCTGGGACTTATTCATACCCCGGTATACCGCACACAGACATACACACGTGCACGTACACACTCTATGTCCGCTCCTTGTCCTCCCACACACACACACACACACACCCTGTCATGAGACAGAGGGGAGGGGGGTGAAAGGTCAAGCACTTCAGTAATGGAACAGGAAGTGTTGGAACAGTCGGCACTACACAACATACAACTGCCTCCAACATGTGGACAGGACTGACAGGCAGCTGTTGTGGGTAGGACATAGCTTTGGAAGGCAGAAAGGCATTTATAGCCCTGCCCATAGTCCATTAATCTGTTGTTTTGGCATGTAGATTTTGTCTGACTTTCATATATGTTCGTTACATGACATGTGCCAGAGGGCATTTTTCATTTCTCGCTAAATCAAAGCAGTTTGTGCCACATGAAGGAAATGTTTCATGAGCACAGGACAAACACACACCACTGAAATCTGTTGAAATAATAGCAAAGATGTGTGGAAAATGGTTACAAATTTCACCACTTTTCCACACATCCTGAAAGGGTATCTCTTACAGAGAGGTGTTCTTTCCTGCACAAGGATTCGAGGAAGATTCTCAGCAGTGGATACAACAGTAAATGAAACCCGATGAGTATTAGTGTCAGGCTCTATTATGACTTCATTTGGTTGAATGGCAGAAACAGGAGGACACTGGATCTAGTTAGAAGACTGCTCAAATCCACTCCTGGCTCGCTCCTCCTTTACTGCTGCACTCACAGAACTATGATCCGCTCATCTGCTCCATATATTTAACAGTACCCATGGATAACATCTAGACCTGAACTTAGATCAGCACTTGATGAAATCTTACCCCATACCAATGAGGACATGTGGCTGCTGTTGGTTTAAAGAGATTTGGTTTGGCCTCTTGCCATGCATGTAAAAAGTCCAGATTTCCTCTTTTGCTCATTCTCAGACATGTAATAGAGATGTGAGTAAGTCTGGCTGCAGTTGCAGAGGCTCTGCAGTGGCAGATGGAAAATACACCTGTGAAGTCCAGTCTTAGCAAGAATTATACTTGCCTTATGCCATCATAGTGACCTGCCTGCTGTTTCTGCATTCAGATCAGTTAACCTACCCCTACGAAATTAAGAGTCCTTTCCATTCTTTCTCTCCCTGCTTCATTCATCTCTCCACCTTCTGTTTTCTACATCCTCTCCTCCACTTTCTGGACATTCCTGTGCAGTGCCCCCATTGGGCTATGCTATGTGTGCGTGTGTTTGCCCTGGGGTGTGTGCACATGTGTGCGACATTTAAGTGTGTCTGTGATTGCTTCTTTGTTCCCTTTACCTAACTCCAGTCCCAGTGGTCCATTCTCCCAACCTAATCCCTGCTAGCATCGCTGTATCAGCATTGCTCTGCGGGATGCTTTGATGCTGCACAGGGGGATTGGATAGGGCATTAACCATCATTAAGTCAGTATGTGCGTGTGTGTGTGTGTGTGTGTGTGTGTGTGTGTGTGTGTGTGTGTGTGCAAGCATGTGTGTACAGACATCCATGCTTGAGCAATGTGTTTTCTTGTCTGTAATGTGCATGTGGGGGTCTAGGTACGTGCATGTGTGTGTACGCTGTTGGAAAGGGCATTAAGTATCATTAGCTCTTACTAGTCATCACCTGCACACTGCCAGCCCCACATGAGCCACTTTAGTCGGCAGGCCTGGCCAGCGATCACACAGATAGGCAGACAGAGAGAGACAGACCCATGTTGAGGTACAGGGGGAACTTGGAGAGCTATGTCCTACATGCACAGCTATCAACACTCATGTAAACAGTCTCCTGTATGTCTAGACCTCACTTTTGGTTTTATTCAAAACAAATCTAGGGATGTATTGTGTTTGTTTGGAATATTAAAGATGGGTGGAACTGAGTAATACAAAAATCTGATTTTAAAAATACCACAGGACAAACATTGTCTTTTCCTCTCTCTCTCTATTACCAAAAATGTTTTCTGAGCTGTTTTCATCACAAAACTCATAGCACTAAACTTAAGTGCTTTACAGAGCGGAGAAAAGAAAATAATGGAAGAGACAGACAAGTTGAGACGCAAACTATACAAACCATAAAATATAAAGAGAACGCTAAAGAAAACAAGAGAATAATTAATCATTTTTGCACTCATCTGTCTTCTCTAAGACTTTGTGAGCTAAAGTTCAGATCTAAAATTTGGAGCAGCAGCAAAAGAGGATCTTCGTTATTGTAGCAGGAAATCTGCTTTTTGGATGTATGGAGACATCAAATCCTAAATTTGGTTTAAAACAATCGAAAGTGTGGTATTTTTCTGGTGAAGATGGATAGAAAAACAAAATCGATTAGTCTCACGTATGTGTTTTCTAACCATAAGCATATACACCGACACAGATGACAGCTCGCAAAGTCACAGGTCTTGAATGCACATGTGTATAGGGTCCACACATATGCATGTACACGCACTAGAACAGTTAGGGACATTTGTCGTGGCCTGGCCCAGGATTAGACAATGCCCTCTCTGTAGTGGAAAAGAGAGGGCTAGTGCACTTGCACAGATTCATGCACACACACACACACACACAAACATTCCCATAGATTCCCAGGGTTGGAGAAGGGCTGAATAGGAATCTGGGCCATGCAGGCATTCTGAATCCTCTCAATCAGAAGAAACCCTTCACCCCTCAACCACACGTCACAGGGAGCACATTCCTAACCCCCGTGTCATACTTGCGTCACGTTGCTATCACATGAAACATACAGATTTACATTTTGTCAGTGGTCACAGGTCTGACCCCGACAAATACCAGCCACTGTTGTCTTCAGTCCACATGCAAGCTCATGTGCACATGCACTCCAAACACATTCCCCACTTTACTTCCCTGATCTCCACCTCCTCCACCCTAGTCCCCTTCAAGATCTTGTGTCGTGATTGCTTTCTACTTTTTTCTAAAGGACAGGATATGGAGCGGTAGAGCACACTATGGCCTCTGTGTCTTCTCTGTCTGCCGCTCCCGAGGGAATTGTCATTGTTTCCATTGTTGTCCTCTACCTGCCTACCTGCCGTCTGTCCCTGAGCGACATTTAAAAGCCTCCCAGGTTGCTCTCAGGAAACCACAAACCACTGCACTATCCAGTGCTAACTGCCTATCCCTTCTCTCCAACACCCTTCTGGCATAAATATCACTTTTGTAGCAGGCCCAAGTGGCTTTTTCTGCTGGTGCTCACAGCAGGGCCTCCAGGGAATCTAGGAGAGAGCTGAGGAATTGACGCTTTAAGGCAAACACTTCAAGTTTGCAGAAAGGAAGGAAGGAACAAAGGAGTAAAGGAAGAGCAGGCAGACTAAGGGAAGCAATGGAGAAAGGAAATAGTTTGTGCAGTAAATTCCTCTATATGCAACTTTTTAAGCAGAACAGATTAACTATGATGACATGTGTCATTTTTGTCTTCCTCTGTATAATCAGAGGTGTGTAACTCTCTTCTCCAACTCTGATCACAGCTGATAGTTAGTTGGCTTGTAGCCAAAGCACATCCCACCACCCACACATACACACACACAGAAACATGCACACACACACACAAAATATTTACACTATTCAGCTCTGGTACACACCGTTCACTTTGCTCACTCCGTTTCCCTGGGCTATATGCATTCATTTTAATTATCTAAAAGGCACATTGCACATCAGTGATCATACATTTACACTTAGTGCTGCATAAATAGCTCCAACACCTGCTCCACACACACGCTTGGGCACTTAATGTATGGATTCTTGTGAAGGAGGCCAGAGGAAACAGGTGAGGGAAGGAGAATAGGTGGGGGAGGAAGGAGAGAAAGGGAGGGGAGTGCTGTTCAGACGGGGGGCTACCATAGACGTCTGGAGCCAGGACATTGATGCTTGAGCTGATAGCTGCTGTATAGAGGACCCTCCACTGACAGTACACACTCACACAAACACTATTTTTGTCAATTTTCCCCTCAAATCCTCCTCCCCCTCCACCCCTTACAGTTTCTCTCTCTCTCTCTCTCTCTCTCTCTCTCTCTCTCTCTCTCTCTCTCTCTCTCTCTCTCTCTCTTTCTCTCTCTCTGGCTCTCAGACATGATGTTTACAGTGTGACCCCCGGTCGCTCATGATAGGAATCATTCCATCAACATAATGGCTAAATGACACGCACACGACTGTTACAGTCACGGTCACCATACAGGGACAGGATGTTGTCTCCTGCATGTGTATGTACAGTATTTGTGTGTGTGTGTGTGTGTGTGTGTGTGTGTGTGTGTGTGTGTGTGTGTGTGTGTGTGTGTGTGTGTGTGTGTACTGGTATGTATTTGTATGCCTGCTTAACCTAAACTCAGTCTTCTGAAATCCAAAATTTCTCTGTCACCAATTTCTTTCTCTTTGACAGTTTTCACCCATTTTCCTCATCCTCTGTCTCTCCATTTTTCTTACACTCTTGCTTCACCTCTACTGGCTAGAAAAAAAATTCCTTCAGCAGTCTGGGTGGTCTTCACACACACACATGCACACACATGCACACACACACACACACTCACTCACACACTCCTTGGTTTTCATCTGTCTGGTAATGTGCTAGCTGTGGTTTCCTGGCCTCGGCCAAAACACCGTTAGAAGTTCACCGCACTCACCGCTACCACAAAGCATCACCTAATCGCTGCTCAACTCCAGTCACAGACCAGCCCCGGACCCACATACGATGCACACACACTCTTTTCTTCTTACACACACATGCACACACCGAAGACCGCTAAAGGAAGATGGAAGATGTGTAAACATAAGCACCTGACAACCTCAGAAACAGTTTATGTCCATGTATCACACCCGCGACATCATAAAGAAATATTTGCTTTAAATACGTCTATCAAGGGGACAGCTGACTAATTAATTTGCTCCCAGCTCACATTTGTGACAGACCAGCTACCTATCCTGTCACTGTGAAGCCACTTCTCATGATCAGTTACCTCTCATGCAGCTACACATAAAACAGTACCGGCCCCCTGATGCACGTACTGTACACTGTGTTCTCAAACTTAACAGATATAAACACACATGTACGCACACCCACGCAGACACACACCCTTGGGCACTGTCTTTCCTCTCTAATCTGATATCAAAGAGAAGGTCTTTCAAAGCGTCTCACATGACAGCTCATTTCATACGTTGCCCACGGAAACGATTATTGTCATAAATCTCTACCCACTCTGCTCTGAATTGCTCGGAGCATCTTCTGAGAAGTTGAATTCCTTTGCAGAGTCAACCTGCATTCCCCTCCATGTTGTAATACAGCTGTTTTTATTGATTAGCCCATTATGTTTCCACCTATATACAGTAGGGTCGGCCAAATGTGCAAACAAACACTAGAAAATAGAGTGAATCATGCATAGCCTGGATTGCCCTCACGGCCACTATAGCACGTACAGTTGCGCTCACTTTGAAGAGCTCTCCGATGACACGGGTGAATGATGTCATATACTTTCACAGCGTTGTGTGGATGTGGTTTGTAATGTGGACTGTTTCCAAGCAAATCCCTGTGACCTCGGCAGTCTACAGTATGTGCTGGGAGGCTAATCCAGCCTCCACAGCACAGCGGGGCGTGCTGGACAGTTCGACAGATCCTGGTGAGGATTGGACCGACTCTCCGCTGTTGTAACCTTTTATACTCCAGGACGAAATGAAAAACTGTAGCCTGCTGTGCTGTGCTCTGGGTTGTGTGTGTGTGTGTGTGTGTGTGCATGTGGGCAGAGTTAGGAAGGGGAGGCTGTTTGTGTTTGAGGATTTTTATCAGCGAGGCAAAAAAGAAATCTGTGATTCTCTATCTTATATCTTAATTTGTTGCGGCATCTCTCCTGATGTCCCACATTCCCTTCTTCTCCCCACTGCAGTCCTGCACTGTGTGTGTGGGCGTGTGCGGTTGGTCGCTGAGTTTATTTATCTTATTCTAAATCAGCCCTCAAACTCACTAATTGGTCCAGTTCCACTGTTAGGTAACGAGGGGAAATGAACAATTACTCTTGTGTTTGTAGGGAATGATGTGTGTTTTTGTGTGTGTGTGTGTGTGTGTGTGTGTGTGTGTGTATGGCTGTGGAAGAGCAGTTAAAAGCAGTATAGACTTTCAAAGAGGGAGTCTCAGGTCATCACTGTTTTTATTTTAGAGGAGGACTGAGAGGCTTAACACTCTCCCTCTCAGATTCATCCCTCCTTATCTGTGACTATATGTAAGTTTGCTGGCTTAGTTGTGTGACGTGCCCCATTGTTGAGCAAACCCCCTGATGTTCTCATAGGTAGAGTGATTCCTGGATGGAGTTGGAGACCATATTTCACCTCCATAAACTCTACATGTGTTTTAACTTTCAGAGGAACACAGTGAAATCTGGCCCGTCGCAGGCTCCCATGACAGCCAAAGAGTCGGTCATCAGTCAAGCAGAGTTGTCTTTCATGTGTCTCTTTTAGAGTCGTTTGCTACAGTGACTGTTGATCTTTCCTCACTCCCTCTGAATTCTGTCCATCCACTCTTGTAATACTTGCAGAGCCCCCAGTGAGCAACCGCTCTATCACACCCTGTTTCCTGGATTTGACTTCTATCACTTCAATATCAGTTATCACAGAGTGTCTCTAATCTGTCCTCAGAGGCTTACGCAGTGAAGCAATTTGTAAGATCTGGCTGTAAGCCACAGCAGGGTGGTGCAAGAAACTGCTCAGATCTCCTGTCTTTAACATAATACAAGAATTAATTCCTGGTGGGCTTAATTCCTCCATCTCATCAAGGTGAAAATTCTTGATGAGTTATGTTAATGATCATGTTTTTAATTGTATTTACAGTTTGTGTCACTTCTCCAGCCAGCCTTTCAAACACATACTGTGAGAATGGATTTGAATGATATTTAAAAATGTTGTTAACTTTTCTTCAGTGTTTGCAAATTTAGTCCTTCAAAGAGGCAGTTTTGTCAGGTTATTAAGCAAAAGAAAATAGAAAATTACATATTTATTTTCTGGGTTTTGGCATTATAGAAGTGTGAGATACAGATTAGTGGCATAAAACTGGTCACTAAATCTTACACACATTTAGACATCTGTGTTCAAACACTTCCTTATTCAAACACATGCTTGTGTCATGTGCTTGTAGCTTGCACATGCACGTATATACACACAAACACACTTGCATGCATGCACACCAAGGCATATATACACACACCCTCTCACGCTGGGTCTCCAGTTGGCACTCGGAAACCTGACACTGAAAGAAGTGGTCCAGTAATTTTGCCATAGTGGTCAAGGCACACACTCTCTCTCTCTCTCTCTCTCTCTCTCTCTCTCTCTCATACATACACACACACACACACACACTTTCCCGCTCGGCCCTGTCCGTTTTTATCTACATGCGGGTTCTGCTGCTGTTTCCTGGTCATACATCCAACCGACTGTTCCTCCTTCTGCTCTATTTTTGAAAAGCATAATCCGAGCTACAATTCAGCACCATCATTTCTTTCAGTTACAAATTACTGAAGTCTAAGAGTTTGGACTATTTTTCATATATAACAAATGACACCAAACCGTGATGAATGAGAGGTGAGAGGAATTGAATAAGTTTGGGGATCAAGGAGAATGACTTAGGGATGAGACACAAAATGGAAACACAAGAAAAGGATGACAGGAAACAGTCAGGACACAGCGAGAGGCCTGAAGGTGGAAAGGCTGAGTGAGATGGGACAGGATAACACACACAGGAAAACATGTTACTCACAGGTAAGTGGTGAGAGGGCTGAGGTTGGTTGGCACAGACGATAGTCCCAACTCCGAGCAGTCCACCATGACGAAGATCCCATCTTCTTCACATTGGCACGGAGCTGGGCACAGCGGTGCCGCTGGCCCCTGCCTATCCTGGATACGTCCGTACCCCCACACTCCGGGGGCGGACCCCCAAACTCCACCGGCCACGCAGAGAAGCAGAAGCACAGGCAGCATGTCTGACTGTCCACCTGTCTGCATTTACACCTGTGGGGATTTCTGTCGTGTCACTCTCTCTGTGGTCCTTTCTGATGTTTTTAGAGGCAGCTTTGATGAAGTGAGGAGGATCCAATGTTTCTTTGCTTTTTCCAAATACTTCTGTCCTGGTCCTCGGTTCAAAAGCCCACTTACTGGCTTTTTCTCCTGTGCAGGTTGTCCACACTGTAAATCTGTCCCTGTCACAAGTTCTATCTCTTCATCTCTCCTCTCTATGTGTCTCTCAGTCACCACTTAATCCCCAGGGGTTAACTTTTTTTGTAACTTCTTGCCCCTCTTCCCTGTCTTCCCTCTCACTCTGCCCTGTCCTTTCTCACCGTCTTTCTCCCCCAAACACAGTCACTCTTTCTCCCTCTCCCTCTCTCTCTCTCCTTGTATATATCTCTTGCTCTCTCTGTCTCTCTCTCCTTACCTATTGTAGAAGGAGCGCATGAGTTGTGAATGAGCCACCCTCATTGGCCTACAATTTAGGGATGGGCTGGAGCATCTCCGGAAAGTAGGAGGGGCCCGCGATTCTCAAACTCTCCCCTCTCTTTCTCCCTCTCTTCCTTTCTCCCTCTTTTACTTTGCCTGGAAGCTCAATGTGAGGAGAAAGAGTGAGTGTTTAGTTTGAGGAAGGGAGAAAAGAGAAGCGGGAGGTGGGGGGCAATACAGTACAGTGGTGTGAGACAAGATTTCTCCTTGTGGGACCTTATGAATGGCACTGAGAGAAAATGAGAGAGTGTTTATAGCTGAAAGAGAGAGGAGGAAAAAAGCAAGCTCTGGAGGATAAGAATGAAAGCAGCAGAGTGTGTTTGGCTGTGTGAGAGAGATGCAGAAGGTTAGAGTGTGTGACTGGGAGTGACTGCTTGGAGGAAATTGGAATTCTGACACTTCAGCACCCCTCAGTCCCCAGAAAGAGCAGAATCCAGTGTCTCGTAAGTCACACCTTCTCAGGTTTCTGCTGCTGGAATGTCGCTATCGCACACACGCAGAAACACACGCACGCTTGCATGCACACATGCACATGGACACCCATAGAAAATAGCAGATTATGAGCGACTGGCGCAAAGGGGCTCACATATCCATTTCACATACACACACTCCGGTCTATAGAGAGAAGAGTGTGGATTTGTGAAGAAGTGTCAGCTGCCTCGGGCTAAAGCCTATCTGTATTTCACAGTCTATTCGTGCTCACTTGCAGGTTTTCCACAGAATCTTGAAAATAATCTCATCCAACCTTCCTTTCCTTTCCTTGCATGTGTAGAAATATATAAATATACAGCAATACATAAACGCTATAAAATTAGAATCTCTGCTTCATGTTACACAACTAAGCTTTACATGCTGTGCACCTGTATGTAAGTACAGGATGTTGCATAACCACCTATTGATAGATTCTATAATTATAAGAAATCAAAGAAAGAAAAACTGGCTCGCCATTCAAAGCAGCACCAACTTTATTCATTCTCTGTTGTTAAATTTCAGCCATATCTCCCAGCGGGAAGCAGTAAAAAGCTGCAGTAAGCAGGGGAGCTCATGAGTTTTTCCAATTGAAGAAAATATTACAATAAAACACTGCATGGATTGATGATTGCGATACATTTGAAAATTTTTGAGGAAATCCTTAATGGGGTTAGTATTAAATCACACATCATAACTCCAGTTTTGGTGATTTTCATGTTTTACTAGAGGGATTACATGGTCTTCCATGAGTTGATAAAATCTGACAACCACTTGGGCTCATAAAATCTTTTCAAACCCCACTGGATTAACTCAAAAATGCATGGTAGTCAATGTGAAAAACAAGGCTGTTTTCTTATTTCCTGGAAAGCTGAGGCTTGAGGAGCTTTCATTTGACAGCAGCAGTTTGTTACATGCACACAAACGCACACATGCAAAGCCAAGAACAAAGATGCAACATCTAAATTTATTACACACAAATTCCCCAAACAGGCCTTGAAAAATGTTCCATAGAAACTGGACCTAGAATAAATGCACGCCATGATATTTTAAATATAAAAACTGTACAGTCTTTGCACCCAGTTTGATTTGGTCTGCTACTCCAACCGGTCTGTCTGTCTCTCCGTCTCTCCTTCTCTGACTTCTTTCTTTCTCCACCACTCTGTAGGCTGAATAGTTTCTCATTAATTAATTAACATTCCTATGCCACTGTGTTTTCTGAGGGGCCTTTGTTATGGCCCCACAAAAACTCTTTCAGAGCTGTTCTTCACATAGTCTCTCTCTCTCTCTCTCTCTCTCTCTCTCTCTCTCTCTCTCTCTCTCTCATGCTCTCTTTCTCTCTGTTCTCTCTTTTCTTCCTCTTTGTAGTGGAATGTCCGATGTTGCTCTCTCTCTGTCTATTGTCCGTTGCAAAATGTTGCGTGAATTGTTTTCAAGTGATGTGTTATCCTTTTTTTTTTTTTGTTTTTTTCCTTTGCACAAGAATTCGCTACCTGACCTACCTAACAGGCAGATATACAGACTCTTCAGAGGAACACCTTGCGTGATCTTACAGTACACCCACGTACAGCACACACATCACATTCCCATGGGCACACATGCACGTACACCAAAAAATGCACATGCTCTTCATACACCTGCAAACTCCACCTCTCCCCTTCTTGGGTGTAGAGCTCTGTCATCTTTTTAAATGCTCTTTAATTGTCTGGCCCCAGGGGAGCCCTAAAACACACATACTGTAAAAACCTGCATGTCTGGTCTCCTGCCTGTCTCCGTGTCTTTTTCTCACTGTTATTGGTTTCTCTATCTGCTTTTGATTTGTTATCCTTCTTCCTTTCAAACACAAACATGCAAACAACCGCGCATGACGCTGCTTGTTGTTGGAAAAATAAGCTACATATTTGTTCAGATTGCACCTGTTCTGACAGTTATGATGGATGAGTGCAAGGTTAAATGTGAGTGTGTGTAATCCAGCTTTCTCCTATGGGGGAGAATGTGAACACTGCAGCAGCTGATTTCACTTCACAGGGAGGAGAAATGCGTCCCTAGTTTATAAAGTTGTTTGTTAAATAAAGACATGCATAATCTAACTATATGTACTGGTGAAAACTGCTTCTGAATCCTTAGCATCAGTAACTGAACTAAGCTAGACAAATCTCACATTCACTGTGCCTTCTTGCTTCACACAGAAACATAAAAAAGGCATCCACAAGTTTGTCTCATACTGTGTAAGGTAGAAAAGGTTTGAATCCCAATAAACCAGACTCTTTCCAGTTCTTTAAAAAAAAAAAAAAAAAGCTCATGTCTTATTTAGTTTGATACTTTTTGGTGCTATTTGTATGATGATATTCTGTGTTGATGTTGTGGTTTTGTCTGCTGAGTGTTACAGTGTTGTGTTGCCCATTATAGATAGATAATGGGCAGCACTACTCCTTTTATCACATTTGCTCCTGGATTGGCATCGTCGGTTACTTGACTCCTGCTTCTGTCTGAGTGACACATTTGGTGTGTTATACTTAAGTGTGATGGAAAAACTGTGAAAAAGATGAACCCCTCGTACTCGATGAAGAGTTCAGGAGACCTTGATGAGTTACACAGCAGAATTTGAGCCTCTGCCAAGGAGAACAGGATCAGCAATACATGTGTAACAGTGCGTTTGCCAACCCGGTTCTGAAGATTATCTCCAGCTACATATGTGTAAAGATCCAATTGGTTATTGGTTCAAAACAAACTCTAAGCCTACCAACGCTACCCTTAGTCACGTTGAATGACCCAGAGTCACGCACAACGCATAAAGGAGGCAGTCTGTCTGTCTGTTAGCTTGTTCTTAACTTTAGTCTTCCATAACAAGTAGAACTATGATATGTTGGGTGCTCAGTGTTTAATCTTATCAGCTGCTCTGCAAAGTCTAGTCAGCCAAACAGTCAGAGAGGAGGCCAAATTAACAAAGAACAGGCACAGGCTGTGACCTGTGACCTCCTTTAGATTTGTAGACAACTTCACAGTGGCAAGTGGAGCGCTATACCATTTCAGTCTTTGTAAAGAAAGAAAAGTTCTTCACATTTAGAATCACTAGGATTGTGAGTGTCAATAATATTCAAGTCACACATTTTTTAAGATGGGGGGGGGTTACTTTAAATTCTTCCCAGGGCCCCCGAAAGGCTTGGTCCGGTCCTGGGTTGAATGACTGGCTCAAACACACAGTTGTTAGCATGTGTGCAGACATTTGTACATGCCACTGAAAAAGTATGCGTGCGCTCGTATTCTCCCTCTCTCTCCTTCTTTCTCACACTCCCTCTCTCACTCACACACACACACACACACACGCTATCAAACAGTCTGCATCAGATCAAAGCCAGTGCTCCCTCCCCTCTCCTCCCCCATCCTCCCTCTCTCTGCTGTGCTCTCTCGGCTGTAAACACTATCCAAGCAACGGCAGCCTTGAAGACACAAAGACAAGTAGCTACCTGACACCTGACACTAACTTGAGAGCACTCACCGTGGTCTACCTGGGAATAAAACACACACACACACACAAGGCTACCTGAGCTCCTTGCAGCAAGAAGAGTCCATTCAGGAAGAGAACAGACAAAGTAGCCGTGCAATCAACCCCCCCAACACACACACTCCATCCCACCTCACCTCTTCACCCACATCCCCTACCCCACAAACAGTCCCCCCCCTCATAAAACTTCTTTCCCACCCGACCCCTGCACATCCAACACCTACCAGTGTCGACGGGAGTGTGTATTTGTGCACACTAATGTATGTGGACGTCTATGTGCTTGTGTTTGTATTTCTACATGCCCTGCTGTAAAGAGGCAATTGAAGGCTAACTCAGGTATACTCAGCGGAAGCAAGTGAGACGCCGTGGGTCGCCAGTGGCGGCAACCTAGGTGTGTACTCTGGCTTTTCATGTGAAACCACCTGAAAGCCAACAAAAGGTCCCTCTCCTTCCCTCCATCCCTCCCCCCATCCCTCTCTTCCTCTCTGCATCTCACAGTACAAAGGAAAGAAATGAATGAAAGAAAGAGCAGCAGAGGAAGGGGGATGAGGTAAGGGGATGGGGATGCAAGGGTGGGGCAGTGTGGGTGGACAGAAGGGGTTGCTGGCGAGAAGGCAAAACAGGGGTGGAGGTATTTTCCCCTGTGTTATGGGACAATAGTGGGCCCGGGGCGTGGTTAGTCATGGAGTTCTCCATCACAGTCTGGGTCACCTCAGCTGGGCGGGTTGGGGGTTTGAGTCATTTCTGTAATGCACCTCCAGAGCTGCTATTGATACAGCATTTATATTTAAATGCTTTATTTCAAATTTAAAAATTCAGTAACTATATTTTTGTAGTTATACAAATTTCTTTATGAATATGAATGTTTGTCCTCACAATAAACTCACAATTACATCGCAGTTAAATTTACCTTGTAGAACCTTTAAAATGATAACTGACAAAAGATTTCACTTTATATTCCAGCAGTGGGAATTATTTATTTATTCATTTCAATTCAACCAGAGTTATCTTGAAGCCAATTTTCATCTGCAGTCAACAGCACTCAACAAATGGGACAGAACACACATGCAAAATAATACCAAACAGTACACTACACATACAAGTTAAAAACAAGCATATTTGTTCACAAAGTAACAAGACTAAGAGTCACCAGCCACAGTAGCAGCTCTGATGGCTGTACTTAAACACAACGGTGCTATGAGCTAAATGCTAACATCAGCATGCCAACATGCAGGCGTTCAGCAGGTATACCGTTCACCATCTTAGTATAGTGTGTTAGCATGCCAACAATTGCTTATTAGCATTAAACACAACATATAGCTGACACTGGAATGCCATTAGTTATGCAAGTATTTGGTCATAAGTCAGAGTGTACAAAGTAAAATGTTGATCTGTTGACGGTGCTAGAGGACATAAATGTCTGACTGAACGGAAATTTCACAGCAATCAATCCAATAGCTGTTAAGATATTTTGTTCATAACCACCCATCTGAACCTCATGGTGGTGTCAGAGAAGAAGTCAGAGCATCACCAAAGCCAGTAATCTAAAATTCTCAAAGCCTATAACAGTATGTTTTATATTTATATTGGTATAATATAAAAGTATAATATTTACAATATATCAGTAATATAAGGGTGTACAGTACAGTAGTGTCACCTACTGAGACATGTCTGAAAGATTGTACGTTAGAAAAGTAGAAATATGTACAGTAAGCGGGTAAGAGAGTAAGAATGGTGTCAGTAACCAATATTACATCTAAATGAAAAATATAAAATGTTGCTTTGATATTTTTTCCACTCTCACTGGTGCATTAACAAACAATAAACATAAGAGGGAGCCCCTCCCTCACAGCACGCTGGACCAAATACAGGAGCAGTAAAGTCTTATTATCAGTGACAGAAAACAAGCAAACTTATTTCTCCCATCAGTGAGGTTTTAGTCTATGATGTGTGGAGATACTCCTGAAAAAGCTAACAAACAGGACACACAACTCTGTAACCACAAACTGCAAGGTGAAGTTTTCCTTCAGTGTATTTAAATACTGTTGAAGAACTTTTAATCTTATTTGATTAATTGTTAGGGTAGTATTGTGCACTGAGATAGTTTCAGCCAAGATTATAATATTATGCATTTTCCATTAACACACATCAAACAATATATTTGTGTATTAAGCTAAATAATTACATTTGGTCTGAAGAGGGTAGATACATTTAAATGCACTAAACCCAAACACTTTCCCTCACATTTAAGTGTCTCTGTCATACCAAGATGAAGCTTTCTAGTGTTTTGATCTCCAGTCTGTTTTCTCTGCAGTGACAGTGTGATATACGAGGGTTAATATGGTGAAATAGGCTGACTAAAGCAGACAGGTCTGCACCTGCACGCTGCCAAATAGAGAGACTGTTTGATGCTATTCTGAGTGACGCCAGGAGCGCTGCAATCAGAGGGTGTGTGTTTTTGAGTGAGTTTATGGTGCGTGTTTGTCTGTGTGACTGTTACACCTGTAAATACTATCTATAAAAAGTTGATTGACCTAGAAATAAAGTAGTGATCACTGTGGGAAAGACTGCCTAATCATGCCTCTCTATGTGTGTGCAAGTTCGTGTCTGCAGAAGTGAGTGTGTGTGTGTGTGTGTGTGTGCGTGCGTGCTGTTTGTGTGTGTGTGTGTGCGTGCACTTGTGCATGCATGTGTGTGAGTGATGAATGTTTGTGCCTTCCTACCCAGTTCTGCATGATAGTATCAGCCATGTCAGTGTGGAGGGAGAGTGATGTGGAATGTTAACAGTGACTGAAAGTATTGGACTGTCTCCATAGAGTCCCATCCATGCAGAACCTAGATAGGACTAGCAGGAGACTCAACACAATATAGTGAGAGATGAAGAGAGGAGCCGTATTATTGTAGGTTCCACATGAGCCTCGGAGAATTCCAGTCATCTGAAAAGTACATAGCAGCAGTTGAAAGATTACAGCTATAAAAACAAAAATTAGGCACATGGGAAGTATGAAACTTATCATCACTCAGAGCATGATTACAATAATCTTATTAAATCATACCATTACACTGGGTTAGTTGCTCTTCATGGGCTCCACAGCTGACTTTTGGATTGGCTGAGGAAATGGCGCCATCTTCAGCCAAAGGTTGGAACAGCCTCACTGCTGCAGGTCAGGAACTGAACAACCAGCTGATGGCAACAACCCTCTAGTCTCACAACTTGCATACAATGGCACATATTAAATGGTACGTAGAAGTTGATATATAGTCTATTCTGCAGTGGGAGAGCCCCTACCAAGTTCCAGTCTATCATAATGCAGAAGGTTTTGTGTTTGTGTGCGTATCTGTGTCTGTGTTGTGGCAGTCAAACTTTAAGCACACTTTGCAATAAATACCTGAGCTTTTAAAAAGTATTCTTTAGCCAATGAAAGTATTCTTTCAACAAATAAGGAGTTTTTCATCCTAATCATTAATCCTAAATTACATGAAATGCCAAATATATGTTTTGTACTTTTGAAACAGTGTCAATATTACAGGTTTATTTTTCAACCCACCCGGTACATATCTTGGTTGCGGTTCTTTAAGAAACAAATATATCATCAAAAATGTTTGTTTATTTGTATACATTATAATTAACACAATGATTCATTTTGTGTTTTTATTTACAGTGAGAGCAGGCCCTCTTCTACAGATCTCACCATGTTGAACCTCCATGTTTCTACAGTAGCCCGGAATGGACAATCCAGTAGCCACACTGAGACAAAAACGAGTGAGGGGAAAAACAGCTATAGTACCAGATTTATTTTCACATCAAACTGCGGTGAATTAAGGCAGTGGTTCCCAGCCTGGGGGTCAGGACCCTCACCAGGAGTCACTAAGGCTTCATGGAGGGTCGTGAGGCCTTCTTGATTTTAAGGGGTGTAAGAAAACTTAGACAATAAGCCTATATCTTAACATTTCATTCATTTATGAGAGTAAAACTAAAATTGTTATTTTTAAAGTTTAGATTATTGTTTAAGATCAAAACTCTGAAGACCTGAAAACAAACTGTATTCACAGAGCTTTCACTCTCTGATGAACAGCCTCGTCCTGCATTAAAAAAGCATTAGTCTAATAGAACAATGGCCAAGCATCAGGGAGGAAAAAACAATGAATTTGTCAAAGCCGACTAAGTATGTATGCTTGTTAAAAATAAAGAAAATACATAAAAAGTAGTACAAGAATAATTACATATCTTTCAGCTGCAACTACTGGGGTGGTGATTCGTGATCGAATCACAGTAATGTTTTATGGCTGTAAAACTTGCTTACCACCGTGAAAAGTTAGACAATAGAGGAGTATAGATATTTTTGTGGAGCTTGTCTCTCCTTTGCATCCACCTCTTAGCCTATTGCAACACATTGAAGTCTACCCCCTTTTTTTATTCCTTAGTCTGTGGTTATTGCATCTGTGATTTCCCTCTGGTCAGAATCTTCATTGTCTTAGATCTGAATCTCTTTCTGCTGAGGAGGCACTTTAATGTGCAATGTGATCAGGGTCTTTCCTTCGGAAGCATCTTAGACAGAAGTTGATATAGTCTGTTCTGCAGTGGGAGAGCCCCATCCAAGTTCCAGTCTATCAGATTGCAGCAGGTTTTGTGTTTGTGTGCGTGTGTCTGTGCTGTGACAGTAAAACTTCAAGCACACTTTGCAATAAATACATGAGCTTTTAAAAAAGTATTTTTTTAAGCTAATGAGAGTATTCTTCCTACCATTAAGGACTTTTTTATCCTAATCAGTAATCCTAAAATAAATAGCTCTAAACCCCAATTACATTCACTGTGATCCAGAATGTAAAAGAATAAAACATGATAAAGTCTGAGAGAGGTTGATATTTTTTAGAAGCACTGTAGTAACTCTTCTAGCTTAGACACAATGGTTCTGCACTTAAAGCACAAAGATTCAAACCACAGGAACTCACAGTCGTCCACAATACAAACTGCCCCGTCATTAATTCTAGTGATCACGCTCTGGCCTTTGAGCAAAGCAGAAGTGGCAAATATCCCATAGTCACTCACTGAGACAATGACGTCGTTTTCTGTGGAAAGAGGAAGCCTGTTTGCCATGATATCGCAAGCTCTTTAAAGAGAAGGCTGGCTAACCATAAAGTGCAGTACATGCATCCTGACACACAAATTATCCACCGGACATGCTAAAGGTGCAGAAATCACAGCAGAAGAAAAACAGACTGGATGTAGTTTCCACAGATTCAACGTTAATCAAATAAAACTATGAAGTGCATTGTTGTGATATAACCCTCTGGGAATTTCTCCCTACCTTTCTGATGACTATTTCCCAGGGCTGAATTTGTGAGACCATCATACAGCAGAGATGTGGACTCCATGTCAGCCTTGAGATGTACATTTCAGAGCTCTTAGACACAGCTACATGATTTTGATTGCAATTGTTGTTTTTTTCAGTTATTTCATGTATTTGTATTTGACTTTCTGTTTTATTATGCTACCAGTATGGCTTTATGGCAGTGTCGGTCAATCGGTGCACTAATTTGCTTATCACAGCAACTATTGCATGGATTTCTATAAAACGTTGTATGTGCATTCATGGTACCCAGAGGTTGAATCCTACTGACTTCAGTGTTTCCCTGACTTTTCCTTTAGCACCACCATAAAGTTGGTTACGAAATTTATTTATTAAATTTATGTCATCCTCAGGATGAATTGTAATCACTTTGGTGATCCTCTGAAGTCAACATTTTAGTTAAGTAATCTTAAAACTAATGGCATTCCCATTAGCTGCATGTTGGCAAATGTTAGCATGCTAAACGTCAGCATGTTAGCAGAATTATATTAAGTTAAATAGAATTCTAAATCAATCAAATTTATGAGATACTGCATCAGAAACAGTTTTTGTTCCACACCAGTTCCTCTATCAAGGCAGCCCGTGCATTACAATGGAAAAATTACATGCAGTACTAACTTCATTATTTCTCTGGTGGGAATTGACTTGACTTGAGTAGGTCAAGATGTGACTTAGTTCCACATTGCACAGTAAACCATGCTGTTATTGTTATGTGTGTTACAGTATCAGTATCATTTACTACAGCAAAGGGCAGAGGACAGCAAAACATTTTCTTCTGTAATGTCAACATCGTAAGAGAATCAAGCCCCGTCACCTTCTGAAAGATTCATATACCATGTAAAGCAGGACAACAGACAGATGCTACGTGTGAGTCTGTTACGAGTTGACAAGTCAGATGTGGGATGTGATAGAAAACAGCTATTGTTCTCCCCTCCCTTCATGAACAGCTGTGGAGTGGAGGTGTGGGCCTCCAGCAGGAGAATACACTATGATCTGGTCAAGCTGGGCTTACGGATAAATATGCATGGCTTTCAATGAGTGTGGCGTATGTGGGCTTTCCTCTGTGCAACAGGGAGTAGTTTCAAAATAGTTCATCAAAGACCCTCAGGCCCTTTATTGTATTCTTTGGAAGGGAGATGGAAAATCTCATGGATATGTTTTATTTAATCCTCTGTGCTCGGATAAACTTTCACTCTCTCACTCTGGCTCTCTTTGTCTGTCGCTTATCTCTCTGTGAAAACAGATGATTTATGTACAGTCTTCGCACTCGAGTTTATGTGTTATTCCGATAAGGCCGGTGGGTTTGTGTGCGTGTCTGTGTCTGCGTGGTTTATGAGTGTTTATTGAGACCACAGATTGTAGGACTGCCTACTGGAGGACACAAACAATATTCCGTGGGAATGCAAAGTCCCACCAGTTCCCAATCCCAATCCTTATCTCCAGCATTCCCATATTAGTGATGTATATTATCCTTGTGCACCAGGACCATTGCACTGCTGGTCACCATATGCAAATGACATGCATTTATGTGCACACTGCAAGGTTGTTTAGATCAGTTTTATTAGGGATATAATTGTAAGCTGTAGAAGCTAGCTGTAGAAATTAATTAATGGGTTACTTGTTTTCAAATGAAGACAGAGGGTAAATACAGAGAAATAAAGAGACAGAGGGGTGCGAGTGATGTGAGGTAGAGGTCAACCTCAGGTTTTGCATACTTGCCAGTGACTCTGAGACCGCACGTATGCCAACACCACAGCATGTCCAACTGCCTCCTCACCTGCCACCTGACTCACCTGGCCTCTACTGGGGCCCTGCCCATGGGTGTGAACACATATAACAGAATTTAAAAAGAAAAAACTGTTGCTCCTCACAAACCATTAAAATCATAATCAGGTCTCAACAGCAATCCTATACAAATACATATTATTAATTGGAGTAGCATACTTACATGTAATAAAGATTGTGAATTCATGCCCCTAAATGTAATGTGATGCAATGTTGGCTGCTGAATATTTAACATATTACTCAGTTATTCCATTGTAAATGATACATGCTGATGTTTGTTCATGGGGGGAATTATGGCTTTATCACTAACCTCACTTGACACACACACACACACACACACACACACACACACACACCCCAGCACACACACCTTTTTGTCTAAGCGTTAAGGGGAATTCCCAGTAACCTGCATCTGTACAGGTGATTTGCGTATGTTCACTAATCTGTGGGGTTTGGCTATAACTGTAAACCCACTACACCTGGACACACACACACACACACACATACACACACACACATTAAAAAAAAAGTAACACTTGGCCCCTCACTCATCAGTAACTGATGGCCGTGTTGATAAGCACAGTGCAAACCTTTCTTAAGTGCTTCACAACCTTCCACACTAATGGTCAACAGTGTGTGTGTGTGTGTGTGTGTGTGTGTGTGTGTGTGTGTGTGTGCATTCACAAATTTTCCAAATCACCTGCCATTCTGTGACCGTTAAACATCACAAGCGACTCAGACACAATACAGACAAGGAGATGATCAAATCTCTCTCTTACACTCACACAGACACACACACACACACAGAAAGAGGGAGAGAGAGTATAATAAATGTACTATATGAGAAATATGCAAATGCAATTAAAACTGACAGTAATTGCACAATAGCACAAAGTGACTGTGGTCACTTCTGCATGGTTTATAGACAGTCAAATGGTGTGCATTGATTTCTGTCAAAAGATTAATACAGTGAAATAATGTAATATAAGAGTATGCAGTAGCTGTTATGTTATCACAGTGTCAGCAGTAGTGAAAAAGAGATACCTCTCATATCTTGTTTGGCCCAGATGGCTGCACATTCCTTGAAATCAGCCTCAGATTTAAAATCTCACCCTCTGTAAATCTGTTGAGTATTTTTAGATGCAAACTCTTATTTTTAGCTCTCACTTCCCCACATAAAAAGCATAAATCAGATAAGTTTAATACCTGCATGCCCTGGTACAGCAACAGTTCTCAGGTTTCACCTGCCTCATTTTGTGTCTTTCTGACTGCAGGGGTCCAATGTCTCTTTGGTCTTATCACCTTGTCTGAGTCCTCCAGGTGCAAGCAGAGTTATAGGAATCCTAACCGTCATCCATTTCACTGAACGCTGGGGGGTTTTCCAAACATGTTTATCAAGTCTTTTTTTATCAAGCTCTTGACACCTCATAACTTTTCGTTGCTCCTTTAACTATTTCTGTCACTTCTAGTTCCACCAATAGCATCACTACTCAAATACTACTAGTGCTACTGTAACTACTATTATCACTACTACTGTACTTCTACAAACCCTGCCACTACTGCAACTGGGGATGCTCAGGCAGTTCCCTAGTGGTAAAGTCTGCCGTTGACTTTTATTCCAATCACTGCTGCCACTGTTTTTATTACCTCTATACATTGTTATCCATCTACATCTGATTTCCTCCCAGATTTTGTCCCAACCATGACCAAACCTAGATTAGAAGATCAATACCACTCTTATTACTGTACAGTAAATGTCAAGCTACTGCAAGCAGACAGCAGAGACTCCAGGAAGTTCCTGCACCCTGCCAAGAAAATCTGGCACATAACTTCCCCTAAAATCTCAACATGTCGTTCTTACATTGAGATATAACACATCAATAAAAGTGCTGACAGGAAGATTTTTGTTACCTTCTGACAGCGCAGGCTAGTTGTTTCCCCGTTTCCAGTGTTTGTGCTAAGCTAACAAGCTAGCCTTATATTTATCAATCTTCTTATCTCACACACAGCAAGAATGCAAATCAGCATCTGCGCACAAGGTTTGAGCTTTTCTTCAATTTATGATAGAAAATAACAATGCATGAATGTTTGCTGGAAATAGTGTGTTTTATGTCCCAACCCTAGAGAGGCTGTGTCGATAAAAATATTCCCAAAATATGTTTTTTGTCAATGGGTGCCCAAACTTTCACATACAACTGTAAGTTAAAGCCACTATGTGTTTGTGGAAAAATGAGACAATACCGGTGTTTAGCTTTCTGCTCATTCATCTCAGTTTCCCTCTTTGTGATTTCTAACACATAGTGGCTTCAAGTGGGACATAAGACTTGATTTGAACTTGTCTGCTGTGAGACTTGGCTTACATACTTAAGTATGCAGGTCCCTAACAAGTAGACTTGAGACCTGAGAGTAAATTGTCGTTCAGTACTGATCCAGTAAAATGCCTCAGCATAAGACAACACCTAGCAGGTCTTGTATAGGTGTGCGGCATATCTTGCAAGATTAATATTTAAAGGGGAACTTCGGCAGATTTTTACCCTAGTCTTGATCACTATAGGTCCCCGAGTACTGTCGATAGGAAAAACAACAACCAAAACCGGTGCTAGCAAACTGGAGATCCTGCAGCTAATGGCCAGAGCTCCCAGTTAGTTATAATACACTTCTTGGGGGCATATCCTAAAGAGTGCCTTTTGCTCCTCTTAACAGACACAAAATGCAGTTAAAATGTCTGTGCAACATGCTCAGGGCCCTTACGTGACAACAGCATGCCTTTTCAACTCATACGTTGTGCAGAAACTGTACAAAACAGTACTGTCGCCTACCTGTTTTTCCACCGCTCGCTTCACCGAAAGCCCAGAATAATCGATCAAGGAGATAATGCCTTAAAAAATGTCCATGGCTGGGGTAGGGTATAACTAGGGTATAATGCTATAACCTGGAGTGGGGCTGAATATTAATATTCTAATATTATTTTCTATTATGTTAATTACTGTACTAAACCTTGATGGGATCCACAATTCTGATACAACCAATACTACTTTATTGTTGATTACATCTGCTTTGTTTACTGCTATTGTGGTTGTTATTGTATTGATATTGATATTGATATTAGTATTGAAATTGGCTTTGGCATTCCTAATGGTATTGGTATGGTACTTGATTATTTAGAATCAATACAGTCAAGACAAAGACAGGATTTCCAAAATAAAAATATGTTTTGACATGTGCTATAAAAGATGCTTTTGCCCAAGTTTTGCAAGCAAATTACTCAATAACTAAGCACAGGCTTGTAGTTTAATTGTACATATATATGTGTACATGCATGCCTCGCAAAAACAATTACACCTGCAACATTTATTTGGCATTTTGTCAATTTCATACAAAAAAATCTGTTGTGGCGGTGGTTTGCATCCCTTGAGACGTGACAGGCTCAGGCTCATGAAAGAGAATTATGATCTGTGGTGTTGGGGTGGTGGAGGATGGGTATCTGTCTGGATTATATTTATAACTTTAGCTGTTTAAGCAAATATTAGATACACTAACTGATGTCTTACCACATCATAAAGATTATGGCCTACTCTGCGATTTGATTTGTTACATAATTTGTTACTGGATGTGCTTTCATCTGCTTTATATATACAGTTAGCATCCTAAGGGTTAAAAAAGTGCATGACATCATGTGCATCAAGTACGGGAAACTCTCCTGATCACGGAAGCTATTTTTCCAGCTTGCCGAACAGGTCTCCCTAACTGCCTCTGGTTTCACTTTAAATGGCACACTAGTAAAGTAAACACATACAACTTTTGTAAAAAAAAATTAAAAATAAAAATAAAAATCTATTCATAATCAGTTTTATCAATCAAACCTAAATCAAAATCTATCTAGTTGTTTGTACCTGCACAGGAGCAAACATGCAAAAGGTAAACAAAACTGTGATATGTGCATACAAGAAGAGTGGCAATAACGCACAGTGCATATACTGCAAGTGTTTGAATGTGTAGCTGTGTTTATGTTATGGCAGGTGTGTGTGAGTGTGTGTGTGTGTGTGAGAGAGAGAGAGAGGTACACAAAGACTGCAATACTCCAGGTGGTCAGCCTGGCACACTGGGGGAAATCACCAGCACAATTTGCTCAGCTGCTGCTCTGTTTCAGTCACCCTTCTGATAGTTTTAGACATAAGCATGTATGATTGGACACATGCACAAGTACATATGCACATCTGTACACATTTTTATAGGTACAGTCCAGACTCATTGCTGATACTTGACCCTCCATGACTCTGAATTGTTTCTTTGTGTATTCTGATGGGTTTACAGTGTTGGGATCAGTGGTAATAAGTCATTGTGATGAATTTCTACACTAAACCTCGACATGTTGTAAAGTTATTGATGCCATTCCTGTGAGCATAGTTTTATCATGTTAAGATGATAGCCCAGGAATAAAACTCAGGGTGTAAATATCCGCCTCCCATTACATACGCATCATATATCATCAGCCCAAGGAGGTCACAGGCTACTGGCACCACATTTGGATTTATTATGAGACTGCTTATCAGTCCATAAATACCTGTGTAAATGCCATTTTTAACTATATTCACAGAGGTTTTGTTTATTTCTTGAGGTTAAATGTCTGTCAGTATTTAATTCAATTCAATTCAATTCAATTTTATTTGTATAGCGCCAATTCATAACAGAAGTTATCTCAGGACACTTTTCAAATAGAGCAGGTCTAGACCGAACTCTTTATAACATTATTTACAGAGACCCAACAGTACCACCATGAGCAAGCACCTGGTGACAAGGGCAAGGAAAAACTGCCTGTTAAATGCTTCATCCCAGCATGCATTGCAGAGAAACACCTTAAACAGGTCACATGTCCATCAGAGGGTTAGCACAGTCTGCACTCTAATCTGGAGGAAATGGTTGAAATAAGATTTGCGGTTGTAAAAGCTTCGCCTCTGGGCTTTGATTCCGATTCAATAACAATTTCTTGATTGAATCACTATCCTTACTTGGGCATGGAGGTCTCAAAATTGGTTTACTGTCATATTTAACTCCAAACCCCAGACATATAAAGTCTCTGTTTATACAGCAGGCTGTTTGAGATCAGGTGGACAAGTTAAATTTCTGCTTTAGTCTGTGTGTCTCAAACCAAGAAAGGTTTGGGGAAATCCCTTAGCTACACACACCCTGTGAAAAAACAAGTATGTAGCTATGCCAGCACTATACTGGAATCTACGTCTTCAATAATATCACACGTAAGGGCAACAAAAAGGAACACGCTCACTTGCAACACACAATAAAGCATATATTGAAAGTGAACTATGAATGACATTGTGTGTTCCTAATGTGGGATGTGATGCAATACCTGTGGCTCTTTGCTTCCACATAATGGCTTATAGAACAATGTCATTTTTATGTAGTAGCTTTATAGTTAATTAATGTCCACAGAATTGAGCCTGCGAAAGTTTTTAAGGGAGAGGACTTGCTGTATATGTCTTTTACTCACTAACTGGTCTGTTGTTCTAGAAATGTAGTGGATTATCTATATTAATGTGGATATATGGCCATGGCGTGCCAAGCGAAGCTGATGATGAATAAGCCTGCTATAACAACTGTAGTTCTAGTCAGAAAAAAAATACTTTACCGCTCATCGATGCAGTAGATTTAAGGTTATTTCAACCTTCCCCCCCCCCCCTTAGAAAACGTTTCAGAAATGATTTATAACATACTATAATGCAGATATCAGGGTTAACAACTTTAACCCTCCTGTGAAGCATTCATGACTGGATGCTGTTATACAAACAGATAATGAATGGTCTTAATTAACAATTTCCTATAATACAGTTATAATTGTAAAATATGTTTTAATGGGGGATGTTTTAATACTGTACATTAGCAAACACTTATGCTTATACTTACTTATACTTTAAATGTCCTTATGTCTCTTTATAACTACATTATAATGTCTTATAAACTATTTATTATATGTTTATATTGTGCTTACAGATGATAAATAAACATAAACACATTTCTCACTAAGTCTTTTTTTCAGTTCTTGCACACCAACATTTTATCAATACATTGTAAAAAAGGTTGAGAATATTGTCTCTGGCTACTCTAATAAACATTTCCCATGTATGGAAAAAGGTTTGTGAACTGTACCAAATGGGTAAATGAGGTGTACATTACAGTGGATTGTGGGATGCATGAAAATATGTGAGCGTATCCATATTTCGTCAAAATATGTAGGTAGTAAAACACATTTCTCCCATAATCTCTGTCTTCCAAGCTGCAGAGATTCAATAATCGCATTGTTCAGTCTTTCTTCAAAAGTGTGTCATGTTTGATTCCACCAGGATGTCATAATCTTATCCATGGCACCTCTGCTTTGGCAAATAAAATGATAAGAAACCACAAATGCAGTTTTGATTCCATGAGATTCCATCCATCCTTCACAAGCTGAAGGCACCCGCTGAAAAAGCTGTTGTATTAAATACAAGCTATTATATTGAATACAAGCTGTTATATATTGAATACAAGCTGTTATATATTGAATGCAAGCTGTTTTATTAAGGACAAACTATCTGACAAGAAAGACAACCTTCATTTTGTAAACCACTCCCACTCAGGGGCTTGGCCAAAAGAGTGTAAAGACTTAAAAGAGAGGTGACATTCAGGTGGGGCATCATTCAGGTGAGCGTTCATATTCTCATGTCTCCACCCTCCAGTGCCTGAGGATACTACTACACTGAACAAGAAAACAGGAGTACATCTCTGACTTAACAAGGTACAGATATCGTCTTTGTTGTGCTCATTCATTTGGCCATGATTCGGTCTGTCTGTCTTTTGCTGTCATATGACTGTCTGTCAGTCTCTGATAAGTTAGTGTGACAGCTTCTTTCACTTCTCTGTTTGTGTTGTGAGATTTGAGCTTTGATTGTGGTGTCTCACAAGGGTGTTTTTCTCTTTCCAGATTGTCCTTTAAGTATGTTGGCAGAAATGGAGACGGTGAGTCTGATATTATTTTATTTTAATTACTGTCTCTGTGTGTGTTTTTATTTTTTAATCAGCCCATGAATGACAAAGAAAGGTGGGTTTTTTTATACAACTGGATGTTTCAGTAATAGTGTGCTCTAAAATATTATTTTGTTAACTGTAATTGACGTGTGTTGGCTTAGGGTAGAGGGTTATTTGTATGAATGTCAGCTAAGCCACACATCACTGTTACCTCAATGGTACCTGTGCTGGTGAAGGCACAAACACTTGCATAAATTTGCCAGTCAAACTAAAATACACATGATCACACCTTATTTTCAAGACAAACACAATACGCAGCTCAGATCAGGTTATATATTATACAGTTCACTACTATGAATGCCATTAGTGTGTTTAATTTTGCAAATCAATGCTATATATGGGGAGAAATAATCATATTACAAGAATGATCACTGCTGTTTAATATCATGTAGAAAATGAATGATGCATAGACTGTTCACAGCTCATTTTAAATGGATGAATGAGTATATCCCTGTGCAAACATTTTCACTGTATGATGCACCAGAACACAATAGTGCACAACAAAACAATGAGGGGTTCTCATGAAAAAAAACAGCAGGTGTGCAGTCTGATAATAACAACACCTCAGGCTATGACTGACACAAGATAAATGCCACCCATCATGCAAAGTGTATTCTGTCCATCAGCATCACACAAACAAACTCGCTCAGGTGTGAGCCAGATCGTGTATGATTTCTGAAAGCCTCCTCTTGCTCTCTGTCTGTCAGATGGCTTATGTGACTGAGATCAGGCTGAGTGGAGATAGGGGGGCCTGGAACGGAGTGGCTCCCTCCTCCTGCCCCGAGGTGGACCTGGAGGTCATTGAGGAGTACCTGCAGGAGCACTCACTGGAGGTCCAGCCTGCGCACACACCTTCATCTCCTCCCACCGCCTTGGGGCAACAAACGCACGCACATCCCCATCAGGGCACCAAGATCATAGGTTAGTGTGTCGGTGGCGGTGATGATGATGAAATACATGAGAACGGGAGGATGTAGGTGCTTGTATATTTCTGTATCACTTATCTGACTTTGTCTTTCTTGTTTCTCCATAGTGAATAGCTTCATAGGTCAGCATCCGTATGTGTGGCAACCCCACACTCCAAACGAGGAATATGAAGATCAAGCCCTGCCTCCAGCCTGGCGTAGTCCCCATGACAACCAATGGGTGAGTTCAAGGACGTCAGTCTCTGAGTAAATGAAAGATTAATTACTTCTTCCATAGCTGAATACAACAGCACATCACTGTGTGACACATTTTGAGGCTGAACTTAAAGGGTTTTGATTCACTATTCATGATTTTTGATGAAGTTACATTTGTGAATTATTCATTTGTTTTTATATGTGTTTGCTTCAGGACCACATTCATTGCTCGTACGAGGTGCCTGCATACATCGACTCAGACTCCCAGTCCAGTAGCTCCCAATACCAGGAATACCAAGATTGTCCTTCCCCATTGTCTGACAGGGGAGGCTCCCTGCCTCTCGCCCCACTTTCAGGTATACACACACACACACACAGACACACACACACACACAGAGACATCTCCACATGAAAGGGCGTCACTTTGTGTTAAAAAGGAAAAGGGAAATACGCAGTTTTCACCATATGTGATTTAAGCAATGTAATTGGAGGATCAGTATGAGGTCAGAGTAGATAACACAGTGGAAATCAAACAATGCCAATATCACATCAAATGTAGAAGGCACCAGTGCATGTCAGTCAGCCCAGCAACAACAATTACCAATAGGCCCTAAATTATGACAAAATAGAAACAACTGAAGGAATAATTTTAATAAATAAATCATCTTACCTTTAGATGTTAAATTAAACTGCCTTGTTGTTTCGATGCTGCATGCATGCAAACTTTTGTACTAGAGAAACAGAGAGTTCATTAGTAAAGTTCATAACTCATTCTAAGCATAAGGTTTGAATATTGGTAAGTGAGAACATTAATTAAACTGGAGCAGAGATTAGATTATTTCTATTTATTTATCCGTATTAATTTAAAATTCTGCACAAATTAAATCATATATTTTACATAATTTAACATGGAAATTATGGAAAAATACAGTAGCTAGTTTCGCATTTAAAAATATTGCACTTGCCTAATTTACAGCAACCCAAACTGCACGAGAGGAAAAAGGGAGATGAGATTAGAAATTACTTTAGCAAGCAGCACTGTACTGTTTATTTTAATTAATTATCTTATTATGTACTACAAAATCCAGTAAATAACACGCAATGACCTTTATACATTTGGAAATATTTCTTCATACAAGCTATTGTTCAACACTTCTAACAAATTATGCTGTGATGGGGTCAAAATTGGCCATTTCAAAAAGTGTCCCCAGTGTAAATGACACCTATGTCCACATGTGAACCTGAGTACCAAAACTCTCAGCCATACAAAACCTAAACATAACTACACATCAAACTTCTCTATATGTACTGCAAAACAATGCACGTACACACAAATATACACGTATGAGTCATTGTCACCTCTTATTTGTATTTACATCCCCTTCCTCCTTTGCAGGAAAGAGGAAGGAGCGGTTGTTCCAGTTCCTGTTCGAGATGCTCCAGACGCCATCAATGCGGAGCTGCATCTGGTGGGTCCAGTCCTCCGCGGGGACGTTCCAGTTCTCCTCTCAAAACAAGGAGCGCCTGGCGCAACTGTGGGGCCAACGAAAGGGCAATCGCAAGACCATGACTTACCAGAAGATGGCACGGGCGCTGAGGAACTACTCCCGCACTGGCGAGATCCATAAGGTGAAGAGGAAGCTCACCTACCGGTTCGATGAGAAGACATTGAGAGGTCTACAAGGAGACTCTAACACAGTGTAGGAAGCATGATGGAGAGTGTATATGAACGTAGAAATAGAATTAGCACAATGGATATTCAGAGAGAACCACTGTGGTTGTCCCATTAATGTCCTTTCTGCTGATTCTACTTCTATAGTATGTAGAAACAAATCAATACTGAGTATTTGAAAAGCCAGAAGATGACACACTGTAGGTCAGAGCTTTCGGTAGATACAGAAAGCTCTCTGGAGATGGTATAAGGGCCGAACATGATGATGATGTTGATAGTGATGCGAGGAAGCAAACTCACTGGATAGGCGTGGGATGTGTGAAAAGTCAGCTGGCGTTAAAGATTATGTAAATCTAAAAGGTTATAACATATCTACTTTATAAGTAGAACTTAAATCATTCTTAAAATAAGTTTTTTTTATTTAAAGGTTTTCAGTTTTTTTGTGATTCTGTATTGCAGGTATTCAGCACATATAAGAACATGTGATAGACTTCGTAACAAAACTAGGTTGTGTAAACATGATCTGTTTGTGTTCTTTTTTTAAGACGAATAAATAAATCTGAAGATATTTTCACAATCCCTAATAGATTTTGTATTTTTTCTATCTATCTTCTATCTATCTATCTATCTATCTATCTATCTATCTATCTATCTTTGTTAACAAAGACACATGTAGTTGTATTAGCAAAGCAAACACAGATGTGCTTATAAACTGAAGCAAACACACTCATAGACACACACTAACACACACCCATAGCCAAAACTGTATGCAAAGTAAGCATGCATTGAAAAACCGCCATTAAAAACAGACCTGTTAATCAGTAACATACATATAATCTACATAGTCCCTTCACATACGACACACAGAGTAGCAGGACACCCACACACTGAACACATTCCTAGAATGAAGTTGCCAGAGTAAGACAATTTACCTTTCATAGTCAAATGATGGGGCTACACACACGTGTGCTGAAAACCAAAAGACACATGAGCAAATTACATAATATCCAACACACATGGACTGCATTTCCTTACTATGCAGGACAGCTTATACTTCCAAATGTTTTGTTCTGGTATGACATTTGATGAGTGGTGGAAAGTAACTACATACATTTAATCTACTACTGTACTTCAGGTATTATTTTGAGGTACTTGTACTATGCTTGAGTATTTCCATTTTTAAATATTGTACTTTTAACTCCACTACATGTATTCGACAGCTTTATTTCTTAGATTCTTTGTACATTTTACATATAAAACATATGATCAACTTATAAAATGTGATGCATTATGAGATATCAAACTACCCAACAGCATATAAAGTAGTTCAGGACAGTGCAGTTACAACATTATAATGGAACTTTAATGGAATAAATGCATTAGTAATATAATACATATCAAAATATGACACTGATTTGACACATTGGGGACATTTTGCGATTTTGATAGTTAAGGTACACGCTTTACTTTCATTTATCTTTAATTTAGTATTTGTGTAAAGACTTGTGAAAATGTGACATGGCTCATTCAGTAGTCCTCTCCCCTAGTGAGGCACATTCATCAGTGTGAACGTGATTTTTTTTTTACTCACTGATGAGATACAGATGGCATCTCTACGGAGTTCACGCCTGTTGTTGTGTGTGCACATGGAAGCGCATGCATGTTTGCATATAAAAAGCATCTGTTCAATGCTTTTCTGGTCATTTGAAGCTGAAAAGCAGGAACACGCGATCTGAACAGCAAACACAGGATTATGTTGGACTTAACTCGGCTGTGGAATTCCTCCCACCTGTCCACAGCCTTCGCGGAAACCTGCTCTATCAAACCTCATAGATTCTTCCCTGGTCTCCATCTTCAGTGATGGCTGAATGGAGTTGGGTGGCCTACACAGTCCTAGAAGTGCTGATTGCTGTGGCCTGTTGCCTTGGCAATGTGTTGGTGGTGTGTGCGGTGTGCATTGGCATCCGGGATTCCCTGCGGGAGCCAACCTTCTGCTTCCTCGTTTCCCTGGCAGTGGCTGACTTCCTAGTGGGTGTGGCGGCTGTGCCCCTGGCTGTACTATTAGATGGTTGGGTGAGTGTGACCCCTGACTTATGCCTACTTCTCAGCTGTGTCGTGCTGGTGCTGACTCAAGCCTCTGTGCTGTCACTGCTCGCTATTGCCGTGGACAGATACCTCCGGTTACACATACCACTCAGGTGAGGTTTGCACTCTGAAAAAATGGTTTGCAGGTAGAAAAGCTTTATGGATAACATGTTACATGTTGATTCCTCTCTCTCTCCTTTCCTTCCTTCTTTCTGTTTTAACCCTCGCCCTCAGATACAAAGCCCTGGCCACACAGAGGCGTTCATGGATGGCCGTGTGTGTGTGTTGGACACTCGCCTGTCTACTGGGGTTCACTCCTCTGTTTGGCTGGCGCAACTACTCCCCTCTAGCATCTGATTCCACCAATACATCTTCCCCTTCCTTCATCCCTCCACCCTGCACCTTCCTCTCAGTTATCTCCCTCCCCTTCATGGTCTACTTCAACTTTCTGGGATGTGTCATAGCACCCCTGCTGGTCATGACCGTCCTCTACACTCGAATCTTCTGGAGCCTGCAGGGCCGTCTGAAGGAGAGCTGTCCCCAAGCCCAGGCCTCTCTGCTCAGGGAGAAGAGGCTGGCCTGCTCACTGGCTCTGGTTCTCATTTTGTTTGCCGTCTGCTGGATTCCTCTGCACCTGATGAACTGTTTGCTGCTGTATCATGGTCCTAAAGCTGTCACAGAGGGGACGCTCTATACAGGCAGGTAGCTTTTCTAGTAATAACACAGTCTACAGTTGGTTGTTTTTAATTTTCATGTTGAGAGATTTGTTTGCAGTTCTCCCAGAGGCTTTAAATGTTTGGTTTTTTCCACATCATATATTGACACATCACATTACTTACCAGCAGTTACAGTGAAATCTGACAGTGACAAACCCATTTTTCAGGTATTCTCCTGTCTCATGCCAACTCAGCAGTCAACCCTGTGGTCTACGCTTATCGCTTCCCAAAGATCCAACAGGCCTACAGTCAAATATGGAGGCGCTTCGTCATGAACATAAACTGTTTCCATGGGGACAAGCAAGTTTGCCGATCAAGAACAGGCAGCCGAGTCCATCACACAGAGACGTGTGGATCAGGAGGGAAGACCACGCCATAACAAAGGACCACAGGGTCATTTTAAGTTCAACATGTTTGAGGTTTGAGTTCATGGGACTTTGTGTTTAAACCAATCAAACAATAAAAATCACTGTGTCCAACAATCATTTAAGGTTTTATTACAGATAACCAATGGAAAAAATACAGCCAGCCATTGAGGGTTTGAGTGAAATCCTTCATGTGAAACACTTGTAGTTTTATTGAATGAAAGCCTGCATATTCTTTGTCCGCCATGTCATTCGGTCGCCTACCCCTTGTCTGCAAACTTTATTTAAGTCAAAGCTATCTCATGAGTCTCCACTAGAGGGGGCTCTAGACTAACAAACTTAACAGCTGCTGTTGTACACAAACCATGACACCATCAGATCTGCAGTAGGTGAGGAACAAACAATTTCAAGATCTCTTTCACTGATTTTTGGACAACTGATTTGAGGCAAGTATGACTTTATTGAGATGTACATATTTTTGAGTTACTCATCTGACAGCTTGAATCAAGGCATCGCTAACCTTTAGCAGCACACATAGATACTCGCTCATTTCTTTCCTGAGATCTGAGAATAAATTAGCCATGTGAGTGTGTCGAACATTCATGAGTGTTCAGTGAGCTCCTCAGGGAAGGCAATAGACTGTATAGTTATCACCTGAGCAGGGTGCAATCCCACCCACCAAACTATACAACCTACTACCTCACCCTGACAGAGTCCAAATCAAACACACCACACGCTCACGTCCTGTTAGGGAACATGACCTATTTCACCTGCTCTAGCAAAAAGAACAATGCTTGTCACAGTGCATTATGTTGATTGCTGCAAGCGTATGTTTTGATTAGACAGCATGATTGCCCATCTGGAGATGACAGTCGGCGAGTGGCTGACTCAGCTGTCTCCTTGGGAAAGACAGTAGATTGTATAGTTATCTCAAAAAGAGGTTACACAACCCCACAACTATTCAATCTACTACCTCAGCCCCAAGGACAGCATCCACGTTGCTTCAGCATCAAAGATCCACAAAGGTAACTCTCCTGCAATGGTACAGAAAAAAGAGACAGAGAGGGTTATCTTAACTAACCATTCTTCTATGTAAAGTACATGCAAGGTAAAACTGGGTAGGACTGCCACCGGTGAAGTGTAAATTTACGTTGTATTTTAGGCCGGTTCAGATTCAGTCCCTGCACAAAGGAGTGTGATCGTATTTTCAGTTTTATCTCTGTGTCTGATTCTTTGTTTTTGTTCCTGGAAATGGTTCAAAATCACAACTTATGGCTGAAAACTGCTAGTGCTTCATGACCACAAGTCTTCAACTGCCAAGAAACGTTTATCACTTGTTAACAAAAGAAGACCCTGTGAGATTTTACATATAGCCAAATCCTTACCGATTAACCAAGCTAACCAAGCTTTTTTTTTTTTTATGCGGAGCTGAATGTCTTTAAGAAATCTGTTCCATTAAAATAAATCAAAGACAAATAATTTAACGGTAAGCAGACATCGGAAAGTGAGAGCACTAATGTGTGAAAGCCCAACAAACAACTCACTGGCTTCCTGAGACTCTGGCATGTGATCGAAAGAGGGAGAAAAAAAAGAGCTGCTCGACTCTGTGCCAGGAATTCGTTTCCGTTTTTGCCAAAAACTGAGCTCATTCCAGTGGGCTATCCTTGTGTAGGCTGGCTGCTGCTTCTCAGACGGAGGTACACACACAGATGCCTGCAAATATGGCTTCCACCAGCTGCCTCTGATTGAATACAAGGCTGGGATTCTGCCCCCCAAAACACAACAAGGAAACACAAAATGGCGTCTCACACATCGGCCATTTTAGGTCTGCTTAAAAACACTATAAGGTCTACCTTTCAGGTTCGTTTTCCGAGCCTGCTGTCCCACGATTAAGAAAGAGCGACTGCTCAATCGAGAGTGATGGAGAGTCAATCTTGTGCCAAGCACTGAGACGAAGCCAACAGACGACACACTGACTATCACGGGTACAAAGTAAGAGAGCAGCTCAAACAAAACTTATCAGTCAACTTTCCAGTTGACTGGTAAGTGAGAGAAAACTTATCACATACAGCATCTCCATCTTCTGGTGAATTTACTCACACCATAAACAGTTCGGCTTTGGCACTCGTACTGAAAAAGCAGACTGCGTTTTTGGTTTCTTAAACTTTTCTTAATTTCACTAAGACAGACCTTGCTCATCCTGAGGCGGCTAACTGCTAAACTCTTCTGGGATAAAGGTGAGGATGGGCCAGCAGGTTAACATGGCAGCGACTGAAGGGTTAATGAGTGCCAGACTAAATGCCAGACCTGGGCCTCAGATAGACAGAGAAGGGGTTAGGAGGTACACTGCCTGCATAAATTAGCATACAGCCACAACCCCAGACTTGGTCCAGACCAGCCCATAGTTAGCATGCAGTAGACCCTGCTAGTCTGATTACAGAAGACCAGACAGACAGAAGGGAGTGGGGGGGGGGGGGGGGGGTGTTGGCATGATGCCCAACTCTGCCACCATGCCAGTGACAGATCTACGAGCTCTGTTTGGTCGCCGAGAAACGTCCCCTAACTGGAGCTGTGTTTGGAGGAATAGACTAATAGTGATATAACACAGTGTACTGGGGGAAATGGGTCAAATTAATGAAGATTTAACAAGACATCCGAGCATGACCTCGAATGAAGAAAAAAATAGAAAGATTTAAACATTAAATGCTGGTGGGGAATTCTGTGCTTCTGGGTTAATTGCAAAAACTGGCATCCCGTTCCCTGCACAACTCCCGACTGTTTTGGAAACACTGAGGCCAAACTCGGTCAGTCATGTGAGCACTATTGGGCGCTGTTGTCTGTGATCGCGGACTTTGTCTGTGGCACATAAAAGGGGCACACAAGGCTCAGCTGGGTCAAATCATTTTCTCTGTCAACAGCTCCAAAACAAATGTGCCTCCAGCCAGTGAGGCAGCTCGGGGGATCTTGGAGAAAAGACGAGAAATGTGGCCTATTGAGTTAATCTCATCTAGCTATCAGACAGTGTGTCTGTGTATCTGTCACAGCAGAATTGTGGCTAATTGGTAGTAAATTCATATTAACGGGATTCTGCATAAAGAAAAACTGACCTTGTCCTCTCTTGCCCTCTGATAACGCTGCTCTGCTGTGGCCAACCAGGGTATGCTTTTTTCTGGAAACAATTTCCTGGAGACAATTTCTAGTATGTTGATCTTTCTTTGGGTGACAGTAACGTGTGTTTCTTTTGGGTCTTCCACAACCTACAGTCAGTTGCAGCACTAGGAATTTTACCTATTTCAATAAAGTTCCAAACAGATCTACAGCGACCACATCCCATACCTGATTCTGCTTTACACATGCAACATCCAAATACATTAAATAAATAATTTAAATACATTCATTTCAGTCAACCATACAACTATAAAATAGGAAGGCCTTTTTTTTGTAGATGTTACGTTAAAATGATCTACTTATTCCGCTTTTTTGTGGACTAAGTTTCCAAAATCAAATTGGCTGCTAAACTGAATTACCAGTGTTTATAATGCAGATTTTACAAACTTCAAACATCAACCTGCCGTGCTACCAAAACACACAAAAAAAACACCGATACTGAGCCATCTTTAACAATCAAAACCCATGTTGAAAATTAAGCCGAAAAATATTGTGGAAACAATAGGCCTTAGCTTCCTCCCCTACACTGTGAAAGGATGCAGGATTCCTCGCATTTATTCCTCAACCAATACAAACGACGTAAACACACAAATTAATCAGCAAATCCCGAAACACACACAGCACACTCGCTTGCCAACAAAACTCCTCCAAATTGGAGCAGATTTTCGCAGGAAGCAGAGGCAGGGAAATACCTATTGGATTTTCTGGTCCCTTGGTCCGCGAGACGGGTTGAATGCTTGGCAGACACAACGGACGGGGCACCAGACGATTGGTACAGGTTCTTGTGTGTTTCTCTCTCTCTCTCTTTCTCTCTCTCTCTCTCTCTCTGAGCTTTGTGCCAAGAATGGGCAGTGTCTGTGTGCCAGGCAGAATTTCAATGAGGGAGGAAGGAGGTGGTGATGGTGGGCAAGAAGGGGGGGGAGCGGGTGGGGGCGCTGGAGTTGGCAGAGGAAGTATGCCACACAATAAATGGCAGGATGAAGAATTCCCACAGTTACAAAGATGCAAACGGATGTCTTGTCTTACTCGTGTCCAGTCTTAATCGAGAGAGAAATTGTGTCCAGGCATCAGGCAGATACGAGAAAGAGGGCTGATCCTCAGTAGAGCGTTATGGTGATTTTATCATACCTGCTTTTTCATCTTCCCCACTCCCTAAGGAATTGCCTGATTCCAAAATTAAAGGACGAAGGACGAGAGCGCTGAGCCTCTTCCGTGCCCAGTTGGCATGGTGCCCGCTCTGATGTGCTCGTATATCCTCATTAACCAAGCTCAAACACACAAGGCTCATGCTCACATGTATACAGCGATGCGCTGCCATATGCATGTACTCACGCACGACCACACAACATAACACAGTTGCTTGACCTGTGTATGTGAAAGAAGCTCCTCCTATCTGATACTGATCATTTACTAAATCTTAATTAAATGAAAATCCTTCCAGTCCTTTGCCATCATCTCGCTGTTTTGCAAGAAAGAGGGCTGCACACTCCGATGTTGGAGTTACAGGCGTAAGAGCTAGGTAAACATGTCGGGCAGCGTGTTTGATGAAAAGATAGTATGACCCAGATAAGGCAGGAGTATAAGGGAGCCATTGTGTTGACTACCACAGTGTCCAACAATCATTTCAACCATAGATACACCCAAAGAAGTTGAGCTAAGTTGAAAAATCAGTATTAAAAGGTATCAGGGCGCACACTCCTTCCACTTATATAATTCTCCTTTAGCATCTCGGGTTAGATTGTCAAAACATAACAAATGTATTTGTAAATATGTATATAAATTGAGAAAAGAGGACAATTTCTGAATCCCTGGTGTCTTACAGTGCTAAAGCATACCCTCCAACTACCCAGGTGGCCAGATGTGTCTCTAAAACCTCTGAGTGAAGAAAATATACGTCAGAGGTTTCTGTCCTCCTCTTCATTTACTCTCTCTCTCCCCTCTCCTTTTTTCCACTTGTCTATGCTTTTGCTAATGTGCTGATGAGATATGTGGTTACCATGGTTTCAAATGTTTCTGATAGCTCAGATGCCTGGCCTGGCATGTTGCTACACGCCCACATGTTACAGCATTCACTAATGCCACACAGAGGAGGCCATACACACACATGCGCATGCACATACATACATATACACAAACACACTTTGAAAGGTATGCCCTTTCAAAGGGGCTGTGCATGCATATTTTGGTGCCTGTATACAAAGGGTATGCGTGCAAGAGTGCAAAATGGTGTATGTCAGGATGAAACAGCTGCAGCTTCCTGCATGAGAAGAGAAACTTCCTGTTGCCTCGCTGCAAACCGCAGCCGGTCAGCTAAGATATCAGCCAATCAGCTATATTGAGGCTGAACGCAGGAAGTTAGCTTGACTGCCTCTAGGAGAAAAACTCAGAAACATTATGAGGCAACACGATAAGTTCATCCGAGGATAAGAGAGGGGCGGGGAAAGAGCTCTCCCACTCCTAGCTCTCTTTCTGTCTCTGTAACCCCTGTTCTCTCTCTTTTTCTCGAGATTTTTCTTTCTTAACATTTTCCTCACGTCGCTGTCATGTGTCAGTATACATAAAAAGAGGTTCTTTCGGTTCTTTTTTATGAATTTATCTGCCACTTAATGCCACAGCTGAGCAATTTAAAATGACAGAGGCTGATGCAGAGGAATTAGGAGTAGTGTACCAACAAATAGTGAGGGGTATGTTGAAAGGGTCTGCCCATATTCACTGTTTCTTAAACACGTGGCACGAAGGCGCCATCTTAACACCAACCCATATTTAGATCAAGATACAGTACTGACAATAAGCAGTCCAGTTAGATCCCATATTGTGCATACAATATGCGGATATTTCATATAATTCAAGCGTGTTCAATTTCTCCTCTAAAAGTAGCTTAAAAGATCAAATCGGTTGTTGATTAATTAAGATATCCTGTTTTATGCAATTCGGAGGGTGAAACAATATTTCGCTAATGTTTCAGGGCATTCTGGCCTCTGACATGAGACTGTAATGAAAATATGCAGTGTGATATGAATGATAGGCTTGTTTTCTTGCAGCTGAGTAAGATCCTCCATCAATAAGACAAACTCTACTGTCACATTTCTATTCTTTTGAAACGGAAAGGTCACACGGGTGAAAATAAATCAACAGCTTTACTGATAAAATAAGAAAGAACTACCGGATAAGAAGACTTACATTAAACTGCATTTTTTGCTCAGCAACCTTCCCTTTTCTGTACAGTGTTGTCTGTTTGTCTGGAACTCAGTTTCATTTCTGCTACAGTTTCCTCTGAAGTGCAAAGTATCAAACACAGTAACCTATGACGCAGTGTGTCAAGACAAACATTATAATTGCCACCATTTAAAAACTGTCACACCTCTAGATCGCAAAAAGATAAAACTCACGCCCATACACGTTTGTGTGAAATAACTGCCACATATCTGAGTTTCCACAGTGGCAGAGAGGGCAAACAGTGTATGAATGTAATGAGAAACAAAGTAAATATTGCCCTCGTATTAGCTTTCATACCGGCTCTTGATGATAAGAAACCTGCCAGTGTCTCACTTGTCCTGTGGGTGCAGCTCCTCAACACTGGTCAGCGGCTAAACTTGTACTGACCTGAACACAAAAACGGCTCTCTGGCTCAGTCAACCCTCTGAGGTCAGAAAGTAACCAAGAAGGCCTGCCCTTCCTCCTGCCAGTCTACAAAGAGACACCTGTTTAGTACGGAAAGCCACAGAAAGACGGTTCACCACCCTGTCAGAATCTGCTGTCCTAGAGCAGAGAGGGGAGAGGAAGAAGGGGACAGGGGCAGAGAAAAAAGAGATCATGGAAGCAGGAGAAAGACGATGGTCAGCAGGAAGTCGAGGAGTCCCTCTGAGCTCTAGAAAAGTTTCTCCTGTTGTGCCCATTGAGCCAAAATGGCGGCGAGCGGAGTGAAGCGTGGCAACTGACGACGATAGACACATTTACAGGAGGAAGACCATGATGAAGGACAGAGAAGAGGGCGAGAGGAACTGGAGGAGAAAGATTTTAGGGCAGTGAAAAAAACGGGAAGAGGTGTCGCAGGATGAAAAAGAAAAATACCTGGAGCCTGTACGTGAGCGGCGGGCTGGGCCGGAGGACTGGAGGAGAAGAGGGCCGTGATGGCGGGAAGAAGGGAAAAGAGAGGAGTAGAGCACACCCTCTGAGAGCTACACCCCCTTCCCACAATCCCCTCCTACTGGCGTGAGTGCGTCTGTCCGTACACAGGGTGACAGAGGGACGTCTGCTCGCACACAGCCCTATAACACACACACAAAACGCACACAAGCCACGGTATCAAACACAATGTGCACAACAAAAAGAGAAAAGCTCCATAACAGACTCACAATAGATTCACATTACTTGCAGTTGCGTATGACCAAAGCGGAGACAAACAGACAATCAGACAGACGGACAGAGGACACTTCAAAACACAAACATACACATAATCAATTCGCCAGCCTTTGGATCGCCCTCTGCTCTGCCCTGTGCTGTGTTTGCCTCGGTCCGCCTGCCCACTTTGGCACTGCTGCCAAGAGGGAAGGGGAGAAAAGGGAGGGGAGGGAGAGGGGTGTAGAGACACAGAAAGAGGAAGGGAGGGACATGCTGTAGCGAGAGAGGGCGAACAGAAAGAGGAGGGGTCAGAGAAAAAGAGTTAAGAAAGAGAGTGAGACACAGAAAGACAGGAAAAAGAAAGAGAAGCGTAAACTGTCGTGAGCAGACAGTGACACAAAACAGTGGGACAGCAGCTGGAAGAATGCTGAGAATTTGTATGTTAATCATCTAACATCCAAAACACACCTCTCACCTTGTACTGTACTTATATACTATCCTGCAGCAACAGACAGATGGCGAAAGAGACAAGCAAATCCCGACACTTCTGCCATATTGTTCCACCTCACCATATTAACTATAGATCAAAACTGGCTTGAGATTCGAACTCTAAACGGCTGGACATAAAGTCAAGTTCTCTTGAGTCCAGGGAGGGTTACTGTCTTTTTCGACATCTTTATTCTGCCTGCTTTTCTCTGCGTCTCCCTTTATCCTTCCGTAAATTTGTCCTCTCCCTCCATCGGGGATAATATCTGCCCTCCTAAGTGGGAGGGGTTTGAGGGAGTTCAGCTAAATGAATCAATGAGCGAGGAGGGTGGATATTTCAGAGAATGTCACTTTTTTTTCCTCCCCAGTCTTTGGCATCTTTCCCAGGTCTCCCTTTGCTTTCTCACACCAGCAGGACAGTTGAACACCAATGCAGATCTTGGATCAGTGAGATGTCGCCTCTAGATGACCTCAATCATTAGGAGAGAGAACATAAATCCATCTGTTCATAAATGTCGGACCTTCTTCTATAGCCTGCGTGCGGACCAATCGCTGGCATTTGAGCGGGTATCCCAAGCCGAGCCAACCAATCAGAGGTCACTTCTGAGCTGACATCATTTTGAAATGTATGTAATTTTAAAAAACTGTAATACTTCTAATCATTAAATTGCAAACAACTACTTCTTTCTCTCATTTTAAAAACTCACATCAACCACAAGATAACAAACAAAGCTTGTTGTGTCTTTTGTAGGTGACACAGTTAATTCCAGCTGCTGTAATACCTGAGTTACTGAGTCCCCAAACTGCCCAAACACACTCACACACAGGAGGGTTCTCCAGTCCTCTAACACTCACCGCGAAGACAAAACAGACCACAATAGTCCAGCTTCTCTGCTTAAACTCCACATGAGTCTTTTCTCGAAGATAGGACAATGGACACACACACATTCATACTGTACAGAGGCGCACACACACACACACACGTGGTGCGAACAATCCGGTTCTTCCATGGAGGCTCATATTCAGCCAGCAGGTTGGACAGCCCCTCAACCTGACGTCACGTCTCCTTTGTTGTTTATGCATTTATTTCTCTCCTCAGCTGAACTCTCTGAACCCAAAGTACCCCCCTCTCCTCACCCCCACCCCTCCCGTCCTGTCCTCCAGCCTTACACTTACCCCCTGCCAATGAAGGCGGGCAAATACAGTATGGCTTTAACAAGGAATAAGAAAAGAAAGAGAGACAGACAGACACAGAGAGGAGAGAGACAGGGAGATGGAAAGAAAGGAGCTTAGATGTCTCTCTCACTTTTTCTTTTCCTCCTTTTCTTCTTCGATCGCTCCCTGTGTCTCTTCCTGCTTGGCTTGTAAAAGTTTCAGCTGCATGGCGGGCCGGCCTCTTTTGGCAGCCGTCCAACTCTCCTGTCCCCTTGCAAGAGAGAGAGAAGGAGGGGAGGACAAATATAGTCACAGCTAGACTGTACTGTACAGAGGCAGATGTACTCTGAATGCACAGCGGCCGTTTTTTATTTCATACTAACATGCGCACACAGGAAGAGAGCGGTTTGTGACATTCCTTCACCATTTATAACATGCAACAGTGAAGCATTATAGAGCAGATCTCGTGTCAAATGCAAGCTAATCATTGCAGGAAACACCATGCAGAGTTTCAAAAGGCTGCCTGTGCCACAGCTGTGATGTTAGTCTGCCTTTAACTGAGTGTGACAGCTGAATCTGATAACAGTGTGTTACACCCAGTTCACACAGGGACACTCTCACTTTGTTATTTCTCCTGGTATAAATAATATTGGCAGCTCCGTTGCTTATATGTGCAGACAGACGTACACATGCACAGGAGAACATTTAAAAAGGCAAATATTGACATTATTTAAAATCATAAAACTAAGCAGGCCTTCTGTTTCACTGAATAGGTACACACACACGTGAACACACATACTGAGGATCATTGTTACTTATTTACTTACCTCAGCTTGGTGCACAGGGGTTTTAACACTGTAATGTTGCAGTAGTTTTTCAGAAAAAGTAGCCTAAATCATTTTATAATTATTGTCTATAAACTGTAGTTGTAATTCGCTTATTATGCCCTGTTAATGAGCCTAATTACACTAATTACTTAAACTACCTTTTGTTTGAAGACATTTCCACAGCTGTTTCTTATCACATTTCTTAGACATTCTTAAATAACTATCAGCAAATATGTCCACATTTTAATTTAGGAGCTAAAATGCTGTATATGCATTCCACATGATTGGGTTTAAATCCTTTACTAACGCATTGTCAGTGGTTGAATAACTTATTTATAATGTCCAATAATGAAACATATCGCCTTATAAGTATATGTGCATTAAGTTATTGAGTAACTGAATACATACGATTATTAATTCCAACGATTTTCTAAAGTATTCATTTCTGGGGGAAATAAATTAATATATTGTAACATATGTTGATGCAAATGTCGCTTTTGTTTGTTTAAGAAGACATTTAAATATAACATTTGCTCATTTATTCCTACAGTGGATCAAGTAATGTTAATACAGTACGTCAAGTGTGAAGTCACGTGTGAGAGGCCCATTATCATTATTATTATATCATTATATATGTCTATTATTATTATTTGTTTACTACCTAACATTAGCTCAGGACAAAAATAGCTTACTGATGTGGTAATTAAAGAAATAAGGCTTATTCACGAATGATCCTGACACACAATAATCCGACCCAACAAAAAATCTTCTCCAATTGATTCGACTAGCTGACAGCTACTGGCTAAAAGCAAATAGATTGACCTTTTTAAATAGTTTTACCAGACTTTTACCAACTTCACAAAAAAAAAACGTTTGTACTTTTAAAAATGCAAAACCAAACAAGAAAAAAATACCTTTTGATAATTCCCACACTAGAGCTAAACAGTTCATGCTCACCTGGTTGAGAGGCGTTGCCAGGACCTGAAGGAGTTAAAAATGGCTCCATACACACTTACATACACATATCAACAGGTGGATTAATGCCGTTTTTTGCTCTGATTGGCTCCTGGACATTAAAGCGGTCACCAGTAACAGTGTGAGATCAAATCTGGGTCTGGACCTACCTGAAAAAGGAATAATTTTGCATTTAAAGATTGGCATATATTTAACTGAGCCTAATAAATGTGTCTACTGTGATAGCTGCTGAGAAATGTGACTTCCAAAACACTTTTATTTGTTTTTTGGCTTGTAGTCCTACATGTTTCGATACATAAATGCAGCTCCTTGTTCACCAACAGAGGTCAGTAATCGTCAGATAAAAGGGCCTGACCTAAATAAAATTCATTATTGATTAGTCCACTGTCACTGGCTCTGTAAACTTCCATCTTGTGCGGGTTTCACTCGAGGAAGATGAGGTGCCCCATCTAGTGGCAAGCCTGTGTAAGTGCATTTTCTTTTTTTTTTTTTTTTTACCTGAAAGAGGGGAATGCTTGAAGAATAGACCTTTTCGCAGCAGTCATTTTGACATTAAATAGTAGGACAATCACAGGTGTTACCAATGATGATAATTAAGGCTTTCTTTACCATTTAGTGTTGCAGGGCCTTTCCAGTGAGCCACCATGCACAATAACAGCACCCTGACTCTGTTTGCCCTGAATGGAACAGAACCTTAATTAGTGTAATTGGTAACACCAGTGTTTACCCTACTATTACATGTCAAAATGGCTGCTGTGAAAAAGATCTGTAACCCCACTTTTTTTTTCACATGCTGTTTTTGTATTCCTCCAGATTTCCTCTTAAGTGTGCAAAATTATCTAATATAAAATGCAAACTATATTTATTTATTTATGTTATTGTATATATATATTTATTTATTATCTATAAAGAGAAAAGAAAACAGTTGTCCATGAAGGATGTAGGCTAAATAAGACATAGGAGATAAGCCAAGTAAAGATTAGCAGAAGAAACATCAAGAGGTACTGGGTTAAGATTTGATGGTCAGTTATTCTCTTTACACTGCAAACGAGTGCAGTTATATGTGTGAGCTTTAGATAATCATGGTTCCATTGTATTATATCATATCAAGTTCTGATTATCAATATAATAAAGTCATGCAAAGGTGATGACAAAGACGAATGGAAAAGGGAGGGAGCACTGGTATGACCATGCAATTTCTTTTTTTCCAGTGTGAAGAGCAGCTTAACCACTCTGGAGAATGGAATTAATAATCCTTATGAGTCTGCCCTCCAGACAGTTCCCGAGTGAGTGAGACAGAGGTGGAAAGTACTAGAAGGATAAGAGAGATAGATTGAGACTTACTTCCCATGTACTTTCTATATTTGAACAGGACAATGATAAAAAGCAGGGAGTTGGCCTCTTTAAAATTCATGCCAATGCCAAGATGTATTATTTCTGACAGGTATTGAATTTAAAAATCCCTCCCTCCTTTACTCTTTCTAGAAGCTGTGAAAGAAAATGAATTACCTCTAACTACCTGATCTCCACTGAGGCCATAGACCTCACTGGGGAGGAGCAAGAACTTTGTATAGGCAGGTTGAGATTAAGACATGTTTGTACATGTCAAAAAGAAACCAGGGAAATCCAACTGATGTTAGGCAATTTGTGATCTACTGTATATTTCATCTTCTGTCTGTACAAGTAAGACATTATTATCAACATAATTTACCTTTGTGTTCCGAGCAACTCTCATGAACTCACAGACTCACTTACGAAAAAAAATGTGCTTGTTGTCATAAATCAGCACCATGCCAACTGTGGCCTACTAGGCCCCTGAAATGCCCATGGTTATGGTAAGACTGCCCTCCAGTGGCCATATGCAGGGACACTATCAGCCCAAAAGGATGTCAAGCGACATTTTTCCAACCAGTTTTGTGACATTGTTGGGAGTTTTCCATCAGACCTCACTGACAAGTATTGATCTGACAACTGCTGGCAATAGGTGTAACCGGGAGTCCTGCGGGATTCAATGTCAGCCTTTAATCTGTACCATTAAACAGGAGCTTATTGTCAGCAGTCGAGGGGCATGTTGAGAATAAGAGGGTTTAAGTCTCTTTGTCAGTCTCGTGACATTGCGTTCAGAAGCCATTACATCTCCTTTTACAATAGAATCACTGTTACGCGACAGCTGCATAAGCAGGGCCTTTTCCTCTAATTACACTCACCTTGTCAGTATGGTAGAATAATACTGTAGGTGATGTAAATCATTAACCATGGCTGACCTAAGCCTATTTGAATCTATGAGCAGCTTTAATAGCCCTCTCCCCCAGGGTCCCGGTACGTCACTATGAATTGTATAGTTGCACAATCTTGTGTCAGTGATATGTGACATCATAAGAGGGGACGTCGTCACAGAAAGTAAGAAAATAACATAACTAAGAAAATTAAATAAATATAAATTAATAAAATGTAAACACTGTAGATGTTTCTTCTTCTGCGAAGGATGTGGATACATCATTAGAGCAGGAAATATTGGAGTTGTGAAAATAATAATCATTAATTTTTGTAATTGTAATTTCCCATTGAATACCTCCTGCTGTGTGTGTATGGCCACTTGTAACCAGCTCTTTAAGACGGGGCCCTATGATCAGGAAACAAAGCATACCCACCCTTATCATGTCAGTTGATACTGTGTTTGAGTGGCACATGTTTCCAAACACATTTCCTCTTAAATTAGTAAAAAAAAAAAAAGAAAAAAAGAAAAAAGTAGTAAGCATAAAACCAGTTGTCCACTGGTCCCAACTGGTAATGGTTTCTGCAACATAAGAATATTTTTCATTAAATATAGTTCACAGTTGGTTATAGGTGATTCACCTTTCTGAGTGGCTACAGGTGACCCTTTAAAACAAAGGAAGTGCTTCACTATTACACTACAGTTGTGTATAAAGTACTTAAAATTGGTCACATGTAGACAAATTACAGAATTATGTAATATTATCCAATTGTACAGTCTATATTTAATTCAATTTCTGCACAATGAGTACTTTTACTTTTGATACTTTAAGTCGCCTTTAACTGATAATACTATTATTTAACTAACTTAACCTAAACCAATGATTTGAACAGTTCTTCCAGCACCGCCAGAGAGCCACTATCAGTCAATGTATGTAGTAAAAGCTGAATATTAGAGGAGCGGGGGGGGGGGGGGGTCATTAAGGATCACTAGAACAGGACATGTTACAGGAGCAGAACTCCCCCTAATCTCTACAGACACAGTATCTAGTTTATATTTTGTGAAAGAGAACAATAACATCAACAGGAGCCCCCCCCTTTTTTTCCCTCCTCTCTCTCTCCCACCAAAGCAGTCCTATGTCGTGGGAGGAGTTTGCTTTGGGACCCACAAAACTTTTGCGTGTGCGCGTGTTTTCGACGCCACGCCTCTGTGCGTTTTCCTCCGCGCGGCGTTGATCCCATACCAAAAACTCATACTTGGCATTCCGCCTTTTTTTCTCCCCCCCCCTGTCAAACTCTATCGTTTTTTTATTTTTATTTTTGCCGAGGAAACACCCGCGATTCCCAAAGCAACCCTGCCGTAGAAAAGCAAAGTCTCCAAGAAGAGGAGTGTGTGGCTGTAACAGCGGGGCAGGAAAGCCATTGTGAGGTGAGTGCGCTCTCAGATACTTCTTTGTTGTGTGCTGCAACTTTCATGCTGCAGCATCTGCTCCGCTTCGTGTGTGCTTGAAAGTTTTGGGATATTTGACATATTTCGCATTTTCCCCGCCGCTGCTTTGCTGATTCAGAGCCTCGTGTGTTTATCAGGGAGTTTTCTCTGTAATTCACTCAACCCCCCCTAGCCCCCTTGTCGTACTGTAATTGCAAATACTTTTCAGGTCTCTCGGACTTTTAGTGTGGAGTTTGTTGAGGTATTATTAGCACGGCGAGCTAACAAACTAGCATGCCAGCTCGAGTGTGTTATCAGTGGCTTGTCTGGACTACATCCGCTTAAATCGAGTAAATAACACTTCTTCGTAGACTTTTAAGTGGTCGTACAGTGTTTTAACAACTTCTAGGCCCAGTTTCGTGTCGGTTTCCCCCCCTTACTTTGGATCAAAGGCGGATTTTGCCAACTCACAGTTGGCTAAACGGCTTCCAACCGTTGAACGTGATTTCATTTCCCCCCCCTCTAACATGCTAGCAAGATGGGATTCATTTCTCGGTACTGTGAAAGACTGGTTTTACTGGTTCGACAGAAGTCAAGAGGAGAAATAAGACCTTTTGTTAGTCTCCAGCACAGCTTTCCTGACAGAAATTGGTGTAAGATGTGACCTTTTTTTTTTTTTTTTTTTTTTTTAAAGGGTTCAGAGAAGTTCATTGGAGTGCTTGAAGCCGGATCAATTTATCTGTTTCTAAAAAGGTCTGTAGGATGGTAACTTAGAAACTGGTAGTAACTGTAGTAATAGTAGTAGTAGTCGGCTGAAGTGGCCGTGGAAATCTGAAAGTACTGTGATGAAATCTAGCTTGGTTGACCATATTGTCACTACTGTTCCCATTGGAGCAGAAGGCAGCCCGTAATGTGCATGTGTCTTGTCAGTGTTTGCTGAGCTCATAGCTTTATTTAGCTCAATGGCTCCTCACTGCACTAAACACCTGACCTTTTGGCCACTGGGAGCTATATTGAAACTGGCGAGCCATTAGTGCATAATGTCCTAACTTTGCATCACCACCACACTGGCAAATGACAAAGCTGCATTGTCCAAATCTAAGCCAAAATTGTTTACAGGTAACCTTCCCGCTTTATGTGTTACTTTATACTGCAATCAAAGACAACAGATCTGTCGCAGATTCTACGTTTATAAAGTTGAAAGTGTTCAGTTTTAGAGTTTTTGAGTGGTGTTAATTCAACGTATTATTGACGCCGTACTTAGTATTTATAAATGGGTTGGGCAAAACGTTATAAACACCTTGATATAATGCAATCCATTTTAACACCGCTGCAAACTACTACCTCAGTAATAAATGTGTAGGTAAATTAATACGTAGCTAATAGTGTCAGTCTAAACAGAACATCATTATCCTTTTGTAAAGGTAGAATTTATGGCTGAGCTGTTGTATTGGCTTTGACACTGACTTTACTTGCTCATTGTTTGGTGTCCCACAGACCCAACTGTTGTACGTGCCATGTGTTTACCACAAACCGAGAGTTGATTAGAGTGATGAAATATGGAAATTATTGTAATGATGTATTGTTATTACTCCGTGTCAGGACATATTGGATTTTGCGTGAACAAATTTACATTGTTTTGCCAAAAAAAAAAACATTCACAGACAAAGTACAGTTATTGTCTATAGCAGCGGTTCCCAGCTTTTATTTTGTGACCCTGTAGGATTGAGCGATGTGTGTGATCCAAGTAGTTCAACCAAAGTGGTATATTTCTGTATCCGATTGTTTTATTTGAAGGCTTTTATCGGCCTGAATAGGTGAAAGTATCAAGTATTTCAAGAAAAAAGTTATCCACATAATTTAATCAACTCATGATCCCCTCAGATTTAACCCCAGGAACTACTGTACTGTATATAGTGATGTTACTAATGTTTGGGGTTAGTTATACCCAAGAGAGGTCTATACAACTGTTTTGTAAGATATTCTAATATAACTAGGAAATGTCTTGAAGTATCAAGGTGATAAAACTATTCTTTGTACGTTTCTTGGAGCTGGTAAAAGGGCCCAGGGTGTCTACACAACCTTAGAAAGAAAGAACATTAAGGTTAATAAAAACCAGCCAGGACAAACAAACATCTTCCCAGTTGCTGACTTCTCACACAGTAAAACTCTCAAGACAGTCGTATCTCCCTCCCTTGTTCTTTTAGGCTTTGCTCTTTCCTAACCATCTCACCAGGGCCTGTCTGATCTCTATGGCAACAGCACAGTCCCGTCAGCAGTGATTGAAACTGGGAAGGCCCTCTGCAGAGTGTGTCCAATAAGCCCACCACAGCAGGAAAAGCTCTGCGACCACACTGATCCTCTGTGGTTCGTATGTGGCAGGGACCATGTTAGCCACACTCTGGAAAACATTACACACCAGGCAGCATTCATGTTGCATATGTGTGCCTGTGTTTGAGGAGACTTGGAGCATCCTCAACAATAACAAAAGAATGTGTAATTTCCTCATGTGGCCTATGCAGGCAAAGTTGCAGGCTTCTGGGAAGTTCATATGGCTCAAGTACTGCCTTTTAAACTAGCTTTTCTAGGATGATTAGCAAAGGAAAATGACTGGTCAATTTGTCATCTTGCATCCACGGGTGTAACCTTAATAGCTAGACCAACTGGTGGTGTCGTCGTTGACCTTGGCCAATGGTCAGCGTCTTTATACATTTGCAAGCTTAATATTTTGCCGTTTTTCCTGTCAGATATTTAACCCTGAATACCAGGGCTATTAATACCCCCTGTAAACAACTTCAGATGAATCTGATCTTGCTCTTGGTGAAGTGTGGAGACATTTGGAGTCTAAGACATTTGGAGTCCAAGACATCTGTCACCGTTCTCGGCAGCCGCGAGTTAATCCTGGTCCCGTCCATACGTCACAATGTCGGTGATGTAGATTAGCTAAGCGCAGAGCCAGTCTTTAGATTTTCTTGACCTTTTCTTAAACTTGTTGACTCACAGATTTGATTTGATTTTTGTGAGCAAGTACAAATTAAGAACTTCGGTGGGATTCAATAATATTTTCTGGTTTTTGAAAAGCGCCCCTTAGTCACATTTGAGAAGCTGGATAGTGGAAACAGAGATTGGGAATTTTGTCTCTCTCTCCACTAGCACATTAGATTAAGATACTTGAGAATTAGCCTTGAATACTCCAGGTTCTAATATTTTGCCTTTTTCTCGTACTTTTAAATCTGCATCTCATTGCATAATCACATGTGTGGTTCAGTGCTGATAACAGCATTTTCAAGGCTTTCGTTGGCCTCCTTCCATGCTCTGTGCTGCTTAGAGTGTCTCCACTTCTCTCACTCCAACATAGCATAAAAGAAGGATTTTTATGTATGCTGCTTACAAAATGCTTGAAATGCCCGTCGGTTTTAAGATGGAGAAGAGATTTTCACATGGATAACAATGAAACATGTTGTTTGTTTCATAATCAGATGAAGGGTGATCATATTCTTTCCTTGCTAACCAATTCAAGAAACAAAATACACATCTAGGCTGCTATTATTGTGCAGTGGTGTGCACTGGTGAGGTGAAATATCTGTAACCACAAAAATGTCTTTTGTTTATTGTTACCTGTGCACAGACTATACACTTTAGGGTTTGTATATGTTGCTTTAATAGATGATTTAAAGCTGCGCTGTGTTTTCAAAACATAGAGGAGACGGCTACATTAATTTCTTTAAACCTCGCTGATTGCGATGCCTTTTTGTGTCAATTCATCAGCTATCAAAACAAATACTGCTCTCTGCTCGTACACTGTGGTAGATATTGTGGTGTAATGCTTTTTTAATGTGGAAGAAAATCCAGCGTGAAACCTGGGTCATGACGAGCATTGCTATTTGTATTGTTTCTATTTTAATGGAATTTACCTTGATGATTATTGATTTATTACTGCAGGTAATAACCAATCAGAGGGACTATCGATGTGACAGATGTTCATGAGCTAGTGTTGCATCCTGTCCCATCTTTAGAGTCTATAGAGATTTGACTAACATTAGCAGCTCTGTCCCGATCATTATTGAATTTGGTGAAATTTGCACTCCAACTATGTTAACCGAGATAGCGTTAACTCCTTATCCTCGTCGTCTCTTGTAACGTTGTCATTTCAGTTGTCCAAAAAAACGGTCAACAGCTAAATGAGAAGGCTTTCTTCGTCTACCTCTTTTTGAAATAAAGGAACCATTATTTTAAAAATGTTGAGTATTAAATCTGCTACTGTTATCATTGTAAACTGCCTACTATTCCAGAACAGGAAGTTCAGGCATAGCAAACTGAATTCTTTACAATGCCCATCTTGTGCCTCCTAGGTGTGTTGTGGCCGGAGCCGTCATCATTGCGTCGGAGTGGAGTTGCCGTGGCAGCCCTGACGGGGCGCAGGAGGAGGGTGCCGATGGAGAAGGCCTGGCAGACGGGGCGGACCGTGGATTGGATGGCGACCCTGAGGGAGTGTGGAGTCCAGACATTGAGCAAAGCTTTCAGGAAGCTCTGGCCATATACCCTCCCTGCGGCAGGAGGAAGATCATACTTTCAGATGAGGGGAAGATGTATGGTGAGCAACTGTGCATTTCTGTCCTGACATAATCCAATCCACCTCTTCCCTACTCCAGTCTCAAATTCAAAAGCCAAAGTCTTCATGTTTGTGTTAAATGCCTCCTTAGATACTTAAAATTTGTCACTATAGTTCTTTATGCTTGGCTCTTCTTTTCAGTAATGATAGCAAGGTTATTATAAAGTTCACAAGACCACTTTAAGTACTTATTTGGAATTGGAAGCCTTAAGCTTGTGGGAATGACTTACTGTACTGCGGGAGGTTCTTCTCTATAGTGATGTCTGGCTGATTAACCATTGCAGCAATGTCGTAAGGGAATGCGTAGTAATTGTAAGGCCACATACCATTGTATGCATGCGCTGCAAGACAATGGATGATTTAAATTAAGATTTTGTATTGTTGTTGATTATCGCTTCTAAATAATTGGTTGAGATAACCTTTTTAAATTGTACTGTTTAACTTTTACAGAATGATGAAACTATTTCTGGTGTGGTTTGTTTTTCCAAGGAATCTCCTCAAAGGCCAGTAGTGATCCGCCGAGTGCACTTTGGAACCCAGAGGGTTATTGATCGTTCTTGTGAAGACCTGTTAGTTTGTGCCCAGGTGATCTGCTCGCAGATATTTTGGGAGAGGGCTATTTAGCTTTGAGGTCAAAGGGCAGCCAGTACTGACAGGGTCAAAGGATAGAGCAAGTTGACATTACTGGTCAGGTTAGGGTTATCATATTAAGAAGTTGCTTGACTGCTTAAGGGCTCTAGTTCCAGCTCTGATTGGGCTGTAGTTACTAATTCATAATGGTAGGGTTGCACAATATATAATTCCAGCATTGACCTTACACTGTGTTCAAGTGCAATGGTCACGTTGCAAGACGTGCCTGGTCAACCAAGAAAAATAACGCTAAAACACTTTTGCTACTGAGTAAGTCAGTAAAATTTGCACAGTTTTGATTTTCCATGAGTAATCTACAGGAAAGGTCTGTCTGATATTACATAATTCAGGCGAAATTAAGGGTTCTTGGAAACAGACAGTTTGATCAGTTCCCAGTGTGCTGTGGTGGACGGGTGGATTTCATCAATTTATCAAACCAAAGCAGGCCCCACTAGCCGCCTACCACTACCTGAAAAGCATTGCCTGTTTTTGATGTTGTTTGATAAACTGATCAAGTGCACCCCTTGCAGGCCTGCAGTCTGTATCACTTGTCTGTAAACAGAGCTGAACCAAGTGCGGTAGAAGGAGGGTGGTTTTGAGGATAGAATTTTTAACTACCCGAATGAAATGATAATTGTATATCTGTATATGAAGAACACACTGCATGTATCTGATCTCTATCTAATTTCTTCTGTTTTTATATATATTGCAGAAATGATTTTTTTCCAATATTGTGCAGCCCTAGTCTACAGTACTGCATAACCAGTGTTGTACTGTTTGTTTTCATTAGGATCTGTTCAGAGCGCTGCTTGTGAGTAGAGCTTTGATGTATTTTGACCGTTTCTTTCTACCTTATTGAAGGCTTTGGCTAGCACCCAACATTCCCAGAATTTTTTTGTTTTGTTTTTCTTTTTTTGAGGGTATCATTCCTGTCTACGACAGCCTGTGTCATGCATTTCTGTGTGTGTGTGTGTGTGTGTGTGTGTGTGTGTGTGTGTGTGTGTGTGTGTGTGTGTGTGTGTGTGTGTGTGTGGTGAGGGAAACGGGATACGTGATCCGATGTGACAGAAAGGGAAAAGTTTGTTTCAACATTGCGGCATTTTCTCCTTTTGTGGAAGTGTGGGCTCACTGTGTTGACCACCCCCACTTCCGTCTCAATAAACAAGGATAGTCCCACTGCTACACACATTCACACGTTGGAAAGTTGCACTGACACTTTGAACATAATACCCACGCTCACATTAACCCGCTGGTGTCTTCAAACAAGTGTCAAACCACCCCCAGACTTTTGAATCACTGCCTCTTAATACACTACTGTGAAAAACTTGAAAATGTATGAATTACTGTATGTGTACTTTTTAATCTTCTATGTGCTCACTAAAAGTGTGACTGCTTTTCTTCACACATGAGCAGAAGATGTAAAAGATGTTACAGACTCTTGTTACTCTCCCTATAGTCCTATATTGGCAGATTGCCAGTGCGTCCTTTCAAACATGGTAACAACTGGTAAAATTGGCAGAGCGTTCCTGGATTACAGTTCCTGTCTGAAATCAACTCATTTCACTTAACTGGATCAGGCAATTTCAGAAAATTGCACCACTTAGTGTAGCTGTTAAAACCAGGAGAAGATGACATTAAAACTAATTTTAAGAATTTTATAATATGCTAAATCAGTTCTACCTCAAGCCATGTGAGTGTTCACCTCCTGCTAAACTAGGCCAGCCGTAATTGAGCTCCAGTCTCTGTGCTGTCTTTGCGCTCAGTTATATAGTATGTTACTACCATGACGTCACCCTGGATTATAGTGTCAAGCATGTATTCCCAAATAAGGATGATCAGCAGATGGATCACTTGCTCTTGCACTCACAGGGTGACACAAATAAAACAGAGGCTACTTGTTTAAATGATATTTTAGTATCATGATGGGTAATAGGTGCTAGTTTGTTGAGACTTTGCTAGAGAGGAGTTGTTTTATGACATGGGTCATTTTTAACTTGATACTTTCAATACACTTCAACTATGACCCTGGAAATTAGAAGGTTGAGCTGCAGGGAAAATAAACCAACCAGAGCTTGCTGATGCCACTGTGCTGACCTTCAATTCGCTAAAATGCAATGTGGATTCTTGATTAGTTTTGGTTACCCTGTCATTGTTAATGATTGCTAAAACATTTTGTGTTTTTTCTGCATCTGAAGGGTTGCAAGCCAGAAAAAAGGTCTCAGAAGATGTGTTATCATATCTCCTCTGCAGCCATCTAGGATCTACTCTACTCTGCTGGAGCTCTCTTGAATTTAAAAGCATTCCAAAGACATTTGACGAATAGCTTTGATTGTTAAGTTTGCGATAGGAGTAAAAGTTCACTCCAAAGTTCAAATTATACTTCTAGCAGTTTGATAAATACGGGACTAAATCAAATCTTTTGTGAGGATGTGGTTGAATTCATTTAGGGTGGGTGTCGATTTACATAGGGAACTGACTCAACTCGGGTCAAAGACAGGCTCATTCAGATTGTCAAACAGAAATCTGGCGGGGCCTCTTCACACCCTTCTGTGAGAAGGTCGGACTCCACTGGTCCTCAGTGAAATATGCTTGATATTTGGCAGTTACTTTTTGCGGTTTTTAATTGCGTAACCCTATTGAAATAATGACCAAATAAAGTTAAATTCCAGTGTGTTTAGTTTTGTCGTCTCACCGGCCCACTGTCTGATTCTCTTTATCTCTCTTTTTTTTTTTTAATGAAAATTCTGTAATCTTCATTTTGAATCAAATGGGTAAACACTTCATTAATTTGGCAGATGAAGAAGAAAAGGAAAGATTAATTAACATGAATTGTATGTAATGTTTCCTAACTCATCTTCCAGTGCGCCTCGTGTTCTGGTATCAAGGTGTAATTCTCACATATTACAGTGGAACCTTACTTCTAATGAAGAAGCAGTTGGCCATATGTAGAGTAGTGATAGGCTGCAGGGAAATGCATGTGTCCTGTTTTGGGAATTGGAGCAGACTGCTGGGTCTGAGTCAGCCCCTCCTGTTGATTTTGGGGGAATTCTGTGTTCTGGTAACTCCACAAAGCTGATGTGACTCAGCCTGATGTGAGCTAAGTCCCTACAGCATCGCACCACTTCCCAGAAAGGAGGAGGATGATATTGATGATATTAGAGCATTTGTTTGCGTGATTAAATACTTACAGCAGTGGAATCTATCCGTAAGGCTTCATATAGCCACCTTTATCTTAAGCCTGTCTCTAATTCTGACATCTGCAGCAGAGTGAATAGTGAGTTGCTCACCAGTTACAATTAGAGACAAGCAGATCATCAGGTGTGGTTTGAAGCTGGGGGAGGCAGAGAAAGAAAGCGCTGACCATGCAGTATGTAGTGACCGCATTTTAGAACTATATATGATGACCTCTCTTCTCTTTTTTCCCCTCCATTCTCAGCACTTGTCCCTCTACTTTAGAGCTCTGCCATTGAGCAAGGCCAAATTTTGACTAAATTAACACATGCTGACCTTTTTAATGAGGGTATCATACAGACACAGAAATTGAAAGTTTGACTGTCCATGTAATTGTGTGTGTATGTGGGAATGCGGTAGACTTATGCGAACCCTACCATCTTCACACATACACACTAAAAGTGCAGTCCCATTAAACTTTCATATAATGCTGGCTACCTTTTTAAATGCATTCTGGGGATGGAAAACATATCCACATCTATCTTTATCTTCTTTGGTGTCATACCAAAGCCTGATCTCTGAATTTAGTACAACCTAAACAAACGTTTGGCCATATTCTCAATGTCACTGCGACCCCTAGGCTGAAAAACGTGGAGGACTCAGGGTCTTGCCAGGTGTGATATGATTGCACTTAAGAAGATGAATGTTATTCGATACACACCAAAATAGAGCCTCTGTGGTTTTCTGTGTTGCAGTAGACTTGAGATCAAGTACTGATTAAGTTTGGCCTAATGTTGATGTATTCAGTCATGCTCTTGCCATCTTTGCCTTTTTAGGTTCGTATTTGTTTAAGTGAACAAATGAGATTGGTTGCACCAGTTGGTGGAGTGCTGTAATCAAAAACATGCAGGCCTATTTTGTGAACGTACCACAGATAGAAAACATGGCACAACCTTTGGAAACTCCACATGTAAACTGACTCAACATCAAGCATCATTACATTTGGTACAGAATTGTGGCTTTCGTGATTTTTAACATTCATTTTCTGTTGATGAAATGGATACAGATTTTAGGTAATTTGTAAAAAGGTAAAGATTGTGCAGTTTGGTTTATGAACACTTCAGATTCTGTCCATTTTTATTTTAAAAAAGTATACAGCCCTTCGTGCCTCAAGACTTGAGACGGGGTCACCAGCATAAACAGACCATTTACTAACAGCTAGGTGTTCTATAATAATAAAGATACTGAGGGTCGGCAGTAACAGAGGCAATTGACTGAACTTAAATTTGAGTAGCAACCATGTTTTGTGCCCCCCCCCAGTGAAAGAAACTTATTTAAATGGAACACCATTCCCATATGGCTCCTCTAGACTTTCCAAATCTTATTGGACAAATGGATCAAATTCAATGTATTCTCCATTCCTTGGTTTAAGTGCTCAATTCCAATATTTTTCCATTATTTTCTCATTTCTAGGTCGAAATGAGTTGATAGCTCGCTATATCAAGCTACGAACAGGGAAGACGCGCACACGTAAACAGGTAAGCACAGATGTTATTCAAGACTGCAACATTTACATGTGTTTTATGTACTTCAGGGGTCTCAAACTGACGGCCCTAGGACCATTTCCGGCCCTCCATCCCCCTCCCTCTGGCCCACGGCATGATGTCAAAAATATAATCCAGCCCACATGATTTTTTTTTTTTAGTTTAAATTACCCTTTCATATACAATTATCAAAAACACAATTCTGTTTTTAAAAATATATTTAATTTGACGCAAAATAAGGGCACAGGTCAAAGGTGCCCGCAAATGTGTGAAATCTGTTAATAAGAGAGGAGGTTTCGGGGCTTTATTTGTTGTTTGGCTGCATAACAATGATATGAGAGGATATGGTGATAACAATGTATAGGAACTGCTGTTTGCATTTTATTTTAGTTAAGTATGATATTATTAATGGAGATAGTTGCAGAACATTGCACTTTCTTCTAATACTTGACATTGAAGTGGCCGTCCTATCAGATGACAGTACCAGCAGTGGCCCCAAGCCAAGTCTGAGACCTCTGATGTAATAGAATTTGCTAGGTGCAGCTTATGTACCTCATGATATGTTTATTTTGTTGTCATTTACCCATTCATCTTGTTAAAGTGATTATAAATGGACCATGGCTATTTAAAATTGCTAAATGATCTTGTGAATGTGTGCTTTTTCATGGGGGTAACCCTGGCCCAATAGGTGTCTAGTCATATTCAGGTTCTGGCACGTAAGAGGGTACGAGAATACCAGACCAGCATCAAGGTGGGTGCCCGCTTAATCAACTCTCCCTTCCCTCTGTAGTCACATCCCCTCTTCTTCTCCTTTCCCTTTCCTTTTCCTTTTTCCTTCATCCTGTCTTTCGTCAGGTCTCTAGTCACCTGCAAGTCTTGGCCAAGAGAAAGTCGCGTGACATTCAGTCTAAGCTCAAGGTACACACTCTCACTGACTTTACCATGCTAGCTGCTTCGCTTTGCATGTGGCCCAAATCCAATTTAACCCATTAAATCACCAAATTTGTCTTTGTCAGAGCTTATGGCAGATTTATGCTTCTCCGTTACTGTACGTACAAGAGGAGTCTCCATACGTACGTACATGGAGGGTTCTGCCACCGTTGACGTACACATAATCTAAAATTTAACTACGTGTCATGGCTACAGGGACTGCAAGAACTCTAACCAGTTAACTTCGGCCATCATTTTGTTTTCATTAACAATAGACAAATTTAAAGGAGAAAGTGTTGCATATCCTTTTAGCCATCTAAGGCAGGATCCTTGGAACACCCAAATAATTAGGTATGTGATTGTAATACCATCATTAGGGCTCTGAGATAGTGTTAATGGCTGTGGGAACATGGAATGGCAGGCTACTTGTATGCTTTAAAGGTCTCACTAGTTTGCTTTTTGTCCAATTTTGATGCCGTTGCTCAGTGCAAAAGCCAGATGTTTAGAATGTGCTTGTGTATCATAATATCTGGAAAAGAGGTTTTTCTTGTAATGCATGGCAGTAATGTTGATCTATTTATTTCAGTTAAAAGGCGTGTGGCTTTGGACATATAATTGCATTAGATTCAGTAGCCATCATGGTTTACCTAAGCATGTGCATGGCTGTAGTACTTTACATGAATGCTTACATACACACAGACATGCAGGGAGTTTTTAATGTGCACCTCATCCATGTGCACATATGACAGTTTTCTCTTTTTTAAAATCATTTCTGATCTCAACGTTCTCGCTCTAAGAAATTTCCCTCAGTCCTTTTGTATCTTTTCTGTTTAAGTCGTTTTCTTGTGGTTTTACCATGCCCTGTAATAAAGGTTCTTTTTGACTTTTGCACCAAAGGCATTAAATTGCTGCTCTCTAATAGACATTTGGGGAGAGTAACGTGTTCAGATTTCAAGGCCAGTATATTTCCTGGTATATGTCAGTTTATAGTCAGTATAGATTAATATGATGTAGCTTGTCCTGTCAATGTGAGATTTTTTTTACTAGCTTAGCATGACTGTGTTTGACAATGTAGGTTTGGGGTGCAGTCCCTTAAAATAGTTATATGTGGTTAGCAAGGTGTTTTCCCTTGTTGCCTAACAGTGATTATGTGACCTGCTTTTATTTTGAATGTACTGAAGTTAATTAATAATGTGTCTTCTTTGCCATAGGCCATGAACTTGGTAAGTTTTGGTTATACAACTACAGTTTTCTGCTTCAGGCTTTGTGCTTTGTGGTTGGCATCACATTACTTGCTAGTCCACAATGGAGTTTTACTGCCAAACTCCAAACTCCTGCTCATTATTCTTTTGTTTTTAGTGGCTTTAGTTAATTACTGGTGATGGCTCCAGTTAGCTCTCCTAGCCTGCTAGCTTGGTGTGCCTCTTGCTTTGGCATCCTTATGTATTTGCTTTGCACTCTGTCCTGTCTTCCCTCGTAGTTACTGCATCATGCTGAAATACTGTATAACATGTTGGCTGGCTTGCTGTCTAAATTGGCTGACTGAAGGTTGGCTGACTCTGGAACCTTAACCTTAATTGTACTGGATTCTTCGAGATGGAGCATTATCATTGTGTATTACTTTGTCTTTCCTCATTCAGGACCAGGTATCCAAAGACAAGGCACTGCAGACAGTAGCCAACCTCTCATCAGCTCAGATTGTGTCTGCTAGTGTAATGAAACCCCAGACTCCGTTCCCTCCACCAGTCAGAGTGAGACACTAACACACAGACACACACACATCTGTTCTTTTCTACCCACAGGGTAAAAGTGAGTAATACTATCTGCTCTGTCTCCCTTCTTTCTTTGTGTTTAGTTTTGGCCCGGACCTATGCCAGGACAGCCTGGACATTCTCAGGAGTAAGTATCACTGGCAATTTGTTTGTTTAAAATTGGAGAGAACTGGTACAGTTGCTCATTTTTGGGTTCCTACTCCACTTTTTACAGCATCAAGCCCTTTGCACAGCCACCGTACACTACACTACCAGCCCCTGTCCCTGCAGCTATCAGTAAGTTCGAACGCAAACTTTTTATTTTTTAGTCATTAGCAATGATTATTGTTATGTTAATTGTGTTTTTCTGGTTTAAATGTTTGGCAGGTTATGAGCCCCTGCCTCCCCCACGCCCTGCAGCTATAACAGCTCCTGTATGGCAAGACCGAACCATTGCCTCAGCAAAACTTCGGCTACTGGAGTACTCTGCTTTCCTGGAGACCCAGAGAGACAGGGAGACGGTACAGACATCCAGACGATAAACAATACATAATAAAATATAAAAATAAAACTTGTCCTCGTTTTTCCGCTCTTTCTTATGACTTCTCTTTCTTTCCTACAGTATAAACACCTTTTCGTACACATTGGCCCATCAAACCCAGGGTACAATGACCCTGTGTTGGAGTCCATAGATGTGAGGCAGATTTACGACAAGTTTTCTGAGAAGAAAGGAGGCCTTAAGGAGCTGTATGAAAAAGGGCCACACAACGCATTCTTCCTCGTCAAGTTCTGGGTCAGTACACAAAACCAGATTAGATTTTTTTTTTTAGTAACCTGGAATTTTGAGAGGCATGCTGCAGAAAAGTCAAGTCAACAAATTTGATAAATTATCACAAGATGTCAGGAGATCATTGCTGAATTGTACAACTTTGATACTACAATGCAGTTTAGCCTTTACATCAGATTTTATTAGTCATTGCTTAAATTGTTGGTTTAAGTTGGTGTTACAACGCTCTGTTTACAGTCTGATGTTATAACGTGATACACCACACGGGGGAAGTAAAGTCAATGTGATGCTGGAGGGGTTTACACAGGAAATTACTTCCTCATTGGTAGTTGCTTGTTAAACAGTATTTGTTTAAAGGTGTCCTCTGGAGTTAAGGTTGTTGTAAACAAACAAAAGTTATGTTTCCATTCAGTGTTAAGCACCAAAGTGCATTGTTTGTACCATTTTTAAAGCTGAGTTTTAAAGTATTTTAAATCCTGCATTGTTTACATCCATGTTTACTAGCCTGCAGTCAGTCTTCTTTCTCGCCATGCCTTGTTAGCTCCTCTTGTTGATCAGTGGAATAGTGTGAAGCCACTGGAAGGCTGTATCTTTGTGCACTCACATAAGACAAACAAAATTGACACCCACTCATAGAAAAATAGATCCATAGTGCTACCACAGGTCTGAAACTCCACAGGGAACCTTTAACTATTGTGACACACAAGAAATGCACCTTAAGTTCTTTTATGTGTTGCTTAGAGCAGTGGTTCAAAAAAGCCTATATATAAGAGGTTCAATCCAGCACCTCATTTATTAGTAAAGACACTAATACTTGACATAATGTTTAGAATCTATCACTAAATTAATGGTAAACCTTATTTTTTTATTATCACGCAATAACACTAAGACAGCATTATAGTTGCATTGAACTGCGTCATTTTTCATAATTTGCTCTTAAAATTTAGTGAGAAACATGGAAGTGTGCTTCACTGAGAATCTTTGTCATTCTCTGTGATAGGGAGGCAACTGCAATGACCAAACTCTTTTCTGGAGGTGTTATTGCAGTTACGGCAGTTAACGACTGCATTGAAAAGGGCAGTACTGTATATAAATTGTGGTTTATCAAACTTGCATTGACATTTTTTAATTGAATGTGTAATATATTTATTTTAGGAATAATGAATATATGAAAAATTTCTCGTACCCCATGCAGTACTCCAAAGTACCTCATTTAAGAAACACTGGTTTAGAGCATTTGCTGAGACTTACTGATTTAAAGCCAGAGGAAAATTCTGAACCTTTGCCTGAAGAGTCACAGTAGTAACCCTGATCCCTGATGTGTGCTGGAATACATAATGATGGGTGTCTGTGTCTTTGGTATTGGCTTCCTTAGATTTTCCTCTACTTTTCTGTCTCTTTTTAACATTCATGGTTCATCTTTGGGCATGTCTCAGGCGGACCTGAGCAGTGACATTGAGGAGGGTTCTGGCGTGTTCTATGGAGTGAGCAGCCAGTACAGTGGAACAGAAAACATCACCATCAGTGTCTCAACAAAGGTCTGCTCCTTTGGCAAACAGGTGGTAGAGAAGGTTGAGGTGAGAAAACAAACTCTTTTCTTATGTGCATGAATGGTTTCATATCAGACCACATTAACACGTGATTTAACTGTGATATGCATGTGTGTATTCCTCCCATTCAGACTGAATATGCACATATGGAAGGAGGGAAGTATGTGTTCCGCATCCATCGTTCGCCCATGTGTGAATATATGATCAACTTCATCCACAAACTCAAACACCTGCCGGAGAAATACATGATGAACAGTGTACTGGAGAATTTCACCATTCTACAGGTATGTGCGTGTGTCTGTGCACCTCTGTCATCTCCTACGTCTATCTCTGGACTGCGTTTGTTCCTATGTTTTATTATTAAATCCTGACCTCCATGTTTTTTTTCCTGTCTCTCGCTAGGTGGTGTCCAACAGAGAAACTCAGGAGACTCTGCTGTGCATCGCCTTTGTGTTTGAAGTGTCCACTAGTGAACACGGAGCACAGTACCACGTTTATCGACTAGTTAACGACTAGCAGCACATTTCGTGCATGCAGAGACTCTCCACAGACTTTTTTTTTTGATACATACAGCATAAACACTATTTCCTGCTCAAACACACAGAATCCCCACTCCTCTACTCTAAACACATGTGTTTTTAATAGACCAACAGTCACACTGTAGTCACACCTGTTGTTTTAATGTGTATGCATTTCCATCAAACTATGCACACATTTCAACAACAACATCCTGTTACTTAAACACTAAAGTGGAATTAATTTCTATAGATTTTGACAAGACGTGTTATCATTCTTGGCGTTAATTATGAGTAAGTGTTGTGATGTTATACAATGTAATTATTCAGTCACAGAAATGTTTTACCCTGTGAAACTAATTGTGCACATCTCTCAATGTCAGCATCAAAATATCAGTTTATTGTATGTATTAGACTTTTCTTTTAAATTTTTTAGAGATTTCATTAACTGACATAAAAAAAACCATCATAAAAGACACCAGCAAAAGGCCTAACCTACATTTGAGGAAGTTTAAGATGTGATATTCTGATAACATGCATCATATGAATGAATATGAGCATTTCCAGGGAATTTTCTAAGCATATGCATTTACTTATAGGTGTGACTGATGTGAGACGAGTTTAAATATAGGTTGGCAAACAAATCATTTAATCAGTGTTAATGTAACTCTGCCACAATGACTCTTTCTTCTACAGTTTCTAGTATCTCTGTAACGTAGGAATTGAATGAGCCTATAATGGTGTCTCCTCTCACTGCTTAGTGTGGAATCATGATCTCCAGTTACTTTGATCAAAACGCTAAGGATTATACGAAAGAAAGTACACCTCTTCTCAGAATGTTATGCACTACATGTAAAGACATAAAAGCTGTATTTATATTTGAAACAGTGTCGGAGTGTAAAGAGAGCCATCATTTTAGGTGTATTTGCTGTTTTAAAGGTTTCCAGTGGTACAGGATGTGGAGGGAAAGCTCTTTTGATCAAATCTCAAGGAGGTTTGGCTCACTTGTCTTCGGAAACAAAAATAGTTCACAATCAGTTTCAGATTCAGTTCACACTCGGGTGTCAGCAGCATTATGAATGAAAGAATTATCTTTACTGTTAATTGACACAAACTGTTTTTACTTAGACTGTGTGTGGGCTTGCTGCAGTATTTCTACCTCCACGTGAGTTGGGATAAGAATGTGCTTTGGTTCATTAAGCCTTAACCTGAGGAGCACTGATGTATAGGATGTGTACACTACACTTGTAATGGTACTGTTTATAAGCCAAAACAAGATAAATAGACTCGTTTTTGTAAAGATGAATTATCTTTTTTGTATTTTACCAGCACAGCTAGAGGTGTTACTGTAAACATCATACATGATGGGTGTTCCGGTTGTGTCATTTTCGACGTATGCAAAATTATGTATGGTACAGACCACACTAAGGTCACCCACAGTGCACTGGGGTAGATTTTTGCCTGATAACACTAGCAAATTATTCAGCTTACACTTGCTTTTTTTTTCTTTTGTTCTATGTAATGTTTTTGGTTTCTGGTACACGTGGCTACCAGCATTTTTTTTTATATAGTAAATGTTATTTGACTCTATCACGCCCTCTCATGGCAGGATTATCTTTAACCATGTGGAAGGTGACAATGATTTGTCTTGATCATTAAAGTAAGAGCCGACTGGTTCCGTTTTTAAATAACCATATTCACTGTTTGGTCAGCCAAAATTGTTATTCTTTTATTTTTCCTGTGTACTCTGGTTGGCTGTGCCTCATCACTCCTTTGGTCAAGTATGTTCAGTGAATTAAATCTGTGCCTTTATGCTGTACCAATAAAATCACATGGTGTTTGCAGTTTGCAATTATGCAGCCTTTAGAGTCTTCATAATAACATTTAAACAATTGCATGAGAGAAGAAATCATCCTCAATACTTTTGGAGTACAAAATATGAGAAAATAAATTAAAACACTTTCTGGTCTAAATCCCCCCCCAATGTTTTCCATTGTTAAGGCACTACTATCAAAACAATATTTAGCCTTAGGCCTTTTCCATAGGAAAAAAAGCACATGTGTAAATGAGAAAATAAATAGATGAATTCCATTTAGCTGCTTCAGTCCCCACCTGTTTGGTGTTTTTTTTTTGACTGAGTGCTGTGAAATAATACCTATTCCTCCTGTATGTTTTCCCCCTTTCTGTCTTCACAGTAGCAATTTATTCACAGCAGCCATTTTGAACTAATACATTAGGGTAAACATAGTTGTTTTACCAATGACACTAATTAAGGTTCTGTTTCATTCAGGCCAAACAGAGTCAGGGGCCTGCTGTTGTGCATGTTGGCTCAGTGGAAAGGCTTTGCTACACTAAATGGTACAGAACCCAATTAGTGTAATTGGTAACACCAGTGTTTACCCCACTATTTCATGTCAAAATGGCTGCTGTGAAAAAGGTCTATAGGGACTTGAGTAGTCAGGTTTTCCACAACGTTACAGCCGCTTGGACAGTTATAATGACGTTTGTTATCTCGGATGAATTATACTCTTTCTGTCATACACACAAAGTTAATGCCACGTAGGTTGCAATTCTCATTTGGCCTACTAGGTGGTGCTGTCACTTCATTTTTTACAGAAGTTGTTCCTGTGGATAGATGAGTTCAGAGTCTGGTGTGATACAGAGCTGTCATCTCAAGTCTTTACCTTGACATACTTACATTAATGCCCTCACCCAGTCATTGTGTCTCTTTACTCACTCACACATACCAGGCCTCCCTGTCACAGTTGGATAACCTTGTTGGTGTTACGTTCACACAACAGCCAGTTTATATGTTTAAGCACAGTTTACTGTACTGAAAGCAATTAATGTTATGATTTCTCAATACTGAAGAAAAAAATAATAGCTGTAACAAATATACAAGGGTCAAACAGACTGATGTGTGACTTTAAATAATTCATTGTTTCTGTTTGGTGTTTCTTTTACTAAAATAATTGATGGCTATAGGATTAGATTATTTTGTGTTTTCTCTACTACTAGGCTACAGATTCTACACACAATACTGCACTGCTTGTGTAGGGCAAAGGTTTATGTTTATCAACAACAAAGCTGTCTTATCCGTCCAGATTACGCCACATATATGTCTTAATGTAAATATAACACACATCCTTTTTAAGCCTATAAACTATACTTGTATAGTGTGGGTGTGTATGCCTGTGAATAAACCTGAAAGCTCCAACTTCTGGTAAATATATGTGTTGGCAACTTTCCAAGGCAAAGGGACATATACAATGTGTAAGTCATAAGAGTAGTTATATGGTTTTATTAGGTATGACTTGACACATGTTCTGTGCGTCTGTGCGTCCAAACTCTAAAGTGGTTCTAACAATGCTCACTCCATGCAACCCATTTGCTTGGGATTTGAGGTGTTTGAGCACTTTAACTTTTATTTTAACTTTTATTTTAACATAACAACATGGCCCAAGCATGCAGAAAATGTGGCACAGCTGTAGAGTGACATCTGGCTTCATACGGATGTCCTAGGTGTAACGTTGTCAAGGTTATGAACAACCTGTACATCTGTTCACTTCCTCACACCCACTGTTTTGGCTCTTTTGTTAGCAGACATTAGTCAGAGTGTTATCTGTCTGCCAAGGCTCGACTTACCAATGCCATGCTGCCAAAACTGCAGGTTGTGAACAGTCACACACACACACACACACACACATAAATCCCTCAGGCTGGGTGTGGTTTGTACCACATGAGCCTGCGGGCATCACAGCAGTGCAGGAATATAGCTAACATAGTTAATAGGTTGTTCATGGCTGTATCTCACTCATAAAGGTTTTAGTTTCACATTGTAGTCACTTTAATATCTCTTCAATCTGGTTTAAAATCTACACATGATCTGTCTTTTTTCATTCTAGCCTTTAAGACATCAAGTCTAATCAAACTTTACTGCCTTGTGTTGAGCCTATACTTTCACTTCGGTGGAGGAATTTACACAATCAGTAGATCAAACAAAGGTCTGATTCAGGTTTCTTCGCCTCTCTCAGATAAAAGTTCTGGTAGGGATGTACCAATTGACTTACATTGTCATAAAACACACACACACACACACACACACACACACACACACACACACACACACACACACACATCACAGGTACATTACACGCATGACATTCATTTATTACCTCAGCAGGGTTGAGGTAAAAGGGTGTGGTGGGAAAATGTCACCTGCAGAAACTAAGCCAAAATGATCAGGTTAGACATGTGCTCGTATTATTACTTTCTTCCCCCCTCTCTGTTCGTCCTGTCTTTCCTTTGCCTCATCGATCTCTGTCTGTTTCTTTCAGATTCCTTCTGTTTCTTTGTTGTCTCCTCAGGTTACCTTGCACTTGCTCAGGCCCTGACCTGTCTCAACTCTGTCCTCAGCAATTTCCCTGGATACATATCACATAATAAAAAGTAGTCCAGCCTAATCCAACCCAGAGACAACAGTGTGCAGGGTATCTGACTGAAGCATGCAAAGCGATTTGGAGTTAAAAACCATGATGATCTAGCTCAGTGGCTTTTCTGTGGCTTTCTTTGCATTTTAGGGGAAAATATTCTGTACGCTTTGAGTTGTTTTATGTTTTGTCTTTTAAAAATAAAAAGATTCTGACTTTTTTCCAGAAAGACAGCGGCAAAAAATAAATAAAAAATAAAGTTCTGAGAGTTAGATTTGGAGACAAAACCATAAAAATGTGTTTCCTTTGTGCACATTATTGTCACTGATTAGTATTTTTTGTATATTTCAGATAATATGTTTCTCAGGTTGCAGTTGTTGGGACTCCATATTGTGATACATTTTAAGTTGTTGTAATTGTACCCGGCAGATTTATGGAGTGAATCAGGACAGACAGCAGGGGTATGATATCATTAGTATCACGAAACATGAGCACATCAATAGATTGGGCTTTTCTAATGGATATGGAGCTCAGTAATTATGGAGAGAAATAGTTCACCAATCCCTGCTCTTAACACACAAAACTATAAGTGTATTATGTCTATTAAACTATCTCAGATGTTACTGTAGAAGTCAGATTTTGGGTGGATAAACTTCAGTCAAAGTTACACTTTTTCTTTTTTTAAAGCATTGATGAACCATCATAAACTGGAATATAAGCTGCTGTTCTCTGAATCCATTGTGCACCTCATATGTAGTGGTGGCATTCACTCTGAAACAAAGTATGGTAATATGTGAAATGTTATTACTTTATTTATTGAAATGTAATAACTTAAAGATTTAAAGAATTACTCTTAATTGACAAATCAATTTCAGTGTGCAGTAATCTTGTCAAAAAACCCACATTTCCAAAATACTTAGTTCAAGGCATGAATCCAACCCACTGTGCGTTAGGCCAGAGGTAATGTGTGGTGTTTCTTTTAATAGATTGTTTTTGCATTCCACAGTAGGAAAAGCAAATGTGTAAATCATAAAATGAATGACGGCTATTTACCTGCCTCGGTTTCAGGGCCTGGTACAAATGACTGTGGCGAATATGTATTGAATAATGTTATTAGTAACACCTGTTCCTAGTTCACATGTGAATCTTTGCTGTGACGATGTTATATGACTAATAATGATAAGGAATCAAGGGAGACTGTGAGGCAGTGCCCATTATGGGAATAAATACATCTAATATGCATTACTGAATTTGAACACTACTACAAATTATCATTATAGCTAAATCAGCACATACAGGAGTGGACACAATACAAAGCTGCTACGGAGTCGAAGCAACAAGTCACCAGAATTTATACATAAGTAAAAGTTTTGAAGTCACAGTTGTGGATTTGGCACTATGTGGCAGTGAGTCTCACGTTCCCGTGAATCACCCAACAAGACAGACAGACGAAGGTGATAAAGTATGTAGGCTAAGTGTGTTTGCTGGATTTGCCTAAACTTACAAAAGCTCACCACAAAGCCCACTAACTGGGACTGACATTGTCAAGTCTGTCTTTCTGTCTGACTAATTGGCAGTCATGCATATCACAATTTAAACCAATAAAGAGCGACATTAGTATTAGCCTTTCATTACTTGGCAATGAATTGAACAACTAAAGAATGCCAAATAAATTAGTTTACACAAGAATTTTCTTATTTACAACAAAGCTCAAATTATTGACCATCTGAGTTATTGATGTTTAGTCAGAGATTTGGTTAAACTTAATCAAATGTTTTACAAAATATTAAATCAAACCGGCTCATAATTGCCTTGGTTGTTCACACTGCACACTGATTCAGGATCACATATGGAAGTGGTCTAAATCTGATTTGAAAAAATCTGATCTGGGCAAGAGTTGAGTGTTCACACTACTGATTTGGGCCACTTTTGCCTGCAGTCTGAACGTGGTCATTATCACCATGACATGAACGTCTATCTGTATTGCATCAGATTTTGTTATTTGTCATAGCACCCCTAGTAACATCTCGCTCTGTTTGACTGCCTCTCTTGCGTTCTTCTTCTCTCTGTTCATTTCAGTACTCTTATGTCTTCTCTTCACAGGCCCGTCTTCTCAGTCTTTGATGAATGACTTTGGATCGTTCAGGTTTTCTCCGTCCAAATCAAATGGCACCTTCAGCCGCATCAATTCCACTGTGTCAACAAGCTTCAACAAAGCGGTAATTGTTTCTCTCATGTACCAGTTTCACAGATAATTAACGAACACTTTTCCCATTCACAGACTCAGAATTAAAACACCAGATCAGTGGTTTTACTGCAGGCACAAATACATATATGTTACTAATGTGGTACATTACTGCTGATCAATTTTAATGTTTTAGGTTTTTAAATGTTTTTTTCTCTTTAGCCCTTTTTTCAGTAACAATTTAAAGGAATGATTAGTTTTTGTTATCTTAACATAAAGGCTGGAAACAGGGGGAGACAGCTAGTCTGGCTCTGTCCAAAGGTCAAAATCTGCCTACAAGTATCAAAGTATCAACAGAGATTACTTTAGAAGGCCTAGCAAAAGTAAAAGCACTCATTATGCTGAATAACTTCTTAAAAAGGAAAATATACCATACAATTGTTTTATTAGGACACAAAATGTGTTTCTATTAAGGAGTTGGAAACTTATCTATAAAGCTCTGGCACACGTCTATGGGAAGTTTTGTATATAACATATTAATCTGAAGAGTAACTTGTGCAGCTGTCTCTCAGTAATGAAGCGGGTCATAAAATGGACACACCAAGCAATACCACTCTGTGGAAATAAGTAAAAGTCTACCTAAAGTGTCAAAAGTAAAAGTATTATGCAGAAAAATGGTCCATGTTGATATTTTACCATTCTATAGGCTATGATGTGTGTTTTATATATAATAAATATATACTATTGGTGCATTAATGTATACTTTTCATTTTACTGCTGTATAGGTTTATTGTTATGCTAATTAACAACAAATTATTACTATTTGCTATCACTAACTATTTTATATATAAGCTTCTGTTAGTAGTGGTAGTTTGGTAGTTTCATCTACAGCAACGCATTGTAAAAGAAAGTCTAAAAGTCAACTTTGTATTATATTTCTTTTTTAGGAAAAACGTCCTGTTCTCAGCTTTGTGACAATGCATTTATTTTCCAGCTAGGAGGGCTAAGGTATTTTTAAATGGTTTATTTCGCTTAAGAAGTGTGGGAATTTTCTCAACCCATAAAGAAACACAATCCTTTAATTTATCATAAAGTCACCAAATTTGGAGACACGTGGTTTTCACTGGACAGTAAAGGTATAAGAATTGTAAAGTAGCCTAACTAAAGCTGGGCAGACTAATGCAGTGGAGTAAAAATACAATACTGAAGAATAAAGTTGCATAGATTAAAGTAAAGTAGAAGTATAGACTGTGTAGTTTTTGCTAATCCTTCCTTGCAGCAGTTGTAACGTCTGCCCGGGCCCCTCCCATCACTCGGCACCTGCCTGTCCTCGGTCCCACCTCGGAGGGGCGCGGTCCTGAAGGTGGAGCTCACCAGCCGCTGCTCTGGGAATATTTCAGCTTTTCTGCATTTTTGGCACGAACTTCGTTGCGCACAGCCGAACAGCACGATTCTTCCAGTTCTGCGCCCTTTTTCCCCCCCTTCAGATTCCTGGTTCGAGCTTTCATTTTTAAGAAGGGCACCGAAGTAGGAAGATGATGGCTCCGGAGCCGCTGAGATCCGCGATGACGAGCCTGGGCGCGGAGGACACGTCGCTCGCTCTGCCCTCCGACAACAAGCTGCGCTCGGGACAGCAGCGCGTGCTGGATCAGGTGCACACCATCAAGAGGAGCAAGTCCAAACCCGGGAAGAGCGGCTCGCTGTCTCCTACAAGTATGGAAAAGGGCTTTTCTACAACTTCATAATGTTAATACCGCACAAAACAAATATGTGGTAATGTTATTTGCCATGCTGACTTTCAGGCGTCCTAATGTATGAGCTACTTTTACACTTGTTTGTTAATATTAGAAGCTTTTTTTGTGTCCTGCGTCACACAACGTCCCCAACAATATCAGCTGCATCCATCAAACAGGCTGAACATGCTGTGTCCTGCGCTGCGTGTTTAATCCGACTAATGCGTGTAAACCACACCGCTCCAGTATTCTTTCTTTTTGTAGGCTAGAAGTGGGATTTTACACTTCGGCTGCTTCCAGGCTAAGCTGCTGTATAGTGTGAGACTTTCAGGTGGAAACCCCAGTGACGCTCAGGATTTAATGTTTTGTTGTTTTTGTTGGGGCGGGGTCCGCCTTTAAAGGTGACAGTAGTAGGTATCAGAGGTGTGTTGAATAGGCCCTATCACCCGTGTGAAATGTGATCCTTGACTGAAAGAAAGTGATTTTTGCTCCACAGTTGTCTTTTTTTCAACCCCTCTGTGAGTTAGGAATGCAGCCCATGTGCCCACAAAAGCCCACGCACACATTTAGAACATTACATTTTAGTCTTTCCAAACAGCTCTGGTGCCTGGCATTACTGCAAGAGGCTTTATGAAGATCCACCAGAATTGAAAAGCTGAATATTTTGATCTTGTGAAATGTGAGCGAGTCTTCCTGTTGGGGTGAGATGGTTGTTACGTGGAAACAGGATCATCAGTAGAACTTGTTAGTAATCTGTAAGGTATGCTATACTATCTGTGTGCTTTTTTTTTTTTTTTTTTTTTTACTGTTTTACTGACATTTTGACTGACCTTCAAGTGATTATGAAATTGTGGCGCAGATGATAAGGACACCTCTGGCCTGTTTAAAATTGGCCTTCAAATGTTATTGTAATTCATCATGTAGCCCAGTCACACCAGGTAGATTCCAGGAAAACAAAAACTTTAAACATTAAAGGCTGGGCCTGAAAATAAATGCTTTATCATCTCTGTTCAACAGCATGGAGAGCTACAAAATGATCTGAAAACTGAAATTGGTTTCTCCGTTTGAGTCTTTATTTGTCAAGAAAGTTAATTGTCAAAAGAAACTAGAAGAAAACTAAACTTCTAAAAGTCAGATGAAGACCTGAGAGGGCATACTTCGCTCAGGGCGAATGTCTACTAAACACATAACAGTAGACAAACACTGAATAATAAGAAATACAACCCCAAGGTTAAAGTTGCACACAAACCCTGAGGCATTTATCAGTGTTTCTGAGTCACATACAGTAGTATTAAAGTTTCTGGTTTGTCCAAAACTGTCTGATTTACTGACTGCGTTTGGAGCGACAATGACGTAAATGTCCGATATTAGCTGGGTCTTTGCCACTGGAGATTCTTACAGCCGAGACCAACTCTGTTCTGTCACGTTTAAAGGGGCAAGTCAACCAAATTTCAAAAAGGCATATATTCTCACTATTATCCCGAGTGCTGTCAAGAGATACAGACTCCTTCTGCTGACCCAACACAATGCAAGTGATTGGATTTTTGTTTATGCTCAAAGAATTAAATTGCTCATCCAGATGAAGAGTTTGTTAATCCAAATCAGTGAGACTTTTCTTATAGATACTTCATTTTCTATGTTCAGCAGAAGGGAATAAAAATGCACATATGCCATTTTCAGTGTGCAATACGACTAAAACTGCTTCTTCCTCAGAAATCGGCTCTATTAAAACTGTCCACAGTGAGGACCGAGACTTATCCTGTCCACTGTTACTAGAAAGACATATTGCTGTTGAGTTTTTTGAAGCATTCACCTCTGTTGTGTTGGAGTGGCAGTGGACATCACTAAACCTAACACTCCTTTATTACTATAATCTGCTAGAGTAGATAGCATGTTATATAGTGTATATATACACTCTCTCTCTATATATATACTACATAGTTTATAGTAGTGAACTGACTGACTGAAGCTCTTTATTCTTTGGGATGGTCCGAAATGGTGCAATGATGGTGTAATGATGAGTTTGCCATTGTTTTGACAACCATAATCTTGTAATGGTGAAGTCACAGTCGTGGATTTGGCACTATGTGGCAGTGAGTCTCACGTTCCCGTGAATCACCCAACAAGGCAGACAGACGAAGGTGATAAAGCATGTAGGCTAAGTGTGTTTGCTGGATTTGCCTAAACTTAAAAAGGCTTAGCACAAAGCCCACTAACTGGGACTGACATTGTCAAGTCTGTCTTTCTGTCTGACTAATTGGCAGTCATGCATATCACAATTTAAACCAATAAAGAGCGACATTAGTATTAGCCTTTCATTACTTGGCAATGAATTGAACAACTAAAGAATGCTAAATAAATTAGTTTACACAAGAATTTTCTTATTTCCAACAAAGCTCAAATTATTGACCATCTGAGTTATTGATGTTTAGTCAGAGATTTGGTTAAACTTAATCAAATGTTTTACAAAATATTAAATCAATGCATTATTGAATTTGATTTATATATTTGTGCATTTGTTTATTCATTTCGTCTTTAAATCCTTCTTTTCATTGTCCAATTGAATATCAGTTAAATGAATTACTTTTATATATAACTGGAGGTCCACCATAAACATGTGGACACATTGTGAAACTTGTGGAAACCTGAAGCCCACATAAAGGGTTTACAACAACACATTTGTGCTGTCCTGCCGGTGTGTTTAATGTTCATTGTACCGTTTATATCATTATCACCATGACAACGTCTATCTGTATTGCATCAGATTTTGTTATTTGTCATAGCACCCTTAGTAACATCTCGCTCTGTTTGACTGCCTCTCTTGCGTTCTTCTTCTCTCTGTTCATTTCAGTTCTCTTATGTCTCCTCTTTCTCACAGGCCCGTCTTCTCAGTCTTTGATGAATGACTTTGGATCGTTCAAGTTTTCTCCGTCCAAATCAAATGGCACCTTCAGCCGCATCAATTCCACTGTGTCAACCGGCTTCAACAAAGCGGTAATTGTTTCTCTCATGTACCAGTTTCACAGATAATTAACGAACACTTTTCCCATTCACAGACTCAGAATTAAAACACCAGATCAGTGGTTTTACTGCAGGCACAAATACTTATATGTTACTAATGTGGTACATTACTGCTGATCAATTTTAATGTTGTAGGTTTTTAACAATTTAAAGGAATGATTAGTTTTTGTTTTCTTAGCATAAAGGCTGGAAACAGGGGGAGACAGCTAGTTTGGCTCTGTCCAAAGGTCAAAATCTGCCTACCAGCATCTTTAAAGCTCAATAATTAACACGTTGTATCTTGTTTGTTTAATCCACACAAAAATATAAAAGTATAAAAGTTGTGGTTTTATGAGGAGTTATGTGCTAAACATGCCAACATTTTACCATGTTTAGCTCAGTATCAGAATCACAGAGTGTATCAATAGGTATAAATGTATGTTTTAGCATGGTGATGTACGACATTGTTTTATGTAACATTATACCATAAAACAACGGTTGAGGCACAAATCCTAAACCAGTATTATTTCTCCATCATCACCTTTCAATTTAATTACCTTTCATTACATTTGAGCGAGTGTGTGTGTGTGTGTGTGTGTGTGTGTGTGTGTGTGTGTGTGTGTGTGTGTGTAACATGAAATCTGGGGGCAGGGAGTGGGAGGTTGTTTGTTTTTTTTGTATAATCAACAATTAATAGGACATACTTCGGTATCTAGCAGCCAGGCGTGGTGAGTGATTTCCTGAATTTGGAAATTAACAAATACTGATTTTGAATGTCATTCTCAGTTTGAGTGTTGTCAGTAAGTCAGGGTGTGTTCAACTCATTTGCAATGGTGCACTAACCAAAATTCCACAGAGCAGTAATGTTGACATCAGTGTGGTTGTGAGTGTGAGTGTGAGTGTGAGTGTGTGTGTGTGTGTGTGTGTGTGTGTGTGTGTGTGTGTGTGTCAGAATATGTATTTATTCTGGGTTGGCCTAACATGATCTACTGACAGTGAGTTGAGGTATGTCAAGGAAGCGTGTTGATGACTATTCATAATCATCACATCATGAAATACATCTCTGATGCATCACATTGTGTTTTTGTTCAAGGTCTAGTAACATTCAGGAGGATCTATTGACAGAAATGGAATATAATATGCATAACCATGTTTTCGTTAGTGTATAATCTCCTGAATATAGGAATATGTTTTTGCTACCTTAGGATGAACTGTTTATATCTACAGCCACCATGTTGAACTGCCATGTTTATAGAGTAGCCCAGAAGGGACAAACCAAACACTGGCACTAGACAGGGGCGTTTGCGTTTTGCGTGTGGTAGGGTGAAGCAAGTGAGTTACAATCTGCAACTACACCACTAGTAGCCATTAAATCCTACACACTGGACCTTTAACACTTACGTTGCCTGATAAAGATGCCTTGCAGAGCTATAACAGCAAATAAATGAAACTTTGACAGAGAGCTATAATGTTAAAGTAAAAGAAACCATTTCAACAAGTCTCATATTTTTTAGCTTTTGGTTTGTAGTGTTTTTGTGCTGTTGGTCATGAACGATCCGATGCTTTGGAAGAGAAATTACACTTGGCAAGAGCAGTGACATCTCTCCCCACTAAATACTAAAACTGATATATAAAGTATATATATATATAAAAACAGTCCTGCTTAATTTGCAAGATTATGCACAATGGAGTAATACAACCAGAAATATTAAAGTAAACTATGAAGTTTTCTATTTGGTGGCACTTCATAGACTGTGGAAGCCGTTTACATCATATCATTCAGTTAGTCATATTCTACAGTGTTGCTGCATCAGTAATTTATTTCCCTATCTAAATAATAGCAATAAATAAAGTAATATTTTAGTATTTCTTATTTAATTTATGTTCCCAAATAAGACAAAGAAGCATCCTGTTGTTTTTCCATGCTGCCTGTATTTGTTCTGTTGAATTTGCATCTGTCTCCTATCCAGCCCGTGAAATAAGGAAGGCCACGGTGGCTCACTCAGGCTGTACCCAAATGAAGGGAGCATGCAGCAGTTTGAGAGTAAACATACAGTCAGTTCTTATTGTAGGTGCTATGGTGAACACAGCCGCACCATTTGTTGGTGCAACAAGGGTTTAAAGGGGCACTAAACTATGTAGGCATGTATAAACACATGCATTTATTTAAAAGATAATAAAAGCAAAACATACAATATACAATCTAACTAAAAGGAACTAAACGTATTAAAAAAAGGTGTACATGTGGGTGCACATGGGGGGTTGCGGCCCAGAAAAGATGGGTGTCTTTTTTCACTCTGACCATATGTTTCAACTGAGCATGAAACACGTGTTGGTCAGACACAAGGAACATGTGAAATGTGCGAGGTTTGAGGTACCTCTCCTCCTGCGTGTGCTGAGGTTTAAAGCCGCATTGAGATGTGTGTGTGTGTGTGTGTGTGTGTGTGTGTGTGTGTGTGTGTGTGTGTGTGTGTTTGTGTGTGTGTGTGTGTGTGTGTGTGTGTGTGTGTGTGTGTGTGTGTGTGTGTGTGTGTGTGTGTGTGTGTGTGTGTGATCTCAGATCAATGGTGCCAAATTATAATGCATGCAAAGACAATGTCTGTGTGAAGCATAGCATTAACTAACATCACCTTAGCGGTGTCTCAAAGACTACAGTTACAGACGAAACCTACGATAATCATATCATAACCATCAGTGATAACATCTACAACATCATAACCACAATATAAACACGTCTGTACGTTAATATTAACAGAGGTTGAACAGTCCTGTGTTTAGCCATTAACCCTGGTGTGCTGCGTCTTTCAACTGGCAGTCCACCTATTGTGGACGAGCCAGGCTATAAAGAGTTGTGATTCTGTCGTTAAAGTTGAAAAACTGTCGGCAACTTCAGTTGATTACTCCTGTTAACCAGGAATCTTAAGGAAAAGGCAGCCTCTTGTGCCAACATTATCAAACTTGTTGGCGACAGATCTCTCCTGCATCACGCTTTTGCTGCTGAGTAGCAGGGCTGACAGACGGCTGGTAACTGGGCAACCAGCCCGCTGAAACAGGAAAGAGAGTCGGTACACAAAAAGTACAATGCGTGTGTGTGCTACTTTCTTCCCCATTAGCCAATATGCCTTCCTGATAAAGTCCCCGAATCACAATGTCAACATGTCAGCTGCAGTAATAAATTGTGAGAAAATTGTTCTAGAGCTGTGATGTTCATGATTTGTGGGTGAAGAAAGGGAAGGGTTCGTTGTCTCAGTGGTGCACATTATCCTTCTCACTAACTCCCAGAGTGTTAAATGACTGATGGGAGTGTTCTTCTAATGTCATTCTTCAAATAAGCCAATTGGAGACAATGGTTTAATTACCAGAGTGACTAATCATTGAAGTATTAGCAAGAGACATGTTCTGTCATTTTGCTCAGGCTATGACAAGTTACTTTGTGGCAAAGCTTTAATAGTTTTTTTGCATACACACAAACACAAGCACACACAGGCGAAGTCAAGAAAAATAAATATATAATAGTCCAAGTAAATTGATTCATAAATAAAGCATAATTACGTGAGATTAGGCCATTTCTTGACATCAGGATTGTGAAGACAGGTTTAACGGGTGCTGTGTCTGACATGCACACAAAGGTCCTCTGTGAGAAACTGCTCAACTGCACCGGCAGTCTTATAACACAACTGCTTGAGTTGGTCTCCAATGACCAATGAGGTATTCTGTTACTGTGGTCGGTGTGATTATTTGGTGAATTCTGTTGCCTTTAACGTTAACGGATGAAAAGGATCAAAAGAATAGGTATGCAAGCTTTGTGTCAGGTCAAATTCCTCTGTCTTAGTTTACAGGGGATCTCTTTGAAAACTCTTCCTGTGGAAAGTTGGTTTGCTACTTTCTTTTTTTTTGGTGGCCTAGATTGTATTCAGTTCACCGTCATGGAGGAAAAGAAACCACAAAATATTGGAGAAGCTGAAATCAGAGTATTTGGGATTTCTTTCTTAACTGAAAACAATTCATTATGAAAATATTTTTTAAATTAACTAATTTAAAGGTCCAATGTGTAGGATTTAGTGGCATACAGCGGTGTATTTGCAGATTGCAACTCACTCACTTCACCCTCTGAATAATCTGAATAAAATATTGTGCAGATGCTTTGTGTTTTATGTAAGTAACCCTCCTGAGCAAGACATTCTTTCTTTTTAGTTTAATACTCAGAGGAGTCGCACTCTATCCAGTAAGACCACGGGAGGAAGACATGTCAGTACCTCAGGCATGTGGGAACATCAAATCAATGCTTCCACCTGGCCCAAAAGTCCCAATGGGCTGAAACCCAGTCGCAGTGACCCTGCCTTGGCTCCTCCGTTCTCTCCTGCTCCTGCTCCTGCAACTTTTATGGTAATCATCATTCATGTGGTTTTTAGGGAACCAATACTTCAAACAAATAACATAAAGACTGCAAGTACTTCACAGAACCGTATTGTAAAAGCATTTTAAATTTCTTTTTTTTAGAGAGCCAAAGGGCAGACTGTCCAAAACCAGCACAGCTTCCAGACTCGAGTAAATAGACACAGCTCCTATTCAATAAACAACGGCTCTCAGATGACCAGCAGCCAGACACGCATCATTCGACCGCCCTCTGCACAGTCTCACACTGACGGCAGGATGGGTACCATCAAAATGTCAAACAAGATAGAGCAGCAATCAGCGTGAGTTGACTTTGTTTTCATTGACATTTTCAGGAAATAAGAAGGGGTTGAGATGTGGAACATTATACTTGTACAGGATACAGCTGAATGATGTAAATGGGTTACATATTATAGGCACATTTATGTAATCAAGTATTTTACATATTAATCATAATCAGTCTTATGGTAATAGCTTCTCCATACAGCTTATTTTGTTGGAAACTGGAGTCTAGTTGTCCTTGTTGCCTGAGTATATTGTTAGTTACTTTTAACTATTTCCTACATTAAATCATATCCATTCTTTTTACTGAGCTTGTAGCATGAAACTGATTTAGTATCTCATTCCCAACCTTCCTGCAGGGTGAGCGGTGCAATGGCCATGCCAGACCTGACCCTTAAGGAGGCTGTGGAGTTCCTGTCTCACCCTGAGGAGAATTTCCAGCAGTGTGGAGCCACCTTCATCCAACACGCCACCTACAAAGAAGAGCACACCAAACAGGAGGTCCGGGCCAACACTTGCACGCTAATAAACTGTAAAATGCTTGTTTTTAACATGCACAGACACACCCTCCAAACATGCACACATGCACTGCACTGTTGTTTATTTTCACATCACACTCGTGTGAGGATTGTCTTGTAGTGGTGGTACAATTGGTGGAGCGCTCTATGAAGATCTTTGTGAGGGAAAGGGAGGAGAAAGAAATTATCATCGCACTTGGCTGCTTGTGCTGTTGCAGTTGTAGTGTAGTTGTTCAACACCTGTTCCCTCCACATTTCTGTGTCACAGGTTTTGCAACTAGGAGGTATCCCTGCTCTGGTGACCCTGCTGCGAAGCCCCAACCCTGGAGTGAGCCAGGCCGCTGCTGGAGCTCTGAGGAACCTGGTGTTCAAGCACCATGAGAACAAGCTGGAGGTTCAACACTGTGGCGGTATAGCTAAGGCCCTGCAGCTCCTGAAGGAGGTAGATTCTACCGAAACCCAGAAACAAATCACTGGTAAGACCTTTTTACTGGGACATAACCTCAAAACGTTGGGTAGAAAGGTTTACTTTTAAAAGTATTTGCCCTATCCCTAACCTTAATGCTTTTAATTTTACTTGTCTTGCATTACGAAGGCCTGCTATGGAACCTGTCCTCCGCTGATGATTTGAAGGAAGAACTTATAGCTACAGCACTGCCCGCCCTGACTGAGAATGTGGTGGTGCCATTCACCTGCTGGTCAGACAACAGCACCAACAACAACATACACCCTGATGTCTTCTACAGTGCCACAGGGTGCCTGCGGTGAGGACAAGATTATGCCTCTGTGACTCTAAACAGCTGAATTTCACATTTTGTTTTGAAAGACCTGCACACTGTCCCGATAGTTTATAATTAGTTTCATTAAATAGAGCAACGTTTGTCATGTCACAGAAATCTTTTTGTTTAAATTAAATGCCTTGAAAAATACCAAGAATTCTCAGTTTCTCCTTTTGTGAGGAGTTCCTTGTACTTTCAGTTTATGGTGTTAAATCGCTATAAAATAGTATATTGTATATATAATATTATAATACATACATAATAATACATTGCTCTAGTGAGTTAAATGTATTGGTACCCATCATTACCGTTAGAAGCTCTTTTTTTTTTATTCCTGCCTTTTATTGTTGTTCTTGATCCAGCGCCTGTAAAGGTTTTCTATGTGATAGGTTTTATCTACATTGAAGGATTACATCCTGATTTAGATCAATCAGGCAAGAGAACTGTTTTACTAAGTTGGAAGTAATTTAATGTAAACATCTTATGCAAAATCGTGCTTTGGAAACAACTGTGCACATCGTGCCTAATCACCATGATCAAGTTTGCTAACAGGGTGTGTGATGGTGCAAGTTACATACTGAGGCACTCAGTTCTGTTCCTGCTATTATATTCTAGATATGTTAGAACCTGAATGTGTTTCCACATGGATTTAAAGGAATGATTGAATTGTGTGTAGGAACCTGAGCAGCTCCGACAAGAAGGAGAGGCAGGAGATGAGAGAGTGCCGAGGCCTCATCGACTCCCTCATGAGTTATGTCCAGTCCTGTGTGGCAGAAGAAAACCCAGATGACCGGGTAAGCTTTCTCATCTCTATCAACAGAACCTTTTCCCATCCACCGCTAGCATTAGTTAATAGAGGACTTAAAATTGAATGGCTCTGCACAATAGAAAATTAATCAGCAACTATTTTGTTTACTTATTTTGATTGTCGATTAATTGTGTAGAATGTTATTGATTTATTGGTTACTTCTTCACAAGTTTGAGGTTGTACTGGTTTACTCTGTTCTATATCATTTTAATCTGACTGGCATTTTCACTATTTTATATAACAATATAACATTGGGTCACAGCCCCACTGCCAAGGGGCTACAGAGAGGAACTAGTATCAATTAAAACAGCTATGGTTGGATTCATATCTGGTGACGTACTCTAGTTTAGTTCTAGTAGAACAAGTGTACTTGTATACAAGTGTATACAAGTACACATAGCTTCACACATCCCATCAACACATCCATAAATACACACATGTATAAGCAGGTAAATACTGCAGGCGGAGTCAGCATGTGTATATATTTAGCGGATTGTATGTGAACCTGCTCATTTGTGGAAGTTTTGGGTGTGGACGTGTGCTTAATTCCATGTCTGTGATAGTGCAGTGTTTACACAGGCTTCTTTAAATGAAGTAGTGGATTGGTGTGAGAGACAGAGGGAGAATATATTTTGTGTCAGCTCATCTTATTGGAATGAACGGTAACTGTTGTCTTAGCTCTATGTTTTCATTTCATTGTGTTTCACTGACTGTTTGATTAAGGATCATTTTATCATCAAGCCTCATTAACTAAATGACAACTGAATTTACTTAAACTTGTATATATTTTGGTAAGCATGGTAATGTTTCTGTTCCAGATGTAAGACATTAAACCACAAATGGGGCCTTCCTTTGTCATATAGTGAATGAGAAGTGCATAGTGTGTTCTTTTATTTTTGCAATTGAGAAACTTGCAAACAAGAAATATATTTTAATATTGTATTACTCTTCAAACTGGAAAATGTGTACACATATGGCAGGTTATTCAGAAAGTACCACTGCTATTCTATGGAGTTATGACCCATATTCATTTTGGACACAAATATGAGAATAAGACCTTTTAATGTACTATTTGTGAGAATTGTGATTAGAAGATAAACAGTTTTTATCCTCTCCCCTGCTCTCCTCTAGTCTGTTGAGAACTGTACATGCATCCTCCACAACTTGACCTACCAACTGGAGTCAGAGTCCCCTGGGTGCTTCAGCAAGTTCAACCCAATAGAGGGCCAGTCTGGGAGCAAGAAAAGTCCCACAATTGGATGCTTTAGCCCCAAGAGCAGCAAGGCTCAAAAGGAGGTGGGCATCATCCACCACATCTCCACTCCTCTTTGTCAACTGATTCAAGTCCTCCCTCCCCTCCTTCTCATCCCTGTCTCGTCCTTTGTCCTCAGTTCTCATTTGATGTTGCCCGGGATATGCCAGAGGACAGCAACCCATCAGGTGTGAATTGGTTGTGCCATCCTAGAGCTATGCAGACCTACCTGTCCCTACTGGGCTCGTCCCAGAAAGATGCCACCCTGGAAGCTTCCTGTGGTGCCCTGCAGAACCTCACTGCTGGGAAGGGACTGGTGAGTACAAGGAGTTAATTATTAGGCTTACCATTTTTGTGCAGTATTTATGGATTACCTCAGATAGGTTTAAGAGAGACAAAAAGGTTGCAGGAATAATGACTCAACGGCACAATTTCACAAGAACTGACTGGTTTCGTGAGAAAGGGTGTAGTATTGTCTCCATGGATTCAAAGGTTATTACAGAAAAAAAGATAAGTTATAACAAGGGGACATAAAAAGCATGTAAAGGTGAATTTGATATCACAATGCAGGTATGGTGAAAATATGCTATAGCTAATGTTTTTCCTCTTTCTTTATTGTGTTTGCTTCTGTTCCAGGGGTCCAGTGCCATGAGCCAGATTCTGGTTCAAAAGGTGGGGGCTCTGATGCACATGACCCCTCTTTTAAAGTCTCCGAACCCCACCCTGCAGAAGACTGCCATCTCGCTGCTGGGTAACATGTCTCGGACCAGCAGTTTGCAGAGTTCCATGGGTAAGGCAAAGCATGAAATGCTTGTATTATAATGTTTCTTTTGCAGGCAGCAGTTGCAGATACATAAATGTAGAGTTAGGCTATATAAAACTGATGTACTGTTATGTTTCCTACGTCTTCCCTGTAGCAAAGCAGTTGCTGCCTGAGCTCAGCAGCCTTCTCTCCTCTAGCCCCCGGGAGATGGGAAACTCTGACGAGACTATAGCAACAGCTTGTGGCACAGTACGGACTCTGATGTTGGCAGACACTGAGGTCAGCAAGAAGGTCATTAATAGTGAACTGGTGTCATCACTGGCGGACCTCAGCGAGAATGGGTGAGTTTTTATTTATTCATCTCTGTGTTTGTGTGGGAGATTCAGGTGATTCAGATTCAGATTTAAATTCATTTTAGTGATCAAGGACATTTTTTAACACAAGGTTGTACAACAAAATGAAAGTTTGCATGCTACACACATAGAACAGTTAATTAAAAGTATATTAGAATAGCATATACAATAAATACAATAAAATAAGAAATATTATTTTTATATAAATATACATGTATACAAAAAGGGCCTTCAAAGAGCTATGAAATTTGATACCAAAGCATTTGGTTGACTTGTGTTTGAAAGGTGCTACACAAAAGATTTTCCCTTACTTTTCCTTAAAGGGTTGGTTATTTTCACTTACCTCTAGTGGTGTTTAGCTATGTAGATCATTTTGAGGTTTATCAGCCCCTGTTTTGAGATTTCTGCCTCTGTCCTTACACAATGACAATGAATGGAATTTTGTTTGTGTTGCGCACACAAAAAAAAAAACTGATATCAGCAACAACACCTCTTTCCAGAAACAGTCCTCCTGTTATTCGGGAGCATGTTCTGTGGATTATCCAGAGTAGTGGGTAAATTGTATCTTGGGTTGCAAATGGGTGTTTCTTGTAAATTCTGTGAGCATTCGCCTCCACTATATTGATGTTACAAACGAAATCTCAGACAGCATACAATATGCACAAAAAATATGTGGCACAGTTTGCCACTTTTGCTGGCATTCGTCCTCCTTTACAGTCAATATATATCAAGGAACTTTATTAAGCTACCGTGAAGGCTGCAGTTGCTACTGTAACTTGCGAAGCAGTTATTTTAACACAAATGCTTCTTTTGTCTCTTTCCTGTCAAAGCATCTAAAATACAAATAGTGCAGGTAGTGTCTTCACTGCCTAAATTGCTTTCTTTCCTTACAATGCTTTCGTGCCTGTGTGTGGTTTGCCCTATTTTGTTTCTGCCTGCTCTTCTTTGTGCTCGCCCATGATATTCCTTAATGATTCCTGCCCCTCTGTCCTAGGTCCTTCCCCAAAGGCAGCAAAGCAGCTTCTCTGCTGCTCTACAGCTTATGGAATGACAAGAATTTGCAAGGTGTTGCGAGAAAGGTAAATTAGACAGCACTGTAAAACATGTGACTGATTGTGTGTTCAATTCTCTAAGGCAAACACAACACAAACCTATTGTATCTTTGTAACAGGTTAACATCCTGAGACCCGAGCTTTTGTTTGGTTTTTAATTTCTCCTAGCTATTTGGGATTATTAGGACCTGATAAACATAAAAACCAAGCATTGTCTTTAAACAAATATGTCTTTGTCCCCATATGAGGACATCAGGACTTTATTTACTATAAAACTTTGACCCCATATGAGGACACATGGTTGCAGGAGGCTACAGTTTAGCACATGCTTGCACTGCCTTGCATGTGCTGTGGGAGGGCCTAGCAGTGGGTTTATTATTACTCCTCTGGCTCACACAGTCACTTTCCCTTCCCTCCTGCCCCACCCAAAAGTTCAGTGAATACAGAAACAGTCACATTGGAATCCTGGCAGACTGGTTTTCAGTGCTCACTGTCTATTATGGGAGAACACATGTAAAATAGCAGCAAGATGAAGAAGAGGTCAAGACAGCAAGAGTCAGAGGAGAACAGGGTGGAGGATAGACAGAATATACGAAAGACTTTATTGAAAATTATCTGTGAATATGAACAAGTGTGCTTACATGCAGTAGCAATGCTTATACATGCTATATATTAAGAAACACAAGTGACAGAGAAATAGAGCTGGTAGGGAAACACTCTGGTTCTCACCCTTCCATGATTTGCCTGAGGCTCCTCTAAGTTGTTGACACAGTATATTTCCTCTTACAGTTAGAACAATCGTCACCCTTAACTGATTTCTTTTTGATCCACAGCTGGGCTTCAACAAATCACTTTTTGTCAATGACACCACCACAGCGGTGCACAGGTCGGTGCAAATTATCGAGTGAGTGTGATGGACAAGTGGAATGGCACCACAGAGCCTGAGAGGTATGATTAATGTCTGAATGCTTGTAACCTGCGTGTTATTAGATGTAAAGGCCAGGAGTAAGGAAAATGTGCAGAATTTGTATCCTAAGGATTGAAACTTTTTGTCTGTCTCTCTTTTCTCTCTGTTTCTCTCTCTTTTCAAGCATGTGCTCGTGTTTGTGCTTGCAGATGGAAACCGGCATGTTTAGACACTGCTGTGGCCACACCCTTGCAACGAGGAGAGTAAAATGACACTCTTCACATGTTGTTGAAAGTGCCTGTCAATTAAGAGTCAATCATATTTTGTACATAATTTAGAGAAAAAGAGAGCTTTTAATTTCATGGATAATCCTGTGGTGTTGTATGTATTTAATTTGGATATGTTTCTGTCTTTGTATATAAGTGGTTTTCGGTAGTGTGTGTGTGTGTGTGTGTGTGTGCGTGTGTGTGTGCGTGTGCTAAAAAAAACAGTTCTTATGGCCTGAGAGTCACAGTACCCGAGACAATGTGGATAGACAATGTTATCTGCAGTGAAAGTTACTCGCAGTGATCATTTATATTCATGAATGGTGTTGTCAAATGTGTCTAAGGTTGCTAAAAAAGATAAAATATCTACTGTGGCTTTGAGGCCTAAGAAAAAACGAAAGTAAAAAAAAGAAAAAAATATATAGTAAAAAATAAAATAAAAAGAGAGGGGAAATGGACTGTGTGTTTGTGACACTATTGCTATCGGATGAAAGTCTAAAGAGTGTGCTCCATAAGTATAAAGCATCATAATAACAATATATTTTTTAGAATATGTTTTGTTTTGTTTGCTTTCTTGAAGTTAGTAGATTATGTGTAATGTGCCCTCCAGTATATAAAGAATTAAGAAGAAAGGACTGAGCAAACTCTCAGTTCAAGAGAAAACATTTGGATTTTCAAGGTTTCCACACAAACGCAAAGAAATGCTACATTTATAATGTTCAGTGCTATCGGATGTGATATTTTGTTATTTGTTCTGTTATCTGTTTCATTCTCTTATTTAGTGAAATTTTGTTTTGTAAAAAAAAAATAAACAGCTTGCAACAAGAGTGCCTAAACAGTTAAAGCAATAGGTTGATTATTCCTATAAGACAGGAAACAGGTAGAGAAAACTAGTCTGACTCTGTGCAAAGGTAACAAAATCTACCTACCTTAACCTCTAAAGCTCTGTAATTATTAACACGCTATATCTCATTTGTCGTTAGAGTTAAAACAACACATTGTGGTTTTACAGGGTTTAAGGGACCTATAAAATCACAATTTTTACACTTTCATTATAGAAACAAGATGTAAAATGCTAAGTAGTAGAACCATGTCACCTTTTGGACAGAGCCAGTAATCTGTGTTCGCCAGCTCAGGTGAGACGAGCTGCACATTCAAATATATAGTGTTAATTAAATGTTTTTTTTGAAAAACAGACATGCGGTTCTTCATCTTAAACTTTTATATTTAATGTTTCTACTATAAAGTTGTAAGAGCTTGTTACAAGGCATCTGCTCTCATAACCAAACCACAATCTTGTTTACTGAAAACAGGCTTAAAATCTTAAAACTCAAATCCTTCTTGAAGACCCAGCAAGGAGATGAGACGGTTGGCATCTGTGGGGATTCCCCATGGCTCAAGCAATACAGTGCAGTGGTCTGTTTTTTACGCTTAAGACATATAGTCATGCTGAGGTTCATTTGCCTTGAGGAGAAAGATTGATGTCAGTATTGCTTAGAATGTATTTTTGGAGAAATGTGTGTGTGGCATATAAAATTAGGAGCTTTCCCTGTCACTCAGTATGTACCGAGAATAAATAACACATATGAAGACAACATTGTAAGCGGTGGTCTTTTCTCACTGACCTAAAGGTACCCTCTATGTGCATATTTGAAGATTACACAGTACAAGGCGTGCTTTAAGATACAGAATTCTCTGTTTATCATTTCTTGTAGATCTCTTGAAATAATTAAGTTTTCATTCCAGCAGTGTTTTTGTGTGTGTGTGTGTGTGTGTGTGTGTGTGTGTGTGTGTGTGTGTGTGTGTGTGTGTGTGTGTGTGTGTGTGTGTGTGTGTGTGTGTGTGTGCATGCCGTTCTCTGACTTCGAAAACAAGTATGTGGTGTGAGGGATTAGTGACATTCTTCAAAGATTCAAAACATGAACGTGTTCTTTCCACATCGCAGTTTTTGACATTTAACTGTCTGTCTAATGCTCGTACTGAGTATGATGTTTTGTATGATTTAGATCTTCTTTGCATTTTTTTTCAACTTTCACCCACATTGCTTTCTTGACAGGTAACAGAAAGCAATGAAAAATAGGTTTTCTCGCTCATTCCACTTCTCCATGGTATGTTGACTAATTATAAACCACACCGTAGGCACAGAGAACTCCTCAATGCCTCATTCTGTTTTCGAAGAGGTAGCTAATATTTTTTTGTTTTATTTCATGGATGTAAAACACTTTAAACCAGAAATATTCTGTGCATAGTTTGATTTAGATTATTTTAGGATATAGTAGATTTGCAGCTTGTCCGTCTCCTGCGTGGTGGAGTGCTGAAAAATGATACAGACAACTCACAACAACTCCACCCTTAGACCACAGCAATTTAAAAAAAAACACAAACCCCAACCGTGTGTGTGTGTGTGTTTTTTTTTTTTTTAATTGATTGAGATAAGTTTAGTAATATCTGGCCTCAAATTCATAAATCAGACTACCACTGACTGGAATGCTAGTTTCATAAATTATAATCAGTTTCTTAACTGGTTTTTAGTTTATCATACAAGACAAGAGTGTTGTCATGTAAATTCAGACACAAATGACTTTGAAATAAAGTTGAAAACTGTTGGAGGAGGGACTTTTTTTTTTTTTCATAAAGAGGATTTTCCCACCTGGATTCCCTTGTAAATTAAAATGATTCATTCTCTTTCAGTATGTGTGTGTTGGGTGGAGGTCTGGGCGTTGGCCCAAGGAGCAGCATCTCCCTGTCATGTCATAGCCTGTCAGAAGATGCCTCTTCCTGTCTTTGGCTTCAGGCTTTTTGCATTCAAGTCTTGAATGTACTGCAGGGTCATGTTACTCTCTGTTGAGTTTTTAGTGCCAGTAAATAAAGTGATGCACCCACACTCAGAGGTCTGAAAATGAAAGAAGCTATTGATTGAGACTGAGATGGATTTATTTACACCCTTAAAGACAAAGGATCCAAAGAGGAGAGAAAGGTGAGGTGGAGCTGGAAATCTGGATATAATTGGTTCAGTAGGTGATCGTATTAGGGAAACAGGTGGGACTGGGGTGTGGCAGGAAAGCCAGGGCTTGGTTTTAGGTGGTAGCTGCAGGACGGGTCTGATGGTTAAACTGCTTACTCAGCCGGTCAGCTTCTATTTCCTCAGGCCTCTCTTGGTCCTCTTGGAACTGTTGAAAAGAAAGAGACACATGAGGCAAAATACTCCACATAAAGCACTGAGAATGCACATTTAGCTGATGTTATAAGGTTGCAGAATCCATTTAAAAAAACAATCAGCACACATATTCTCCTTCTCTCGTTCTCAGTCTTTTAATGTGTCTGTGACAGGTGTGGCAGCTGACAAGCCTGCCACACCCAGCCATACAGCTCTCCAAGTTGTTCCTCTAACTTGGAGAGCTGTATGGCTGGGTGTGGCAGGCCTGAGGAGGGCTTGTGAACTCTTGACAAGCAAAATGAGAGTTGGGCTGTGACAGGGAGGAGGAGAGGAAAGCGGGAGTGGAGGTGACTCTGCTGTTCTGGCTGCAAAATGCCATTCAGTTAGTAATGAGGGCTGCTTCATATCCACTGACACAACAAATGAACATGTGCACATGGTCTTTTTAAATGTAGCACAATTATAACCCTGGACAACTTTACTGTTGTTTCTGAGACTCGAATATATGTGTGACAGTTTATGTCTGAAGCCGTAGGCTAATAATATTCTAATTATTAAATCATTTGGTCAGTTTTCTCTTTTAAGTTTTCCCAGCATGATCTTAGGGCCCCACCTTTAACGTTATTCCTAGAACTTGAATTACAAGACGTAATTATTGATTTTTATGAACTGAAGTTTTCTTAAAACTTTGAGTAATGTGTGTCAGTAAAATTGAGGCAAGTTCAATTTAGTCATTACATTAGAGAATGAAAATGGGAGGTAATGCATAATAATGACTTTTTTCTCATTCTGTCAGTTTCATCTTGGATTTATAATATTATCTAAACTACATACTATAAATACTTAATTCTATACTACATGTACTCAAAGTGACAAGTAGCAATGAGTGGTCACTCAAGAGCGAGAGGATCATATAGACCCACTGTTGTCTGTAGTATTCTTATAATATTCCTATAATGATATGTGCTGCTCAAAATACATCCCCAACCTCTGTGACAAAATATTTTAGGGGAGACATGACTACAGATATAGTTTTTACTATAGGGTTAGGGCCATCTCCCCTGTTAAAGATAAACAAATAACACAAGTTGTAGACAAACTACAAAGGGAACAGTTCTATATTGTGTACTGTGGCACTAGGGGGAGCTTTCAAAGACCACATGTTTTGAAGAAAAAGCCTGCATTACAAACCTGGGAATTTAATAGGGCAAAGCAGCGCAAAAATCACAGTAAAAATATTGCTAATATTATTAATATTAGAAAATATAAAAACTATAAATTAAAGTATATACACTATTTGTTGAAAAAGAAAATTAAACTTAATTAAAATTAAGACTAAAACTAAAAACTAAACTAAAACTACTAAACTACTAAAGTGGAAATCAAATATAAATAGTGCAAAAGGTTTGTGCGTTGTAGGTAGTAGAGTTCTAAACCAGTCTTTATCTGCTGGGGTTGGAGGAACTGGGAGCTGTGGCGTTGTGGAGCCTGATGGCAGATGGAACAAACGAGCCTCCAAACCGCTTTGAGGCTCGGGGCTGGGTCAGTCTGTGACTTGACTATGGTGGCCTTGAAGTGCAAAACACAGCAGCAATTCACAATCAACTGTGTTTTTGTGAATTGCTGTTGTGTTTTTGCACTGCAGGGCCACCGTACTTGATTCATACTGGGGACTCTTTATATAACCGTGTGGCATCAGAGAGAGAAAAAGAGAGGACAGTTTCAATTGGTTTCTCACTTTTTCTGATGGTCGCTGACACGGTTCCTCAGCACATTAATCTGGAACGATAGAAAACATTCAAAGGTTACTCTAATGAGGTGAGGTCTGTTAGATCCTGTGCCATACTTTAACGATATGTGTTGTGTACTGTAGCACACACACCTCATATTTTTGGCTCGCCAACTGGTACTGCAGTTCAAACTTCTCTGCCTCCAGCTGGTACATATACTCCCACAGCTCTTTAGCTTTCTCCCTGTGAGATACAGAAAAATGGGACAGTGCGATTGTTGTTGTTTTTGGCATGTTGAGGGATTATTTTCATCGCCTCGAGGGTATCATAAAGAATGTCCCTAACAAAAAATATATATATTTCTTTCTTTCTTGTGTTAGGCTACAATGCCACGACATACTCTCCACCTACTTGAGTCTTTCCTGATTCATGTTCTCAATGTCCAGAGATTTGCGTCTTTCACTCAGGATCTTCTTCTTCTTCTCTCTTTCAGTCTGCCTCTTACCACTCCGTTTTTCTGTCTGTTGGAAAGTGAAATAAAACATTGCTCTGGTCTACGTCTTTTACACTTTCACTACTCTTGGAGAAACCCCACTATGAACCATCCACAGACTCACCAACTTCTGCATGTAGCCTCCAAAGTGGAGGCTGGTGAGGGTTTTCTTCTTCTTAGCGTCATCCTCTGCCTTCTTTTTGGCCTCCTCCTCCTCCTTACGAGTTCTCTCGTCCTAAACAAACATGGAAGCAGAGAGAAAGAGGACCAGGACTGAAATGGGAGGAGGTGGCTCAATAAATAGATAAATTACATTACAGCAGCTTGAACATGACTATACCTCCAGGCGCTTCTGTCGCTCTTTCTCTCTCTCACTGCGGATTCTGTGCTGCTCTGCTCGCTCAGAACGGCGCTTCTCCTGCACAATAGATCATCACATCTTAACAGATCTTAAAGCACATCTTTAATGTTATGTTTGTGGGAATATGTGAGGCTCTCACAATCCTATCCGTGAGATTAATGAGCTCCTCTTCTTCCTTCTTTCTGCTCTCAAAGTGAACCTCGATCAAAGTCTGAAGCTCCATCAGGTCCTTCTCCATCCTTTTACGATGTATATCCTGCAGAAACAGGGGTTCAGTGCTTCTTGTACTCAAGGTTTAATTAGATTCCACATTACAGAAAGACATGATATGTCGGTCTCAAATTAAAGGGATACCTGGACTAAAGTAAAATGTCTGGGTAAAAACAATGGGAGCTTCAGTTAAAGTTCACTCAAAAGTTGTTCAAAATGAAATGAATAGAGACTATAAAACGCAGAGCATTGACATCCAACGTCACATCTGGCGATGCTTAAAATGACTTCATACACCATTAGGCAGAAACCTATGTAGATTATTAAACTCTGTTAAACTCACATCAAAATCCACTTTCTCTCCATCTGGGATCTTAGGAGGGATGAGGTTGGGCATGATAAATGGCCTAGATTTAAAAAAAAGAAAGAAACAGAGAGGACAAGTGAGTGAACGACAAGTGGCTAAAGTATAAAAGTGAAAAATGTGAAGAAACAAAATGAGGAGGCAAATGAAGATAAAATGCAATCAGCAGGTTCATTGTATTCATGTGTGTCATGTATGTGTGTTCAAACTTCAGAGTATGATTTTTGATGTAAAAATCAATCCGACACTAAGGGTTTTAAAGAACCTTAATAGGCCAGGTGTATTAACTTTGTTCAGATAAAACCAAATATATGGTGCTAATCAGTGAGCTTTAGACGTGCTTGTTGTAGAACTTTGTTTCTTTTGGACAGAGCCAGACTAACTGTTTCCACCTGCTTCCAGTGTTTGTGCTATAAGCTAAATTAAGTAGCTGGTGGTGGTATGGTAGATTACCATACCACATGAGAGTGGTGTCAATCTTCTGTCTGTAAGAAAAGCCATTTTTTTCCCAAAGGACTATTCCTTAAATTCAAAGGTTTTGTGCATAGGAAGAAGAATTAGCTCCAAAATAAATATTTGATTTCCACAACAGTGCTGTAGAAGAATAAACTTTTTGTGTTACTCACTTGAACTTTGGTTTGGCCTCTTCCTCTGTTAAGAAAGAAAGGAAATATTGAAAGACAAGAGAACAATAAGTTAGTCCAGACCACACACACACTCTCACGCAGAACGCACCAAGAAAATGTCATAATCCTGCCAGAAAACGCCAGCAAGTCATGACTTTGGAGCCTGCGTACGTGCTCATAACAGCTGGAAATTTAATATAGCAGCAGAAAGTTAATCTGAGCTAATCCCATTTATGATTCAAGGTAAATTGCTGACTACAGCCAAGAAAAACAGATTAACAATGTGTAAGGCGTGCCAGCATTCATTCTCATGCTGTTCATATAAACAGTGTTACCTTCTCCTTCCTCCGCTTCGCCTTCTGCATCTGAAACCAAAATAATAAAAATAGAAAGAGAATAAGGAGGTTTGTATGTGTTTGTGACCGTGTCAAATGAGTGTGCATCAGAGAACAGTGAATAGTAGTGTTTTTACGAGTGCTGACAGACAAAATTATATAGAAGAGAAAGACCAAAACAGAGTACTGAAAAAGTCGGGTACAGTTTGTTTAGCTCATTTTATCCTGTCTGTCTGTGTGTGTGTGTGTGTGTGTGTGTGTGTGTGTGTGTGTGTGTGTGTGTGTGTATTTCAAAGTATTGCATGTGTCACATGTCAAAAATAGCAGTCTGGAGAGGTGAGAGGCAAATTATCTTGATAATAAGCACTCACTCGCCAAAGAGGGAATGGCATCTGTGACCTCTGAATGACACACTCAACCAAAGATTTTAAAGGCCATAACAACATAAAAGCTCCACCATGGAGCAAGTTTTCCAGTTTTCCATAACATTTGCTAATTAGCACTAAACATAAAGTACAGCAGAGGCTGATGGGAATGTCATGGTCACCAGATAAAATGCTGCTGTCACACACCATTTAGTCAACAAACCACATATGCAGTGTGTGTGATGGTTTATAAGAGCCTCATAGTGTGTTTACTGATTTGAAGGCATAGATAAGATGGAAAGGTGTGATTGAATCTGACAAACATAATTCCTGTTTCTTGGCAACCATATAGAGAAACGTCTAAATATTTTGGATTAAGAAGAACAGATAATATCAGTTTTGACAAATGAGCAGTGTTTAGGGTGATTACTTGCACCCTGTGACTGTGCCTGTTGTGACTAACAGAGAGACAGAGATATGAGGAAAAATGTAGGTTTCGCCTTATCGAGTACCTGCAGACTGACACATACCAAAGTGAAGTGCAACTGATGTAGCAGGTCATTTTCCCGTCTGTGTCTGACTGAATTAATCATCATCACGCCGTTGTCAGCACTTTTGTAAGTTGTCTTGCTGGTTAACAACTGGCACAGAAACAACAGTGACTGGATGTCTGCACTCTAAAACAACTTCACAACAATGCGCTCTACGTTCAAACACTTCACCTTGTTCTTCGTTGGCCTCCTCCTCTGCAGCAGGTTCGTCCTCTCCCTGCACAGCCTCTGGCAGAAAGGAAAGTTGTACAGCAAATAGTGACACCTCAGTGAGACATCTTGACACTCACAGGGTGTGATATTGACTCATCGCCTTATGTGAACAGTCGCCATCCCTTGTTATTTTTCAAAAGTTCATGGTGAAAGGAAGGAGATAAGAGAGCAGCTGCTGAACCAGAGTAGAATGGACAACAGTTTGTTCAAACAGTATGAAAAGCCTTGCAGAGAGATAACAAGTGATCAGTTGAGAATGAGCTACCCACCTCTGGTATTTAAAGCAGACAGCACTCAAGAGTTGATGAGTGGTGTGTGTGTGTGTGTGTGTGTGTGTGTGTGTGTGTGTGTGTGTGTGTGTGTGTGTGTGTGTGTGTGTGTGTGTGTGTGTGTATTTGGGGTCAGACACCACACCATCTCAACTCTGACTTCATGAGATCATAAGTGATAATAAGATCACAAATCATCAAACACAAAACTGCATCTGCAAATAAATGAGCAGTTCAGCTTGATGTTTGGGAACTTTAGAGAAGAGAGAGCAAAGTGGTAAAGTCCCAAATATATGATCTCATCAGGTGAGATATCTCCATACTGAAAGGAAAAAAGAGACAAACTTTGATTTGGACAATGTTTGTTCAGGCTTTTGATAGCTTTCACTGCTAATCCAGAAAAGTCAGATCAGGGTCATACTCTAAGGGAGACTAAAAATGACTTAATGACATAAATAAAGAAATATATAGGTAAATAAATGCTGAAATAAATACATGAATATACAACAAATAAATAAAAGATGTATATAGAAATTATGAAATTAACACAGAAATACATAATTAAATTAATTATAAAATACATGTTGGTAATTGATTGTGTCTTAAATAAACATGTTCGTAATTTCTGTACATTTATGTGTATTTATTTTTGTATATCTGAATTTTTATTAATATCTATATTTCTGTGTCTAAATGTTAATGAGGTAGGTGGTGCTCCACTACATTAATAAATGTAGAAATTTAGATATGTATAAATATGAGTAGGGATATAGAAATACATTTCTGTATTTTTTAATTAATCATTTATTTAGTTATTAAAACTACATCTTTTTTTTGTTATTTTTAACTAAATAAATGCATAATAAATACATAAGAATACCCATACACACATTACAGCATTTATTTATATTTCATTTGTTTTTTAATAAGTCATTTGTATTCCTCTATACATAGCAGTCTCCTTGCTGACGTTGCTTGCCAAATGTTAAATTGACATTTCTTAGTATTATATGTCAGTCATACTTTTATGGGTAGTCTGCTACAACATTTTATCTAATACTTAAAATTACATTTTGCTTCATAATGTTTATGCCCAGTTACTGTGCATGTGAGTGCAGTGAGCTTCATCACACTTCATGTTTAAGGCATTATACAGTCTATGGTTTGTCAGGTTGTCACAGAATGCAGGATGGTGCTGGATCTATGTCCACGTTAACAGCCTGAAATTTGCAGTCTATGGAGTATCTTAGAAAAAAAGGCTTTAGGCTCAAAGCACAAGCAATACCTTCCTCTGCCTCCTCCTCATGCTCCTCCTCCTCCTCCTCCTCCTCCTCTACCCCCTCCTCCCCTGCTGAGCAAAAGCACATAGCTGATTAGTAAAGCCAGCCAGCGAGCAAAGCAGCCAGCAACATTCAAAGAAAGACAGGAGGATGTCTTCACAGCACGATGACATCATGCATGAATGATTCCAGTGAAATCGTTCATGAATGTCAGTCACAGGCAAAATAAGGCACCAGGAGTGTCCATCACTCCACCTTTTTTTTATGACCAAAACTTATTCATTGATGATACAGATAAGTTCACATACCTTCAGCAGCCTGCTCTTCTGAGTCACGCAGCCGGGAAAATACACAAGAGAGTTATTATACACATATAATTACATAATGAGAGGTTCAAACTGTGGTTTATAGCATTGCATGTTATATACTGCCACACACACACAACACTATTTTTGCTTTAATGCTTCAACTAAATACAGGCAAAGTTAGAACAGGAATAAGAAATCACCATCAAGTCTCCATACAAATAACTTTTACATCCTGTGTATTAAAAAAAAAAAAAAGATCTTCCTAGTGCAATCTTTCAATCTTGATATTTGACTCAAAAAGAAAGTCTTTTTGTAGAAACATGCTATGTGCTTATAATAAGCCTCAAACAATAGAAATAAACTGCAGACACCCTGTTAATTATATAGTGTAAGAGCAAACAAGGCGAACATTTACGTTTCATTCATAAATCAACTTGACATTTTCATTCACAGAACACAGCTACGAGAATGTTCCTTACATTCCTTTAAAAATCCTTATAATACTGTTATGCAGAATATAATAGTGTCGGGTTACTCTATTAAGCTCGCTGAATTCAGCAGAGAAAACATCTGTCATAACAACACAGCTTTAGTTTTTACAGTAGATCACATCTGTCAGTGCTACAGTATATGATGAGTCATGATGAGAGTTCTTACCTTCCACCTCCCTGTGAAAATCAATAAATGTACATTATTATTTGGATACAAAAGCCATTATATGCAAGTATAACCATTTACATCACTGTCATTACAATAGATGTAAAGAAACTACATGTCTGTCAATGTACAGTTGTACAGTGGGGTGTATTTTTACATTTACACGAGACACATGTTCAGTATATTCAAGCAGAAACATAAGAAATGTGTATATTTGTATTTTTATATATTACATAAAAAGGAAAAAAGAAAAAGCCTCAACCTACTCCTCATACTCCTCCACCACTTCCTCGTTGTCAGACATGCCAGGGAGTGTTCAGGTGTCCGGCAGTGAATCTGAACATAAATGATCCAGTCCGTCCAGTCCATAAATTAATTCAGAGAAATCATCCTCCCCTTCACATCCTCGCCACTTCATTTACGGGTTTCTAACAACATTTTAGAGCCTAAACACTGTGCTCACAAAACATTATAATCAGTGAAGCTTACCTGAGGATCAAAAGGCACAGTGAAGAAAGAGAGTTGATGAGAGACTCAATGTGCAGCAAGGAGAGGTCCCTGCTTTGAATAACAGGAACGTGAAAGGGTAAAGGGACACATTGTGTAGCTGGGAAGAGGCTTTAGGACCCCTTGTTGTGTTATTAATAACTTTTTAGATAGCATGTACTCTCTATTATCACCATTCCCAAAAAAGGTCGCTGTGTGCACAAGTGTGTGTTTCAGTGACAGAAAGATCCAGATAAAGCCACAGTTGTTTCACACACACACACACACACACACACACCACATTCACATTTTATCACCCTTGTATGGCAGCTCACCACTGACAAAACACAGGCATACAACTCTTATCTACATCCTCCTCCACTGAGATAAGTGATGTTAAAAGTGTATATGCATTTAACACTAGACACTGTATCCATAGTGTGTAAGTGAGCAATTAAAATAGATTTATGACACACATTTGTGCTAATAAAACATTTTATTCCTTCCTTACAGGCATCACCTTGTCCACAGTGACACAGAACAAAAATATATTTAGCCAATTAGACAAGAAATACAATTACAACTCCAGAATTCCCACTACTGTAATTCAATAAAAATAGCTATCATTAGACCTTCACCTGTTTAAAGTGCTTTACACAATTACACAAAGTCAAGGCAAATAGCCAAATAGTTTTAAAGCAAATATATCACTGCCTTCTCTTTTCTTTTCCTCTCATGTCTACTTTGCTTTCTACTCTCTTCCTCATACAGAGTTTAAACATTTCAGTTTATACTTCAAGCAGCAATGCAAATGTGTATGATGATTAAAGCCTCCTAACCTTAAAAGCAGTATCCTTCTTTTCAGTCCTCTAAAGCTAAAACTCAACTTTCGCACATCTGTTCCTCCTTTCGCTTTGGCGGTGAAGAAAAAAACAAAACATAAAAAGCTTGAAGAAAGAATCAGTCAGTCATGGCATCCATTAATCTTCCAGTTCTCTTCGTGTCCTTTTGCCGTCTTCTAAATCATACAAATGAAAAGGCACATAAATACATTTTTATTTCTTATTTAAATATAAAGTTGTGTTAAAGTTGTTGGCTGCCTCAGATCTGCTTCATTAAGATACTTTTTCCATAGCAATGAACAGACAATAAGTATTGCTATATGTTACAACACGCAGTGTGGGACAGTAATCTTACCTGCTGGGCATTATAAATGGTTCTCCTTCACTTCCCACTGCTCTCAAACAGGCTCCTCTTACTGGTGATGTCCACATGTCTCAAGTCCTATAAATAGAACATTTAAAAATGATCACTTATTTGTATAAGGCAACCAACCCTCCATACAACAGACAGAAGAGAGGAACATATATGCCCTCCCATACTGATTTGTGTTAGATCTTTTTTATTCTGTTATTTATGTATCCTTATTTTTGCTCAGATACAACAAAGCTGAAAATGTCCCTGTTGCCACGGATACCTTACTGTTGAAACTAACAGCAACCCGGGACATAAACTTTTGAAGTTAAGTCAACCAGTTTAAACCAGTTCTACTCTGAACTTAAGTATCAAATCACCACAAGTCAAACATTGCTCACTATAACACAACAGGATGTTGCTTTCAGAATTAAAAATATTCAGTTTCCTGTTCATTTAAATCAGAGTTTTGTTTGGTCTTGGCGTACTGTCCTCAATCCCTAAACATCCTTTCGTGAGAGCAACTTGACCACTTTTTACATAATTACCTCCATAATAACCATAAAATGCAAATCTAATCACAGGTAAGCAGCAGGGACAAAATATATATTGTGCTGAGGACACTGAGACATACGTTATACCTTAATAAGTGTTCTACTGCCCTCTAGCAGCCAGATGTTACACTTTTGTAACTAGTTTTAGTGGACATAAAATGATGCAAACAGCCTTACAGCAGGACTTTGTGAAGACCCAGTTTGGTTGGTCTTGTTCAGCCAGCGGCTGATCCGGTCTGACATTCCTGATGTGAAGCTCCTAAACTCCTGATAACAACAACAAGATGGGAAATATTTTGAACATGTTAATGATATGAGTGCATTCAATGATAGCACGTCTGACAGAGAACATAAAGTGGATCGTGAGTAATGAATGTACCTGTCTAGAAACTCCTGGGCTCGTGGGGCACGCTGCCTCCTGCTTCTCCTTCTCAAAGAGGCCTCTCTTCCTGGACACCTCCTCCAGCAGGAACAGGGTCCTCTGGGTCACGTCTGGAGATCGCATCATTTCTGACTTCTATGCACATATAGGAAGCAGAATTTTTTGGAACTTGCAAAGTTACTCTGTATTTTGTCACAAAATCAATATGCTACATTAGAAGGAAGAGTTATTATGTTTTGCTGACCTGTGAAGCCTGAGCCAGTCTCTCCATCTTCTCTTGGATGGACCTGGATGAAATCCTCTGCCTAGAGCTGGACAGAAAACGGTCCAGCTTTGTACACTTTAACTAAAAAGATAATAATTCAAACTTTTTTAAAGAGGTAAAAAAAAAGAAAATGAACTTTAAAAACTCACTTTCTTTGGAAAGATGATGCTTTGTCTTCATCTTCATTTTGGTCCTGGTCCAAACCCAAGGATAATTAACATTACACACTGTAAGTCATCTATGTACAACTTTAAAACAAATAACATACATTTTAATTTCATTGACAGTATGTTGCACTATAGCTGTGATCTTTTTCCCCATCCAAAATTGAAAAATTGTTCAAGGTGCATAATGATGAGATTATGTACAATTCACAAAATAATTTCATACCATAAAGCCAAGAATCGAGTGCATGCTTTTTGATCATTTGTAACTGTTTACTAATATACAATTTAGGTATATAGCACTATACAAATAAACTTAATCCCAGTATTATCACCATTATTATTATTATACATTATAAATTGTTCTCTTACTGTGTTCGATTCAAACTTCTTGGAGGACATCCTCACACTGGCACTGCAACAGAATAACACAGTCAGCAATCAAACTAAGGTAGACAGGTACAAAGAGACTGTATAAAGTCAATGATGTTTCTTTACCTCCTCTGCAGCGGCGCAGTCTCCTCTTCTTTCTTCCTCATCATCTGTGGAAAACCAAGCATATGTGAATGCGCATTACCAGACTTACTGCAATCCAAACATCAGCCGCTAATGAGCAGCAGTCACCCGGTCCCTTGTGATGTGTTAGGGTGTTAACAAAGCAACCAGTCAGCAGTAAAGTTCCGGTAAATATTTCTTCAGCTATTAGCATAAGCCTGAAGCTTGAGTGGCACAAGCAAATTAGCCTCAACTGATAGTCTGATGCGAGATTAAATCGTGCTTTAACAGTCAAATAGGCAAAAGGTAACATTGGCATTTACAAGGGAGAATGTGTGCATGCATGTATGTATATGTGTGTGGGTTGGATGTGTTTACCCTGAAAGATATAGTCCTGGAGCTCTGTCTGGCGAACGCAGGTTTGGCCGTCTGCTCAAAGTTGCCGTTGGGCGAAGAGCCATTCACACTGGCCTGAGGTAAAGTAAAATAACTTAAAATGTCCTGTTACATAGAATTAGATGCAACTATCCCCAGTCAGATGAAGATTAGCTCTAGTGAGCATCTCTTTCATCCTTCAAGACTGTTTACTTTGTGCAACTATGGTGCCAAAGATTTGCTTTTTTGACACAAAGGCTGTAACTTCTACTCTTTTATCACTAGAGGGTGCTGTTGCTTTATTGGACTTGAGCAGCAGCGTCAGCGCTGAGCAAGCACTTTGCAGCCAAACTCCATGTGACAAGCAAAACATGAAGCACAGATAGTGATGTTGTAGATTATGTCATCTGACACTGTGTGTATCTGCGTGTTAAAATACCTCCTGTGTGTGTCCATTCTGAACGGGGCTTTGAGCTCCCCTTGGAGAGGGACTCTGGCAAGGCGACGACCAGTGTTCTCGAGGAGACAAGGGGGCCGTCGGAGAGCGAGGGCTCATGGGACTCGTGCACTCGCTGACAGAGGGACTTTTGTCAAGTGAGATGGAGACAGAACTGCAACACCAGAGAAACACAAGTGAACTGAAAGGTCAGTTGAAGATGTGCGTGAGAAAGCAACCAGTCATCCAGGAGCAACTCACAGTAAAGCTGCAGAGTATTAAAGTCTTTACTGCACCCTGTTCACCAGTCTCCTTTTGAGATATTGTTTTCTGCACTCTACCCTTCTAGGGATAATAAAGTTAGTCTACCATGTCAAAACTCTCCTAAACGGATAATAACATTTTTATCTTTTAGAATGACCGGCTGGCAGCATCGTCAAACTGGCAAATAACCACCAAATATATGTATCCAAACAGAAAACCAGACGTGCCTCCATGTCTTGTTGTCTCAACTTCATAGACAAAAATTCACAAACTGTCTTTCCAGTTGATTAATCAGAGCTCCGTCTATGGGAGATTGAATTAAACATTGTATATACTGTAATAATATTTAAGTATATGTCAAGTTTCCAAATCTAACTAGATGTGGATTGTAAGAACATGTTGTCTTCAAAATGGTTGACATGAAGACAACCGACTTCATATCAACCATTTAAACTAAGCAATTTTAACTTGGGGAATATCTTACTTTTGGTTGCTATTTCACTGCTTACACTGTTCTTCTTGTCAGCTGCACTTTAATTTCCCTGTACGGAATCAATAACCTTTATCTTATCTTTAAAAAACTGTTTGATCTCTATTTGATCCTTCCCGGTGATTAACCCACGCAAAGAACAATATACAAAAAGTTTGCTCATTAACCTGACAAACTTGCGAGTCGGGTTGGACGATGGCTTGGGATCAGGGTCTTTGCGCAGCGACTCTCCATTTTCGTGCTAACAAAGACACAAACAGGAGAGACAATCAGCATGAGCACAAGGCATACAAGCTTTTGTACAGAGCCAACTGAGACACACCTTGCATTACATAACACTGTACAGTTATGGCCTCATTTGCAGACACACTGTATTAAAGCCACCTGCCAGTGTAATAAAAGATAAAGTTCAAATTATGACCTTAAGTACACCTTATCAAAGTTGTATAGATGATTTGCATGGTCACTTGACTCACAGGAAGAGTCCAGTAATAAGACAGCAGATGATTCATACAGTATTTCCCTCAATTTCCTCAAATTCCATCAGTGGTGTATATATTCTTATGATGTCTCTCTCTGTCTGTCTTTGTTCACCTAAATATTAGCAATGTTCACTGAGTTTTTCCAACTTTATAGAACATTAATATCTTCCCCTGAAAGGAAAAAAAGTGGTTGAGTTGTTATTGTAGAATCTAGAAAATAATTAACACGACTCTGCCTCTGTGTGGGGTTAACTGTGATTAACCACACTGCAGGGTGGCACTATTGGTAGTGCTGTGTTATGACTGAGTGAAGCATTAATAGTCTGAATGTGAGAGAAGGTTTGTTTTCCTGTCTTGTCAAAGGATTTCTCTGTCACTGAAGGCAGGTCATGCTTTATCATTTTTAGGCATGCTAGCGGCTGTTGGTTGGTCATTCCACCACTTTGGTCCAAGACTGAAATATCTCAACAACTATTGGATGGATTGTCATGATATTTTGTACAGACTTTCATGGTCACCAGAAGACGAATTCTAGTGACTTTGGTGATTACTCAACTTTTCCTTTAGCATCACCAACAGGTCAAAGTTCTCACTTATCCCGTGTAGTATTTCAGAGCATCTACTTCATATATCAGCACATACTTTTGTACAGACATTCATGGTTCCCACATGAGGTATCCTAGTCACTGTGGTGAGCTTAAGACTTCTCATATAGTGCGATCATCACATCAAAATGCTAATTATCAAATGTGACCTAAGATGGTGAATGTGGTAAACATTACACCTGCTTAATATGAGCATGTTAGCATTGTTATTGTGATCCTGTTACCATGCTGATGTTAGCCTTTAGCTCAAGGCCTTGTCAAATGACAACATTTTTGACATAGTATTTCTTTCACTCTGCTTAAAGGTAACCAGGGACTACATCTTACTTGTCTGTTTGTGACGTTAGTGCTCATATTGCTGGTGCTGCTGCTGGTGGTGGGACTGTAAGAGGCTGTTTTTAGGGGTGGTTGTGGTTTGGATGTGGCTTTCACAGAAGGTGACCCGCTACTCTGGTCCTCATCCAAGTCCCCCAGAAGCTCCAGCCGGACCCCTCCTCCTCCTCCGCTGGCCTCTGCTTCCTCCTCCCCTACCTCCTTCTGTCGTCTCAGCGTCTCCACGTGCCTCATCCGACGCTTTTCATCACGGACACGCAGCATCTCCACAAAGTCCAGCTGCAACTGCTCAGCACTGAAAATCAATAACACACATCACATGTGAATTACCGATATGTATGATGGACAGACTCTAGTGAGGGGCGAAAGGATCTGTCAGTTCTGTGTCTGATCAGGTTTCTCTGATGAAAGGCTCTACAGTTCTTCTCTCTTTGAAGATTCTTTGCTTCTGCTCCAGATACTCAGCTGGTGGTGTTTTTGACAGCTTTTCATACTTTCCATGCATGGTGTCAGGTTTTTTTCATGTGTTTGAAAAGTATAGACGACACACTCCCAAGGGACAAAAGTGTAAGAATCCTCTCTCTCTGCGTCTGAAATCCATCCACTAAAAAAGGTGTACCATCAAAGAAGATGGATTCCTACATACTAGCATCCATATGGCCATCTTACAAAGGATACAAGAAAAAGAGAGAAAAAGAAAGATATAGAAAATGAAAGACAGAATAGTAGCCTAAATAGTAAACAGTGAGAATAGAGGCAGAGTGAAGAAGAGCAGAACACACCTAAAGCAACAGAGTCATGTGAGACAGGCTATAAATCAAGCTTTGGCAAGCACAAAACAATAAATTATTCTTTACAAATCGTGAGAATAACCTGCTGAGCCCCTGGGACGTCTCACTTGTGGAGTCTGTCCCGAAGGTGCTGTCACTGGTGGGCGTGTCTCTGGGTGACTGGCTGAGGTCAGCATCAGGGTCAGCGGTGCCGCTTGAGCTCTTCACCCTCCTCCTCTTCTCCCTTTCCACTTCCTCCTCATCCTCCATCGTCCACTGGCGCGCTAGGCTGGGGACAGAGTCGTAATGTAGAACATGGGTGCGTAAAACAGAAAATGAAACAGAGGCAGAGACAGGGCCTCACAAAAATGAAGATACATAAAATTGTGTCCAAGAAAAAAAAGAAGAAGAAGAAATTAATGCAGTTCTCTGCTTGTTTTGGTTGCTGGAAAGGAGAGTGCAGTTATAACTGTTACGCAGAACCTGCTTTACTTGTTCATCAACGGTTTTTGAGTAGAATTACAGTTTGTTTGTCTAAGCAAGCTTTAAATCAGCCATTCAGTTTAGCGTTCTGCATGGTGTGTGTATAACACACACACACATATCCCCTCTGGACAAACACAAATATTCAAGGGTAAGACGGCACAACTCTTCTGGTTATTTCAAGACGTTACAGCATATCATTCAAATATCACAGCAAAGGTCTGTACAAATAATACCTCCAAAGGAGACAGGAAATTGCATTGTTTCATAAGGCTACTGTAGGCTCAGATATTAGATAGCCTACAGATATTATGAAGTCCCTAAATGAATAATTTCATTTTTGTTCTAGATGAGCTGATTGGCTGCAAGAGTGAAGCCAAAAGAGCTGCTTTTTATGCTGATTCAGTGAACAAAGTTAGACTATATAACATCTCCTGTCAAAAAGCAGCAGCTGCAGGATGGTGCTCTCAAACACACAGGTGTCATATTCTCCGGATACAATCTTACCTGGACAAAGCCGACCAGTTCTTCCGACTGATGGACATAATTGGACGAATAAATGTAAAGTTCCCAGGCGCACTTCGCTCACAGACAGGGAAGAGTCGACTGACTGGCACTCTGAGGGCGGCAGTGAAATTACAGTCGGTGCGGCACAATGCAGTCCACCTTTACCCCGGTGCGGTGCACTGGGGCGTCACGTGACCACAAAGGTAAGCTACCCACCTGGGAGAGAGGGAGAGAGAGAGAGAGAGAGAGAGGGGGGGAGAAACACAGAGAGAGAGAGAGATTTTCCATGTATGGTGGAAATGTGGAAGTTATGACAACTTGTAACAGTCACTCCTTTGTAACAACCAGAAAGATTGATGGAATAGTTCATTCCGGTATTGCCTACTCAGCAATAAACTAACAGTAAATGAACAATCGTTCATTAAGTGTTGAGTAAAATAAAAGCAAAAAAAAAAAATAAAACTGACAGGACAATGCAAGAACAACAAAATAGTTTTTTTTTTGTTTTTTTTTAATTAACATAATATAGAATATCATCAGTGAAAATAAGTGTTTTTAATAAAAATGTTTCCTGAAAAAAACAAAAAACAAAACATGTAACTGTGTTTTTAATGCATGTCCGACTGGGTTCTGATGCACTGGGCAGTGAGTTTCTTTACAGTGTGAGTCAGACTGTTTGCTCTGGCTGTGTGAGGCCACACCTTTCCCTGCAGCCCAGTCTGTCGGACTCTGACCCAGGCTCAGTCCAACACACACACCCTCCACCTCACCTGGCTTTGTACCCTACACCTGCTTCATTCTGTGCAGAAAGGGAGATCACGATAAACAGGGTGACCTATTATTATGATTCCAGGTAAAATAGCTTCGTGCTCATCCAGATCCCTCCTTGTTGTGTGTTTGAGCTAACGTGAGCCTGCTTCACTCGTATTTGGTGAAGGCTGGCTTATAGCTCATACCATTAAGATGATATCTTATGGAACTAGTTTGCATGTCACTCCCTGGCCAAAGAAGCATGCAGCAGCACCCTGTCATTCTAAACACTGAAGACTGTTTTTCTGCGTTGCTGCAGTGTTCATTTGCTTTACAATGACATGAGGGAAAACTGTATTTGGTGACACCTGACGGCTGCAGGCTCTTTGCATCCACCTGGATAAGGTGATAATGATTAAAGTACCATTACGGAAGCACTTTTCAGAGGGTGCTTTATGAACATGCAAAACAGACAGCTAAAGAAGACAGCTGGCAGACACAGGCATATCAGCAGAAATGTGCTCTCTTGCAGAGGTGCCTCCATGTTAGAGGTACAATTCTTGGTGTCTGAGTTCCTGTTTGTCCACTGTCAAGTATTTTTGATGAAAAGTTATGGGATGACCGAAGTGACAATTAACCCTGAATGTGAGATGAATCAACAAAATGTCATGGCAATCAATTTAACAGTCTGCACGAAAGTGGAGGGCCGACCAACAGACAGAGAGTGCCGTCCCGAGATCCAAGCCTCTTGGTTAAGAAAACAAGAGGCTGTGCAACCTTATATTATTTAAGGTGTTTTTTAACAGCTATATGGCTGAACAATTTGATCACATTTGATCCCAATCTGGAAAAGAAAAATCATGTTTGATGTGGTGCTTAGTCCTCTCACCATCTGTAACACGAAGACTATTACCTAAGTGAGGTGAAGATTCCTCTTTATTAATTGAAATAAAACCATTGTTCATTGATCATACATTTACTCAGAAAAACAGCAAAAAGAAATTAGATTAATTAAATGTGTTTTATTGTTGCATCAGCTGATGACGTACAAATCATTTTGTTAAAGTTCATAAAAACACCAAGCAAGAATATAAAAAATGCAATTTGATTTTGGATAGGTCATATTATTGTCTATAATATCATTTGGCGTGCTGGTTAGGTTACAATATCTGGAAATACAAGCTGCATTTTTTTGACATAGCTATACAAATATAAGCCTAAATCTCTGGGCTTCAGGTGCAATATCAGTTATAAGAACAATACAAATAATAGCACGTGGCACATAGATAAAGTCATTTTTAACAGCATATCAACGAGCAGTAAACAAATCAGTTCTTAAAGGACCAGCGTGTGTGGGATTTAGTGAGATCTAGAGGCGAAGTTGCAGATTGCAACTAACTGAATACCATTCGCCTTCCTAGTGTGTGAGGAAAACTGTGGTGGCCGTGAAAAAAGCTAAATACCATTTGCCAGTGATTGGTTTAAATAGATCCTCCTAAATGTTACAAACTGGACCTTTAAGGAAAGTGAAGAAAACCCTTTGGGAGAGTGGGGTTATCTTCTCACCTCCATCTCAGGAGCATACGCAAGAATGACAGTATTAGGTGGAAATGCAAAAGCTCAATAGACTGTAGGAAAACGAAACCAATTCAGATGCAGGAGGAGTGATGACACCAGCCCATCACCTTCTGGGTTCACTGGGCAGGACCCTTAGCAGCATCGAACATCTTCTTCCTTCCCTCCATCCCTGACATGGCCTCCACATTCTTCCTCCAGTCACTGTCCTCCACTGGCCTCTTCTGCACATAGATACAGAAGACAGAGGGTGTAAGAGTTGGTATGAAAGAATGAGAGCAGATTTTGTTGCCTTTTCAGACTGTGAAGTAGAGCAGGTTCAGAAAATCTTATTATCATTATTATTTGTTTCTGAGCCTTTGAGACCCATGATGTCACCTGGGAATCCCCTGTGAGAATACTGTATAACCGTACTAGTATAACTGGTTTACACCACCTAATACATTCAGAGACACATCCATCCATGCAAGCACACACAGATGATACACACCAGCACCTGCTAATCTGCACATGTACGTACACACACACACACACACACACACACACACACACACACACACACACACACACACACACACACACACACACACACACACACACACACAGTGGCCAGTGGCCAGTGAGCAGAACTGGTCACAAAAGCTTCTCTTCTGTGTACAATGGTATCTTTGTCTTGTGTGCCTTACCTCCTCTCACACACACACGGTCGCCGCCCTGCGCTGGCTCTACTGCTCGGTATCTCAAACACACCCTTCACACACACATAAACACACTTTTCAGGTGTTCAGTAGCGCTGAGGTCATGTGTGTATCTGAAACTTCTCAGTAGCTACCTTACAAGCTTGCCCTGAGGAAGGCACACATCTTTCTTGGGCTGGTTTGATTGTGTTCTGTGTGTATATGCATCTTTTTTTTTTTCCTTCTGCACACACCTTCTCAGTGTCCTCTTTCTTTACAGACTTGAGGTTGGCCCGGAGATCCATAGAGACTTTGTGCTTGGAGCCCAGCAGCGAGCGAAGGATGGCGTCAGCAGACACACGAACACGTCGAAGATTAGGCCTCTTGAATTTCCCCCTGAGGTCTAACACCTTGATGTTCAGGTCTTTAATCTGGACCAGGGATTGAGAATTGAGCGGCAATTACCATTAGTTCTGCAGGATTTTCTCATGGTGACAGTTCTGCCTACAGCACATGGAAAAGGGCTGAGGAAGTAATGTATACCTCACGTGTGTTGAGCATGACTTTGGCTTCAATGTCATATCTCTCCTCATCCACCACATCTACCTTTTCATGGAGCTCTCTGCAGAGGTCCTATACACATACACACAAAACACACACACGCAAAGGTTGAAAATTTGGTATTTTATGGAAGTGACTTTTCAGTGTAACCCAGCTCCTTTTCATTTCCTGTTTTGACACGAATTCAGGCATTTAATCTTACCTATGAGGACCCTGTCTGTTGTCTGTCTCTTTTGTCTGTCTCTTTGTTCTGTTTAAAATATTTTATTTGGCAGTGTGGCACAGTTCGAAAATCCAGGTTGAAAAAAGGATTATTTTAGCATGGGTTGACAACATTTGCCTAGCTGAAAGGGAGAAGCAGCTTCTTTAGCAGCGTTTACAGGTTTTAGGTTACTGAGAAGCAAGTGGAGGGAGTGAAGAGAAGGAAGGACGTGGGAGCATTCAGGGAATTTGAGGACCAGTTACCTGTAACTGTGCAAGGCTCAGGCTGCTGGTGTTTAGAGGAGGAGCTTTCTCTGCCAGATACTTCTGTTTCTCCTCCTCTTTAACTAGGATCTCTTGTTCCAATTCCTCCTTGGCCTTTGCAACCATCAGGCTCTGCACAAATATGAATTGACATATAATACAATAAAACAGGATGCTCTTACACTGCTCTAGTACAGCACATCATGCTTACATGTTTTGTTTATTTTTACATACGAGGCCAAACGTTCTGGTCGCAGTATAGACCCAGGATACTGTACAACAATACACAGAACATGACCTCTGCTGCTCTCCTGTGGTTAAACACATTAATTACATTAAAGTTAGGCGCATGATCTCTCTTACCTTGAGCATCAGCTTCCTTGAAGCTGAGATCTTTGGTTTCCTCTGGATGGAGAAGATAATTCAGGACATTCCCAACACATTTCAAATGTTTTAACTTCACTTGCAACTTAAAATGTCATCTGATTTTTTCTGTGGAATATGTTAGGAATTAGCAATACTTTTGTAAAATATGTGATAAAAAAAAATTGTCTTACCTCTTGCCTGTGAAACAAAAATGAAAAGATTTAAAAGACAAAAAAGACCAAATATAATTTGTAAGTTCAGGAATATTTGTTTTGTGTGTGTGTGTGTGTGTGTGTGTGTGTGTGTATGTGTAAATGCATAAATGGTCTATAATAAGAACACAAAGCCTCATCACTCACACATGCTCAGGCATCCTGCTGATGAGATCTCACTGGGAAAGAGACAGAAGAGATTAGAAACATACATACACACACACACACACACACACACACACACACACCCACCCACACCCACTGAACAGTTGTTTGTTCATCAGCTTTTGGAGGGCCAGCCAGATCAACTTTCTATTCTTCTTTATGAGCACTCGCTCAGAATGTGGGTCCATGTCTGTGTATGTAAGCTGTCAGCAGGCCAATCACACCAAACTCTACAAACTGACTTCTACCCTCCTGCTTGTTAACACTCTCTTGAGACTTAATTGCAATACCTAATAGAAGTGTGTCCTATTCTTGTCATGGCTTTAATAACATTTTCCAAAAAGCATTATTGGAGAAAAAGCACATGAGTGGTTTTCTTGTTACAGAGAGAACTTTTGGGTACTGGAAAAGATTGTGGAGTAGCTCAGTTAATTTGAAAAAAATAAATATGACAACTGAAGTTAAAAGAAATAAATGCTGAGTTGGCTGTAACACCTTAACACCACTTAAGACTACATAAAAACTAGTTAGCAAGTATGCAAAGTTATACTGAGCTAAAGGTGTGGATAAACAGTTGAAATAGTTATCTGAAAGTGATGGATGAATTATTCAAATAAATGGCAATGACTATGAAATGTTATTTGAGTTTATCTGACAGGGGGTAAGCCTTACAAAAAAAAAAGGTGGGCATTACTGGTCTATGCAACCTTAAATCCAGCTTTAAGTCTAGTATTAAGGTTTTTCAGGTTTTTAGATCTCTTCTGTTGAGGCTTATCCACCCTATAGAGGTGGTATTTTGTTCTTGCTGCATCAAAAATATCTTTTATTGTTTTTCAAATTAATTATCAGACCTCACTGTAGACAGTTTTTTGTGGAAATATTGTCTACCAGATGTAAAATACACAAGACATAAGGTGAGACTTTGTGAGTCACACAACTCATATTGTCAGCTGTTGCCTACAATATTGTTTTCACTCTTGTCATCACATTAGCTTACCCCTCCTCTCTCTCAGTCTTATGGCCTTCTGCCCTTTATCAAATCAACAAGAGATTTACAGCACTCACACCTTGTCTGTCTCACCTTATCTCAACCTTTCTCTCTCTTTATGTCCCTCTCCCATTTTACTATTCGGTTCCAGTTAAGAATGACACCACCTAAGACCTCCCAGCATGATGGGGTTACAGGCTGCTCCAGCGGATTAGGAAAATTCCTGACTGATAGCCATCTCTCCCGTCTCTCATCCCCATATTTCTCCTCTGGATTATCTCAGGGAGAGGAATTTAGAGTGGTTTGTCTCCCCAAATAGACCAGGGGACATCTGAGAGACAGCTGTAGAGGGTGATTGTGCTCTGGGGTGCCCAGTCTGGATCAGGGGTTTACCACCAGTAACTCATGGATGATTATGAGCCTCTGTGGTGCAGCCAACTTGGCAGTTCAAAAAGCAACCCAGGGTGCTTTGGAAAGTTCACGTCAGCCTCGGATTTGAACAGATTTAAAGTTAGCTAGTTTGTATTATTTCAACTGATAATCCTGCAGAGTATTCTGGCTAATGTACTTATGGTTTAGATGCAGCCACAGACCCAATGATGAAACCAGGCTACTGACAAAATAACAATTGACACTTTTAAGCTCTCACTTTTAAATTCTACTAACATCCCTATTGACTGGGTTTACATTATGTATTGTACACTGATCCCCCTAAAAGAAATTAACAGTATCTGTTTGAAGGCAGCTACATTTCCATTGTATCAACCAATAAACCTTTAGATCCTGAATCGAATTTGGAAGTCTAGGAAGTCTATGAGGCAAATTTTCAACAAATAAATGGTTGTACCAGAAAAATGTATATCTATTCAAACAGTAACCCATTTAGTTTGCGTACCATATATGCACAGAACAAAGAAATAGGCCTAACCCTAACATCACACCTTAAAATCTTTACAGACCACACCATGAAAGGACCTTACCAGTGTCAGAAGCAGAAGAGAGATGCGACAGCAGCAGAGGCAGGATGCACAAATCAGCGATGCAGCCAACAATATGGTGTTCCTCTATTTAACTGCACCCCCAATTGTCTCACTCTCTCCTTCTCTTTTGTTAGTGGACGCTATTATTAGTCAATCCCATCTCTCTTACTGCCTAATCTTGCTCTGTCCATTTGTCTCTCGCAGATTCATTATAAACCAGGGGCCAGCAGTTGGAGCTTTGGCCTTGCACGACACAGGATGATAAAGGCAACTCAGATAATAAACTATAGGCAGGAGTTTATGTTTATATGGTCATGGTCTTGGAAGGGATTTAAAAACTAAATTAAAAAGTGTTACAAAATGGTAAAAAAAAAAAAAAAAAAAAAGTAGAAGATGATTTTGATGGCTAGTCATCTGTGCTCTTGTTATTGACAGGTTGAATAAGCTTAAAATGATTGTCCTGCCCAAGTTTTTATATATTTTTTAGCACATTCCTGTTCTCATTTGCAAACAAATTTTTAAAAAATGTGACAAAAATAGTGTCCAAATTCCTTTGGGGAAATAAATGTTTAGGGATTCAATTAATTGCAATTCAAAAAGCTTTATGTATCACCGAGGGGCAATTCCTGAGGCAGGTGTAGTAAAACTTTACATAACAAGCAGCAATGACCATGTACAAACAGCTATGTCAGATAAGCCACACAGGCAGCGCCCCACCTCCACAACAGGGGCAAACATAAAACAAACATAAAATTCCCATATAGGATGGGCAGTATTAATACTGGCTATCTACCTGCTTGGGTTCATTTTGAAAAGGCAGCCTCACAAATTTTACAATCCTCCCAGCTCCCCCGGCCTTCCACATTTATCACCAATGGAGTTGTGACTAACTCTCTCAAAATATTAATTCAATTTGGAAAACACTTTGGTCTTCACAGACCTTCTAATCTTGCTCCAATACTCAACAACTACCATGTCAAACTTTCAAGTAGTGAGGGTTAGTGAATATTGGTTTTGTTTAGAACAGTTTGTAGTATAGTACTGATTGTTAAAAGAGAGCGTGACAAAACCTGTGTTGTGACAGAACAGCCAACTTGAGGTCTATATTTTTGTTGTTTAAATGAAATACCTTGACATCTGATAGCATAAATGGAATGCTACTTTTGTACATTTTGTAGAAGACACGCCACATGCAGTGCTTTAATACAGCCAACACTAAAAACATTCCCATCAGCCTCAGCTGTTTACTTTGTGTTAATAATAATTGGCAAATGTTAGGACACTAACATGCTAAATTAAGATGGTTAAAACAGCAAACATTATACTAGCAATTAACATTGTCATGTGAGACTAATAGCATGCTGACAATAATATTTAGGTCAAAATATTGTTGTGCCCAAGTACAGCTTTAGAGAGCCGCTGGCATGGCTGTAGACACTCAGTCATGTTTATCCACACCTAAACCTCGAAGGGCAAGTCAAAATGCTAGACATGCTTGCAGGGAGGCCCTTTGGAAATGTTTGCCTTGTCTTAAGCCTCGCAGACAGAACTTCTTGACAAACAAACCCATCTGTAACCCAAAAGAAAATAACGATGAGTGACCAAATGAGTACCAAAACTCAGAACACAGAAGTTGCACTTGCTAATACTTCCAAGTCTCAATTCAATTACAGTTATTAAGTTTTCTAATCCTGTAACAGGTGTGTTTCCATCAGTAATACTTGTAAACAGAGGGGTAAAACAGACCTAAGACCTGGAAGGACATTCTACCATGAAGGCTAAATCCAAGGCAGAATGTGCCTTTAGAAGTTGAATTACATCAGTGTTGTCTGAAAGTTGGAATATTTAAGTTTGTTAAAAGCTGGTGATAAAGATAAAGAATTTATGGATTTAATATGATGACACACCTGAAGGAGAATGAACAATGACTTGGAGCTAACCTTTTGGAGTAACATCAAGCTAGCACCACAAAAAACCTGTAATCATTTCTACCACATGCAAAACGGTTGTCTCACATCAACACTTATGTCATGTCATCTTTAAAGGACCAGTGATTGGGATTTAGTGGCCTCTAGTAGCGACCTTGCAGGTTGCAACTAATTGAATAACTCAATAACTATTGCTTGCCTTCCAAGCGTGTAGGGATCAATCCCTACTGGAATTTATTTTCACACAGATTCACATATAATCAATAAATATGACAGTGTGACCTGGTTCTTGAGTCCTAAACCTTAGCAGTTTTTAAAAGACAGGCATACAGTTTGATTAACACAAATGTAATTTCTACACGTTCCAAATAAATCATTTATTTCACTTCTGGTGAGTTCTGTTTCTGAAGATTGTTTTGTCTCAAATTCCCATGGCAGTTTTTTTTCCTTCAGCCTCTTTAGATTCAAGCTAAGATACATTGCTTTAAAGATGCCAGAAGGATGTTGTGAGAATGTTGCATATATACATTTAAAAGGCTCACATAACCTTCTACAAGAAAGACAAATAAGAAAGTATGACATAATTCACACTGTGATATGGTATTTCAGGTTTATACAGTATGTACCTGTGAGGAGGTAAAGTATGTGATGGAGGAATGGAAAGAATATAACACACACAAACATATTAGATACACAAGACAGAAGATATTAATCAAAAAAGAAACAGCAGCCTGCACTACAAGAGGAACTGGCAAAAAACTACAGTGAAGTCTCACTCTCTCTCTCTCTCTCTCTCTCACACACACACGCGCACACACACACACACGCACACACACACACACACACACACAGATACACACATAGCCAAACAACAGTGAACAACAGGAGAGAGACAGACCTCTAGTGGTTTGACACTCACACTGCAGACAGCAGCTCCATTTGTGAAGGCCTGAGAAGAAAAATGTGACATGTCTAAATGTTTAAAAGAGTAATCTTGAGTCTTTGTTTAAAGAAGTATGTACACACATGCATTGTCAGTGTTGTTATGACTGACAATCATTGAACTCTATATCGGCCCCTGTTCTAGGATTTGGTTTATGAAATTCACTGTATGTGTCTGTTTATCTGCTAAGAAAACCAGATACCCTGGACAGAGGTTATGATGTTTAGACAGGGCATTCCGCTGAGAAGTGTGAGCACACACACTCTGAAGAGACTGGATTCAGGACTTATTGCACACAACCACCAATGAACCACACTCTTGCACCACCACAGATCTCCATCACACAGGCTACAGTATTCTGCGTATTTACATCTGCCCACACACACTCACACATACAATGTTAAAACCAAGGATCCATCACTGGGTGTCTCCGCCGCTTGCAGTGCTCCTGGTCCTTTGCTGACTCATGCGGTGTGGCTAGCTTTGGGGTTTTCCGCAGTAATGAGAGAAGTTGCTACACAATCGGCCCTTTATTCCTGACCTGCATTGAGCCCCACAGCCGCACACACAGACTGCTATATTCTTGACACACACAAGAGATGCTTGAATGAACAATATATGCAAGGCCTCACTAACGAGAGTCTGCTGATGCTGAGGCCTTGCTGAATTTCATGCTGGGTGTGCACGTAATCTTCTGTAGGTGAATGCGTGTGGGCGGATGTTTGTGTGCACATGCCTCGGGCTCACGGTGCTTCTCATTAGTGCACACTGCTCGGAACAAAAGGTGTCCTGACTTCAGCATACACGCAAGAGCAGGAGAGCAATCACAAAGTGTGTGTGTGTCTATGTGTCTGGGGTGTGTGTATTTTCCAGAGGCTATAACAGCAAGGTTACACCACAACTGGAAACAGATGAGCTTAGCAATTAATGGTCTGAACCTAAAATAAATTGCAGCTGACTGTTTGGCTCTAAGAGACAATATATGTTACAGTGTAGAGAACTGAAGCATTGTTCAAAAATAGAAACTCGAGAGAAAAATATGTCAGCACTTTAGGATTACTGACATACATTTATTTGATCTATTTAATACTGTACATGGTTTCAGCAAATATATAGAATACAATGTGCAATGAATATGAGCAAAATAGATATTCTTCATCTTCAGTTTTAGAAAAAACATGCTGATCTGTTCAGTCTATAACAAAAGTTTTCAAAACCAGTCAAACAGCAATGTGTTTCCATCAATAGCAAGACTGAAGAAACAAAGTGACTCCTGTTTCAGTAAGACTAGAAAATGTCAGGAAATAATGTCCAAAATAGAAAATATCTTTGAAACATCAAGGCACAACGGGTAAAGTGTCCTAGCTCCTCCCTCTCTGTCCAAATAACGCCATCTTTTCCTTTCGCAGCGGTCGCCACAGTGACCTCGATCAGTGAGGTCACAGAAAAAAAAATCATCCATGCTTATAGAGTATATCAGATTCCTATGCTTTTTATATGACAGCGTGAATAAGCTTGTGTAGGAAGACAAGAAGTGTGTCTGTGACACTTGGTCTCAGTCCTTTAATCCATATTCGTTGAAGGCTGTTCCGTACATCCCATCATGCTGTGCACCACAGAATCGAGCCGACGGATCTGGTGTCCTGTACCCTTGTCCACTCCGATTGGTTCACTCCCAAGAAGTAAAGGCTGGAGAAAGAGGAGCAGATTTTTGATGTTCAATTGTTCATTTATATATTTGACACTGGGGGCAGCCGATGGTGTCCTACAAAGTGCATTTGTAGTGAGTTACGTTACACTGTTACCACGGCTACTAAGCTAATTTGGGCACTTGACTACTGCAGCTCTCTTAAGGAAGCATCGCTGTGGATTCCTGGACTGTGAGCTCATAGTTCAGACTTACAAACTCAGTTCCTGCACATTGGAGATTTCAGTGAGCAGTTTCAGTATGATGGCACTGATTGTCTCCTAAATGTGGAAAAGCTGAAAAAAATGTATGGTTCTGGTCATCCCAAATCTTCAGTTGTATTTATGTCCGTCAAATACATAAGAGAAGGCTGTATGTTTATGTGTATGTGTGTGTTTAAAAATACTTGGCTTCCTCGTGAAGGAGAGGCAGGCAGATGTTATTTTGGAGGCTCACATTGCATCGTAATTATGTCCTCAAGTGAGAGTAGGTTTGTGTTGGACTATGGTGTGTTAAAGGCCAGGGACCACGATAAGGAAAAACTGACTTTCACTCTACCGAGGAACACGTAAACACTGAAGTGGTACTTGTAAATAATCTTTAGCACAAGCTTAGCGTGAGGCTTGAGTGCTTCTCAGTCATGTGCCACCTCATCCCCAAGAGTCTGGATGTTTTCATTCCATGCAATCACTGCACCAACTAGATACTATTAGCACCCTTTCAACCACAGAGGGGGAGATTATCAGTGAAAGTCAGTGGCTGCACTGATTGGGTGGCAAATGGTTGAGATTATCTGGCTGGGAGGAAAAAAAGACATGTATACCTTTACCATTGAGGTGTTTAAGTGATGCTTTGACTGTCAATCTCAGACACACACAGTTAATGGGAATTAAGCTGAAACCTTAGAGTTATGGGAGGGTGTGGTGCCTCACTGTCACCCAAACCCAAAATATATTTAGAATTAATAAGTAATCTCAATCCTATTTGCTTATTTTGATGACAGCCCCCTGCCTATTTCTGTCCTATTTAAAGGTTTACCTGTACCAGATCAGAGCTCCTCATCCTCCCCAGTGCTGCCCAGGTGTGCAGTGGACAGGTGCCTGTTCCGTCCCGTTTGCACGGCCTGTAGGTTCTTGTAGCGCACCAGTGCCAGAGCGATCTCCGCGTTCCACGCCGTGCCTTCCTGCGCACACCTAAAGTCAATCTCTTTCCCAGTAGCCATCACCACCGTGAAGTACACCAGCCCTCGCTTGTACTCCACGCAGTCCACCGTGGCCATGCGATCAAAGCGGAGCTCCTTGGCTTTGGAGCTCCACGCCGAGCTCGGAGCATCACCGCCACCGCCGCCGCCGCCTTTGCAGTTGTGCAGGCGCAGTCCTTCCTCAGTGAGCACGCAGCGCTTCTTCTTCCACAGCTGGAGGAGCCCGCTGCTGCGCTTCTCCAGCAGTCCGTCCCTCATCACTTTGACAGGGAGAGACATGGCCACGCTGAGCCCAAATTTTCCCAGACAGAACCGAAACTTGGAAATTCTTCAGGAGCGGCACGTCTCAAGATAAATCCATTAAATACACATCTCATATGTTCCTGTAGCCTACCGGTGTCGAGTGTACCTCAGAAAAACACATCGGTTCGAGCTGTGGCATTAGTAATAATAGCCAATTCAAAAAAAAACTCTCATAGAGTCTGTGTATTAATCCAATCTGTGCGCAATGACAGCACAGCACGCCGTGGATGTTGGTAGGCTGGTCTGCCTGGATATGTTTGAACATGCCCCGCTCCTCCGTGGACCTTCTCCCCCCTTCAACTAGCACCCCGCCTCCTCCTGGTGACGGCAGGAGGAGATCCGGGCTGTTTATAAGATTCCCTGCCTCTGTCTGTGTGTGTGTGTGTGTGTGTGTGTGTGTGTGTGTGTGTGTGTGAGTGCGCGAAGTATGTGAGTCAGTGAGTGCAAGTATAGACAGTTGGATTTCGCAGTACTCTGTGCGTTGTTTGTGTGTTCAGAAACACAGGTAGGTGGGTTTAGCCACCTAAGACTTGTGTTATGTCACAGTGCACCTGTTTAGGAAAACCTGGCACACACCTGTAAATTCCTTAAAGAAAGAAACAAGTTAGTTTAATCATTTAGCTTTTCTTTCATGTTCCAGAAAAAGTGTTTATGACAAGCTGCTTTCTCTTGTCTCTTGGTTGAGAGCTGGAATGTGAGTGGGAGGCAAAGGGTGGATAAAGAAGTCAAATGTTGTAATATGTGAGTGTGAGAGACAAACAGTGCAAGATAGAAATGTTTTTTTTTTTTGTTGAGCAGGGAGAAACAAATGGCTAATCAGTCAATTACTTTTTAATTTTGGAAACCATTTCATTTAATTATTTCTACCAAATAGTTCCAGTTCTGATATTTTATACATTATAAGTATATATAAACAATATTTACTAATCCCTAAATAATAGCAGGCATGTTTGAAACCAGTAAAATGGAACTGAATGTTAAAAGTAAATTAAGTGGAGAAACTGGTTAGATTTTCACAACAAACTCCAAAGCTCTTCTGATTTGTCTGAGGTTTCACTTCATTGTACTATAATAACCTCCTATGAGGAAAAGCTTAATTATGGCATTTTAAAAAGACAACCTTTTTGTCATTCTTCACATCCCTGACAGCAACATGGCTCTAATGTGTCAGGCGAGCTTTGTGGGTGGATTGAAAGCTGTAATTCCCCAACCTTTACAAGATACTGGACACATCATCTCAGCACTGTGATGTGTCACTGTGATGTTATGAGAAGAATGGATACAATGAACACAGGTTGTTTCTTGAAACTTACATGCACAACGTCACCATCCAAACTAGTTTACTTCCCTATTCCTCACACACACACACACACACACACACACACACACACACACACACACACATACACACACACACACACACACACACACACACACACACACACACACACACACGCACACACAGTTTCACTTACATGTTCTTGTGTAATTTGTTCACCAAATAATAAAAATTGGCACTAAAGTCATGATCTTTCCATTTTATTCATTATCATACTGTTTGGAAAGCATATAACATACAATCAAGCAGCACTTGCTCTATTACACTGACTATTGCTATTGCCTCACAATATGAAGAATGAATGAAAAAATGCCGTGTTGAACAGATAGCTCTTTTTTTTTGTTTTAGTATTACATGTTGGTTATGTGTCAAGATTTGCTGCAACTAGCACTAGTAAAACACATTTGGCCTACATGAGACTAAGAGTGTGTTATCTTTATCTTTAAGTGTACAATTTATTATAATGCAGGCTTTTTATCTAGCATGTTTGTGTGTCAGGTGCATGTTTTACTGGCAGCAGTCTGCCCCCTGCAGGATGAGCAGAGTATTCAGCATTCAGGAAACCTGTCAACGAAGCCCCGGTGGTCTCTACTGAGTGTGCGCCAGCGCCCCGGCTCCAAGTCCGTACCCAAATCCCTTGGGACCAAAGTTTTTGCCGTAACAGCCTGTTGGAAAGAAAGGTAATGTTAAAAAACAAACTCCACGTTGTTGTAACAACAACATATCCCCAAGATGACCACAGTTGGAGCCCGCTGGAGCATGTCTTTAGGGTCAAAGCTATGTTATATACGTTAGCTTTGGGACTTCAGCAGAGAGAAAATCAGGTTACCGGGGTAACCAGCAGCTTACGGTTTTTCTTGAAGGTAAATTTTCTGAGCGACCTATCCTCCGTTTGTGCTCCTCTTACTGTGGTGAAAGCTTTCAGGTTAACGCTGTATGAAACCCACTTTGAAATATGTAAACATTTTATTCTACTTATCTATTCTAGACCGTAGCCGTTACGGTCGTCGCCATGACGGTTTGACGGAGCCAGAAACAATCTGGTATTACAGCTAAACAATATCCTAAAATAAGTTTCTGAAACAATTTAGATGAGAAATAGGCATTTTGAGTGCATGGTATCGTTTATCATTGCAGTCAGTGGAGCTCCCCCTGCCGGCCTTTACATACAATGCAGGTTTAAGACACTTGGCTTCACTTTACAGACCTGGAAGCTCTGTCCATTATATATATACTGTCTGTTATTACAATGATGTATTTAAAGATATAACTTCCTGTTGGATGATAGGTAAAAAAAAAATAGTAATAATAACACGCTGGGAAATGTGTGACCGAATCACAGCACTGAGGTTACAAATGGGGCTATAGTTCAGCATCTTCTTTTCCTTGAAATATCCAACTTGGGAAACAAGTTAAAAATATTTGATCGTGTGCAGCAAACAACATATCTAATTTTCCACACAGCAGACGGACCAGAGCCATTAACATGGCTCTCCAGTAAGCCTAAAACCCTGGAAGTGGCTCACTTAAATGTAGTAAAGCCATAATTAATGTTATTAATTATACCTGTGCATTAAGTGCATTGAAATGTCCAAAATGCCTTTACTAAATAAAAAACAGAGTAGATGGCGATGGTACCTTTTAAAGGTATTTCCGTCATGTCCGTTGTCTACCTTGAAATTTAAAATTCTTCTGTGTGGGGAAATCAACTTTTAAATCCACTATTTTAACAGTCTGTGGTCACTGCCTCAGCCTGCTATATGGCTAGTACATCCAGAAAAGTGTCTGTGGATGGTCAGAATTCTGGATTTAAAGATTGGTTTTGCCACAGTAATATATTTTGTCATTGTTGGCCTTTTCACAGTGGACAGTTTGACTTGTTAAAGAATTCCAACTGTGCTTTTCCAGTCGTTTCCAGGTAAAATGTCAAAAGGGAAAAGGGTTTATTCATTGACTATTCAGTGATGTGTGATATCCTTAATATATATATATGAAGGATAAAATGTCCGGAACTAGGCTTGGCATAAAATCTCAAAATATACACCAGATTAGTTTGTAAAAATGTATGATAAAGCAGGTCAGGTGGCAGCAACACTTCATGCTATGTGAGGCAGAGGAGTCTGCTTCAATAATGTCTGGTCTGTGGAGTGCTAGGCTAAAATTATCAGTATGTTCTTTATTCAAACAAAAACCTTTAAAAGATAAAGTTTAACTATCAGAACAAGCTTATGTTGTTTATTGTTGTGGATGAAATCTCTCTGTGTTAGGGGGCCCTCTGCAGTATTCTTATGTTATTACAACTCAGTCACCAACTTTGCAGTCTTAAAAGATAAACTTCAATGTTTTTTTAGTGCAAAGTTTAGAAGTGTTTTCTCTCTTTTAAGACTGGAAATCTGGATTTTACTTTCCAGTTTAGCATTTTCAATTTTGCTTTTGTAACAGTCCCACTGTGTACATTGTGTTATTGTGCTGATGATGCATCACCTTTATCATACCTCCTTCAGACAGGCAGTCTGAATGGATCAACATGGGTCATCCTGCCTGGCTTCACCACTCTGGACCAGCTTTGAAAACAGGTCTAACAGAAGACTACTATACAGTAAAACTACTATAGGGTGACTAGTACCTTATAATAGATATCTTTTTGGATGCAATTTCTTGGTCTCTTGAGCACAAATGAAATCTTAGAGTGAACTTGAGTATGGTTGCACATGTGCAAGTCCACAACTTTAGAAAACATATTTATAATAGGTCTGGTATATTTGTGTGCTTAGGTGATCTGTATAGAACCACAGTTGACCTAGGTCTTGTGTTAATTGTGACAACCAGATATTAACCGATGGCAGCAGTATGGTATGAACAGGTTAAATGCATATTGAAGAATGCTTGTGTAGTACCAGATACCGAGCTTCTGTGTGATTGCACAGCAATATGATAATTTAGTTATAACTCATCCTTGTATGGGAAGTGAAGACAGTGAAGTTTTACTTTTGCAGTAGATTTCTCCATCCTTGTCAGCTAGTGTGGTTGACTCAAGGCTCTTCTTACATGTTGCACAGGTGAAACATCCAGACTTATGCCATGCCTGTAAATAAATAGAAGATACATCATAAAAGGGTTGTACTTTTGAAAGCATGCACATTTGTGTATGTGTGTGTTTTTTCTTACACTCCCAGCTCCAATCACTTTCTCAGCAGCGTAGACAGCCTTGCCACAGCGAGGGCACTTGTCTGATCCTCCAAACTTCTGAGCCAGCTTGGATGGGTTTGGGTTACTAGTAGGACGATGAGGAGCAGGTCTGACATAGAGAGAGAGAGAGAGAGAGAGAGAGAGAGAAATGTGCATAAAGAGCCATAAAAAGAGATAAAAAAATGTGTTTGTTTGTGTGTTACTCACTCTTCTTGTGTAATACCCAGAGACTCTCCCTTGTCCATGCTGAGGGTTCCTGCTCCCTGCCCATAACCGTAGCCTTTTGGTCCATACTTCTTGCCGTAGCACGCCTTGCAGTAAATTTCATCCATATGAACGGCAACAGTTGTGCTGTCCAAGTTCTTCCCACACACCACTGCACAAACAGACACATTCACATGCACACACACACAAACACATGTACGTATATTATTGTTTTGCATATCTTTGCGCATGTTTTTTGAACAGATTCATGTATTTGGATGGCTCTTAACTGTTTCCTTTTATGGAAAAGGTCTTTTGAAGAAACATTTTCTTATCTGAATTCCTTCACAGGAATGTTTGATTACAGGAACACAAATAACTCCACTGAGAACACTATGAACCTACATATTTTTAAAGTTGAGAGAGTTTTTTTTAAATGTATTTTTAAAAAAAAACTTCTACATAATGGTATTCATTTTAAACAGTTATGATGCATTTTTCTTATTTTAAGATGAGGAAAAAAAAATCCGTCCTCACACTTTTGTAAGTGTAGGTGGATTATCTTGTATTATTGGTCTACTTTTGTTTGTTTGTTGCCTATGGGTAACTGCCCACACAAAAAACGTATGATGTGACTCTACAAATAGCAGCTGTAGTGGAATTTTTTCTTTACATTAAATATCAAGTGTCAGCCTCTGAGAATCAAAAAGTTGGTTTCATAAGAGACCCTCTCTTTTCTTTTACAACAGATGAACCAGCAGTTCACATTGGGGTATTACTTGTAACTGTAATGACAAGTGACAACGGTCAGACGTTTAGCGGTTTCCACATTGACAATGACAGGAAGCAGCAAAAAGTTTACTCACTGCATAGGAAGCAGGACTTGTGGAAGCTCCGCCCGTCACAGAGTACCTCTTCTGCGAAGTAAACTGTCTTCAGACAGCGGCCACACTTGTTCCCTCCTCCTAATGGCATCCTGTATAAATACATGCAGCATGAACACAATCATACACACACTGTGATAAATGTGATGTAAGACTCTTAAATGTCCAGAAGTTCTTCATAAAGATACAGCGCTTTAATTTAATTAAGACCCAAAGACTGTGATTATCTACTTTTCAGAGAGGAATAACTTACAGTGAATAAGATGGTAACAAAGATTAAGAGTTTAAATGTTATTTTCTTTGACCCAGTTTAAAGTCCTGTTATTTACATGTGGAACCAGGCCTTAAATTGAATAACAAATGGATCAAGGAACTTATAAATTCCTTCACACAACAAACAAAAACATTAACAAGAAGTTTATTTTGGAAGAAACCCGTTTAAACATCTATATATGGCCGCCTATAATTTTGGCATTGGCAAGCCAGTCCCAGAGACTGTAATTTTACCCCTGCCAGTATTCTGTGGCTTCTGTAATGGACCAGCAAGCCAGCAATGGGGAAAATACAAGAACTTTTTTGTTGTTTATCTGCTAAAGATAAAAGTTGCTCTGTCTTTAAAACTGAGTGTGGAAGTAATGTGAAAATGTCTTTCTGAGGATATTAAAGTTGGTGGGATGTGAAAAAACCCTTGCATCCTGCCTGTTCTTACCCAGTGTGTTTCCCAGCATGACCCTCCCTGTCCATTCCTGCATATCCACATCCACATTCCAGACCGTGTAAACCCTCCCACCTCCCAGCCCCTGACTCACATATCTACTCCCCTGCCTGTCTGTCTCATTCAGCACCCATTCTGTAGACTGCCTCTCTTAATCTGAGTTGTAGGTTTGTTTTATCAGGCAGGAAATATGTTGCAGAGGAAGTCAGCTTTTCTAGTGGCCAGAGGACAGAGCTTTCCGTTCTTTAAAGCAAGTCAGAAAATGAAATACAGTATATGGTATATGATCCTGTGACTCACACAGAGAAGGCTGGCCATACTAAATGGTTTCTTTCTCTTTCTTTAAAAGTAAATACAACACCCCAAAATTAAACATAGCTTCTTTACTGCCAACACCTAAATGATGCTTAATGTGAATATGATCTCGTTGTATGATATTAAATCATAGCTCACAATGGGTGGAGCAGTTTGTGTCTGGCAGCTGCTGCTCTGTGACTTTCCTTCATTATATTATTTCTGGGGGGGTTATTCAAAGGCCAGACAGAGAAATCTTAAAACAGACTGAAGGAAAAGTTGCCGTATGTCTGGGATGTGTGTAGTGAATATCATCCCTGGCAATGTACATTCAGTATACATGTGAGTGTTGCATATGAATCATTTGTACAATACAGTAAAAGGCTAATATATCAATTTATCAGGATTATCATATATTAATTATTTTGCACATTGTCTAGCACATTTACAGTATAAAAGTTCTACCATCCAGGTCAGCTAGTCTGTCTGAGATATGCTTCACATAAATGAAACGATGTGGATAAGTCACAAACTGACTAACACAACTACAGAACGCTGACCTGAGTAAAGTTCAGGGACGTGCTGAGGGAGAAGAAGAATAGGATGTGAAACACAGAGAAGTGAAAGACCTTGATTGTTAATGTTCAGCTGGAAATAATTTATATTAACAGCCACACAGAAACCAACTGGTATTTTCAGGATTATTTTATGTAAAGGCTTGCAGTTTGTATATTCTACAGTCCTGGAAACAAACACGAGTGCCAGTAAAAGCAGAAATGTCAGGAATATATTTGTACCAGGCACTGGTAGAGAAAAAATATCGTTTTAGAGCTTTCCAGCAGCCCAACTAGGAAAATATGACTTCAAGTGGTGAATCAGAAGTCTCAAATAACGTTCTAACTCTTCCATGATGTTTTACAGCATTTTTGGAAGCAAGACAATCAATGAGAAGCAGAAAAAGAAGGCAGAAGCTTGGACATGAGTGCCAGGATGTGAAGATGACTCCCAACTCCATGACACATGTATGTAAGGCAGAAGGTGAGAAACAACAGGTGAGAAATAGAAATTAAAGCCAAGTTAGTCAATATTATTTTAAATTTTGATTAATGCCCTGACTGGTTTGACAAGTCATCTCACAGGATTGACAGGTAATGACGGGACTGACGGAGTTGGCGGTCTGACCGCAGAGTTGAAATGCACAGAGAGATGAGAAAAAGTAACTAGTAATAGAGTAATTACATTGGGTACATGGTTGATAACGGTGGCTCTGCGGGTTTAGACATGTGGATACATGCAGTTGTACAGGAATGCATAAATAATACAGAGTGAATGAGAAGTAAGGAGTGTGAACTTAGTAGAAATCAGGAAGTCCGCTCATGATGTAGATGTGATTGCATGTGACATCTGTGTGATTCAGGCTGAGATTAATATCAGTAAGAGTTACCATTCATAGAATATAATTAGAATAATAGATATTCTAATATATTCTATATCAACATCAATACTTTGTTGTTGCCCAGACCCGAGAGCATAAAGATCTTTACATACTGTATTGTGTTTTCTTGTCCACATTGTGTTACTGTTTAACTGCACACATTGAGGAAACGCTAATGCATGATAACTGCTCAAACAAAGGAGTTTCTGCCCTGATTTGCAAAATAAATGTACGTTGCAGCAGTAGAGTTTTTTTCCCATCATGCATTGGCATAACAAGTAGGAAATAAGATACAGTGAGATGCAAACAAAAAGCAGGAAGCATAATCAGTCTACGGTAATATTGCTTACCTGAAGTTCGTAGGTGTTGTCAGTCAGTGATGATGGACAGGTTGAAGTTTGACTCCCTGAACGGAGTAGCGTCAGTGCAACACTGGGGTGTGTTCAGGAAACCAGCAGTCCAAAGTTAGGTGAAAGAATTGCACTTGTAGTCTTCCAGACTTGCTAACAAGTCTTACACTTGCTAACCCAAGTGTAAGACTTTTTCCTGGTTTATCCAGTGATACAAATCAGACAGAATTGTTGGTATGTGCCGCTCCACTCTTCCACTGTTCCAGATGTGCTGAAAGGGAGGAGCTTCTTCTGTTGCTCTTCAGTCTGCAAACTTACTGCGTGTTGAGGAACAGGCGAGTTTCTGACTGACTTGCAGAGAGAGAGAGAGAGAGAGGGAGAGAGAGAGAGAGAGAGAGAGAGAGAGAAGGGTGAATGGGGAGGGAACTTGTGTTGAAAAGCTGTACTGCCTTGTACAGTAGAAGAGTTAGGGAAATGCAAGAGCATTTACATTTCAACAGCCCAAATTCCTACATTTTAGGTACTTTCTCTCCCATACAAGAGATTTACAGGACAATCAACAAGCAGTCAGCCCTGTTTAACTGGGTGAACCCCAGTGTTATTATGTTGTGTGTATTAGTGTTGACAGTTGTCTGTCTTTGTCTTTAAGCCTAAACCAGTCCTGAAATTGCCAACATTCCTGTATTGTAACATATGCAAACCTGAGAATAGGATCTGTTGATCTGCCTAACATTGTTTTCTTGCTATATTTCTTTAAGCAGCGGTAAGAATGGGTGAAAGAGTGTATACACTGATAACCTTCCGGTTGACTCCATGAAGAATGAACTTGAATGACTCTTAAGCTTCTTATTTTCAGAATTTCTTTTTCTTCTAGTCCATGTTTTATCTTATGAGCCAGCAAATGTGTCACACATTTTTTTTATTTGCCTAGAGGTTAACCTTTAACAGATAATACATTTGAAGAGTCAAATGTTAAATCAGCTGTTTTTCCTCTTACACAGTAAATAGGAGGCAATCTCAAAGTAATTCCAGCCTTCGCACTTTATCACCTCAACCTTAAATGACCTTTAGGGACTAGCTGGTAAAGGTCACTCAGATATGCTTAATGGATGAGAAAGCATAAATACAAATGGAGTGAGGACCAGAGTGGATTCAATGGTTGACCTTTGCTACCATCATGTGGTTGTTGTGGGTACTGATTCCCAATAGAAAAGCTAGAAGGCCCTACATACAAACATTAAACTTGACCCTGAGTTTCATACTGACCTGTATATGCATTAACAGTACCAGCACATTTAAAACTGTTTGAATTCAGGGTTCCAACTAATTGGAATAGGGAAAGTCACAGTTTCAATGTCCAAAGTGACATCTTCAGATGTTTAGCTTTTTCTGACAAACAGGCCAAAACCTAAATATATTCTAAGATAAAAAAATCTGAAAATGTTTCAAACAAATATTGAAACCCGAGGAGCTGGTGCCATAGATTATTTTGGCATTTTTGTTTAAAAAAAGAAAAACACGTCAAAGTCCGTTTACATGTCTGGGGGTGAACTACTGCAAATTTAAAATAAGTTGTATAAAGCTTTTTGTGGATCCATTTTGTAGCTGTGCAAAGTCTTAAAAAATTTTAAAAACTGTCTTGTCCTAAATTGCTGAGTTGCTGAGAGGGACCAAGTGTGTGCACATCCATACAGAAATATTCAGGTGGGTGCAAGACAAAAATGTTACTGCAGGGCATTGTATTTTCAAGGCAATGAATCAATATACAAGATTTTATACAAGAGAAAAAGTGTCTAGTTATTAATACATTTTCAGACAGCTGCCACAGAAGATTAAATATAAATGTGAACAGGCAAGGAAATCACAGAAATTCCACCTTCAGTCAGGTATATGTCATAAGACAATGGTCGGTGTGGGAAATAAAAGTCAGTCAGCCTAAACATGATGGTTGTCACTACATTATTCAACATTATTCCACTTCAGGCACAGCCAAAACCGCTGTAACTGGTTGATATGCAAGTACACAAATCTTGATGAAATGTTTTGTATGCTGTGTGATGCCTTGGCAGCCTCAGCTTCTCAAAACACGTTGCAGCTGTTGGAAATGTGGCCTCTACTATTTCCACCTTCATCTCTGTGGCTGGCACCTCCCATCCTATCCAGAACTTTACGAGACTCTTTAGCTCAGCTGGAGACGCTGTGTTAAAAAAAAAGCATCTGTTAATGAGGCTTCATTCTTCAAAAATATTATAGCTACAATAGTCATACATACCATTATCAATAAATGTTTTCAAGTAGCCAGATACTCGAGATACATCTATGGCATCCGACTCATCTTCATCTTTGACTTCGTAGCTCTCAAAGGTGACAGTTATAGATGATGGCCATATGATGCAATCCAAGAGCATCTGAAATCACATGTAACTCCAGCTGTATTTAATCATATTTGAGATTGGTGCAGTTTACAGTGCTATGGGACTGAATCTGAACTCCTCGACAATTGTTGTTTATGGACTATTTCTTACTTAGAACAATAAACTTGGATTTTAAGTTTTTGTGAAGGAAAGGTAATTCAACAACAAAATCAAGAAAGTTTATGTAGTATTTAACGCTGGGGCACTGTAACAAATCAGGGAGCATTCTTTGTGTAGTTATTTGTAATTCATTGAACCTTTTGGTGCACATTTGTCCTTTCTCACAGTTTTTTGTTTCAGCACAATTGTCAAAATTCCAAGAAACCATGAGTAAGGGCCATTTTTTTGCCCATTGGACTTAGTTGTTGACTGTTAGATGCCTTTGCTGTTGTACCTGAGGAGTGACTTGTGCTTCTGATTCTCTGGGAAACAGGATCGGAATGATGTCTCTTCTCTGAATGAGAAGTGGCCATAGTCCTGTCTCTTTTAAGCCTTTTCTGAACTGATAGATTTGACGCCTTGTTTGCCCGATAACCTGCAATACAGGAGACATTGCATTATAGATAAATCATAAGCAATGATTAAATGTCTTCATATGTATGTTATTTAATTGATGCCAAAGAATAGCTCTTGGAAAATCTGAGACACAGCTGAGTGAGGTCACATGGATAGTTTAAATACAAAAAGCCACTCAGGCTTCTGGCTTTCGATGATTGTGAGTTGAATGAGGAAGATTTATTGTTGGATTCTTCTGATGTCAGTGGGTTTTTTGTGAGTTTTTGCTTGGCTGCCATTCATTCAAAAAATATGTTTGTCAAAAAGCAAAAAAAGTGTAACAAATTAAGAATGAATTAAGCTCTTTGGAATACAATTTTTTGGAATAAATTAACATCATTTGAGAAGCTAAAGTAGAATAAATGGACATTTTGACATTACAGCATGTAAGAGAAGCTTTTCAGACAGCCATTTCCTGTTGGTGGCATTTGGAGCTGGCAGGTCCCATGACAGGCAGAGCTGATGGATGGAGTCAAATTCTTTTAATTCGGCATCTCCATCAAGCTGGAATAAAACATAATGAAATACACGTTTTATTGATGCAGCATGCATAGAATAAATTACAATGCAGTCTCAATATTTTTCATGTTCACCATTTTCATAGTGTCACGGATGTCGAGGTCAGGACAGTCTTGTACTGTCACAGGAGTAGTCTCCAACGAACCTCCAAAGAGAATATGAGTAATGGCTGGGCTGAGTCCTGGGAAACTCGGGCCGTGATGCAAGAAGGAATGGCCAATCATCCGGCCTGCTACGGTGAACATGTTATTGTCGAGCAGTTCATCTGAAACTGAGGGGATGAGGTGGTCAGGCTCACCCTCGAAGATTTTGACGATGGCCGCACTTCCTGCAACAGTGATAGATTGAGAAGAGAAGATTTAGATCACAAGACTAATGACTAAAAAGAAAATAAATCAGAGAATGAAGATGCAATTACATTTTAGTAGAGTATAGTCAGTGTATGTTATATAGAATTGTAAGTGCAGATTTTGATACTTTTATATTTTGATATTAGAACAGTTTTTTTCTGTTTTTTGTTCAATTGGACCCATAGTTCACCTTATCATTAGTATAAATTTCACATAAATGGCCCGTCTATCATCTGTTCTTTTTTTATTTAATTAAATAATTAATATTTGATTTTTCCTCTTTTTTTGAGTATCAAATATAGAAAATTATTCGCTTGATTATTTAATTATCCACCTCAAAATAATAACAGGAAAACACCCAGTTATTTTTGATGCCCAATAAAAACGAAATAAATTAAATTTTGATACAACTTTTTGTTTTGTCAGATGAAAGAAATGATTGAATGTGCAGATGATACTCAAACAAGTTTCTTATAAAGTAATAAAAACATACTGATCATTTGCATTAATTGCTATGTACTATGTTTGTATGACAGCATAGACTGGTTGCAACAGCATGTAGCAGAAATCATCTCTATAATTACATAAACTTTTTTCTTTTTTAAGTTTCTAATAAGTATAGGTGGTCTGTTGGTAATTTTTCTATATTATTTATAGTGTAACTTAAAGATTCTATATAAAATTTGCCAATGGGGAAAGAATATAACACAATTTCCAACCTATTGTATGATAAGTAGTTACAGAAACTGTAATAATGTATTAAATAACATGTGAACTGAACTTCAACCCTGTTAATTACCACCAATACAAGCTGTGTTTGATTAGCGTATTTATGCTTACATGTACACTGTGTAAGTTAAGTTATCATAGGCGATTAAGGGCGCAACTTTTATTTTCATGTTTGATTATTCTCTTGATTAGTTAATTGATTATTTTGTCTATAAACCGTCATACAATAGAGAGAAATGTAGATCACCATGGTGATGTTCAACCCCAAAGATTTACAGGTACTGTTGTGTAAGACATAGAAAATCATTGATAAATTGATAAAGGACTTAAATGATTATCACATTAGTTAGCAATTAATGATCTGTCGATTGACTAATCAATGATTTTCTAAGGATCAAGGTCTACTTGAATAGACTTTAATAGTGTGAAGTTGGTATCTCTTATATTCAGTTGTTTGTAAACTCGTGACTTTGGTAAATAGTTTGAATCAACATTGTGGTTGTGTGTGTATGTTGTTGTTGTGTCCAACCCAAGTTTATATGGAATCCACTTATAAGCTTGAAAATCACTGTTGACATCATGTGACGGTCGACCCCACTTCCTGTTGCAACATCACCTGTAAGGCAACACATTTTACATAAAGCGCTTAACTGAGATAAATGGTGGTTTTGTTGCTAGTTAAAAGTAGTACTTTTTAATTCACGAGTGACTACCTTGAAGTTTGCATTGAAGTGGTGATGTCCACTGAACATTGTCTCTGTTGTAGAATGTGACCAAAGCTCGGTCTTGCTCCTCCTTGTCTTGTCTGATGTCCACTCTCAGAAACAGGCTGTTTGAATCTCTGTTGCTGTGGAGAAGCTCTTGTGAAAAAAACCAACCAGCTTGTTTTGGATCTGACACCATTCTCCACTCTGAGACAGGACCAAAAAGAACAAAACAAAATATAATATGAAAATAAAATATGAACTATTTGAAATGTACAGTGTCCACAAAGGAAAACATATGATTAAAGAAACATGTACCACCTGTGGTACTGGTTGAAATTTCTTCAGTTTCTTCCATTTCTGTCGGAAGTGACCCGATCATAATGGACAGTCCTTTCCAACAATCTAAGAGAAAAGGATAGATAGTAAAGTATAGGTTGAATGGCCAAGGCTGTAAACAGATCCACTGTTTGTAAATAACATTCCTATCTTTAAACAAGTCTTTACTAGAAACTCAAATTACAGGGCTGCCATTTTAAAGGTATGCTGTGACTCGCAGAAGACAGTCATGTTTATATCTGACCATTAGCTAGAAAATTAGCTTTTTAATCTATACTATTTTGCGTTTGACTTTGGGTAATGGATACATTTGTTTCTAACTAAAACGTTTCCTAATTCATTTGAATTGCTTTGCTCTGATTTATGCATGTAAAGCTCTTTGTTACTCGTTTTTGAAATGTGCTGTATCAACAAAGTTGTAAACTTTATGCAGTAATTTTGGCCACCTGACTCAATAATTAATAAACCTAATAAAACAATTTACACTGTGCCTTTAGATTAGCATTTTACTCATACGCTCTTATGTTAGAAAGATTAATGCAGGACCTGGAGAGTAACATGGAAAAAGAAGAACAAGTAATAGTCAGAAGAAGGTTGCAGCTGTGCTTACCTGTGAAGATCTGTGACCGTCTGTGCTCTGTTTCTTGTGTTTGCTGTCAGTGCTGACATTGGGTCTAGGTGGGAATTTCAACTCCCAGTAGTCTAAGCTGGTTTAACTTGTCAGTACAGGTATTGTAAAAGCCGAAGGAGTCCATCTTTGCCTAAGGCAGCTGCACTTTTTAAAGGGCATATTTTAAAGGTGATAGTCAACAGATTCTGCTTGAGTACTACTAACTGGTTGCAACTAGGACTAGATCAAACAGTTGAAATAAGTATTACAAAATGAATCTGAATAGGCTTCCAATGTTGCTGCCATTACACCTGCCCTTGTCACAATTCGTAGAACTCATTTGTGCATTACTGTGCATTACTTCTTCTATTTTCCTTACACTGAATACCCAGTTAAAGACAATACTGAACCAAAAATAATGACAAGATGGCTTTGTGCGATTAAGACTCGCTTTATCTGGTGACATGTTGATCATTGTGCCGCTGATGTGACCAGATTTGCATAACTGGTGGGAAATGCATCGATTGATGGATGGATGGTATCTGTAATTTTACACAAATATCAGACAAAATAAATCTGTCATTTTTAGTGTTTCACCACAAACCACAATACAGATAAACATAGAAATGATATACTGTTGTTATTAAACAGGACTAAACCGCTACAGCAATGGTGACTGCTCTCTGGCTGCAAATTGAGATTTTGAAAAGTATTGATACTAGAAATTGACAACAGCAGGTCTGGTTCCTCTCAGTGCCATTAACACCCTTTCTGGCCTTGTGATATGCAACCTTTTTTAATGTGAAATCTTACTTTTACCTGGCCTCATAACAAACTGGGACACCCTAGTGTAAGACGAGTCACTCTGACGCACTGCAGTGTTAATAGTGTGGTCACATGAGGTACAGTCACACAGAGAGACAAACTCAGGATGCCAGTGCACTTTGGATTGAGCAGCAGTGTGGTAATTAGATACAGCTTTTTAAAGGGAACCAGTAACTTCCTCTAAGTAACCTGTTGTGTGTTCCTGTTTGTTCATAATGATTACTTCTCCTGTCTGTTGTGTTTTTGTTTATTAAATTATTTTACTCATCTCAGTGAAACTACACATCTGAGGCCCCATGTTGCAGACAGCCAACATGTTGGAATACCCCCCCTCCATTTGTCCATATGCCCCCGCTCAGGGTGACAGTGACACAAGTGTCCCATTGTCACAACAGCGTCTGTCAGGGTCTGTCTCATGGGGGGAGGATATGCCTTGGGGAACATCAGAAGATTAGCTATGACATTAAATCTCTCCCCCCAACACACACACACACACACACACACACACACTCTTTACAGACGCTTGCACGCTCCTACCCATAATCCCTCTGTTACAAGTCACTTCCCGTTTCCAGAGCCACTGAGACAAAGCAACAGATCATGTGAGTGTGTTTTGTGCTTGTGGCTGACTTTGGAGTGTTTGCTCTGCATGAGTGCCACACATTTTAATCCCATATTGGGAGCTGAACAGAAGAGCAGCCTTGACATCAATGTGAGTATTTAGAGGTGAGATATTAAGTGATTGTGGTCTACAGCATAGAGGGCATACTGTACTGCATGTTGTTTGTTGTGTGGGAATAAGAGGGAAGGGGTTCCAGTGTCCAGTATGCATATGTTCTGTACTGTATGTGTGGGGGAGGTGCTGTGCTTGTTAGGCCATGTGCTGCGTCCTAATAGCATTTATCAATTTTTCATGGTTGGTTGATCAGTTGATGTATTTATTTGCATACTGCAGTTTGAGGGGGACACGTTTTCCATTATTTATGTATCTCTTTAATGGAGACTTGCAGACCAAGTTGAGTGGTAGCACAGCCGGTCAGTGCCTGATCAATATGTGATCAGGCAGAGAGCTCTTGAGCTTTTCTTTGCTGCAAGATCAAGACTGTCCAATGACTTATGAGCACACAAGCCCATGATTAAGAGAAAACCAAGTTTACATTCTCAGAAAATAACCCTTTAACCCTCATTAAAGCTACCAAATGTACAGTGTAAAAAAGGAGCATTACAAACACATTTTATGGGTCTGATCCTGTTGTGTATCACAATCTTCATTAAATATTCAGCACTGTCCCTTATGTCAGTGTGTCAAACTGTAAGCCAGCACAGCAGAAATATGAGAAGAGGGAATAGATGGAGAAATGGAGAGAGAGAGAGAGAGAGAGAGAGAGAGAGTAAGAGACTGACACCCAGAGAAAGACAGAAAGTGGCTGGGGAGAGAACAGAGATCGAAAAGCAAAAACAAATCACCAGATTCTTTTCTATTAAACTAAAAAAAACGAATGCATTCTGAATATATTCAGTTTGTAAATTGGATCAAATGTTTCGAGTGGACTAGCTACATGAGATGAGATTTTTACAGTCTGCGGTTGATTAGGATGAACAGACAGACCGGAGAAGCTGAGTTCAAGGTCGTATCTGGGTTGTATGTCGCTACTCTCAATTTGTCAGCTGGGAATAGACGTCAATAGAAGGTTAACTCTGTACATGTTAATTCCTCCATCACTCCCTTTTGTGTCCAGCCCCTCTCCTCCTTTGTATCTGCCCTATTGCTCTTTCTCACTCTGCCTTCTTCCTCTTTAATTAGAGGTATGGGACAGATTACAGAAGTGATCGATGGGCAGTTCCTCCATCTGGGTGCTGGTTCATGCAGGCATGCTCACAGAGTACAGGCACAGATGTAGACATCACATGTATGTGTGTGATTGTGTGTGCTTATGCACATTGTCATTTGTTGTCAGTGGATCTATCTTAAGCATACTGAGTGTTTTTTTTTTCATCCTGCTTTCCCTGACCGCCAATTAGACTTCGAAAGCCGGATGACGGGTTTGGGCTTCTCACATTTGTGGCTACATCTGCTTAATTACTATGTATTACTCACACTATAACAGACCAGGCCATGTGTGAGTATACTCCTACACACACAGGCACACAAACCACACTCATCCAGCTAATGGACCAGCCTGTCTCTGCTTTTGCTGGGCTTATATTTCACCTCAGAGAGGGAGGGAGCACAGCCAACAGGTCCATTACTGAGAGAGAGAGAGAGAGAGAGAGAGAGAGAGAGAGAGAGAGAGAGAGAGAGAGAGAGAGAGAGATAGGGATTGTGATGAGGGGAGGAAAAAATAAAGAGAGGGGCGGGGATACGGCTGCAGGCGTACTGCGGCAGCAGTAGAGCGGCATGACGTGATAGAGGAATGGAATGACAGACACACACACACAAATACACATGCTCGCAGCTCGGAGGCCCGCCAGGCAAAAGTAGACAGAAGCAAAGGCAGGGACTGAGCCAGACGCACTCAGCAGCATACAGATCGGACGCAAACTCACTTGCTGCTTTGTATCCTGATGCTTGCAGGGGGTGAGTGTAGCCTTGTGATGATTTTTAATTGGTTCATATTTGCATTTGTTTACGTGACTGTTCTCCACTTGTTTGTTTGTGGGGATCTGTGTTCTCTCATTTGTGTAAATGTAACTACGAAGGCAAGTTTCTGCAAACAGATAAATGCTCGGTATTTTAGAGGATGATGGTGATGTTCACAGTGATGTGACAATCAGCTGCGTAACAGGGGCATGGCGGTAGAGTGGAAGTGAGAGGTTAACAGAAAGAAAGGCAGAGCTTAAGTGGGATGAAAAGAGGGGGATGATAGAGGTCGGGGTGTATCGCAACCAGGGGGTGACATGATGCGATCCGTCTGAGTCAGCATTGTAGGGGCTGTATGACTCAGTGCAGCATGCACAGCATCCATACTGTAGTGTGTGTCCATTATAGAAAGATCAGTCCAGAGTGTTGGACGATGTGGAGAAGAGTTGTAATAGTGAATCAGAATGGAGGGAAAACTGTCTGTGCACACATGGTAATGTTTATGTGGTTGGTAGTCTGATTACACTCTGTCCTGTTTAGTTTGTGTGGGGGCTTGTGTTTGTCTGTCTTTGCTTCTATAATGAGTGGACGTGTGTGGCTGACATGTCTCTTTTTTCCAAGGTTCTGAGTGACTTAAACTTTCTCTGTACAAATCTTGAGACTCCTCAGCCGATGACTTCTCCATGTGGTTGTACTATGTTGCATTTAAAACCTTCTAACAAACATTTTTACAGTACCGCGTGCCTGTGCAGTTGACAATCTGGACTACTTTTGACTACTAGGTTTTTAGATGACTTAAATGCTATTTTGTGGCATTGTTGAGGATGACAGAATATGGGTCATTGTGGGTCATGTAAGCCAAGTAAATTTCCATTTGAGCTACTGACTCATGATAACATAAACAGTCATCAGTTCATTGTTCAAACAGACATTTTGCATGTGTGTGTGTGTGTGTGTGTGTGTGTGTGTGGGTGTGGGTGTGTGTGTGTGTGTGTGTGTGTGTGTGTGTGTGAAATGACGTTTTCTGCCAAAAGATGAGAACACTGATTTAATCAAAAAAAGTGACTTTGAAAATGAGTCACCTCGGTACGTGCACCCCTGATTGGCTGAAAATGTTCCTGTTTGTCACAGCTTCCTGCCTCGATGAATGGTGAGGCGCTGCGGACCAATGGGAGGGCGGTGGTGAGGATGCAACAGTGATCCAGGAAAAAACAGCCCATTGTTCCTGGGACGTTGGAGAAGTGTGACCTCCCTCCTGCCGGCTCTAGCTGCTCGGCGTAACGGCACACCGAAGGACCCAATACCCCACTGTCAGGTAAGACACTCCTGTGAGACAGTAGATCTGGCACATGCCATAATTAGCAGTTTATGAGCTTTAGATGTAGTTATTTTTATTCTGCTGCGACTTTCTTCTAAGAAAACTGTGACTTTCCAGGAAATCATATTGAGTGTTTTTTGCACCACTGGGTGACATTAGAATATTGTAAAATGATTTATGACAGCACATTATCGCTGTTGTTTTGGTTGTTGTCATTATGGAGGTAATTACATTCATTTATTGTAGACTCTCCAGACTGGGTGACACACACAAACACACAGGCTCTGCTAATGTCCTTGAGTTCACAGAGAAGCCTGTGTTACCACCTCATTTATTGATTTTGTGATGAGTCAGAGGGTTTTCATCATAGGGATGGGGCTGTGTATGTGAGAGTGAGAGGGTATGCATGCTTCTTTGATCAGAAGTACAGTAACTCAGTTCAGACTGAGTGTGTCATGGGACAGAGGAGCTAAAATGGTGTAATGTGATTTTGAAGTTAAAAGCCAACATCTAATGCCAGCTGCCACGCTATCCTTTTTTCTCCTTGCAGGAAGTACATACCTGACCTGTCATGTATGACTGTGGGGAAATGTGTTCTTAACTGTCTCATGTTGTTCATCTCCTGACTATGTGGAGATAGATAATTAGACAGAATAGAAGATGATTGAAGGAAGAAGAGTCTCTGCTGATGCTGTTGCACATAATATCCAGCAGATGTCAGTACCATCCTTGCAGAATAAGTGAGAGGACTGGTGAAATGCTCTGTAATAGCATTCTTCCACACATTGGCTCAGTCAAATCCAACAAAAAACTAAAAATATGTGTCGTCTAAAACTGCTCTTAGTTTTGACTTCTTTCTGCTTAAATACAACATAAGTAAGATCTATATCTATGAATGTCACAGAAACACTATTGCACATAATATAATTAGTCAAGAGGCTCATATATGGAGCTTTAAGCAAATAGCTACTTCAGATCGATTAGCCGTTCGATTCATTTCTTGATTCATCGTTTAACTCGTTTTTAAAGCAAAAATGCCAGAAAATCTCCGGTTTCAGTTTCTAAAAATGCTGCTGTTTTCTGGTATATATGATACCATACCATGGTAAATGTAATATCTTTGAACTTATTGGACTGGCTAGTCAATACTGTCAATTTGAAGATATCAGCTTGGACTTCAGGGAACTGTCATTAGTTCTACTATTTCATGACCTTTTGTGGAAACTGTTAGCTGCAGCACTAACTACTAAACTATTTTTCCAAACCCTAAGACCAAAAAGTGTGTATTTAAACACTTTGTATACACTTTCTTTATTTAAACACATTTCTGTAGGCAAGTCACAAGCAGTTAGACCTAAAGTGTCAACCAACAAACAATGTAACTATTGTAAATGCACTTATGTAACAGAATGATACAGAACGATCTTGTCTTTAAAGCCGGTATGCAGTCTGAACACATGACATAGAGAACATACCCAACACATTTAACAAAGATCACCTTATGTGTCAGGGAATCAGGGAATTTTCACTGGCTTACAGCTGTTGGTTTCAGTCAGCAGAAATGTCTTATTGTTTTTCTCTGATTACTTTCTGAGTATATACACACACAGACATCCCCACCAACAGCTGATACCCGCGGTATGTCCTTACGTGGGCTGCAGTAGTACTGGGATGACCCCAGTGTATCCCCAGGGAATAGCCAATTTCCATACAGATAAACACAAAGCCAGACTGCACCTGTGCTTCTGGAAATCCTAGCAGGAATTGTATCAGACTGAAATTCTGATGCTTATTAGTGACTTGGCCTCCCAAGAGAAAGTAGGAGAAAAAAGAGACAGAGAGAAACAGAGATGGGGGGATACGGGGAAGAGGAGGAGGAGGAGGAGGAGGAGGAGGAAGAAGAAGAATTTGGGGAGAGAAATGAGAGGAAAGCAGGATGGATGATAACATCTGTCTCTGTTTACCTACTGCTGCATCATTGCTACTATATGCTGCTGTGCAGGTTTTTATTAGCACTGAGTCAACTATGATAGAGCACCCATCCTTGGCAACATTTTCTGTGTCAGTGTGTCGGATATTATAAGTAGGTGAAAGGGAGGTCTCCTACAGAGGAGCTAACCTTTCCTGTGTACACTAAAATGTTATTTCTGGGTATGTGTGTGAGTTTATGAGCTGAAGCAGTCAACCCCTTTTCTCCTGCTGGGAAAATGTGTGTGTGTTTGTGTGATCCACATTATGCGATTAAATGCGCTGTTAAATAATCCAACATTTTATCCTCGTGACTTTGATGGCTTAATTTGACACATCTCTGCTTTACTAAAGACAGCTTCCCAAGAAATCTTCTGGCAGCTAAATTTCTGCTATTTAAGAAAGGGCAAGTAGGGTTAAGCGTTAAATCTGCGTATTTGTGAGTATGTGTATAATTATAATAATGAGATCTATTTGTACTGAACTGTTTCAAAGAAAAAGTGCTGTACAGGAAGTAAAAAGTAAGACAGACAATGTGCATGTGTATGTGTTGAACGTGTGAGCCGAGCAGTTGTTGACCTTCTTCTGTGCGTCTGAACAGCGACAGCAACATGATTTGTTCACTTTGTTAAGTGAGACGGTTATAGGTCTAACTGAAGCATTCACAGTTAAAATCTCAGAATGTTTTCTTTGTGTAGACAGACTTTTAAAAAAAACATATATGCAGGCATTTTCACAAAGAAATTGGGACAGCATAATAAATCTGAACTGTTGAGATATTGTTTTCATGTTGAAATTAATAAGTTAGATCTTTCCAAAAACTCATGTGAGATTCTGGCATTTTGTGGGGATAGCAGAGTAATTTATCTGTTTCTCTCAACTGCTGTAATCCTTCTCACTCTACACTTGCTGTTTCCTCCCTTTTCCCCTCCCTCCCCACCTGTCCTCCAGCTTCACAGCCTCCCCGTCCTCTTTCCCTTCAGCAGAGCAGCACAAGGTAGTTAAATTATGTGACGTTACATGAAATGTGTCACTTGACCAACATTCACTGTGGTTAGTGTGGAACAGAAGGGCGCACAGAATATCAAGCTTGCTTTTAGAGTTTCTAGGAGGGCTCTGTGTTTCTGAGAGGGCAACAGAAACTGAATATCTGGAATCAAAGCAAATCAGGTGAGGATGATCCCATACCTCCTCTGAAGCTGTAATGTGTAAGAGAGCAGCAGTGTGTTTGGGTGACTGTCGGAGTCTGTGTGATTGAATTCATTATGTGGAGAAAATCAGTTATGTGAGAACATAACGCTCTAAAAGCAGCTGGTAGAAGTCGCTGTGAGCATGTGTCTGTGCGTGTGTGTGAAGCTGTGTTAGTGTTTTGAACTCCCAGCAGGCAAATTTGATTGCGCAGACACTCCTGCCTCTCTGAAAATAAGCTCAACTCGTGGTTTACCATGACACAGTTTGTCATATGTGCTTGACTCACATGCTCACATACCATGGATGTTTAACTTCGAGAACAACAAATTGTAGTTTACCTGATTAGATTAAACTTTAGATTAGATTTTAACACAGTGTAATAAACCTAAAAATGGAAAAACAAACTTTTTTGTGGAGGGGTGGTTGGAGGGTGGGGGGCTTTTGTGACTCATATTGTTGCTGTGGACACTAACATCAGTGTTCATCTTTTGAACTAATTATAATTGTCTCTGTCCTGTGTTTCTCCATGTAGACCAGTATGAGTGGGGGTATCAATGTGAAGTCGCCCCCCCGGGCTCCTCCCTCATCAGGAATCCCCCTCCCACACAGCCTGTTGCCTTCCTCCCCCAAAGCAGACACTCGCCGCCGGTCTGACCTGCCCAGGCCCTTAACACAGACCCCTAAACACACACCCACACACACACCCACCCGCACACCCACGCACACACCCACGCACACACCCACGCACTCTCCTTCACTATGTCCACGGAGCTCCAGCATCCCTGGGCTGTCCTCCAGGGACCTGACGAGAGACCCCAGCCTAAAAAGTCAGCTCTTCAAACGGATGGGAGCTTTACCTGCTCCCCAGGTGTCACGCTCTGCCTACAACAGCCCAATAACCCAGCGAAGGATACCACCGCCTCACTCCAAGGATACGCTGGATCTGGGAAAATCCAACCTGCCTCACGTCCCCTCACAGCTTCCACATGACGGCAATCGCAACAGGAACACTTTCACCAATAAGAACCAAACATGGGGAACCAGCAACCTGCGTCCACCACTCCACTTCAGAAGAGGAGACAACTCCAACACTGTATCCCAGGCAACGAGTGAGGTCGTGCCACAAAGAGAGGAACAGCCTCCAGAAAACCTTCCAGCCCAGTCTACAATGGTGAACAATGGTAACCTCCGCTCTTTCGCTCAGATGAGCTACGATGTCATCAGAGGTCACAGTGGCTCCACCAGCCAATCAGACGAGGAGATGGGGACTCCTGAGGACAGCAGCCCGGCCTCCTCTCCTGGTCCCCTGCCGCTGCCACCAATCACATTCACCATGCCAGTAATGTCAAAGGTGGCTGTTGTTATGCACGATCAAATCCTAGACAAAGAGGCTGAATCTGAAGAGACTCACACACCCAGAGTCAACATGGCTACTGTGGCTCCCTTCAGCTACAGGTAAGCGGTCTGTACCCCACACACACACACACACACACACACACACACACACACATACGATCATGAGCCCCCAATTACTGACACATATTGTAAAACCATTCTCTTGTCATTATCATATGATCACTCTCTAGCACTTTATGATCCCCCTCTCTACTGACACACACTCACACACACACACACACACACACACACACACACACACTTTGAGTCCCGCTATAGTTACTAAAAGCCAGCCCTAGAGGCCTGTTGTGGCCCTTTCATTCTAATTCTTCTGTATCTTTTCCAGCAATACGTGTGTGCAAGGATACACACATACATATACACACACTGTGTTTTCTGGGGCAGAGCTGATTGTTAAAGTGTCCTCTTGACAGCCTCTGGGCTGACTCAGTGTATTGTTCTCTCTCACACACACATAGTCTCTCACGATGTGGGATAAAAACAAGAAAGAGTGATTTTGTAAGTAAAGAAATGCAGTGTTACTGTGTCTGATGTGTGGTGTTGAGTGGTGTGTGGTGTTTTACTTAAATGAATCAATCTGTGAAGAATTCATCTCTCAAAGCAGAATCTCTGAATGCACAATATACTCTATACATTATGAAGTAAAAAAAATAAAACATCAAGACAAGAACTTCAGTTCTTTTATTATACCTTTATAATGATGAAATTATCCTCAGTGCTTTGTTCATTATCAGTGATTTTCTGTTGCTTTGATTTGCATTTATGGAAGTCAGGGTTACACACATTGTGTGTTTGATTGTAATCAGTGATATTGAAGTGATTTGCATGTACAGCAACAGATGTGTGATGGCTGTGTCCATGATGTTCTTACAGGGTGCGAGTGCAGGAGAGCGATTTTTCACTGGATGAACTGAGTGACTGCTCATCTGGATCCATAGAAGTCTGTTGTGATGACCTAACACCAGGTTAGAACCACTGTCACACACACACACACACACACACACACACACACACACACGCACACAGACACACACTGACACTCAGGTAAGTAGTCAAACATAGATTATCCAAACTTCCACATCTTTTTTGCACAATACACATCACTCTTCCTTTCTCTCTTTTTCTTTTGCTCAACTAAACGTAGTCTAGATCTGTCTGCCCAGTTAGCATCAGGGCGCTGAGAGGCCAAGAGCCCCGTTGGCAGGTACGGATGCCTACTTTCTGACAGACACATTTACTGTGAAAGAGCCGTAAATGGCGTCAGACAAGACATGCCAACGGTCAACCTTTGGGTCTCATTGTGGAACCTGAATAGACTCAGTGAAGACTAAGGGACAACCATTCTTTGTCCAAATGTCTCTGTCACGGTCCTACTCATGAGGCCTCAAGAGGGAGAAACTGTCATTGGAACTTTTCACTGTTTCATAATGTTTTATGGACTACCTGAATAGTCATTTAATCAAAGAAAATAATTGACAGATTAATCAATATAATTGTTGTAATTGTTACATTTTTCCTCAAATATTTGCCATATTTTAAATACTTTGTATACACTTTTTATATTTAAGCTAATTTCTGTAGGCAGACAAGTCACTAGCAGTTAGACCTAAAGCGTCAACAACCAAAAAGCCTGTATGCAGCCTGAACACATGTAACAGAAAACATACCCAACACATAGAACAAACATTGGGAATCAGGGAATCATTCAAATCAAAAAATGTTCAGGCTTACAGCTGTTGGTTTCAGTCAGTCTCGTTTTTTCTTTTTTTTCTCTGATTACTTTGTGCGTATATATACACAGACATTCCCACCACCAGCTGAGCCTTGGTCTTTATGTGGGCTGCAGTAGGCTTGGAGTTAGGTGGTGTCTCAGCCTGGGGCTCTGCTGACTACAGTGGTTCCCGGATGAAGAGATGGGAAAGAGAGATGGGCTCAGGATGCTAATATGAAGGAAGATGACAGGGGTGATGTGGGTCAGTAATGGGATGAAATGGGGCACTCACTGCCAGGGAGCATTATATGCACATTGATTTCAGCTTCATCCAAGAGCTGTCGAGGAGTTTGAACTCTTCTTTCCCTCACGCTTTATCTCCATCTCTCTCTCTCTCTTGCACTTCCTCCTCTCCAGCTTCATTGACCTAAAAAGTCACAGTCCCAGCATGACCCCCTACTCATATTTCTGAGTAATGGTTTGCTCTGCACCCGCAGCTATAGTCATACATTGTCGTGGTCAGGCCAACATCTCTCCTAGCTTTTACACATCTGACAGAATATGTACAGCGTAGTCAGAAAGTATCAGGACAGTTTTATGTTTGGCAGTAATCCTACACATTAAATTTAAAATGACTGTGGGTCTGCAGTGCTAAATTTCAAGTTAAGGTTGGAAGAGGGTCTTCCCATCCCTATTGGGTGAATGCTGTTTAAATCATCACCTTTTTATGTACATGGTCCCCAGTGTTAGGAACAATGTTGCAGGACAGTGATCTTAAACATTCAGACAAGATCAAAGGCCAAATATTACTTTTCTGTCTGTTAAGGTTGCTTAAACTTAATGAAATGTATAAATGTATGTATGTATAAAGGGTTACAGTATACACTGAATCTGTAGTGGATGTACAAACGCAATGTTTTAGTCATGCTAGTGGCTGTGTTGGTTAATAAACTGGTTTATGATCAAATATCTGCAAAACTAACGACATTTCTATCAGGCTCAGTTTTCTGCTTTGTTTAAGGCTAGTTAGCATATTTTAGCGAGTAGGTAATACAATTTACTGAGATACATTTAGCAACATTTTGTTTTTTTATTTGCTTTTATTGTAGCAGCAAAATCTCTGGAACTTAAGCGTCAGAGAGTCAGCTTGGACAGAAAAAATGAAGGAGAGAGCTCTGCATCTCCCCTTTTCTTCTTTCTGAGAGAATGATGATACAGAAAACAGAGTATAAAAACAGAGATAAAATGTGCATCTAATACAATAATAGTATTATTTTGAACATATATATTATGCCGCAAACACTTAGTTTAACTTTAAAGCTCTCTATTATATTGATCTGGCCTGTCTGAAATTGTAGCCACCAGAATAGAGCTGTTTGCAAATAAAACCTTTTAAAGGCTTTTTTGAGGTTTTAACCAGCTGGTTGTGGAAAGGGGGGGTGGCATCTCATGGTGGACCAGCCCCAGTCTTTAAAGGCCTGGCTGTCTTGGGACTATGGTTGTGGCCTTGTAATTGGTCCCTAGAAGGCGTTAGAAACAGAACTAAATTGTCTTAGACTCCTCTGAAGCTGCATTTACATGGAGGGTGGACTGACACCATAATAACTGTAATTTAGGGAGCGGAGGAAGGGAGGGAAACTGGGAGGAAAGCAAAGTTTGGAGGGAAGGAAAGGAGAAGAGTGAGAAGGGTGAGAGATGAAAAGAGGAGACCTGATAAGGTCAGCGGGGTGATGGATTTTGTTTTGTGTAAGAAGGAAAGAGAACAAACAGAAAATGTGTGCACAATAAGATGACAGATGCTCTGGTTGAACACACGACACAAGGCAAGGCAACGTGATGTGATTTGGTTCTGGTTGTCTTTATTGACTATGGTAAGAGTGGTTTTCCACAAATTGAATGTTTTCCATATGCCCACATTAGATTGCATCTGCAGTAACATAATCTGTTCTTACGTCTATTCAAGACCCTAATGAAGACCTGAACATTCAATGTGACTGTAGCACCATGTGGTCTTTCAATTAGACCACAGACCTCCTGACCTTGTCGCTCTCTGGAGAGGTGTACTTGAGCATGCGTTCATGTCCGAGCATGTGTGTGTATGTGTGCTGATGTATGCATGTGTGACAGTACACAGATGGTGTTTGAAAGATAAATGTGATGTGGACTGCGTATCATTTTTCATCTCCCAGTGAGGGTATGGCCTGATATTCCCTACGGACACTCTCAAAGTCCGTCAGCTCTCTCTCGCTCTCTCTCTCTCTCTCTCTGTATCCCCCCCTCTCTCTGTCTGTCACACACACACACACACACACACACACACACACACACACACACACACACACACACTTACACAAACTATACAAATGCTTCCAGGAGGTTATGATTTTCATCTGGTCTGAGAACTCTGGGATATGAAACAAGGATATGAAACACTGTACGGTATCCCACACCCAGATAGAAAACAAGAAGAACTGTACTTTCCAAGTGTGGGATTGACAAATGTTCCTTTGAAACAGTCACACATTCTGGAGCAGAGATTTCATGATGTGTTTCTCAAGGTGAGCCAAAAATTTAATTTAGTTGCAATGAGCCAACTTGCATTGTGTTATACTGAATTACATAATGACCCTAGTTCTCTTAATTTAGTCTTAATATAATAATAAATCCTACTTTCGTAATTGAAACTGTTTTAGAGAGGTGTTGTATGAACTTTATCGTCATTTTGGTGGCACACACATAGTCAGTTTGTGATGCTGTTGTACCGGAATTTGTTATACCGACGGGTGTTTCTATTATTTTGTCTACCTCATTTATATCAGTGAGGGACGCTAAGTAGCATAAAAATCTCTCCGTATAATGCTGTAAAGTTCAAAAGTACCTCACAAACAACAAGTGTATTTTTCTCTTTGTGTGTAGTGTTGTAAGAGAGCCTTACACATTACTATTTAATTTTTGTGGAAAATTAAAGTAAGGAAATTTCATGATACAAACTGATCGATGACAACAATCAGTGTAGAAATAACTGAGAGCTGATGTGTTTATTTTGCAGAAGAATATGAAGCTGAATTCAGTTGCAGTGAGGAAAAGCAACATTTATTGTATTTTCAAATTCTTAGTCAAATGGTTTGTCCTATTGCAGAGCAATGACATAATTTGTTTTAATTAATTTGATTGTATCAAATCAGTCACAAGTATGTCATAATGTATTCTATTTTGTAGTTTTGATTGTAATATTGGCAAAAATAAGGGCGTAAAAATGGCACAGAGAGAATTTGGCACATTTTAAAGCCAGTGGAAAGGCCTGTAAAGGTAGTAGTTTTTTTTTTTTTTTTTTAAGTCTTCGCTTATTCTACACTCAACACTATTACATACTGGATGTGATTAACAGTGAGTATACAACTGGAATATACTTAAAGGATTAATGTATTTTGGGAGCCCTTAGAGAAAGAGCCTCCCTCGAGAAACACATTTTTATAATGATTCACTTTTAGGATAGTCAGCAAATCTTTAGTAATGAAGGTATGAAATCAGCTTGCAGTTTATAAATTTTATGCTCACCATTTACTTAATGCCCCTGGACAGTCTAGTGAATAGCATTTTCATAACCCCAGCTGCATCTACTCTTAGACAGTGCATAATCCTCTTTGGCCAATCTAATCAGAGAGACATATGCCGAGTTGGCCTTGGACAGTGATGAGTGGTTTAGTAGCTTTGGGAAGATGATCAGACATAAGCGTGGACTAGATTATGTCCTCGCTTATCACCAGGACCGAGGCAGTAATCACTATTTAGGGTTTAATGTCGTGCCCTACTCTATATTTGATCTTAACTTTGACCTGTCAAGAGTTGTGCAGTCTGATGCCGGGACAGCTGGAGGGATTTATGTTTAGATTAAGTTGTGAGTTTGATAGTGAAGACATCACATGAGTGGGAAGTGTGTTAAACGTACACATGAATGCGCATTATCCATACATGAACAGAAAGGCTCAAATGCATATACATTATGCATAAATGAAAGTGAAAAAATTCACGCATTCTCCTCCTCATTCTTGAGTCACACAATGAGTCATCAACCCGTTGTATGTCAAAGCACCAACACAGAGCTGCCAACTCCTCCTGTGTCTTCCTCCTCCTTATCTCCACCCAAGGACATTTCCTTACAATGCATGAGGCTCACAGTAATGTCTGCGGTAGATAGAGCGACGGGATAAAGGAGGGGAGAAAGCAGGGAGAAGGGTGAATTGAGGAATGGGTGAATGACTGCACACACTCAAGATCCTGTTTTGACCTCTGGGGTGACTCCCAACCCAGGGAGTCGAGTTATGGAGTCAGTCATGTGTGTAACATCCCCAACTCTCTGTGGGACCACACACACCCACACACACAGGAATGGAGTCACAAAGACATCTATCTGTCAAATTAATTACCCATGGAGAATCAAGCACACACTCGAATATGAGCACATACTTCTAGGGTGAAGATTCCTGATGTTAATTGCTTCATGTTCTCCTCATGTATCTTCATGCTTTACATTTGTATTTACATATTACTATATATCCTACTTTACTGTAGCGAGTGCAGTTTCCTACCGACAGAAGCACGAATTATTAAAAACAAGTGAACACGCTCACACATGCTGATGATATCCATCTCTGCTATACTGTATGCACACCACGCCGTAACTAGGTAACCAGCCTCTGCAGCACAGCATTGTGGGATACCCCTGGGAAGTGTGCTGAGAATGTCAACACTGTGAGGGAGCGTCTACAAAGAGCGGTACATTTTAAAACACACACAAATTCATTTGTTTCCCGTGCCTCATTCTCCCGGATGGCAGTATGGTGTTTTTCAGCGCTCAGCTGTGTGTGATTCATGATGAGTGTGTGACATTCCCCCCCGGGAGAGAATGGTGTTTTTGTTGGATTAACATTTGTGCCTCCGGAATCAGGAGTTAACATGAGTGATAAACTCATATTATTACCATGGATAGCCTTTAAGTTGCTGAATTGCCCAAATGCTTAAGCCAGTGACTCATGGTGTGCATCATCAGCACTGAATGAGACCACCAAATAGGTGTCACTGAAAATACTCCTTCTCTCATTCACACATACATTTGTGACTCAGACTAGGAAGCCACACACTGTATGGATCACATTTGCCTTCTCAGTTTTTTTGTGCGTAAACAGGACATTAATAGACATGTTATTGTGTTGGTGCAGTACCGGCGTGTGTGTGACTGTGAGCGGTCCCTTGTGTATGTGTCACTGTCTGGTATTCATCCCTGTGTCCTGTGGACCCTATGCGTTAGCGTGTTAGCGGACATAAGCAAACGTAGCAGGAGTGGTGAGGCGGTGAGGCAGGATATCCTCTCTCTGTCTTACAGGCTTCCTCTGCTCCTCTGGCACACATACAAAGATCCTTCCTCCTCCTCCTCCTCCTCCTCCTCCTCTCACTTTGCTCATTGCCTTGTTTTCTGCGTTATAATTTTGCATTCTTAGATTCTTTCTCCTTTTTCCTCACCAGTAGCATCCAGCAGACTTCTTTCACCGTGTCTGCTCTGTCCTCTTCTGACTCGCTCGTGTTTTTCTTCATCTTCTATTCTGAGTCACACTCACTTTCGTCATTTTCTTCTCACTTCTACACCCCGTTCACGCTTGTCTCATCTTTAGAACAATTTTTTTTTCTTGTACTAGACACAAAAAAGGCAAAACAAGAGGAACCAAGAGGGAGTGGGTGACGACAGTGAGTGGGTGAAAGTGAGAACGCATCCCATCTGCTTAGTCGAATGGGAGCCGTTCCTCTTAAAGTTTGAGGCACTCTCATACAATTGGTTGCAAAGCAGCATTTCTGTCCTCTTCTCTTGCAGTACTTTTCCTTTCAAGCCTTGGTGACCTTGTGTAACCTTGTAAACATCCATATAATGCATCACACAGTGTCTGTGTGTGTGTGTGTGTGTGTGTGTGTGTGTGTGTGTGTGTGTGTGTCCTATTGGCTAGTTCACATGACTGCTCTGTAGAAATATAGTGGCGAATCTGTTCCTAACTGCTTAGAGATGCTAGGGCAAATATACTCATGCAAAGTACAGAGACATGCTGCCGCTTTCTGCCCGTCAGTCGGTCTGTCTGTCTGTCCGTCTGTCTGTCGCTCTTCTATTTTCAATCTAGCCATTCATCCCTGTATCTCTGTCTACCTGTCTCTCTTACCTTCACTTACCTTTGGTTAAAAGTGTCTTTATGTGTGTATGGAACTGTTTCCCCTCATCGTCGTAGCAAATTTCCCATGGCTTCAGCCACTGTGGTCAGCCCACAAACACATTCACACACACACAAACACACGCACTTCTGTGACGTACTGAATGTGTGAGTCTGCTATGCGATGAATGTGTAGACTAATAGTGAGCACTGGCACTCATCAAAACTGCTAGCTTCTCTGATGTCAGGCCAGATTGCTCAGGTCGGTCAGACACCCTGCATAGACAGCATGCTCTGTGTGTGTGTGTGTGTGTGTGTGTGTGTGTGTGTGTGTGTGTGTGTGGCGAGAGAGAAACAGAGAGAGAATATATGTTTACATCAGCCATATATTAAAGTGATTAGACTGTGGAGCCAGAGAGACGAGTACTAGAACAAACAAGTGGCTGTGTGCTGCCAGCACACACTTTACCTGTGTGTGTACGTGCTTTCAAGAGCACTGACTCGTGTCTTTGCACGTACATTTGTGCGCCACACAGACCTGCCTTGTACGTGGTCACCCTCGTTTGACTAACCTTAATCCCTCATCAGGGAGGTATAAGAGCTGATGTACAGCGCCTATTAGCCTTAAATTACATCTCTTACCCCCCTACTGGCCTGCTACCAGCCCCCAGAGCCCCCATAACTGTCACCACACAGCTCTGGCCTCAGTGTGGCATAACCACCTCAACATTGGCCCTTTATTAAAGCTAGCAGCTTCTAATTGATGGCTTTGGCCTTTACACAATAAAACAGCCAATGTATGTCTGTGTTTTGTCTGCTACTGAGCCCCTGTATTACACACACTCAGTCAAGGCCAGATGGATGTTAGGTAGTTGGGAAGTGTGCTGTGCATGTTAATGCGTGTACCTTAATGCGTGTCGTTGTCATTTTTGGGGTCAGTTGGAGCCAGTTTGGGTACTGTTGAAAAATTAGCAGTTTTTTTTAAGGTACCTCTAACATTGAGTGTGGAATGCGAGCAAACAAGACATTGCTTGTTTTTACTCTGGTTGAAGTGTCAACCAGTTTATGCAAATGTAACCGAAAAACGGGCATTAGCCAAATAGCCTGCTTGTTTGAATACTGCTCCTAACAGTTTGAGACCTGATATCATCACAGCTGCAGGCATTGCTGCTTGCATACAAGAGAAAGTGAAGTGCACTAACGGTAATACACCCAGAGGATAAACACTCCACCAGTTAAGCTACAAGAACTTTATGCAGACAGGATGCATTAATACACAAAAACAAATTATATCGCAAGTAGCTGTATTGATTGTTAATGTGTAATGGTTGACTCAAAGTTCATTATGTGCCATCACAAGTACCTCTAATGGAAATAAAGACAGATGAGAATTGACGACATCATACTATTTCTCTCTCTCTGTTAATGTCCCTCTCTTATCGGACCTCTGTGTGCTAGGTAGGATTACAGGAATAGAGCCTGTAGGTATTTGAAGCAAGGGATCCTGGTCAAACATGGAGATGATGTGGGAGTGAAACAAAGGAACAATAATGACAATGAAGAAGACTCTTGAGTTCCTCCGGTGTCCTCTGTTGATTGAGATGGGATGTCCAGAGCGATGAGATGACGTAGCCGAACGTGCCAGAGCTAACCGAGTCCCTGGATGAGAGCTTTGGCTTCTTCTGAGCCTGTCTCATCAATGTGACACACTCGTAGAGACAAACCCACACACACACACATGCAGGGGAAGATAGACAAAAATATAGACACCAACACTCATTCACACACCCACACATGCACACGTGTGCTAGTTTTAAACCACTAATCACGCTGAGATATGGATGAGACTGTGATGAATCTATACCCTACAAACTTAATGGCCTGTGCCTCTATATTAACTATAAGGGGGGATGGGTGATGTACTGTAGGTGTGAAGGAAGGAAGGAAAGGAAGGGAGGAAATGAGAAAAGAGTGATGGAGATGAGTGGAGAGGTAATAACATACAGGTGGAGTGTGTGTGATGATCATTTGAAGTATGGTGGCTACTAATTGAAGCATAATTAGTGACTGACCTATGTCATTGTGTATTAGGGACTAGTAAATGTGTGTCCTGCTCTCCTCTCCTAAGCTGATCCTGCAGTCACGGCTGTTTTTCAGATAATTTGAATCAGCTTAATCATGGGTGGGCCTCTCGTGATTAGGGCGCATAAGAAAATCTGAATGTGAATGGATGAATAGAGCAGCTAATGTGATTATGAGTGATTGAATGTGCATGTTTGTGCGTGCAGGGGGTCTTTATTCCGGCTCCAATATTTGGCATCTAGATTCATTTGAGTCACGTGCAGCTGAGATCAATATAAATTTCTTTGTTTCTTTCTGTCTTTCTTTTCTGTCTCGCTTGGCTATTGTTTTTCTTTTTGTCTTTTCTTTTTTCTGTCTTTCTTTCTTTCTTTCCTCACTGGTGTGCAGCATAACACAGCATCTGCGGTATGTGTTTGAGAGAGAGAGAGAGAGAGAGAGAGAGAGAGAGAGAGAGGATTGGCGGGTGAATCAGCCAGTGGCAGGAGAGAGAGCGAGAGACAACAAGAAAGGAGGGAAGGATAGAGGAGGAAGAAGGAGAGGGAGGGTGAATGAGCCAGCGGGGGTAGAGTGAGCAAACCAGCGAGTTGAGGAGAGGTAGAGGGAGGAGAGAAAGAGGAGGAGGGGGATGTTGCTGCTGCTGCTGCGACTGTTTCTCTGTGTCAGTCGGCTGCTGCTTGCCTGGCAAGCAGGAGGGAATACAGAGCGAGCGAGAAGCAGAGAGGGAGACAGAGAAAGAGGCTGGTCAGAGCTGTATTTATTCTAGCAGTGAGCCACAGACACGCTGTGAGGAAGTGGATTTAGGCACTGGACACAGATCTGCACATCCATGGATTACCAGCAGTGGGTAAGGGTGACTGCTACTGCCACTCTACTAACCCACTCATCATTTTCAACAGAGGGGTGAACCCACAGTCTCCCACAGCGGGGAGTCTGGCTCAGTCTGGACCCACTGGAGACAGAGAGGCATAGAGGGAGCACAAACCAGACAGACCAGACAGTCTTGCCGTTTTTACACCTTTTCTTCTCCTCTTTTCTCCCTCCATTTATTCTGTCTGCTTGTGTGTATTTCAGATTGTGTCACTGATGCTGTTGCTTGGCTCTCTGCAGGAGGGATGTTGGAGGCTAATGTGGCTAACATTAGCATGACGGCTAAGCCCAGAGAGCTGGACCTGAGGTCTGCTGCTGTCTCCTGCCAGGAAACTTCAGCCCAGGCCATGGCCTCTAGGAAGACCTCAGCCAAGCCCTCCACTCTGCCCCAGGGACCTCCACGTCCCTCTGGGTCAGAGCTCAAGGTCTACCGGCCCACATCTGGAGCTATCCCTATCCCAGTCCCCAATCCAGCCAGGCTCCGCAAGCAGCGATCACTTAGCAACTTGTGTGTGCTCACGGATGCAGAGAAGAAGCTGCACCTTTACCAATCTCCCCGCTGGAATGATGATACAGGCCGGCCCGGCACTGGCACCAACAAGCCGGGCCAGACTAAGACAGTTCAGGCTGGGGGTGGGAAACCACCACTTTCCCGGACCCTTTCAAAGTCAGAACAGTCTCTTTTCCAGGGGAAGCCCAAACCTTTCAGCTCCCCATGTGTGACTTCTAACGTGAGCAAGCCCAGTCGAATCCCTGCCCCTGGTAAACCACGGGGACCTTATGCTGAGGTCAAGCCCATCAGCAAAGCCCCTGAGGCAGGCCAGAGTGCAGACACAGACCCCGCAGACCACCCAACTAAGGCTAACTCCAATGGAGCTGGGAATACTGGGACTAATGGCAAGAAACTGGTGGAGAAGGGGAAATCTGGAGCTCTGTCAACAGAGGAGAAGAAAGAGAGGAAGGGGCAAGAGGGAGAAGATGATAAGGGCTTTCTCAAGGTGGACCCAGAATTAGTGGTGACCGTTCTGGGAGACCTGGAGCAGCTGCTCTTCAGCCAAATGCTTGGTAAGTCTGGTATTTTATCCCTATTTGGCAAGCACCTACAACACTTAGGACAGGCTACAATTGTGTCAGCAAGTTGACAACAGTTACTCATTGATTCAGATGGCATTGAATAGCGTAAAAATCCTCTCCTCTCCTCTCCTCTCCTCTGCTCTCCACACCCAATCCGTTCCCTCCAGCTCTGGCTGTAGCTCCAGCATCAACAGTGAATTTTAAATGAGTTCAGTCCCTATTGCAGCAGAGCATAATGTCAGTGTGTTTTTCTAAGTGTTTTTCACTATACCGTGGTGAGCGCTGGCAAAAATTCCCCCTGTTTACATCACTGTAGCAGTCAAATATGCTTTGTATATACGTGTAAAATTGATTTATTTCGTATGTATCTGTGTGGATACATACAGTTGGTCTCTTTGTGTGAATGTATACAAGCACTGTGTGCCCCCACGAAGCAGCTGAAGTAAGCACTTCCTGAGGGCTGACATTGTTTTGTTGTTGATTCATTAGCTAGCACGGGAGTGTTTTGTCCTGGTCTCATCTGACCCACTGCCACAGTGAGCTATATATATATTAATTCATCAAACGCCTCCCTCCTGCTTATCTCAACATATCTCTCAGTTATCCTTGTTACTGTCTCTAACTCCACATCCCTGTTGGGACAGGAGCATATTTTAAAATTAAAAGCAGTCCAGTCCTGTATGTATCTATATGTGTGGCAGTTGTGTATAATCTTCATGTTTCATGTCAACACCGCAGCCTCAGCAAGTCCTGGCTCACACCAAAATCAGCCATTCGTTAATAAAGGCCGTGTGAGTGGGACTAGTGGGGTGTGTGTTTTCAGTCGGTAAATAAAACGGCCGCATATTGAGTCAGGCTTCGGTCACAGTGGGCCACATATTTAGCCTTGCACCACTCCCTCACCCCCGCCACCCCCTCCCTCCCTTCTTCCCTCCAGCTCCATTGATCTCCGAGGGCCACTGACAGATGGTCACTATCCAACCCCCCCACCCCCGCCTCTTCCCCCTGTTACCGGGGGCAACGTGTGGGAGGAGAGGGGGGATCTGAGGGGGTGATGGCATGGGCAGGTAGTTAGCGTCCTAGCATTCACAGAAACACACTTACCCCCATGAATACACACACATCAGGGGCGAATGTACCAGGGCATATAGTATATCCAAAGTTTCAGCTAATGGTGTATTTGGGAATGATGACTGCATTTGTGACTAATAGGTCAAACCAGGGTCTAAATCTGCACCTATCATTCATTATTCATTCATACACACACACACACTCTGTCTCTGTGTGTTTTTCTCTCTCTATCTATTGCTCATTCTCTTTCTATCCCTCCCTCTCGGCAGGAGCAGATAGCATCAGAGAGTGAGGGAGATGGGGAGAGAATAGTGTAGCGGGTCATTATATCTGGCTTGATGCTAGGAAATCATTTTCTGTCCATCATCAAACCTCTCTGTGTCTTCCTCCTCTCTCCTCATTTCCTCTTTCTCTCTTCACCAGCTTGTCTCCTACAGCACAGCCCCAAATCACAGCTTGTGTGACCTTGCCCCTGTGGCCCTGTGTGTGTTTACTGTATGTGGCGTGTGTGTGTGTGTGTGTGTGTGTGTGTGTGTGTGTGTGTGTGTGTGTGTGCGTGCGTGCGTGCTTGCGTGCATGCGTGTGGTGTGTATCTGTGTTTGACCTTGTTCCTTGTTTCAGGGCTTGTTGTAATGTTACTGGCCACACCTACGTCAGGTAGGGAGGAGGGAGATAAGGATGGAAAAAACAGACAGCGAAAGTAGAGGAAGGAACAGGCAGGGTAAGAATTGAGATTTATGGGAGAGAAGTAAAAGGGCATAGGGAGATAAATGAGAGAGAAGGAGAGAGAGAGAGAGTCACTGGGGTAAAATAATGGTAATAGCCGATGACCTAAATTTCTACCTGGCATCCCAAGTGACCGAGTGTTGCTTTGGGTCATTACAGTCTGAGTCTACCACAACCTGCCTGAGGTTTGTCATAAAAACCACAGCAGGTGTGTGTAGTAGTGTAATAGTTGTCTAAGTAGACTCATACGTGTGTGTGTGTGTGTGTGTGTGTGTGTGTCAGGGAGAGGTTAATTGTAACTTGCCCTGTAGCTTGCGGCTGTGGGCTCATCTTTTATCGTATCTGCTTCTCCATTTCCGATGGGACGTGCAGCTAATTGGTTTCTGCTCCATGTGCTCTGTCATAGGAAGATAGATTATGGATGTTCAATGGATCATTCCCAGTGATCCACTCCTCCCCTTCCCATATACAGTCCCAACTTCTCATCTGCTTCCTACATACATGAAAACTATGTGTCATTAGTATCATATCATGATAAATCGACCTAACCCGGTCATAACCTGTTACGGAAGCTACATGTTAGCTGTTAGCTCTGTTAGCTACAGGGAGTAAAAATACAGTACGTGCCTGTGTCTTGAACATGTCATGTTATGTGGCAGCTACCAGCATGCACTGTGACACTGTCCTTTTGAGATTAGCCTACAGTAGTAGGCAAAGATAATGAAGAATGCCAATGAGGTCTAATCGGGATGTATAACCCAGGAACATCAACTATGCGCTTAATAGGGATAACTGTGCTCCCACACACACACACACACACACACACACACACACACACTCAATGAAGAAACGAAAAAGAAAAAAGCAATCCAGGAAATTTCAAGGTTAGACGTATACGTTAATCTTGCGAGGTGATTTAGGATTAGTGTCAGTATAATCTGTTTTTCTTTAATCGCACATACATGTTTTACCACTGAGTGATGAAGAGCTCTTTGTTAATTGGATTTAGAGAATTACTTGACTTGTGTCCATGGGCAGCAGTTCTGGACTTGCGGCGGTAATTCTCTCAACGGTAGAAGATATCTTGTTAACAGTATCAGCATCAAGCTTAGACATAGAGGCAGAGAATGATAAACTCTGTAAATTCTGCCTATAAAATGAGTCGACCTGAATGGCACTTTGTAAAGTATATACTGGATAAGCTTCCAGGGTAATCTAAAGCACTGAGCACCTCAGATGTGTGCCACTAATGACACCTCACGGTCCCATCCAGCACCCATAATGAGGTGTATGTGAGAGGGTAAGCTCCCTAAAGCAGTGGCCTTTCCCAGCATGGGGCAGGCTTGGTTTAGAGAGGATCCTGTCTAAAGACACCAGCAAGCATTTGGATTAGGCCTTGCATAAAGATAATGAGAAGATTCAGCCTCCATTCCACTAATCACAGATCTATCACCCTGGAAAAGGCCAGCCATCAAGACTAAAATGAATTACAGATTAAAGCCCAAAGGACATCTGTTTCGATGGAGATTTAGGTATTTGGGGGAATTTTACTTTATGAAGGATCAGATAGAGAAAATAGATTTAGGTTGAAAGATTGGAGAAGGCTCAGTGGAAGAGAACAAAATGCAACTCAGTGACACACGAATGCTCATAAAAGCAGCCTCGACTACCAACGTGCTTGTTATTTTAGTGTGACAGTGTATGGTGTGTGTGGGCATGTTTGTGTGGTTGATGGTTACTCTTGCATCCTCGTCAGCTGTCTGTGGAACAATAAACCCTACAGAGAAATTGACAAAGGCTAAAAAGGAAGACACAGGCAAACACACACACACACACACACACACACACACACACACACACACACACACACACACACACACACACACACACACACACACACACACACACACATAAACTTAACAGCTCTGCAGGAAATAACAACAAAGCAGCGTAGCTTTAAATGCCCAAAGCTTGCACACGCTCACACACACACAGTCAATGTGTGCAACATTCAGTCACTGATATCCTCTCCTGTCTATATCCCCTCCTGTATTCATCTTTTTGCCCGTGACAGGGTATTTTTCATACTCAGTCCCTTCATTGTGATCGCAGTGCTGAGTCTCTAATGTGATGCAGGTGCGGCCAGTGTGGCTGGTTCCACCCCCGGCTTCGCTGACTGAGGGATTTAGGGCAGTCGTCCTCCTGTAGAGGAGGTAGTGACAAGCCGAATAAACACAAATGCCCAAGGAAAGTGAGGAATAAAGCATCACTCTCATTCTCTCCCTCTCTTCCTCTCTTCCTCTTCCTCTCTTTCAACTCTGATGTGAGTTGACGGGTAGCAGTGTTCTGTCACCAGTCAGACAGCAGAGAGGATATTTCTGGTACAAGTGTTTCAAGAGGAAGACAGAGGACATCTTTTTATTGTGACAGGGATTTTGTCACCAGTAGTATTCATAGATAGAAATAGGAGTATTCATTCATATGGATGCATATATGATTATGCATTTTTTCCTCCTGTGTTGTGTGTGCGCGCCTGCGTGTGTGTGTGTGTGTGTGTGTGTGTGTGTGTGTGTGTATATATACATGTGTGCGTTTACAATGCTTTGTGGTCAGTCTCTAAAGACTTAATGCAGGAGCCATTGCATTAGTGCTGCCTGCTTCCTGCCATCTTCCTCCTAAATCATATTAGTACTCTCTGTGTTTTTGTCTCATCAGCTCTTACACAACATACACACACACACACACACACACACACACACGCACACTGCTTATCACTAAAAAAACAAGCAAGTTTGTATTCAAGTCTGAAAGATTTTAGTGCTTACTGATGTCACTGGAGCGCTCAGCTTTCCTACAATGAGTGTCACAAGAAAATTACCTTTAAATTGCTACTGGGTAAAACATCCATGCAAGTGCTTGGCTTAAATGTCAAGATGAAATAGACAAGATGGGTGTAGAAATGATTACAGACCATGACCATTCTACATTTAAGAGAGGGTCTGTAAGCGTTTCAGTCCCACTGTTCTTTTATTTCTGTTTTCATTTTCATATTTTTCTTACTGATCTTACCAGGCAATAACAGAAACCATGCGTATGCACTGTTTACTCATAAAGCAAAATGCAGTCTCTAATCTGATAGTGATAGATATGATATACTTAATACTTCTTGTGTGTGAGAGAGAGAAAGAGGGAGATAAAGACAGCAGGGTTATGTAGGCCGCCTTGTGATGAGGAATGTTTAGTATTCATCGTTTCGGTTCTATTTGTGCTTTCCTCTTATGAAAAGTCTCGGATACAAGCGCCTTGTTAGTGAGTTAGCTATCTGCATGTTGTAGCTGCTATAAGAAAACAGAATTAGTCGCACACACACATACATCTGAGTCTTAGGACAGCATTGTTACCTTTCACAACACCTCTGCTGATCCTATTTGTGTGGACTTGGTCACAAGTCAGTGGCGTGGGCCTATCACCTATTTAATGGTTACATATGTTTTTGTATTAAGGTTTTTATCACCCAATTATAAGTCACATTAAGTGAAATGTCTAGAGGCATAACATTTTGATCATGCTTACTCTCCTATTAGATTTCAAAAACCTACTAAAGGAAGTTGTCAGGTTTGAGTTATAAACTGAATTTTGCACAGTCCAGCTGCAGTTCTGTAGCTAAAAAACAAAACTGAGTGGTAGAGTGAAATCCTATCAAACCTGCAGATGTTTTGTAAACAAACACTGCCGCATGCACATAAACCAAAATGCAAACATACAGTTAGGGTTGGGCAATACTCCCAGGTAGCTATCCTCTCAATATCTCTGGTTTAATGAGGCCGCCTTGGCTTTGTGACAATAGATTTGGAGTTTCTGTGTCAGTGATGAAGTACTTTGACATGTCATGTATTTACCAGGGTTATTTTACAGCTTATTTTATTCCTATCAGCTTCTCAGTTGGCTTTCCAGAAATTGTACAATATCTTGATACATATCCACAGTATGAAATTAAATTTGCTGTGATAGAAGATTGTCATGTCAACTAGAGCTGCAACGATTAGTTGATTAATCGATTGATCCATCAGCAAGACTTCTACTGCTATTTTTGATAGATTGATTTTAAGAAAGATTGCCCACATTTTCCTGTTCCGGTTTGTTAAATGTGAATATTTTCTGGTTTTCTTTAGTCTTTAATGATAGTAAACTGAATATCGTTGAGTGGTGGACTGTTGATCAGAGAGAGCAAAACATTTGAAGTCATTTCCTTGGGCTTCATCTTTTTTTTTGACAATATACTTAAATCACTTTGTCAAGAAAACAATGCATTTTGTAAAGTTTTACTGGAGATGCTTGTTTACTTGCTGTCATCAGTTCCACCTTCCCATCACCTTATTAACAGGGCAGGCACTGCACACACAGAGCCCAGACTGTCTGCCTGACATGTGAGAGAGCGGAGCTGCAGCTGGGTTTAAGCACATCGTAAAATACAGTTCCACAGGAAACAACTCTCTTGAACAAAAATACACCCAAACATTGCCACACATTATGGTCTGCCTTGGCTCACTGCTGGGTTTATTCACTATGTGTCTGTGTGTGTGTGTGTGTGTGTGTGTGTGTGTGTGTGTGGCTCAGTCAGTATTTAGACTGCTTCTGATTTAGATTTGAGCTGAAAGATTTCAAGCATACATAGGAAGCACCCGAGATACTCCTGAAAGCTATAGACACTTGACGTTTTACGATGGCACACACACATCCATCAAGCGGGTTGATTGTGTTTTCCTTCCAGGTTTTTTTGTCCCTACATCTATATACTGTGTGTGTTTCTGTGTGGTGTATGTGTGTTTCAGATTGTGCCTCTCTTTACCTCTTTATTCTCAAAGCACTTCACTCACGTTTAATCTCCTCCATGCAGCTTGGCATAGAGGAATACACACATGCGCACCCTCATTCCTCTTTGGGTTTCTGAGCCTAATCGGGAGGGCTAGAGGTGAGATGTTCTTTTGGTGTTACCTCGGTGAGCTCTCGACCTTCTTTTCGGAGAAAGTAAACTTATCTCTCAAGTCGCTTAAAGCTTCCTCGTCCTCGCCTCTAAGCAGATAGGTCTGTGGTTAAGGAGATATGGCCAGCGTGTTTATGTGTGTGCTTTGGTCAACGTCCAGAGGCACATTTTGGGTTGTGGAGATCTGGGCTGAGAGGATAAGAGAGAGAAGTTTGAAGGTTTGTAACTCTGTACTAAATACTGTGCAGATGATTCAGGATCTATTTGGAATATTCCCATCTGTCGGTCCACATGTCTGCAACTGTGTTTCACTGTGTTGCTCATCCTCTCTGTCTCTGTAATGGAATCTACTCTTACATAAGGGTTCCCAATTTTAAATGGATTTTTTACACAGTCAGCTGCCCCAAACCACCACTATCTCTCAATATCTTCTCTTTTCCCACACATGAGCATTGACACACTAATCTTTTTGTCATGGTAAGATTGCTGTGGCACAGATGCAATATTGTGCTCTGATAGGCTCATTAACCATTCATGTCCCATATCAGATATGATCTTCAAGGGCTCTAATATCCTGTTGCGACATCCCGGTGAAGCGGATGAACTGCATGCGTGTGTGTGTGCAAGTGCATGGATGCACATTTGGGTGTATTAGCGTGTGTTTGTCGGCCCCGTCCAGATGTGCAGGAATGGCTGTATGTTGTAATGCTTCCTGTTTTGCAAACTGTCTAAGGTCAGCAGAGGGCTATGATGCTAGGTTGAGTGAAGACAGAGGGCAGAAAAATAAAAGGGGAGAAGACGAGGAATATTCTTCCCAATGGCCATGTCAAACAAAATACAAAATAAAGAACTAGTAGCCTAGCAGTCTCATATACACATTGTGTGTGTGTCTCTGTTATCACATGCCCTACTTTTGTCTCACCTTTCCATTTTTTGCCGCCATGGCCCGAAGAAACATTCTCAAAAAAGCAGGACGCAAAAACAATAGCAAAAACCACAAAGGTTTTACTAGCATCCTGTTTGTGTGATTGTTGGATGTCAGGAATGCTGTAATAATTGTCTTTGTTGTGGACAAACCGCCACTTTGGAAGTGTATGACTATTTTAAAGACTTACACGCATGGCTGGAGGTCCAGACATTTTGTAATGTAGTAGCAGTGATGCTCAACCACATACATCTATCATGTGATAAGCGTACTGCAGCCCGAGGACTGTTACAGTGACACTAACGTATGTGCACACACGTGGACAGGAAAGGGACAAATGAAGTCCGGAGGGAAGGAAGGAAAGAATAGAAACAGGAGCCATTACTCAGACTTTCATTCATATTCTGCAAAACTGAAAGACACACGGCAGATGAACTAACACACATTAACAGTCAGTACACAGAAAACACATTGTCAGAGAAGGATGCACAAACACATACACACCCGTATGCACATAATGGCGGACTACTCCTGCAAGAACAGAGCCATTAGTGTGTCTTTGGGGAGTTTTTTTTTTTCTTTCTAATGGAGAGGAGAGTCAAGTGACCCAAGAGAGGAAACCAAGTGGACAGCAGTTTCACTCAGACATCCACATCACCAAGCGTACTCTTCCTCTACTTTTAAGGGACAAGGCTGGCAATATTTTATGTGTTTCTTACTGTCAACAAATTCCATCAAAAGACAAAAATCAGAAATGAAATTCTCCCACAAACAAATATTGCCTATGTAGCTAAGGCCTGATATAGCTTATTTCTCTGTGCCACAGATGTCTGTTGTTGTCCAAAGACTATTAAAAACAAATGAGTCACACTGTTGCACTGGGTGACATGTTCCTTTGTGGATAAACACAGGTACTGTAGTTTTTTTAGTCATCCTACATACACCGCCTCCTGAAAATACTCACTCACGCACAAAGGTGTATTAATCTTTAGTTGAAAATAGTTTTTATTATTATTATTATTAGGCAGCAAAATGCTTTCCCAAAACACAATTCTAAGTCATTTTTAAAGTATTTCTAGATTAACGTCCTGCATTTGACAGTCCGTCTTGAGCACCATGTGAACATCTGCCTAAGCTTTGCTGTCTTGAGGATTATTAAACAAGCTTCGTAATGATGCTGCTAATTCAAAGGCCGTCTTGTGACCTGACCACACACACAATAAGAAAGAAAAAGGCAGTGCTTCTCTACATTTATGGTGTCTTGCCATCTGTACTCTTGTTGTGGTGTAGTAGGCTGAATATGCCAAAATAAAATGCCTCTTTCTTTTATCCTTTACACCTCTAACTTTGTGCACTTAGAATAACACTCTTACTCTCACTTGCTGACTCTCATTTCAAGAGTCTGAGTGGGCCATTATGAAAGGCTCCTCAACTGGTTTCACAGCCTCTTCAGAGCTGGAGTGTATATTGAGAAGAGGCAGGTGGAGCCCACCATCCCAACCCGTACACGCACACATGCACTTCTACACACACACCACACGCTCAGTTTAAACCAAATCAGTATAATTCATCTGCACCCCTGGGGAGCTGCCAAGGCTGACAGGGATATTTGCATCCCTAATTCCCCCGACCACCACCAACACACCCCCCTGCCAGCTGGGACCACCAGGGCCAGGGCAGAGGCGGGACAGGAAGTCTTTTTCAGACTTGTACTCACGCACACACATATACACACAGGCACATACACAATCACACAGACCGTATCTAATCAATTTGACGCCGATGTTAAACAAAGCTCACGTTTAGGGTAATTAAAATCGGCCAATTAAAGCCTGTATGTGTGTGTGTGTGCCCAAGTGTGTGTCAGACTTTGTCTGTGTTTGCATTTTTTAGGGGTTCTTTGTTCCCGCTAAACCTTTGTATGAGTAGTTTACAAAAATATAACATTTTAAAGCTGAAAAGTAGCTCTCTTCAGTAACTCCATACTGTGCATCACTACCTTTCATGTGAGCACCTCCAGCAAAACAAAGTAGTTCTATTTTTGTATATATTTCTTATTATGAAACATTTGCACTGTGTATGAATGTGTGTGAGTGTGAGCGGCAGAAGGTTGGATCACAATGATTTCATCATCTCTCCACTGAGCTGCCTGTCCCCAGGGCTACCTAATCAATTGTCTATGTGGCCTTCTCTTTAGGAGAAATCAATCCAGCTTTATAAATTGGGTCTGGTGGTTCTCAGTGTGTTGCTGAGTTTGTGCATATGAGTAGACCCACTGTGCATATACATATGTGTGAACGTGAGCATAGTGTTTAGTCTGCAGCTGTTGTTAAGATTGACACCTCTGGCAGCTCATGATTTGCCCTCCTCACTCATTAGAATGGCGTCTCCCTCTTCACCTCGTCACTAGCCAGCTGGACGGATTTATGGGAGGGGTGGTTGTGAGCTGGGGGGGGTCAGGGTCATATGTGTAGTAGATTTCTTCAGTATATAGAATATGCGGGTTCAGTATTTATTTTGAATATTATAACGTTTACTAGTTTCACCAGTTTTGTTAGCATGCTAAAATTTAGATCAACAATAACAACAAAACACAAAGCACAGCTGAGGCTGTTGGGAATGTTGGCGTTTGGTCATAGGGAAAAAACAATTCATTGTAGGGGAACATGAATGTGTTAACCAATTTTCATACCAAAATTCACATTTCACTCTTCTTCAGGGTAGCACTAGAAAAAAAATTAGGAAATAACCAAAGTCAATCGGATTCATTGGAACATGAAGGTTTGTACAACATTTCACAACAAGACATTTGGTAGTTGTTGAGTTATTTCAGTTTTTGGTGGACTGAAGCAGCTATACTCTGTTTACGGTTTCCTGTAAATTCTGTCGTGCAATTTTTTAGTACATTTTTAACATGTGGAAAATACAGGTGGAAATTAGCAATGTAAGTTCGCTTTTGACAAAATCTGGTAAAACTTCAAAATGATAAACCCTAGATATAATGTATTTTTATAAGAATGATTTTGTAACTGTCGTGGTTGTCCCTCGGTCATAGTAAATTTCTTGCTGTACTCATTTGGGAGTCAGCTGGCCAGTTATAATGGTCTATTGAACTGAACCTCAGGGGTTAACAGACTGTCCCATATCTTACCACTTTTATCAGCTTCCTCCATCGCGCACAAATACACATCAGAGGGTAGGAGAGAACACAAGGGTCAAGGTCATGTGATGCAATTTAGGTGTCCTGATTAGTTTACTGTCTATCTGAGACTATATTTGATGGATTATATGTGTGTAAATCTTTCCTGGTTCTCAGTCATACTGTAGGTCTGACCCCTGACTAGGTATGAGCTTGAAGCCCAAAATATTCTATAATAGTAGCAACAACAGTGCGAGCAGGACCACCATATCAAGCTCTCAGAATGACATGTTTTGCATGGGTGTCCATTTCACTAAGTGGTTTTCTTTGATTGCATCCAGGCTTTCAACCCCCTGGAGGAGTTGTCTGAACAGGGACACTCACACACACACACACACACACACACACACACACACATATTAAACAGCAGTTGGCTGGATGGCCCAGCATGAAACTACGTGGCCCAATCTGAGCAGATTACAGCATATTAGGAAGGGGTGAGACAAATGCCAATGTGTCCCCTGGTGGGTTTAAATGAGAAAAGGCTTTTGGTTTATTCTGCCGTGGAGAGAGCGGGGGCAAAGGGGAACAGTGCAATGAGCGGGCACCAGGTTATTTTGAGTGAGGGTGGTTGGAGAGGAGGGAGAGAGGGATCCAGGCAGACGGAGAAAGTCTTCAAGGTCTCCACTGTTGTTTTGTCGGTCTGACTGCCATCATATTTAATTTAGTTTGCTCCACTGCCATCTGGAAAAACTGTGCGCACACTGCCACTATTACAGCTGTCATGTCTTTTCCTTGTGAGCTTCTCTAGTTCATCATTTTAGCCTGTTCCCCTGTTATAGATTAATGTTCAGGCTTTGTTTAGATGATTAGGTGTAATCCTAGATTTTGGTCACTGGGTATGGGGAATGAATATTACAGTATATGATCAGTCTATAGCCAATAGAAGAAACATCCATGGTCATCATTTATTAACTCATATTTGGTCAGTATTGGTCAGTATATGGAGTATTTATTATTATTATTATTATTATTAACTCAATGTGCATTAGTACATATATATTTGTTAATGTTTGAACATAGGGAGGCAGTATTTCTTGTCATCCACTAATTATGTAACACGGGATTTCGTCTCTAAAAATATCCCTTTCTGTTTGTGTGCTTGTGTTTGTGTGCATGCTGTGTGTATGCACCCCTGCAGACCCGGAATCTCAGAGGAAGAGGACCGTGCAAAATGTTCTGGACCTTCGACAGAACCTGGAGGAAACCATGACCAGCCTGAGAGGGGTGCAGCTCAACCACAGGTCAGCCACACACACGCACGCATGCACGCACGCACGCACGCACGCACGCACACACGCACGCACACACACACACACACACACACACACACACACACACACACACACACACACACAAACAGCACTGCATAAAACAAACAGGAACCAGGCAAACAAGCCAGGAATAGTTAGTAAAAACAGCAGTTTGATGGGCAGAGTCTTATTGACATTGCTAACAGTGTGTTGGGGTGTGGTGGTTAACTGCCTGTTGGTTCTCAGATCAATATCAGTATTCCTGATAGACCAGTAGCCATTAGTCTGTCATTTTCTGCCTGCTCTGCTCTCCCTCTGCGTTGGTTAATACGGAACTGAAGCAGGATTAGCTCAAAGCTTACTTCAAAGCCGACCCTGCCAATGCACACTCACGACTCACATTCAGACACACAACGAAACTTGCAATAATGCTATGATTAAGTGTACGTGAGCGATTGTGTGTCCTGTCCCTTCCTGTCTTTCATTGACTGATTCTGATTGCATTCAGCCCATCCTCGGGTTTTGTCCTTGAGAGCTTACCCTCTGTCTGCCTGTCCGTCGGTCTCCTGCCATGCATCCTCTCTCAGTCCCTCAGTGGGAGCTCCCTACTTGAAGAGCAAATCAGCAGATGGTTCCCTGCTGGACTACATTTCCTTTGCCATTCATACTTTTATCGTACTGTAATAACCTTGAATCACTCCCCGCTGTCCCCGAGGATCATATTCTGCTTTGAGGCCTACAGCCTGTCTGTGGACGTTTCTTGTGCAAACAAGATGTCACATTCCCTGTGAAAAACGAGTGTTTTGAGTGTGAAATTTGCATGAATTAAACAAATGGATTGGTGAGCAGGCAAATTGTTTTGTTTACACATATTTTTGCTGATTTATACTATGTGCACAACAAGCAGAAAGCCTGTGTAAACCCATCCTGACAAGACGGGTAGCATCCTCTCTGTCATCCCCTCTCCACTTCTTTCCTGCCTGTTTTATGTTAGCGGTTAAGCATTTCATGTGAAAATGTCTCCATTGATGGTTTTTGTGGAGATGACTCTGTATTCTGCAGACAAGATTAATTTGAATGTAGCAGGCAAAAGCATGCACTGTCACACAGTTTGAGAGCCGGCAACTTTTAATATGCTAATTCTCATCATTCTCACCTCCGACACTAAGCAGTGATGTGCTGCTTTTGCACAGGAAATGCATGATATTGTGATGTTAGTGGTGCTGATATTTGTTGACTCACACAAATGTGCACTGGCATAAAGTGACAGGGCTGAGCAGTTTCAAGCAGAGCACAGAGGAACATAAAGGCATGTTTTCTGACAGGAAAATATCATGGAAACACACACATGCACACATATTACTTACGCATTGGTACAAATATACAAAGGTACACACATACACAGACATCTGAAAACCAACTAATCCCTAAGCTCTTGTAAAATATACAGTTTTATACTCTGAAACCCCCTCTGAGAGAAGAGGATGCTGGGTGGGGAGAGGAGGAAAGATGATTGGATGAAGGAAGCAGGTCCTAAGCTCTTCTGAAAAAAAAAAGAGGAAATGACAGATAGAGGTTCACTTCCTGTCTAAAACTAAAACTGTACCTGACCTCTTCAACCCTTTAAAGGAGTACATTGCTGTAAATACATTTATTTTTGGAAGCCTATGACTAATTTCGTTTTTTTTATACCATAGCTGTGTGGAGGGGACCATGTGCTATGACAGCGATGAAGCTGCTGCGTTCTCAATTTCCAGTCTATCAAATCGCTCCTCTCCGTTGTCATGGCGTCAGGGTCAAGCCAGCCCCCGTCTGCAGGCTGGTGAAGCTCCGTCCACAGGTAACACCCAGTCAGACGTTCCCATCCGGATCAACCACACCTCTCGTATCCACCTCATCGAAGCACTGGACGACTCGGATCCATCCCTTCTGAAGGGAGATTACCTCAGCAACAACGACCTCGGCGGGAAAAGCCCGAACGAGGACGATGATGAAGATGATGATGATATTGATGATCTTGGGAATGGGTAAGTTGTGCTCTTTTTTATTTGAAAATGTTTTCACCGTTGCTTCATTAACCTGAGCAGCATAAAGAATATTTTATAACCTCACCACGCTGCAGGAACCAGGACACTTGTGTACTTGTGTGTCTCATCAATGAGCTTAACATTGCTTGCGAGATGAATCCTGCCACCTGCCAACTGTTACAACCCCACAGCTGCAGTCAGGCCTTTAGTTTGGTTTACCAGTACAACAAAGCCTTGATCAGCCCCTCTATAATGCATCACAAGCCCCCTCATAGAGTCTGCCTTGACACTGGCAGCTGTAGCCCCCCCTGGTGCAGCTGGCTCTACCATAGTCAGAAAAACAGCCCTCTGGCAGAGTCCGGGATGATGTCACAATCATCAAGCCCCCTTGCAGAGATCATCCTGTCAAATTCAGCTGCAAGGCCGCCAGCTTTGCCAACAGGCTTCCATGTGGAGGACCCCTCGCAGCGTTGGCTCACCAGAGCCCCCTGGCAGAGCTAGAATGCATGTCTTTGGAAAACTGGTAACTCATTCTGCCTAGCCAATGTGGGATCAGCCAGAGCTGTCAAGGTCAGAATGAGGCTTGTTTTAAAGTAGCCATGGATTCCGTGGATCAAAAGATTTAATGTTGAGATCACATCGGAAAACAATATGTGAGTCTTTTTGCATTTGTTTATCAGAAATATTCATCAGCATGTTTGTTGTGTTGTGTAGTGGTTGTTACCCAGGTGGTGTAAGCCTTTGAAACTTTGTTTTCTCCTATAATTGGAACATCTTCTGTGGTATTGTTTGTCACATCTCACACATACACCACGAGGTCTCCACGAGGCTGTGGCTGCAGCAAAGACCGTGAAATTCACACGAAAAGGGTCTCTAACCGTAACTTGTTATTTACTTTAAAATGGACTAGGAGGAATTATCCTAATCATGTTAATGTAAATGTGTGTGTCTGTCTGGGCGTTATTGATGACAATAACATAGTGACTCAAAAAGATTGTGTATTGTGCTTTTGGGAACATTGTTTTTGTTTGACAGTTGAATCAGGGAGGGACATCTCATAAGAGTTTTAGCTCCCTGAGTCTCCATCAGTCTGTCTCAGTAAGACAACACATTGCCTTATGACCTGATGACTAATCCAAGAGAATTACATTACATCAGTGCACAAATAGAAGAAATTAAGTCTAGTGAAGAATGACCTATGTTGTGTTCCCTGGACTTCCTTGGTTAGTTTTGGAGAATTTGCAGCCCTTGACCCAATATGAAGAGTTATGACACAACAATTTTAACTCATTTGCTCACACAGCATCATGTTTCACCGACCAACTCTTAGCTCAGTGAAGAAAAACACAATATTTCATTGTAAACTAGGATTCTGGCAGCGTGTGTGTGCTGCAGAGCTCATCCAACCAAACTTAAAAAATTCCTCTGCTGGCCACAGCTTGACATCTCCATGGTAACCACAAAAATGCACCCCAAGTCACCAGGAAATCAGTTGCAACACAGTTCAGGTCCCTGTAGTGTTATTGTGTATCTGGTGATGGCCTACAATTAGTGGTTGTACAGGTTTATGTTGTGCTTTGTGTGAGGAAGCAAAACAAAAGGCAACATTTGTTGGCAGGCCAAAGGAAAACGATTGAGAAAGAGAGATGATAGACAGACAGGCAAACAGACGGACAAAGAAAAAGAGGATAATGCAGCTGTTTTCAAATGGTGACTGAGTTCATTAAGATTTTATAGTTAATGTTGTATCATGATGTCTCAATCTTTAGATCAATTATCTTTGAAGATACACTAGGCAAGGGTTCGGGCAAAGTGGAATATTGTAACATGTAAATAATCTAATGTAATCCAAAACAATTGCCCTTCAGAAAATGTTCAGTTTTTGTTGAGATCGTGTTAGAGAGAAGTTGATTCTATGGCTGCAGCTAATGATTATTTTCATAATTGACTAATCTGTTCAATATTATAATATTTATAGCAAATAGCAAATCCTCAGATTCTTAGAACTAGTGAATGTTTGGCATTTTAGAGTGATACATGTCAAACTATGTATATTCATTTTTTAAATTTTTCTGTTGCTCGACTGATCAACTTCTCATTTTGGCATCCACTGGATCATTTATATGGTCATTTTGTGTCTGTAGGCTGTGGTGTGGTTCCTGCTGTAGCTTCAGACTGTTTTTACCACTAGAGGGCATACTAGTTCTGCTGTTCCCCCTTTCCTCGCTGCTATCCGCCCATCAAGTAGCCCCATGCTGAATTACTCTCCCTCATAATTTATTACACATACTCATCCATTAAACATAGAGGCAGTACCCCTGTCATACAGAGGTCACAGTACACTACCATATCTCATCCCAGCATATATAATACATTGGATTTCCCCACATGCATTATGCATCACAAACACACATGTTCTTTGTTTGGGTGATGTAGTCTTCATCTCTTTGTTCTGTTAAATTGTGAGAAAACAGAGTCTTGAAATATTAGAGTATGGCCATAAACAAATATGGGTGAGCATGATCTGACTCATCGTGGGTCTTACTGTGACTCACTTGAGTTATACTGTATAGGTATGAGTCACATTCACATACAAAGTTAAGTTTACTGTGACGGTACCATGACCTGTCTGACACACACACACACACACACACACACACACACACACACACACACACACAGAACTATCTGTTTCCTGTCCTTTTCTAGCCGGGGCCTCTTCTCGTCTGATGAGTACCACTTAAATCTGGAACCAGACCCCTCCCAGTATCCCCCACCGCACTCTCACTCTCACACGTCATTCTCACCGGGAAACAGCAGGAAGGGGGGATGATGAGGTGGTCATTCCCTTGAGTGTGTGTGTGTGTGTGTGTGTGTGTGAATTAACAGTAATGAAATGTGGTCCAATGTAGGTTGAAACTTTGGAAACTGTGACAGTTTTAGAGGTTAGGACTCAAATCTGCACTACGTAAACGTCATTGAGATTAGTGCAGACCTGTGCATTAACAAAGCTGATTGGTTGATCCAACGTCCTGTTGAGAGGTTTTCTCAGTTTTTTCTTTTGGTTTGAGCGTACATGTCAGCATAGTACTGCCACAAACAATCTGTTAGCAGACCATAAGAAAATGAATTCCTCTTCAAGGCACTTCAGCTTGTTAGCCATCTTAGATGAATCATTGATGAATCCAAATTCTTTCACACACCTGTAGTGGTTTATTTGTCACTGTGGTAAAACTGATTTCGGTTTCCTGATTTCTTCTACATTTTCTTTACATTGTGCTTTGCTAAATGTGACACTACTTCCTAGTGGACATGTACATTATAACCCCAATCTGAATGAGGACAGGATTTAACCATTAACAGCCGCTGTGTGTAACCAGTAGGAATAGCAACTGTATCACCTCATCTTTCTCACAGCCTCCACATTCCTCCCATTCCCAAAAGATTGGATGCCTGTGATTGACACAAAAGTCCCATTTTCATAATAGAGACAAGTGAGAAATCTGCTGTCTAGAGAAGAGCTCTAGAGACAAAAGCCCAACAGGGTAAATGCTATGCTTTGTCATTAGCTTGTTTCTCTTGAGATCAACACATAAACATATATATATATATAGTGCTCAGAAAGGGAGATTAATAACTATGTGTGTGTGTGTGTGTGTGTGTGTGTGTGTGTGTGTGTGTGTGTGTGTGTGTGTGCTTTTATGAAAAACCTATACAAAGTATAACGTTAATCTACATACAGTAGCTGTCTGAGCCAGAGAACTAGGATTGATAGTCTGTATCGACTTCCGTTGTTGTCGCTTGAGTGGTGATAATGGGCTCAACATAGACATACACACGTGTCAACGATTGGATGAGCTTGCAGCTTGTTTTCTGCCCTGCTGGGCCCAGACGCTTTTATTTCTGGATGAAGAGGCTCCCATCCTCAGCGACCTCCCATTAGTAAACGCACAGTCTCCATGGTTACGCTGTGAGACAAGCTGGTTCACTGCACTAAATATCTGAATTATGAAAACATTTGTTTGGAGCAGGTCCTACACACGCACAGACACACACTAAGTTCCCTGAAGCTTTTCAGTCTGCTGGTTTAAGTGTTTTGAGTTTGTGCTGTCTGCTTTCCAGAAAAGCAGAAGTGAGCTGGTTGCTCTTAATAGTAATCCTGCAGAGTACAGGGAACTGAAACAAGAAGAGGAACATTTTAATAGAGAAGTAATCTGTTTTGAACACAAGAGATGACCATAATAAGCTTTGCTGTCATCAGGAGTCACTTTAGCCTCATGCCTGCCACTGCATGTTTGATGTTATTCAAAAACTGGAGGTCATTATTTGGCTCTTATTTGATGGCTATCTGACCATATCGATGGTTTAAAGGACTCTAATTATGTTCAACCCCTAGACCTTGTCGTTACCTTTAAACCTTATCTCCATTGGGACAGAGTGCTTACTGAAAACCACACTCATGCGTGTGTGGAGACTAATGTTATTTCCCTCAGGTCAGTCTCGATCCTGCTGTACTCTGACCCCATCTACTGGCCAAAAACTAGAACCTCACATGCACACACAGAACCCTAATGCAGCCTGACACGTCTGATTAATGAATTCCTCTCCCCACATCTGGACCTGGTTTACGTTACAGGTGACGGATCCGCTCACTCACTCTCTCTTTCTCTCCCCCTCTCTTTCTCACACACATACACATACACATACACCTCCTCCTGATGTGATCCTCAGTGGACACACCCAGGGCTTCCCTCTTTCTGAGAGCCAGATCTTTACACTATGACTCATACTGCGGTCCAGTTACAGACCCCCTCCCAAAAGAACAGCACTAGACGCTAGTCACAACATGGGCTGAGATCAAAATGGGCTGTGATGAAATATGTTGGGGGAAAAGAAGAGAAATGACTATTTTTGCCATTTTGACTGTGAGCTAACACTAAGACACACATATAGCAAATGTAATCTGACGCACAGGTGATTCAATGATTTAGTGTGTGTTTATATTTGCTGCTATCAAAGCATTGTTAACACCAGAATGAATTAAAGAGGTTGATGGTGAAATCTGTCCTCTAACAAAAGAATCTGACTCTGGAGTGACTTTTAAGACTGATTTGAGGATTTTGGGACATAAAACAGTGGTAAAAGAGACACATTTAAGATCAGTTTAATTTCTTTTTTTCCCCCTTTTTTCTTTTTTTGGGAATATGATCCCAATTGAATAGTTTAATGTGTCTTTTGGATTTGTACAAAAGGCTCTATGAGTAAGTTACCTCTCTTCTGAGTTACTTTTACCTTCATAATGATGTTGAACTCTGAACTAGATCCTTCTCAGTTTGTTATGGATTATGCCATTAAAAGACTACCTTTAGTTTTGTATGTTTATCCCATTTACTGCTAGCTATTTTGCAAACTGTACTGGAGTGTATCTCCCTTGGTTACATACATTGACAATATATTTAAGGTTACATACCATTTCCATATGTTATGAAAATCAAAAGCACAAGTAAGTAAAAGATTAGCGAAAAAATAGCATAAACTCCTACAAATGGTGAATCTTGATCAGCATACATTTGAAAGAAAACACAGCAGTTTCACAGACTCTGCCTTCTGTGATTTAAAACACTAGGTGGCGTGTTGAGCCATTTTCAACCCAAGAAATGCAGTACAGTCATAATTTAGTTTTCAGCTCGGAAAACATGTTTAAATGTGCACTTTACAAAATCACCAATTCTGCATTGGAAAATGGTCAGCAGAGCTATTAACTACATCATGATTTGTAGTAAAGGGACTGAAAGCAAGCAGCAAAAAATACTGCCTTTTAAGATGAATGCGTTAAGGATCTATTTCTCCACTGAACAATATCACAAATGTGTACATTTCTGCATCAAGATTTCTGCCTTTCTCACCACATTATTCTCTCTGTCTGTATGACATTGTGTGTCAGAGACAATTCGCATGAAAAGTTGATGAGAGGCAGATTGAGGTGGGGTTCAGGAGGGTGATGGGCCGTGTGTTGTTCTTGTCATCCACTACCTGCTCTTCTCTGGGCCTCTCTGGCTCTGTACGGCGCTCCGTTGGCTCTATCTGCCCAGTGCGGCGTGTAATCAATTACTTTTCCTGTCATTATGGAGGGAACTTGACTGAACGGAGGAGTGCGCTCTTTCTTTGTTCTTGCACGTGTGGCCAAAACACTGGAGAGAACACCCATGGAGAACACACACGCACACACACATACACAGCCATTCACCATGACCAGATGAGCATACATGAACAGAGTCATGTGGGGATTATTTTGTCATTCTGTATTGTCATCTACATGCAGTTGGAGAGGCTTTTCAGTTTCATTTTGAGTTAACAATGCATGAAAGCCACACTTACACTATTAAATAATTAGATTTAGTTCACATCTAGTACCTTAATTTGTATTTAAATATATTGTTTATCTGCCTGGCTATTTTTCTCAGGGATGATGTAACTGGCTCCAGCTGTAACAGCAGGATACCGCTGACAAACAATAATGACATTAATCTGTTTGTCTGTTAAAGTGGCACAAATACACACCCACCCACAAATGCTACTCATATACACCTACTGAGGCACACACACACATATACACAAACACATTAAAAGATTTAACAGAGAGTAACATATGGGGCTGCAGGGGGATTTGCAGGCCTAGAAACCCCCTGACACCTCCTGTTTCAGTGAGAACAATGTCCTTATGTACCTTCTTTATTCTCTTATGTTTGCTGAGGCAGTTTGAGCCACATGGTTTAATTATTAACTCTCTTAATTCATCATTAAACTGCATAGTTAAGTCCAAACAAACAAGGAAAAGTGAATGAGACTTTGTCAGTTTATCCACTGTGACTTTCACCGTTGCTAAAGAAAATATTTGCTGTCCTTCTTTTCTTTTCTTCACTCTGTCCACACACACACGTACAGTTACACACATACGCTAGTGTTAATGTCCAAGATGACTGCAGTCCATTTTTACAGAAATGCTTGACTTATGTCAAGGATATGTTTAGTTTGACTATGAGCCATCTCATTATTGTGAAACATACTGATGTTGAGCAACAAACACATGTTCTGGATCGGAGCTTGGGAACTACACTTACATCCCTCTGAGAGATTTTCCCACATCCTGCTTTGGAATGAAAGAAAAGTTCAGGAAAGTCAAGAAAGTTAATCTTTTCTCTGCTTTCTTGCTGGCCTTTCCTTTGAACTTCTACAGCATGTATCTGCTTTTCCCAATATGACACTCTCTCTTGAAGGCCCTGTCAATTTCATCCAACCAAACACCAAAACCACTGTCACGGCTACTGTTGCCTAGACGCCCCCCCCTACTGAGGCCTGGTAAATCTCTATGGAGACGCTATGGCATAATCCTCGCTAATCCCTGGCTTCCTCTTATGGCAGGGTTGGAAAAGAATAAGAGAATAAGAGGGACTTGGTCAGCAGACTGCAAGGACAGGGGGGCGTGGACGGGGGGGTTTGGTGAGTGAGTGAGTGTGTGTGTGTGTGTGTGTGTGTGTGTGTGTGTGTGTGTGTGTGTAGGACCCCCACATAGTTCAGAGGGACGTGTCACCATGTCAACAATATGAGTGTGCAAAGGAAATAAACGGTGTGTGTGAGTAGTAGTTTTTAATGATTTCTCTTAATTTAAACATTCAACATCCTTACAATCACCAACAATAAAGTCGAGTCTTCACAGTCAAGTAAATAAAAACAAAACAAACTAGATGAGTGCACTCCAAGAGGAGGCTGGATCATGTTCAAAGAAAGAGAAAAAAAAAATCAGATTTGTGATGCCCAGTAATACATTTTGAAGTTGGGGAGACAAAGGCCTCCAAGGTTGTAATCCCATGGCAATTTGTCTAATCCTACTCTTAGAGTCTTGTGGTTCCAAATAAATTTCCTTACCATCTTATCTAGGTGCTTAAAACGACTCAGCTTCTTAAGTTACAGAGGTTAAAATGTCAAAACTTCTGCCAGATGACCAATTTGACCCCATTTCCTTTATGGAAACAGACCGATCCCACTCTTCCTGGAGAGGTTTACAGAATACACTTTCTTATGATATAATCACACCTGACCTATAGAAGAGATAAAAAAGGAGGAAATGACCTGAAAACAACAACTGATGGTGAACATGATGCTAAGCCAACAAGCACAGATATAAACCATATAGACTGACATCATTCAGTCAACAAACCTTTGCCTTTAAGACTTTAGTGGGAGGCTTCAGATTGAGTTTGTGTCTGGACTTTGAAGACTACAACAAAGACATTTGGATGAATAAAATATGTATGTGAACAATGCAGGGGTATAACTAATCTACTATTTTTATCATCCTAAATCCTGCAGGCTTTTTTTAAGATCTTTATACAAATCCTAAAAAAGATAAAAAAGAAGTTGTAAAGCTATTTTAAGTGGATCTTAAGTTAAGATTTTTAGCCATGCTAGCAGCGTGGCTCTAGGGTTGGCATTGACTGGTTTGATCCAGACTAAAATGCCTCATCAACTACTGGATGGATTTAAAAAAGATTTTCTACAGACATTCCTGTTCCCCAGAGGATGGAGCCTACTAACCTTGAATTTTTCTCTAGTGTCATATTCAGGTTCACATTTATGGTTTTAAGTGTGTCTCCTCACATACAGTATTGAATTGAACACAAAGCAATTTGTTGCAGACATTTATATTCCCAACGATGAATTGTAATAACTTTGGTCATCCTCTGACTTTTAAACTAGTGCCTCCATAAAATAAAAAAATCTATTGTATCTCAAAACCTGGAAATAAAAAATAATGTAGACTTTCTACAAGGTACTACCGGTGGCAAGTGAAGACATTTTCTTTGTTTGTTTGTAATTTTAAAAAGATTTATGTAAAACATCATTTTCAGTGTTGTGTAATACTTTGGTTGTTTCTAAAAGAGGAGTTTGAGGAAATGAACAGGTACATTCCTTAAGGTTGGTTCCCACAGTAAAAGACAGGCTGCCCACGCATACGCACTCACACACTCTCTCTCTCACACACACACACACACACACACACACACACACACACACACACACACACACACACACACACACACACACACACACACACACACACACTCCCGCTAACCTTGTTCTCCCTCATTCATACCCTCCCTCTACATCTATACAGTCTTTAAAGTACATGCTAAGTTCCTCTATAGGGGGTAAATGAAACTGCATGGTTAAGGACAAGCTTTTGGGGAACTTTGGATGGAAGCCGGCCCAAATCTACGCTCTACACGTGCTCACAAACACACACACATACAATATGCACACTAGAGCTGAGCCTTGCAGGGTTAACAGTGGGGTGTGACGGGGGTTTGTAATGCGCATAAGAATTAACCTTTCTTCCCTCCCATTGACTCCCACCGTGTTATTCTCTAGAGTTGTTGGGACATTAGTCACACACTTTTCTTTCGTCCCTCCCGCCATCATTCTCCCTTCCTGTTCTCCTCATTATGCCATCTCTTAATCTCATCCCTTCCTGCATGCACCAGTGCTCACAATAGCGAACATATCCTCATTATTTTCCCAGGAGACATAAACTGGACTGGCTGCATAAACCTGTTGAGCTATATTAAATCTCTCTAATACGTTGGCTGTTTTTTGTTGTTATTCTTGTTCCTGTCCCTCTTTTGAAAGACAAACCATCTTTGAAGTCACGTTTCCGAGCAGTTCACCTTCATATTGTCTTCAGCAGACTAGACCTTGAGAATAAGCAGGAGCCTAATTAGATGCCTTTGGTGGTCCAGACATTGAGGGTCGCTCAGTTAACCACAAGAGCACCTTTTCAGACTGGGACACACTTTGATGTTCAACCCTGAATTTGTCAATGTGAGGTCATGTTTTTAGCATTTTGGTTTTTAAAACCTTGGGCTGTTGTTAGTGAGGTACTAGACTGGGCATGCAGGCTGGTATACAAACTATGGTTTGACTCTTCCTCGGGGGGAGGTGGCTATTTGCCAGAAAGTCTGACAAAGGAATGTGTGTGTTGACAGATTCTTTTTCCACATTTTGAGATTGAGATACAAGGTCGTAACTCATCTGATTTAATTTGCATTTTATTTTCTTCTTAATTTCCATTTAATTTAAGGAAAGGGACAGATGTTTACAGAATTCACTTTATCTGTTACTTATGATGTAATCACACCTGAGCTATAGTGGAGATAAAAAGGACGAAATGACCTAAAAACAACTGATGGTAAACATGACAAGCATAGATTTAAACCATATAGACATCATTCAGTCAACAAACCTTTGCTTATAAGACTTTGGAGGAACGCTTTGATTTAATTTATGTCTGGACTTTGAAGGCTATAAAAAGAAATGTGGACAAATTAAAGAAAATGTATGTGAACAGTGGCATATATTGAGGGTCAGTTAAACCACTAAATCTACTGGTTTTACCATCTTAAATCCTACTAGCTTTTTTTGTAGCTCTCTGTACAAATCCTCGGAAGATCCACCAGCAGAGCAAAAGTAATGAAGCTATAGTAAGTGGACCTTGAGTTAAGATTTTTAGCCACTAGGGATCTAAGGATTTTCCTTCTGCCCTCCCGCCATCATTCTCCCTTCCTGTTCTCCTCATAACACCATCTCTTAATCTCATCCTTTTGGGAATGCACCAGTGCTCCCAATAGTGAACATATCCTTATTATTTTCCCAGGAGACATAAGGTGGACTGGCTGCACAAACCTGTGAATCTGTCAATCTGTGTTGACAGACTGTTGTTACACACACAGTCTATATTTTTAGATTGAAGTACAGGTTTGTAACTCATCATACAAATGTATTTTTTAGTTTTGTAAGTCTGTGTGTGTGTGTGTGTGTGTGTGTGTGTGTGTGTGTGTGTGAGTGTGTGTGCGCGCGCGTGTGAGTGTGAACAGGAAGTGAGTGAAGAAAAGTAAGTGTTGAATTGTGAAGGTTTCTGTGTGAAAAGGCAAAGAAAAGACATTCCAGGCCGACAGTTACGGAAAGGAAAATTTAAAGTTAATTTAACAGAAAAGGTAATAGAAATTTCTGTGTGTGTTCATGAAGAGGGGTATTTCAGTCTGATTAAACGTGTGTGTGGGAGTGTTTTATGTTTGTTTATATACAGTTGATGGCTTAGCAAGTGTTGCATGTGCATCTGTGTGTCTGTGTGTGTTCCTGGTCTGATAAGGGGGATGAGCTTTCCCAGGTCGCTTGTCTCTTTCATCAGCAAAGTAGTGACAGGTTCCCAGGGTCATATGGATGACCCTGTCTGTATACTGTCATTACACAGTTACATCACTACCTAATTATACTGGTCTACTACACCAACACACACACACACACACACACACACACACACACATACACACACACACGTATGTTGAAAACAAGCACTGTTTTTCTTGTTTATACTGAGTGAAAAGGAGCAGTGAAAAAAGGGACACTCTTTGATGAGGAGAAGCAAATAAATAGAGAGGGAGACAGAGGGCATGTCTGGACATGAGTCAGTGGTCAAAGTAAAAGCTGGCCAGACAGATGCAGAGCGCTGTCCAACTACCCTTTCCAGAAACTGGGATGAGAGTTGACATAAATAAAAGCAAAGGCTGACTTAAGGAGGATTGCAAGTGTGTGTGTGTGTGTGTGTGTGTGTGTGTGTGTGTGTGTGTGTGTGAATGTGTGTGAATGTGGGAGTGTTTGTGTGCACATAGAAGCTGTTTTCCTTTTCTCTTTATTAGTAACGCTAGGCAACAACGATGGCAACAGCTCCACACACCTGCAGTTCAGCATGCCAATGTGCCAATCAGACCCCCAAGCACACACACATACACACAGTGTGCCCACCTCACCCTGCATGGTACGGGTGAGCAGTAGCCTGAAGAATCCTGTCTTTGTCCCCTCTGCACTTAAAAAGAGTGTGTTAATGATCTCTTTTTCCTCTCTCTGTGGGTGTGTTTTCCCAGTCTCTCTAATTCTATCTCTTGTCTTTCTCTACCACTCACACCATTTTCTTTCTCCTGTCTTCACTGAAAAGACAGTGTTAATTATCTCCATCTTCCCCCCTCCTCTGTCTGTCTGTCTGTCTGTCTGTCTGTCTGTCTGTCTCTCTCTCTCTCTCTCTTTCTCACCCTTCATTCATTTATTGAACAGACCCAGCAGACAGGCAGATCTATTCACTGGGGTCCACTCAGTGCTTAAAGTGTTTAAACACCACTGGATGTTGTGAGGGGGCAGAGAGCTCATGGGGGAGTGGACACATGATACTCACTCTATTCCTCTGCAAGGCTCCAATAGCCAATACACACTCTGTTACAATAGAAACACTAGAGTCATTTACCCTCCCTGCTTCATTACATCCTGATTGAGACTTATTTACGCCACCGCTGGTTTGGCTACTAGCCAGCATTTATTCTAGACAGTGGCCGACTGTCGAGAGATATTTATGTGTAATAAATTGAAGTGTATGTTATGTTTTATTTCAGAGAGATATATATGTGTTGTAATAAGGCTCATATCATTTATGCCCGACGTCTGTTTGACACTAATTTTTAAGTTTTGCTGTAATATTTAATTTAATCATTGGATACAGTATTTAATTACATTTACTCAGGTTGTACTGAAGTTTACTTGACCCATTATTAATAGTTTACCTATTTCACAGTAAGCCATCAGGTCTGCAGTTGTAATAAATGGATTTGGTCGACATACTCTGCAGCTCTTTTCCAGAAGTTATGGATTAAGGCTCCAAAAAGGCAAAGCAAGATATGCTGATGCGGGATATATCCAAGCCAGAGGCGACCCAAAGTTTGTTCTTACAAATAGTTTATTACTGATATCAATTATGAACCATTAGTAAAGCCATTAGGTCTGATCAATGACAACAGTCCATCATGCCATCTGAAATAAGCAATCCTGAATGAGTACATTAACTTTTAATGCTGATGTGTGTTTTGTGAAATTTTGAACGCAGGGCTTTTACATGGTGACATTGATACTTTCACTTAAGTAAACCATCTAGTTTCTTCCTCCACTGCCAATTAAAATGAATGCCAGCCTTCTGTGACATTGACTCGGTATCAAAGGGTTGAGTGAGAGCAGTCAGTGGGGCTGTCTTGTGTGTTGATTAGAGATTTGAGAGTGTGAAAACACGTTTGACATTTCGCTTTAGAGAATGTGATGACTGCGATTTTATCCTGCGGCTGAATGCGCGTTAAAGCCTCTATGTGCGCTTTTGGAAAAAGGCACAGCTGGTCGCGATCAGCAAAACGGGGGCCGGAGGAGGAGGAATTCGGGGTGTTGCCTTTCTATCCATGCCTCCCTCCCTTGCTCATCGTCTCCCTCCCTTCCCTCCCTCCCTCCCCTGAGCGTGTGTGAGAGAGAGAGAGAGAGAGTGTGTGTCAGAGCGGAGACACTGCGGGAGTGGGTCAGTCAGTTAACGCTGCTGACTCTAACAGGCGGTTCCCCGGCTATCAGCGGCGGAAAGCACCGGGTGGATTCTCTCTCTCTCTCTCTCTCTCTCTCTCTCTCTCTCTCTCTGTCAATCTTGCTTCAGAACCGTGGCAGCGGGATATGCCAAACGGGAACAAAGCGGCTTGAAAGCTGGACGCTGGAAGAATGAGCGGGCGCGTGCTGAACAGGAAAATGCTGCAGCTCCCGGCGCCGCAGCGCGCGGGGAGGACAATGCACTTTCTGTCAAGGTAACGGATGCGACCCAGAGCATGCATGTGACTGAGGACACCGGACGGGAAGCCAGTTGACAAACTGGTGACATTGCTTTTTAGATTGTGCAAACGGGGTACAATCGCGAGGGATCTGATGGCTGTGAACCGGCGGAGCCAGTGCGTAAAAAGCAGCAGCATGTCTCATTGATAAAACTCCCAACAGCTGCATGGTGGCACGTTTCATTATAGTGCCTGGCAGGCGCTCAGATTAGGCTGTTATAGGATATTGTATCTCAGTCTAGACGCCGGGTAAAGAATGGGCTTTTTAGTGAGCGTATAGATGGAGCTATACAGTCTACACAGCATAGGCACAGACAGACCTCAATGCGGAAAGCCATATGTTGAATCAGCACTGTATCTTTTATTGTCGCTTACTGTATAGACTATTAGAAGCAGCATACAAAAAGGCAGACCGGCGTTCCTCTCCTTATAGCCTAAAAATGAATGTGTATCAAAGGACACGCATTACTGCAGATCATCTAATAAGGATAAAGTGCTAATGGATGTGAATGCTGCGTGTGGATGTGTACGCGCATATACCGTGCGTGCGCGCCTTAAGTGTTTCTATATTTTACGCTCGGGGTGACATGTCCATTGTTTAAAGCTGTGCGCGGTGACAACTGGTTTGCTGGGGTTTGGTGTTTGGTAGGCAGAGGCAGGTATGTGTGAGTGGGTGGGTGGGTGTGTTCGCATTGATCCGCTGCGGGACCGGACCGCATTCTACTGAACTGGCTGACCTACATTTTGAAAGACGCCTTCACCCGGTATATCTGCTGTGATTGGGCGAACAGCAGCAAGCCTCCTCCTTATCGTCTTTATACCCGCTGCCATGTGAGAGTGATCTTATTGTATGTTTTAATGTGTGGGCTCATATGGGCCAAGTGGTAGGAGTAAGGCTGTTGGTGGTGACTGAGGAGATGTAGCTGCATAAAATCACTTGTATTTGTGATAGAGAAAACAGAGGCAAGTCATCTTTTGAGAGTTGTTTCCTTTGCAGGTGTATTAAGACGGCATGGACAGAAAGAGATGCTCTTATTGATTCAGTTTGTGTGTGTGTGTGTGTGTGTGTGTGTGTGTGTGTGTGTGTGTGTGTGTGTGTGGCAGAGGGTTTGGGGGATTGTTGGAGGTCAGCTTTGCTCTTTTTGGTCGACTGACCTCTGTAGCATCCATCGACCCTTTATGTAAACCCATTAGAGCTTTGAGTGGCCTGATACTAGGGCATTAGACATACACACCCAGCAGCACACACACACACACACACACACACACACACACACACACACATTCACCATCTAAACCATTGACAGACAGGCACACACACACTCACAGACATTTTCAGTCCCAAAGCACCAACAAGACTGTTTTTATATGACTGTTTGAGTTGGACATGTGTGCTTTAACAGACTGGCTGTCAAAAGACTGATAAACTCTATGATCGAAACCAGTGGTGGTATTAGTAAGGGTGTGAGTTTCTGCTCATGTAAGCCTATGTGTGGGTGTCTGTCTGTCTTTGTGTATGCGTGTGTGTGTGCGCGCACGTGCGCGCGTGCATGTAATGAAACATTAAACATGCATCATTGGCTAACCAGTTCCAGCAAACACAGAGATTTGATCAACTCTATTAGTCATATTGAAAGAAATCCAACATCAACTTAGTGTCTGTATGTGTGTGTGTGTGTGTGTGTGTGTGTGTGTGTGTGTGTGTGTGTGTGTGTGTGAACAATATACAAAAAGCCTGCTCAGCATGACCTACCTCAATAATCCAGATCCACCCCTGGTTAACAACACAGCCTTGTCCAAAAAAGCTGATTTGCAAGCCGGTGACATCACTCATTAATGTGTGTCACACCCGAATCTTCTCAGTTTCTTTAAATTAAATAAAAATTGAGCATGGTTCACTATGATGCAGGCCAGGCTCTTGCCGATGTCGTTTAGCTGTGCATGGGAAATGTGGGAAAGAGCTCAGATTGGTTGAATGCTTTGACAGCTTCCTGACATCAGCTGCCTCATTCAAGACCCAGTATAGTAATTAAAGCTGAAATCCGTAATGTTTTTAATTACTGTATCATAATTATATCCATCTGTGAGTGTAGTGAAATGGCACATTCACCACGCTATTGAGAAATGGTGATCAGGTTTGTCAGCTGCCACCTGTCAGCTGACAGTGCCGATGCCCTCTAACTTTTACATGTTAGTAAAGCAAGTGTTTGTTATTTATGTTACACGATGACATTTTTACTGCACACCAACAAAAATGAGGGACGACACTTTCAAATACAATTACGACATCAGGATGCTCTGTCGTCTTTGTTGTTGTTTGAAGATGTGGAAAGTTAAGGGATTTGAGCTTACAAACAACACTGTTTTCATCGCACACACACAGAAACACACACAAATTTTGTCTATTTTGATGCACTCAGGAGCTCAGGCGTAAAAATTGATAAAGTTGTTTTGGAAACACACTTTGCTGACTCAGACACTGGTTGAGTTAGAAGGGTCAACGGCCTGTTGACGATGTTATCACGCCCTCATGATTCATGAACAGGACTTAATCTTCAGCACACAAACATGTCCACACAAGTTCAGATAAAGTTAAAAACTGAAATTAGGCGTTGAAAGCGTTTTATCCACACAGGCATGTTTTTAAAAAGATTTCTGTTGACCTAGAAATGGCAGAGTAATAAAAAAATGTTGGAATATCTACTACTGCGCATGTGCAGGCCACTTGATGCAGCAGCTGACCAACTGGACCACATGTCATTTTATACGTCTGACCTTTTCAGAACAAGGTTTACTTTCTGCATCTGCACTGCCAACATTTTGGGATTTTTTTTCACATATGGCTTAATTTTCTGTGGCCAGAAACCCCAGGTCAGTGTGGTAGAAAGGCCAAAATGGAAAAAAAAACACATGGCCGTAGTCGTTACACGCGGCCACTGGCTCTTGATGTTTTGCAATTAAGTCAACAAGTTTACTTGTCTTGCCTACAAGGTCATTAGGGAGACCTGAGAGCGAAACAACAGATGCTTGTAAGCTGCGCTTGTAAGACACATGTACCTTTTTTATTGTACACACAGGAGCCTGTGTTCATAAACAGGTCTCATTTTTCGTGAGGTGGTGCCCCCTGTGGTTTAGTGAGTTTTTCTGTTACATCAAAGCCAGAGAAGGATGTACAGCCAAAAATCAGTCCACCTTAACAGGCTCGCTGTGGATGAGAGAGAAAGCTTTAAGCACAACCTCAGTGGCCATGGAGAATAATAAACTCAGGATGTAATTTTCACCTGATAGTGAAGTAGTTTTCTAGGAAATGTAGAGTGAGTAAAAAAAAAACTCAGTCTTGCATTGAAACTTTCAGAGCTTTCTTTGAGTTAAATGGAAATTGAGACAATTTCTACAGTTTGTGTTGGGGCAACGGACTTGACGCTGCAGATTTCACTTTTATTGGAACCTCTTTATGGGTCATTTTTATTTTTGTGTATGTCTGTGCACTCGTGCTATGGTATGCTTATGTATGTCTGCATATGTCAGAGGATTAGGGAGTGGAACCCCAGAATACACTCGCTGGAATGCGAAGTGTGTGTTTTGAGCAGCCCGAGGGCAAAGAATGTCTCCCAAACTCACTGTAACAACTTTAAGTGGCATGTCCACAGTGCGTGTGTTATGAGTGACAGCAGGTGATGGGTGCGTGCTCATGCAGGGTGCGCCCTGAGGCCGGTTGGTCACCACCACATGTGTTCACGTTTACAAATACCCAGAAATATGCAGTGACCTGTCCGCAGCGTGGGAGTAATGTGTGTATTTTAATAGGTGTCTCTGCTTTATCTCAGCCAGAAGTGAAAGAGTATCTCTGCTCCAGTCAATGGACCTTTCATTCTTTTTTGTTGAGGTGGTGTTTGGACAACCTTTGGCAGGTGCTTAGTGGTGTTCTACTCAGATCTGTAGTGTCTTTGTGAAGCTTGATTTGATTTAAACAAACGCTATGCAGTCACATGATTCACGTGTTCTTATTTTGTGTCTTTCTCTGTGTCTCTGTCTACTCATTTCTTACCCCTAAACTGACTTAAGAGGAGCTGCTTGGCCTCTTACTTACCATCAGCCAGCCCACAATCCACTGATCCTTTTCCAGTCAGCACATATAACATCTCACAGCGATGTGGAAACTGACTGCTGTTGTCTGTACTAATCTGGGAGATTAACACATAATAAAGTGGTGGCATTAGTTGATGAGCTGTCATCATCAGAAAATACAAAATTGATTGTACAACATAGAAGGTATAATTTATTTTAACATCGTTGTGTAGAGAGAGGATGCCCTCTGCGATTTTATTTACATGTAGGTGCCAGTTGTTGTCACAGAGGCATTTGGTAGCCATGTTGAGCCACTGCCCTTTTTCCCATGAACCAGCCGGCCACCGGCTCACATCATGCTGACATCATAGTTCCTCCATCTGCTATATGTGCAGTGTGTGTATGACAGTGTGTGTGTTGGAGGGAGTTAATTCCCTATTGTGATGCATTTAGTGTTGCAGACACTGACTGTATCCTCATTACTGTAAATGAATACCATCATACCAATCATATTAGATTTCTCAGTTATTATTAGTAAATAAACTTAAGTCTGCGTGCAACACTTCCCCTTCTGAAAACCCAGCAGGTTGGCTGTATCATATTTCACTCTGTTTTGTTGTCGTTGACGTGTCTGGAGGAAGGGAGGCCAGAGGTAATTCTACCCCAGGATCCAACCCCTGTCCTGGGCCTCTGCGTGCCGGGGTTCCCCTTGTGTGCTCCTCCCCAGTTTTTAGCCCTTGAGTTGGGGCTGGGAAGCGCTCCACACTGAACTACTTATGGAGGTGATTTAAAAGGCTGTTCCACCTTTTCCCAGGAGTGCTGTCCCTCTTCTGCTTCCTGCTCTCTTGTGGAGAAGAAAGGGAATTTGGAAGAAACTCAGGGTACTTTTGAGGGTCAAGGGTTATTGGGTCATATAAGAACTCTGCTGGTCACCACCTAACACACTGAGACGTTTAATATCTTCTGAAATCCAACACTCTTTGACCCAATTTGTCATACTCTTTACATTAAGAGCATGAAATCACTTTGTGGAGAAACCATTTTCTCCCACTTTATCAGACAATGCTTTAATTTATGCTAAATAAGTTCAAAAGGCATTGTTTGTATTGTGACTGCATTCAAAGCCCTGCATCATCCTTATTTAGACCCAGGGTCAGTAACCTTTAAACTTTAACCCCATTTGAGCTGAATAAGACAAAGATATACACAAAGAAGAAGAAGAGTATCTGGTGCCTCTCAAGGAATTATCTGCACACCTCTCCCAGCTCCTACAGGTCTCCTTTTTGGGACTTACAGTATGAGAAGATCAAGATGACCCAGCTGGTGTCAGCATGATCAACAGTCACACAATTTTTCGGTTGCAAGAGTATTTCAACGCTCAAAGTTCCTTATATGAAGCTTGGAGCCTTCCAACGTTTCCACTGTCCTGCTTGCTTCATTGCACAGGGGTGAAGTAGATCATAGCCAAGTAGACTCTCAGGTGCGACGTGTTGAACTCTGAGAAATCTTTGTCCATCCACTGTGGGGAGTTCAGGAGGAGAGAAGAGATTCAGAAATAAATTTGCTGTCTGGGGAGAATTTCGCTAAAGCAATTTCTCCTATTCTTAAGCTATACAGTTTGGTCTATGTCCATCTATCTCCACCTCCCCCACACTCAGAGGAAAGGGAAAAAAAACATTTTACTGACCAGGATTCCTGATGCGTGAGTGCCTTTTCAGTGCTTTAACTTTCCACCCAGAAAGCCCCAAGCATTTGTAGAATGTGTCCCCATCCTTGTGAGGAAACCTTGGAAGAATGATGTGCCTTAATATTCTTCTACACTCAAACACACACCTTAGAGCCAGTAATACACAGCCCTGGGTTGCTTAGTGTAACCCCCAGCGGAGCATTGACTTGAACAAAGCTGCCATTCCCACCAGCTACTAACATCACACTTCTGACAGCTAATTCAAGCTTCACTCTGGGGGACAATGGCAATTTAGTGTATCTGATGTGTATGCGCCAGAGTGTGTGTTTGTGTCCTAAACCCCCCCAGGCCACTGCTGTCAGGGATATGCCTGTCAAAAGCACAACAGGGTTTCTCCTCTGTGATGGCCATTTAGGGATGTGACCTCCTATTTCCCTCCATGGACTCTCACACACATATACACACATACAGCACCTCTAGCTGACTCCCCTGGCCAGCTCTGATCTCGGCAGCAGATGGAATTAGCAGTAATTACGAGCTCATTAACTCCAGCCTGTTCTGTAATCCCCTGTAATGCCCAAATACTGCTGCGTGTGGTGTGTGTATGTATGTGTCTACAAAAGACTGTCCACGCAGCCATCACACATTGTTCCATTCCACATCATGGAACTAGGACGGAGAGGAAAATAATAAATAACGCTGAAGAGGAAATTAATTTATCTGTTTAGTGTGTACCCAAAGGCAGACTGTTTGCACAATCTAGTTTTTAATTGGGTCTTGTCAATGATTTATTGTAAGTGTTTAACCATACAACTCAGCAGCGAACCTGTATTGGGAAGCTAATTAAAAGCCATTTTTAACGACAGATTTGTTGCTAATTACTCTATAAGTGCCCCAAGAGCTATGGCCAACATGGTGTCATTAAAAGGTGCTGGCAATTTACCAGTGAGATTAAAGGTGAGCACAGCATGTAACAGTGTTTCGATGATAAGAACATACTGATGAAAATGAAGCAGCTAAAATGACATTTGTAATCAATTTGCCGGCGCCTTTAGTACAATCACAGTTGTATACCATGATGACCATAGCTACAGTACTATAGTCTGCAGTGGCTGGATGCTCACACAATGTTAAGTCTTTACTGTACCTCGTGTGTCAGAGTTTGAGGCTTTCAAGATATAATACGGGCTTCGTCTGCCGAGGGAATTCTTTCATGGCCCTATATGGTGCTGCAGTGATGGATAATCCTACACAGAAGCTTCTTTAGAAAATCAGTGTGACCTACAGAATGTATAAAATGCGTATCCAGCCAGGAAGACTATTTCAATGACTTCTCAACCTCTCCTATTTCCACTCTCTTTTGATTGGATCGTTTTATTTGGACAATCTACTATATAATATTGAGCAAACCAAGGTGATTCACAGATCTGTGTATGTGTGTGTTTCCTGGTGATAAGCTGCTGAAGTGGTCCAGGAACCCATATTGTTAGCCATCTGTTCACACAAACTGCATTTACCCTCTCTCTCGGTCTTACCAGGTAGATGCACATCCACATATATTACATGTAAGCTTGTGCACATAGTCAGCACGATATTTCTTTCGAAAAAACAAATTTCTGAGGCTTAAATCAACTCAATGCAGAATTTTCTCTGCCTCTGATGGTCAGTGCACCCATGACTGCGTTGAAGAGAAGAGACACGTACAATGGGTGTGGCCTGTCATGCTTCCCCCCCACCAATGAGTCATTTGGTTTTGTGTGGATGTGTGTTTACACCATGTGTCATTGTGGGAATTTGTGAGAAAACATCCCTGTTGGGTTTACTTCCTGTTTTATGTGTCCAGACTGAAACTTGTAGAGTTATGTTATGGCAGACAGCAACTGATAATCTTGCTGTTGAATTTCTTATCTTCATTTTATGGTTGATCTCTTAGTGTCATCAGTTTCTGAACATAATAAATAACATTGTTTGTGCATCCTTACACCTGCGTTAAGGTGGGATGGTTGATGACTCTATTTCAGTTGCTTGTTTTTCGGTGTATGTGTCCTCTCGGTGTCCCTCACCCATAATTAAGAGGCCAAGTCACCTGCTGTTTTCTTCCTGTTGAAGTTGATCTGAGATCTATCTGCAAATCCTGAATTGTACAGACACATACACAAGCACAGACAACACATCTCACCTTACTGACGTCACAGTCATTAGATTCTCTAAACAGACTTCAGCAGCCCTTTCATGCGTGCCCCCTCAGGTTTCTGAGCCGACTGCCCAGTGCCAGTCTGGCAGTGCCCTACTTTCCATTCGCCTGAAAAGGCATCACTACAACCAGGGAACCCGTCTGATTTAGCCATTTTGGGTTCTGCCATGTGACACTGTGGATTTTAATAGGAATGGAAAGTTCCTGTCCACTGTAGGACTGCAGAAACACTTTCCATGCTTTTACACAAGTTGGAGAGACTGTGTGCAAATATCACCCTGAATAAAACGTGTTTAACCCCATGAGGGTACAAAGAGTTCAACCCCTTTATTCATAACACCATTTAATTTGTATGATATCATTTACAAAATCTAAAACCTTTTTGACATTTCTGCTACAATCATTGCATCTTTCCTCCAATTGTCCTCCATATTCTTATCTTATCTGTTCAGATAAATAGTAATTAGATTTGCCAGATTGCATTAGCACCTTCGCTACCCCAAAGGTACCATGTGAAGTAGTGACTCGTGTTTTCATTCAGTGTTACTCTGCAAAATGCATTGTGTGTATCCTTGAGGTCTAACAAATGTGTCTGGTGCATTTCCTTCCTAAAAAACATTTGCAAATCCAATTTTTTTAACCAACAAAAGGCAAGTTTTTTGGTGATTCTGGCAGCCCCTGTGGACAAAAGCCGTTATGTTTCTACCACCTTGTTTTGTTCATTTTAAGCCAAATCCAACCCAATGGCAGGCATTTAGAATAACTATATAGAAATAGCTCTTCTCGCTGATTGTCTTGTGTGCTTATATAGGTCATATAGAGGCACCAGTATTAAATTGAGACGTTTCATAACCAGTTAAATATTCCCTGTTGTAGTATTTTACATCCAGTATTGTTAAGATCCATGTTTACTAGCTTTACTACCTTTGCTGGTGCACTGCAGCATATCTTGGCCACCTGTTGATCAGTGGAATAGTGTGACACCATTGGTAGGATGTCTGTGCGTCCTTGTGCACCAGATAAACAAAACAACTCCGTAGCACTACTAAAAGAACATTTAAGGTGACTACTAAACATCCATAATCATTTTATGTTGCTGATCCAGTGGAATATTCTAATCTTTTTGCAAAGTGATATATAATTAGATAACAAGATTGATAATGACATTTTGGTCCCCCTTGCTATTGATCTGTTGGTGGCAGGCTTTTCACAAGTGTGCTAACATTCTCTTTTATGTGCATTGGCTATTGATCAGGTAATTACATAATTGTTTTTTATTGATCATTGTTGTGTAGCACAGTAAGTCTGTATCCTCCCACAATCACTACCCATCTCCTGACCATGCAGCAAAGTCAAAAAGGACTTAATTGGTTCTAAAAGTTAAATTCTCGCCCCAACGCAGAAGAGCTTCAACATTCCTCCAAATGTCCCCCTTGCAGTTTTAACAAATGTTTGTTTAGATGGAACAGCTTATCAACCAATACTGTCAAGGCTGCTCACTGACGCTGGCAAGACTCCAACTCCCAGCAAGCACTGCTCCCACAAACCACAGGCAAAGCTGCTTTGTCTTTGTGGTCTGAGTGGCTTTTTCTTCCTTCTGGATCTAGTGTATTTCTCTCACTTTCTTTCTCCCGTTTCTCAACCTCAGAGAGGTCAGAGTGAGGGGAGGGGAGAAGAGGAGGAGACAGGGAGAGGGGAGTGCAGAACTCTCATAATGAGCAGCAAAAAAAGACCATTCACATTGAGATCAGACCAATTAGCTCTATAGTCTGAATAGTGGAAAAACACAGTAACATGTTAATAAAAGCCGACTATTAAGCTCAGCAGCAGCTACTCAACAATTCTCTTGATAGTTTGTGAGGCTTAGTGTTTGTGTGGGTGTGCTGGTCCTCTCTACAGACTATGAGGAACAAAGAAATCATGTCACTGTGAAAAGAGGATACTGTTTATATAGACCACCATGACCTTTATTAGTCTGGAAATGAAAATGAATTATTCAAAGCATTTGAAATATTCTGCAGCTTTCTGAGAGATGACGAATTCTAAGTTTGCTATGGACTCATTGTGGCTTTTTTTTCTTTCAGACTAGCAGTTATGATTTCATGAGTAGGAAAGCAGTTGTGTGCAGCTGGCTCAGGATGACAGAATATAGCGAGTCCATGTGGCATATTCTCAGCTCAGCTGGATGCTGTGTTTTCCACATGGTGCACAGAGGTCGGTCAGGTGGAGGTGAAGAATGAGTTTAATCAAGCACTTCTCAGATTAATTGACATTTATTGCACCCTAAATCGAATCAACATTGATATTCATTTCACTCATGAAATTACAGTCATAGGGCACCATTTTTCAGTGTCCTGTTCTTTTCCTTCCAGCTGTGTTCTTTAGCTAGAGATGAGGTCTAAAGTTGCAATAGACCAGTAAGATTTATCATCCATAAGCAGGACATACAGATGTGGTTAATGGCCACAGTTTGCACTCTTTTCTTTAATAATGTCATACAATAATGTAATTTACAGGTCCAGTGTGTAACCTTTAGGAGAATCTATTAGCAGAAATGGAATGTAATATGCATAATATAATTATGTTTTCATTAGTATATCTCCTGAATAGAGGATTCATGATGCTTTTGTTACTTTAGAATGAGCTTTTTGTACTGAAAGACGTCACTGGTCGCCTTCCACGGAGTCCACCATGTTTAACCAAACATTGGCCCTAGATCAGGGCGTTCGCATTTTTCGCACCCACCATAATTTCTACTTTGCAATTGGAAGGGGAGGGTGAAATGAGGGAGTTGCGATCTGAGATCTGCAACTACACCACTAGATGCCACTGAACCCTACACACTGGACCTTTAATTGAACAGTAATCTCATTTATTAGATCTTGCGTGTTGCTGACAAGCAATTCAGATTCTCCAGGATGTATTTAGCTGGCTGGTGTTACGTTGCTTTTTTTTATAGAGGAATATATACTTTAGGTTTGAATACAAATGTAACAGGGAAGTGGCTTGACTGAAATGGTGCTTTGCAGTGAGACGCTAATGTGTGAAAGGGATGATGTAGATGAATTGGGTGCTAATATTATCCCTCAGTCTTTGCAGCTGCTGCTAAAGAATGAAAAAGATGAGGCAGAGGCGAGGAGAGATTATAACAGGAGATTTCAGTAGCTGCTATTAAAGGAATGAAGGAGCCGATTTAGGTAGAGGAGGCAAGTTAGTGGAAGTTTAGAGGGAGAGTTGAGAGACAATCCTTTTCAGAGAGTTCATCATGTTGTGAGATGTTGAGATGATTTTCTCTGTGTCATCAAAAGCACTTCTCTCTCCACTATAGCTCTCTCTTTTCCATACTTATCATTTCAGTTCTTTCTTCTCTCCCCATACGCCACTTCACCCTCTTTCTCTTGAGTAGCCTCATATTTCATCGCCCTCTTTTCAAGCTCAGACTTTCTTTTATCTCACCCAGTGGAGTTGATGGAAGACTATAGGAGGCAAAGAAGAGCAGGGTGACATGACAGTGGATCTGCTGTAGCCGTATATTGGCGAACACTGATTGAGGATTTCAGATTTTAGCTTGGAAATAAGAAATATCTTTTCAAGAATCCAGAAATACAATGCAGAATTTCTTCTTGGTGATTAAAATACTCAATTTTGGTTTTCCCTATCTATTATCGAGATAATTTCACTGATATAATCAGATAAAATACTGTCTTATATTTTATTCACCCATTGAGATGGTATTGTCTGTGATGTTTGACCCCTGACCCCGTCTCTCTCCTCTGTGCGTTCCTGTTTTCATATCTGCTGACTGACTGACATTAAATCCAGCAGGGACTGTTTGTTCTGTTTCCTTTCAGATCTGAATTATTTATCAGAGAGAGCGTTATCATTCACAAAGGCATAGGGGTGTGTATTGGCAAGAAAAATAAATATATATATCGCGATATGATATTTGTCTGTATTTCCTTACACCCCTACAAAAGGACCTGGATAGCTGTGAAGCAAATAACAGGAAATGAAGAGAAAGGTGTTGTTTCAGAGACAGTAAAACACAGCTGTGTCTCCCAAGAGGAGGTTTATCTCACAGCAATGAGTTAGTTCAAAAAGGAATTTGGTTCAAATAGATCCACTCTGGATGAGCTCAAAGTTTATTAGTTCCTTTGTGCATTTTTGTACTAGGGAGTAAATATGACATAAAACAGGAATCTGAGATCAGCTTTTATGGAAAAACAACATCTTACTAAGAAAGTTGTTAAATCTCTAATTGAGTCTTAAAACTGCATATTTTGTCATAAAACAAATTCTGAAATCATCTGCCAGTTGATAAGATAATTCCACATGTTTTCATTGAAAGGAAATCAGTTTTTAAAAAAATGTAAAGGTGTATTTTTTTCTACAAATTCATGAATGAAAATGTGTGAATCATCAAAATGGATCACAAGAAATGTTATTTTCGGAATCCAGTGGATGTATCAAATCTTATTACCCAATTCTTAAAGAAAAGTTTGTTTTGTCTCTCACATGGAGATAAAAAGTGAAGGTTGGCTCTCTGGATCTGTCTGGTCAAATCCTAAATTTGCCCTTAATCTGACTCTGGCATATAGACAAAGCAGCATGACAGCCACTTCAGACGTAACAAATCTCATCTGCTCTTTTTTTTATGTCTATATATCCACAGGCTAGACAGGAAGGGCTTCCCTTCGCCCCTCTCCCCCTGAACCCCGCCGTCAAGTCCCCCAGGGTACAGTGTGACCCATACAGGCACCCAACCGGAAGGCCCGCACCGCTTTCTCTCCTTCCATCCTGCCCTGTGACACAGTATACATGACCTCATTAAGCAAGCCCCACCCTCTCAACTTGTTTTACAGTATAGTACGATATCAGTCAAACCTATTGACCCTAATAAGAGAAAAACCCCAACCCCCTAACTTCCTAAACATGACCTACTTAATATATACAAGCACATGTGTATGTACACCCATTTATACAAACACACCTCTCAGATGTACTTTTTTCTCCCCCACTCTCCCCCTTCCTCATTCAAGTCATAGCGCTGAGCCAGATGACAGATTTGTTCCAATTGTTTCTTGAGGTTTATACGCTTTGATTGGTCATCTTATTGTAGATATAGTATTCAGACAGGAAATAGTCAAACATCAACTACAATTTATTTGTTAAAGGAAAAATCCAATCTGAATTTTGCCATTCAACAGTCATACAAGCAATGGAGAAATGTATTGTTAAAAGAGGTATATGGCAAAGTATATCAATTGCCTTGAAATTGAGGGAATTGCACAGTTGACCCACAACTTTTAGACCAAATCGTAGGGATGGCTACCACTGTAAAGACACCCCCAACTTGTTTATGTCAGGATTTCAAGAACAATTGCACAAGCAGATGTGTGCCAAGTGGACAGACTTCACAGTCCTGGCACAGACTCCCCTCCTGCCTGCACCCGTGGGCGCGTGCATCAGTGTATATGTTCTTCAGTGCTATTTTTGTATGTGTGGGTTGAGATAATGTCGAGAGCGCTCCGAATTTCAGTTTGCAGTGTGAAAGTTGGGTATATAGAGCAGGCAGCTTTAAATGAGGTCTATGTCTATGAATATTTAATCAAAAGACAAACTGGAAGACATGGAGCCAAATAAACTAACTGCTGATGTAACTGAGCTGGTGGAGCTTCAGTAGTTCATGGAGTGTATAACCTCAAGGGGATATCCAGTATCCAACTGTCACAGATTGCTTTGTTTTTGTCAGGTATGCTTGGTTGTGTGAGCATGTGGTGGTGTGTGATTGATCGATGTCTGCTTGGGAACAGAATTAGCTTCTGCACAAGTCGGAAAGGATTCATTGACTTGATCAGGGACACTTTCAGAAAGGTGGATGCTTAATAGCCAGTTGGAGGAGACTACTGAAACACCAAATATGTGCACCAAAAATAGGAGCACTAACCTGACACAAAACCAACTGAGAATCCTTGGAAACTGGAAAAGGGCAGGCACTATATCAAAAAATAGTTGGCAGGTGATTGGATGAACCATCTGTATATCACCGTCTATCACAGACGGGGATCCTTGAGACTTGAATCACTGCTTTAATATATGAATATTATCTAACAGATATTCTTTCTCGTTGTTTCTTTAGCTGGGATGAGAGCAGCTCCATCAGCAGTGGTTTGAGTGACGGCTCGGACAACCTCAGCTCTGAAGAGTTCAACACGAGTCCCACTCTCAACTCCCTTCCTACCACTCCCATTGGCTCCCGCAGAAACTCAGCCATAGTGGTAAGTAACGCACACGTGAGCATTCAGCATACAGTAGTATTGATTAAGCTGTTAAGTGAGGTATTGATGAGGTGCTGAATGATGTGTCATATGCTCTGACAGTGTTCAAATGACAGGCAGCAGGATACTTGCCTCAGAGACAAAGCCTGATTAAGTATTCTACGCACACCCATAATATTTATCACATCTGATCAATGTTTGCCGCAACACACACTGCATGCTGGACAGCTGCATTGTTCCATAGGGCTTTTGGTCCTTTGTCTGGTTTTTACAGCTGTGTTGAGAGCTAATCAGGCTTATTTCTGAGGTTTTAGAGAGAAATGGCTTTAAATGATCAGCAAGTGTAACTGCAGACGTAGTTGTTGTTCATTGATCTTCATAAAAAACAGGCAAAAATAGTATTATTCCAAAAGTCTGGACTTCAATTGTACCAGCTGAGGCTCTGGTTGAGTCAATAGTTTTTTTCTTGCCAGGATTTCACCCACCTGATTCAGCTGATCCAGAGCCTGCAGTTTTGGCCGAATTTAGTTGTATAATTAGCCTGACTGACTGGAGTTAGAAACAACTGCCCTGAGTGATTATGTTTGTTTGAAGTGCACTGATATATGTATAGTGTGGTCTTAAAAATGTGCCGTGGGGATGTGAGGATTTGGGACTCATGACCTCAGTGCTTCTAAAATCCTGTCTGCAGCTCTGCTTGAGGTTCTTTAAGATCCATCTGTAGCTGTATGGGTTCCAGACAGTGTGTGTATGAGTGTGTGTATGTGTGTTTTCCCACAGTGTCTGATGTAGGTCACACCTCCGCAATGTGGTTTATGTGACTGATGTAGTAGGATTTTAGAGACAGAGGGAGTTAGAGAGAGAGAAAGGGAATCAGTGTAACCATAGCAACCGAAGCGCAGGGATGCTGAGAGTGCGGGTCTTTGTCTCCTCCCGTATATTGAAGGACAGGTCTAGAACGTGGCCATCTGCATGCACACACACACACACACACACGCAGGGGCCATCTGCAGTCCTGCATCCGGGCCAGCGAGCCGCAAGTACCAGGGCACCTCCCTCCACGCCCAGTTGCAGCCATAGAGAGAGTCATAGCAACCATTGCCCCCCTATGGCATCATTTCCATGGCAACCAACTATCACATCATCATGCACCCCACATTGTCTAATACACATGGTGCCCTGTTCTCTCCCCATTCTCAGCTGATGTTTTTCTTAATCGGTTTCTCTTTGTGTCCTGAAGCCATTTCTTTGTCTCTGTTTTCTCCTCCAACCTTTCCTCTTTTTGCTTCTGTTAATTTAAAATTTTAACTTTAATCCCCTAAGATAACTACGACTTTAAATCCATTCCTCATCTCTCCCACATGTTATATAATATACTCAGTAAGGATATGAGGGTGGAGGAGAGAAGGGTTATGAAGAAACAGGGCACAAAGAATACACAGTTGAGAGAACAAGAGAGAACCAAAGGCAGAAAGTAGGTGGTACAAAAACTTAGATATCCTCATTTCCACATAGATGTGGACGAAGTTAATACACCTTGTTTTCCCAATACCTTTTTTCTGTGTGTGTGTATGTGTATGTGTGTGTGTGTGTGTGTGTGTATATGTGTGTGTATATGTGTGTGTCTGCCTATCTGTCTGTGTCTGTGTGTGTTGTTATCCATGTTTTGCTTCTGCTATCTGGACAGATGTGTCCAGCCCCCCTGTTTCAATAATCAGGGAATGTGTGTGAGGAAATGACAATGTTTTATCAACAAGGTCTGGTCAAACAGGACACACACACATGCACACACACTCATGCATACCACCTCCTCATGTGATGTGAACCTGCCCATGGGGTCTATTGGTTTTAATAAAAAAGGAATTGAGAATATGAGTCCTCATGAGAACTGCTGGGTGCAATGTCCTGAACTGGCAAACACACACTCTCTCACACACACACACACACACACACACACACACACACACACACACCCAGCTCCAGATTCACACACCTACTGATGCATTGTGTAACTGTCAGTCTCCTGCAAGGGGAAAAAAGAATAATCTGCCTCTGTGAAAACTAGTCATATCCATCCACATGTAGACTCACTACATACATACACACACACACACACACACACACACACACACACACACACACACACAGAAGACATTGATCGTTCAATAATGACCTCACATTTCCCTTAGATTATTAAACATTTCTTCTTTATTGGATTACGTTTAGGCTGTGTTGTCTGTTTTGTCTGTGTAGGTCAGTGTGTGTGTGTGAGTCTTTATGTGCAACCTAATATTTTTGTATTAGTGTGCTGTGTTTGTACCCCTGCTGTCTTTTTTGAAGTTTTCAAATAGAGCATACCGAAGGATTTAGTCTGGGGAGATGAGACATCAGTGAGTGTGTTTTTGGAGTTGACTCAGTTAGACATGTTTTTCTGCTCGGAAGGCATAAAGATGAGACAGTCTGAGTTCACACACCTCATCATATGTCTTTTTTCAAACTCTGACCACTGATGGACGCTAAGTACTAATCTTAAGGGACACACAACGATTTGCATAAAATGATCCGATGAGTTGTTCCATTGGCTAATTCATCCCACTGTCTCAAACTAAACATGGATTGTGAACCAGAATCCACCGAGTGAAACAAGAGTTTTAAGTAAAACAAAGATGTAGTTGAAGTAGACTCTGAGGATTACAGTTTTTAATGTTGGGTCAAGATATATTTAATTGTATTTTATTATAACCTTAGCAGTGGCACACAAAAAACCACTGCCTACCCGTATTATACTGTAGATGCCAGAGATTTAATGTTAATGAAGAGTCTACAGCTCTTCACCATACCATTTTCCTTGTGTAAAAATAATTAGCTAAATATCCAAATATAACTCACTAGTTCACAAGTTCAGAACTGTCAGTCGTAGCACATGGTTCTCATAAGCAGATGGGGTTTATTCAGTTGTCACAGAGATAGATCTGTTGACACACTAGCCTAATAGCTGTTGGGATTTCATCCATAGTACTTCAGATAACACTACAAATCTGGGTTATGGCTAATTTAACTAACCCCAAGTTAGCTTTTATGTGGCTACTTAACATTCACCAGAACCTCAGTGGGACAGGCGCTGGATATAAAGATCCATGTAAACCTCTAGTCTTCCTCAGTTTTGATCAAAATGTCACGAATCAAGCCTACCTTATAATAGCTCTTCCAGTTTCCAGTGTGTAGCAGTCTTTCCATTTTACTAACTTCACCATAAAAGCCTTTTACAGTTTTTATGTGACATCAGGAAAGCTTGGTTTTTCTATCACTCTTTAGCAGCACTTTGTTGCCATGATGATGGTCGAATAATACTTAGATGGGTCGTCTTAGATTTGGAAAACCATGCCCATATAGCAAAAAACCTACCAGAGACATACAAATAATTATTGGCTCCATGTCTTTCTCACACACTCACTTCTTGACAGCTTCTCTAAGCATGTGTCTGTCTGTCTCTTTTTAGATGCGTACGGACGCAGAGAAGAGATCTCTGGTGGAAAGTGGTCTGTCCTGGGACTCTGATGATACCAAACCCAGCCGCAAGAGCCAGGGCAGCAGCGTCTACGACACAGGAAGTCTCAAGTCCGAATCAGCCAATAAATGGAAAAAGACACGGACGCAGGGGGAGGGGCTGGAAGGAGGGAGGGGCGAACTGAAGAAACCTCAGACCCTGGGTCAAGGAAATATGTTGAAGAAAGGAAGAAATCCACCTGTGGGAGTCACCTCCCCAATCACACACACCTCTCAGAGTGGGCTGAAAGTGGCAGGTGAGTGGAGAAACACACACACACACACACACACACACACACACACACACACACACACACACACACACACACACACACACACACACACACACACACACACACACACACACACATATATAGTGAGGTTTAATATATATAGCAACACTTGAAATGGTTTCATAACCTGAGCAGACTGACACATTTCTGTGGCTATATTCCCTTCGTCCTGGCAGGCTCACACCCACACACAGTCACAGACATACACTCTGTCTTTGTCCCACACATTCATCCACAGCTGCAGCCCACCCTCCGGGCCTTTAGAAAGTGGTGCCATGTATCAAACGCCCATCACCACCCACTCCCTTCCTGCGAGCCAACCACACACACGCACACACAGACACACACTGACCAACAGTGTTTTTTTTCTTCCTATTGGTCCGGCCTTTCCTACCCAAGCTTTATTTTTGTGCCGGACAGAGACAATTTATAGCACTTAAATAAAGGCGTTGTACCCAAAACAACTGGACCAGAGACAGTGTGTGTGTTTGTAATAGTGTCTGTGTGTGTGTGGATGTGTGTGTGCATAGTGCCAACCTTACAGAAGAGTGTCACCCATCCCACTTAACACGCACACACACACTCTCACTCGCACACAGAGAGCACAATAGTGGTGATTGTGCAGCTGCCTTTTAAGCACACCATCTGTGTGCTGTTTATGTAAGCGCGCGCACACTCATACACGCATACATATAGACAATCAAAACAACAGGATATTAGTTGACGTGTTGTGTGCCAGTCTAGATAGGCAGTGTCTGTGTAAACAGACCTCTTTCTGTGGGACTGTCCTGTGTTTACATTTCCAGCTGTTGAATTGACAGAAACCAAACAAGTGTGTCAAACCAGCCTGTGATCCATGTGCCAGGCTGTTATTGTTATTGATGTGAACCGTGTGAATCCGCTATCAAAGCTGCCTCCGAGTTTGAGACCATAATGAATCAGATGATCAATCAGTATGGAGGAGCTCATTAATTTACCCCGAATGAGGGGCAGACATTCTTCAAAAGTTAAGAGAGGTCTTTGTTGCTCAAGATTGAGATCAGTTCATCACTGACATTTGGTAGGATTGTGTGAGTGCGTGTATCGTTTTTTATGTGTATGTGTCTTCATGTCTGAGGTATTGATGGAGTCACAGATAGTGTGACATCTTTCAAGGAGCACTTCCATACTGTATACCTATTCTGTAGTATAGTAACCATATTGTATACTTTTTTGTGATAAGTGCAAGATTGGTTTATATTATCTAGAGCTGCAACTGACAATTATTTTCATTATTATTTAATCAGTTGTGACTTACCGATTTATTGATAATTATATTAAATGTAAGACAATAGAAAAAACACCCATCATAAGTTCACATTGCACAAGATAACATTGTCAAATTGTCTTAATTCCAAAGACTTTTACACTTTTATGGAGTTACTCCTTATCCAAACTGAAGGTCGGATGCTAGTTGTATGTGAATCAGATTGTAAAGCCCTCTGAGACAAATTTGGGGCAATAAAAATAAAACTGACTAGACTGAGATGTTGGTGGAGCCTGGGAACCAACGTTAAAAATGTGTTAAATTTTTCCAGCTGAGCATCGCCTCTATTTCTCTTTTGTATTGCATTATGGGACAAGAGTGTCCATTAACAGCACAGACAAACATCAATTTGATCCAGTAAGCATAATGATAGGACACTTTTTTATGTGAATGTACCACAAACTTGCCAGAATTAGTATGTAGTTAAGAAGTGGGACACTGCAGGTGTTCATCATTCTGTCAGCACTGGGCAAATTCCTGTTGACTGGTCATGTATCTCTCTCTCTCTCTCTCTTTTTCCTCTCTGTCGCATGCATTCACACAGACACACACCTGCAGATACATTCAGCCACCTGTCTGCAACAAATGTTGACAAATCTCTCATGTACCCACAAATAAACACTGATACGGTCTCTTAGCGGCCACAAATATAAGCACACGTGTTGATGGTGTGATTGCTGATGGGAGACGGTGTCAGCAGAATTGTGGAGTCTAGAAATGAGGCGGCTCGTCTCCTCAGCAAAACCGCTGGGAGTGATAAACAGGAACATGAGAGTGTGTGTGTAGATACATCATTCCATACTGTCCTCTTCCCACTGCTCTCGCTTCTACCACAGTGGCCTTAAATAGAAGAAGACTCTGGGAGGAGAATATAAATGAGCCATTTTCCTTTAACATCAAGTATGCAAAGGATTTCTCTGTCTGCCTGCGTGTTCAGATCTCCGTCTCTTCAGACATGCAGGCCTCTTGTGTGGAGACATGTAGTGATTCACAGTCTCTTCTACACACGCTGCTGTGTCAAGCTGTGAGCTCCACCGTCTTCACAGCCAGTGTCAATAAATCAGGCTTCATTTAGGTCAAAATTAATATGTACGCCTGGATTCTGTCAGTGTGTGTGTGTGTGTGTGTGTGTGTGTGTGTGTGTGTTTGCTTCTCACTGCCAACAGTATGTGTTTCTGCAGCTTAAAAAAATTCTTGGAACACCCATCATTGCGGTTAGACGATGGATTTAGTTTATGACTTGACATGTAAACCCAATTTTCACATTTACAAAAGAACTCCAGCCGTAATGTGTTGTCAGTGTCACATTCCTATAAGATCCAATCACTGAGAACTGTGAGTGTGTGTGGTATATATGTCTGACCCTATATGTGTGTGTGTGTGTGTCTTTTGCGGGTGTATAAATACCCTTAAGTGACTCCAGATGTCCCAAGGCAGCACGCCGGTGGGTCTCATTCAACAGCAGTTCTTTGACTCTGTTAATGCCTTGTATATAAACCTCCCATAACAACTCCCATTAGATACAAATTAAGAGCGTGGGTAGTATGGGCTTACGCTTGTGTGGGTGGTGCAGAAAGTGCACGTGTCTAATAGACTGTTTTTTCACATAATAACTTCCAAACAAGTCCAATTAATTTGCCAACTGGGAAATGTACAGATGGGGACAAAATCACATCATTTTCCTTCAACCTCCGTTCCACCAAGTTATCTCTCACTCCACCCTCTTTCCCCAAAGAGGCTTCAAGAGTGGAGAAATTCAGTTATACTGGGTGTTTCATGTAGTTTTGCGCCCGCAGACACGCTTTGTGAATATGAACACCAGTTTTCCACAGCCACACTGCACATGTTAATCTCAGCACTCCACAGCTGTGACACGCAGACGTGCACTTACTGGAAAGCCAGAGAAAACTGTTTTAGTTCATCAGGATGGAAAAGAGGAGTAACTGCATGATAACAGCGCGTGTGTGAGGGTGAAGCTGGCTGTGAGTCTGGTCTATACACTGTCTGTCTGCTCAGACAGAGATTTGTTTTTATCAGCAGACAGTCAGACCATGTAGGTGTCCAGATAAGATATCATGTCCTAATATGGCTTGGTTAGTCTCACTCACCACCAGAGACTGTTCAGGCTTTAAACTGTTCAAGCTACTCATCAGTGATGTTTTTTTCTTTCTTTCCTCCTCTACCTCTTTAGGTTCAGTAAAGTCAGACGGGAAGCCGATGGATAAGTCTCGGTTAGCAGTGAAGACCTCCGGCCTTCAGCGCTCATCTTCTGATGCTGGTAAAGACCACAGAAATGGCACCGGTGCTGTTGAGCAACGTAAACCTCCGTCTGGCCTGGTCAGGCCCTCAACTGGTGGAAACTTTGGCTTCAAAAAGCCTCCTACGGCTACCAGTAATGGCACAAACAATGCCAGTACGCCCGCTGTGATGAGTACAGGTGGCAGCGCCATACCCTGCGGCTCTGCAACTGTGGGGAAGATTCCTAAGACGTCGGGTATTCCCGTCAAACCAGGAGCTGGTGGTGGTGGAGGACGCAAGACAAGTCTAGATGTTTCAAACAGTGACCAGAGTGGTTTCCTATCTCCAAATGCCAGGACTTCCCTCCAGTATCGCTCTCTGCCTCGCCCAGCCAAGACGAGCACCCTGACTCTAACCCGGCCGAGCTCAGCTCGCCCAATGAGCACTACCATGGACACAGGCTCAGGGCTGATGAAACCCTCCACCACAGTACCCCAGGGCTCGAGGCTCAAAGAGCCCGCCTCAGGGCTTGGTTCTGGAACAGGGTTGAGTAAAGCAGGAGGTCGTGGGATCCCAAGTCCCAGTCCTGTGAATCAGACAGACAGAGAGAAAGAGAAAGAGAGGGCCAAAGCTAAAGCTGTAGTATCTGACTCTGAGTGTGGAGGTGGGTCTCTGAAAGGCAGCCCTGCTCAGACCCCCTCAGAGAACGGAGGGAAGATGCAGGGGCTGAGACCTCCCAGCAGTGGCAAGGGCATGGATCTGCCCTCACCCAACACACACAGGTACAGGGGTTCACATACTACCACCAAACACTGTGCAATTTCCCAGAATTTAACACACAAACACTTCCACAGACAAAACAAAGTATGAATAACCATTTAATATTGTCTTTCTCTGTCTTTAGGTTATCTGGGATGCGCAGCCTGGCAAAACCTTCATCCATGGCCCAGCTTGACAAGCTTAACTCCAACAGCTTAGAGATGGGAGTTCATGACTCCCTGCCACCTAAGATTCCTCCCTACTCCAAACTCCAGGACCTAGCCAGCTCGGTAGGCAGCTCCATTGGCCCCGGTCTGACCCCCAGCCCTGCCCCTTTACTCAATGTGAACTCTTCAGCCTGCTTCTCAAGCTCAGGGACTGGCTTGGGGCCCAGGCAGGTATCATCACTCGGGGTTGAAGGGAGCGCAGGAAGCACCTCTCCCCTGCTCTACCCTCGTCTGTCTGGGCTGCATCGCAGCCTGGAGTCACTGCCGCTCCAGATGAGTCTGGCCCCCGAGCCCCAGGAGAGGGAGAGGGAGAATTTGGTGAGAGGCTACACAACAATTGAGTCCAGAGACAAAGATAGACAGGAAGACAGAGGCCCTCCTGCCAGCTGGAGCTCTGGAAGTAAAGTCTCACTGTCTCTCATAGACAGGTAAGATACAATTCTACTGAAAGATAACCAATCACATCACACCGCACATGCTTGCAAAGGAGATGTTTTTTGCCATTCATGTTTGGTAATACTGCTATGTAGCGTCACCTACTGGACAGCTGAGGAACTGCACCATGTTTCATTGTTCAGGGAAGGCAGGCGTGATCATGGAAGGTCTTTGATATCTTATTCACTTTGTTCTGCACTACAATCATGAATTCCCCTCCCCTTATTGAGTGGGCAGGTGAAAAGGTGATTTGGTTGGCATTTAATGGTACAATTCTGCTCATACTGGAAAATTTTGACAGCAGTGGTATTTATAAAGAGCAAGAAACAACACCTATTCACACCTACAAAGACAACATAATAACAATCCACAAAAATGTCTTGACATGATGAGAATAAGAGTCATATATCAGAATTAATATAAGATATTGTTTATTTATTTAATTAATTAATTAATTAATCTTGCACTGTAATGAGGAGGCTAAAAATAAAATGTACCTTATAAACTCTAACAACAAGTTAAGGCAACCACATGCACACACACACACACACACACACACACACACACACACACACACAGACTGAGGGGTTTCTAGGCTATTATTACTACAGGCTTATTATCAGTGTTGTACCGGCCCCACTGACTGAAGTCATAATTACTGGCTGACACCAGCTGTCTGCCAGTCTTACTGTGCTTCTTTGTGCCCACTGCCTGTTCTTGAGAGTTTAATAACTCCCTGCATCGGTGGTTAAATAATGACATTGTTTAATCTCCGCAGTTCTCAGAAAGACAGAAACACGCTGCCAAAGAAAGGTTTAAGGTAAGTGGACGCACACATGCACCACACTCAGTCAGGCACTGATAGTATGACGCAATTTGGCCACAGTCCTTTAATTGCGCACATACAGAGATCCCATTGATAAGATCCTCAATGAATGACAGACTGTGTTAATCCTCATCATTCCTGTTAGTATTCTAATCGTCTTTTAGTCTCCTCAAAAGTGTATTTCATTGTGTCATTTTGGCAACTTCTTGTTTGTCTCTCCAATCACTGAAAAATATTGGTACTGTGTAACACTTTATTTGAACTCCTCTATTTACAGTAGCATTTAAAAGCACTCTATACACATTTAATATGTGATATTTTACAACACACTATAATGTGGCTGTAAACTGATATAAGGTATTTTTAAGTGTTTAGTAATGTAGTCAACAACTTTAATTCTTCCCATGAAGTGGTACTGAACTTTGAATAATGCATTTTATATTGTCTGACATTGGCATTAGTACACTTTTGCCATTAACATCACTGACTTTGTCCTCTCTCTGTGTAGTTTCAGCAGTGCTTCCCAGGTTGAGGAGGAAGGGAAGGAGAAAGGAGAGAGGAGACACTCTCATACTATTCTCAGTATGACAGACTCGCTTAATCTTCCATTGCTGTCCTCACCCACTTCCCTGCCCCGCACCTCTAAGACCAGTGTGGGTGAGTATATATATGCATTCACACACACATAGATGATGCTACTAAAACTATTTTTTTTTTACCGGCCATAAAACTCAGGGATCTCAGGGCTCCTGCATCCCAAAAACAATGACCTCTGTTACTTAAATTATATTAACTTATCTTTATGTTTTGTTTTTTGGATGGCTTAAAACCAGGAATGTGTAAGACGTACAAAAGGCACAAATCAGCAAGCTGCTTTGATTTCGTTCGCTAATGTACCAATAGGTACGGCGGACAGTGAGGGTCTCATCAGTCTCTGTTGGAACACATACAAAGCAATGTAAACCTGGCCCCTGGGGCCGGTGACCCTAATTTATTTTCTAGCCGAACCCAAAATCTACCGACATTTAGCGCTTGGCAGGTGTTAATTTTGGACCCTGTCTTTAACTCTCTTTCTTTAAACCCTCTGATTTCTTACTAGTACCCAGCCCAGTTGGTGGACCTCCGAGGATGACTCGATCCAACAGCATCCCGACACACGATGCCTCTCTGGAGCTGTATGGAGCGTCTCCACTGGGTAGCACACTGTCGCTGGCCGAAAGGCCTCGCAGCATGGGAATGGTTCGCTCTGGGTCCTTCAGGGACAAGGAGCCAGATGAGGGTGAGCCCACTGAATTATTTATTAGTTATACAACGTCCTGTTCATTGTTGTTGTGCAACTTTTCTTCTAATTAAACTTCTAATTAGGTTAATTTTGTTCCCCCTCATATTTTTCAGTTCATGGGTCCGTACTCTCCCTGGCATCCAATGCCTCGTCAAGCTACTCTTCGGTGAGTGTGGGCGGCATGCAGAATCAGGTAGCTACAGCTCAATATGTGGTGTGATGTGGGATGTGTTTATGTGTGAGTATGTGTGGATGTTTGTGTGTTATTGTCGTATGTTTTACACGTTAGAGACGAGAATTTCTCCCTTGGTCAGCCCAAATACTTTATTAGTCTCCTCTCCTCTCTTCTCCTCTCCTTTTGTCTTATCTAACATCTTGACTTTTATTCCCTCTGCTCCCAAAGGCTGAGGAAAGGATTCAGGGAGAGGTAGGCGTGTTCTTTGCTGCTCTTTCTTCTTCTCTGTCTCATTTCTGTCTTTTCATCCATCAGTCTCATCCCCATTGTCTGTGGGAGAACAAGTCTGTCATACCTTTCAAGAACAACATCCACTCACTTGTCACAGCTTTAATAACCTTATTTCTTTCAAAATTTAACAAGCCTGTTTTTTCTTCACAGCAAATCCGTAAACTGAGGAGGGAACTGGAATCATCCCAGGAGAAAGTGTCTAATCTCACTACACAGCTAACAGCAAACGTATGTTCTGTTTCCCTGTTAACTTTAACATTAACAAACATGACAATTATATTCAAATAGATATTTAATCTCTCATTGACAAGCAAGTTCAGTTTTGCATATTTTAAATGAAAAACCAAACCTAACAAAAAATGGCTAGGGCCTGTCATAATAAAAAAAATGCAGTAAAATCAGTCAATCAGTGCTTAAATAAGAAAAAATGCTACAATATGCAACCTTTCAGCTTGAGGCAACATAAGAATTTGTAGTAGCCCCTCCCTCTAATTTCACACCCTAATACTTGTCAATCATCTTGATGAACTGTCCACGTCAATGACATCTACCCTGAGGCAAAGGTAACTGACACTCATAAAGACACCACGAGTGCATGTGATAGCTGGCAGAGAAAGAGCAATGTCGGGGTGTTTTCAACCGTGTTCTTTTGTTTCTGTAAAAACACACATTGTACATTAAACTTCCTTCAGATTATGTTACCAGTTTATTGCTGCAGGAGTTATGCTATTACCAAAAAAAAGACCAAAAACAACAATGATTTGATCCTACTAACAGGTTTTTTTTTCTTTAAAAACCCATCACTGAGCCACATTGTTGCACTGGGTGACACGCTCCTTTATTATGATGGACATGGTATTTACTATTGCGCCAAATGTATTGTATATGCGTGTGTTTGTGTGTGTGTGTGGGTGTGTGTGTGGGTGTATATATATACATATATATATATATATATATATAAACTAAAAAATGATGTCACCAACCAATCCAATCCTCTCTCTTCCCTTCTTCACAACTCTATTTCTCACTCGTAGCAAGGAATTTACCCTTCATACAAAATAATAAAGAGACACAGAGAGAGGTTCAACATCCAAGCTGTAACATGTCGTACATAGATCATTTCTGTGCAGTCTTAGCTAATTTCTAATGCATGTGGGGCCTGAATAATGCTAACCTCCTCCTGAACCTCTCCCCAAGCCACTTAGCTTCGGTACACACATACACACTGTTAGGTGCCTTGCCTTCTCTCTCTACTCTACAAGGTTGTTTCTGTACGACCACCCTGTCAGCGTTTCCATGGGTCCAAGTGCAGAAATACAGCACAGGCATTATGCACGGCTTCATGCAGCACTCATCAATCAAATGTTTCTGTGTGTGTGTGTGTGTGTGTGTGTGTGTGTGTGTGTGTGTGTGTGTGTGTGTGTGTGTGTCCCCTGAGATTTTTTTTCATACTGTTTGACCTTATTATGCAAGGGCAGTGAAAAGCAAAACAGATGCACGGATCACAACATGATTATGTGCTGGATTAATGACTGGGCCGTACCCATTATTTTACTGTATTAATACATTCTATAAAGGAGAAAGGAAAGTAATTTTCCCTTCCTGCTCTGGGCTAAAATGGGTGTGTGTGAGAGAGAGATTAGGGAGGAGGTACATTTTCCACAGGAGACATCCTGTTCAGCCTTTGTGTGTTATTCAGCTTTTTAGCACCTCATATGTGCAAGATAAAGGGGCAGGGGAAATCTATTGAATCTGCCCCTGTATGGGTGTTGATTTCCAGTTTAATCTGAGATATAAATAGATATCAGTTTATTTAAATCTGTCTGTCTATTATTGACAATTTAAATTAAAAATAATTGTTGATTATGTCTTTCACCTTTTCCAAGCAGGCCAATCTGGTGGCTGCCTTTGAGCAAAGTTTGACACTGATGACCACTCGGCTGCAGAGTCTGTCAGTAAGCCACGAACAGAAGGTAACATCACATCCACACTTTCAACACAAACACACACAAACCTGAATTCCAGCCGCATTCCACCATTGTGCCCGTCTTATTAGCAGCCAGTTAAGAACAGGCAGCGTTGTGCTAACATGGAGCGAGGTGACTTTGATCACAGCCTGCAGTTGAGGAGTTGAATGTAGGTTAGAGGCCCAGGCTGCAGCCCCACAGGGTGACTTAGTGTGGGAAGAAAACAGAGCATCAGTGAAAAACAAACTTCAATTTGGGCTGAATGATAAGTGCAAAGAGCTTGCACGTGCACTCACACCAAACATCACATTCCTGCATTCTTCAGCCTTTGGATATGTTTTGGTGCGAATAAATTGATCAGTGCCCGAGGCAGTGTTCAGTGTTCAGTGTGTGTGTGTGTGTGTGTGTGTGTGTGTGTGTGTGTGTGTGTCTGTGTCTGTGTGTGTGTGTATAAATGTGAGGAGTTTCTCTTAGTGCTTCATGCCTTGATGCTCTCACTGAAAGGCCTGTCTCGACCGCTCCAGAAAAAGTCTTTGTTGTTTGTGCCAGCGCACTGACCTGTGCAGCTCAGCCTGGAGCACAGGCTCTTTAACCTTGAGGAGATGGGCCGTGCAGCTCTATTTAGAGTGGAGTGGGATCGACTTTAGCACACAATGAGCAGCACAGAGGGGCTCTGTTGTTCTCGACTCTTTGTCCTTTTGAATTGATAACATGTGAAGAGGCTCAAGCCCACCAGGTGTATCAGCTCATGCTGTGGGTTTGAGTCGTAGTGTTTGACTAAAACATCAGACAATACTCCTCCTCCCCCCCAAAAATCTGCAAATATATCAGTGTCTATTGTAGATAGACATTTTTTTTTTTAAATGACCATTTCCAGAACCATGTAGCCAAGCCATTGATTATTTTAAAATCAAAATCAATCTCAATTTGTCGTATACGTATATTATTATACAAATACAGTGTGTAGTGAAATACAACAGTCACAATGTGTTTTAGAAATGATTTACGAAATGTAGCACTAGAATGTGTAAAAAAGTAATTTATAAAAAGAATAATAATATTATATATAGATAATTGTAATAAATTAATGTAGATTTAAGTTACAATTAATATATATATAAAAAAAGAATAAAGAGATGTGGTAGCATTGAACTGAAATGAGCATGAATGAGGTAATGATGGACAATGAATTTAAACATGAGTGAAGTGGTGATGAACTATTCATCACTTTGAGGAATACTTCTACAACTGTCTATTACCAGAAGCATTTTCTGAGCTGACCTCGTTTTCTGTGTAATGCAGAGAATAGACAACACAGCAACACAAGCTGGCTGACTGACATGTATTAAATGTTTGTGTAGGACTCAGAGCTGATGGACCTGAGGGAGACCATCGAAGCTCTAAGGGCCAAGAATGAAGAAGCCCAGGCTGTCATACACGGAGCCTTAAACAACCCAGATAACATGAAAGGTTTGGAGTTTGACCAGTTAATGTTTCTGCTTTTCTTCTTCCTTTGTCTCTCTGCACTTCTGCCAGCGTCTCTGCACATTTGCCTCTTTTGATGTCGCGTTTTTTCCTGTTCATTAGACATGCAAATCCGACGTCAGAACTCATGTGAGAGCATCTCCAGTCTCAACAGCCTGACCAGTATGTCGAGTTTGGGAAGCTTAAAGGACCAAGATGCCAAGAAGAAGAAGAAAAAGAGCTGGGTAAGAACTCACCCTGCTTCTGAGGCAATGTTTGGTCAATGCTCAGTTCATTCTCCGCAGTGATAATGACATAGCAGCAACAGTATGACCAGTCTCTCCCTCCTCTGTGTTGTGTTATTTTTCTGTTTTAGGTCTTTGAGGTGAGTGCAAATATTGTGTCCCTATAAAGCCTCTATAATTTTCTCTCATACAGCATGATGGACCATCTAAAGCTGCAACGCTATACTATCAGATATCCTCCATCTCTGCTCATTGACCTCCTAGACTACTGATTGGCTGCCTGTTCTGTGAAAATTACATTTGAATGGTTGGCTGTAATTCAGTTAGAGTGGCAATCAGCAGACATGATGTCCCATAAACAGTTAAATCATCAAAGTTTATTAAATTTTTTTCTATTATGTTTCTCCTCGTTTACACCATGCGTTATTGTGTATTTTGTCCTTGAGTAAAATTTTGTACAGCCTTACCAAGTAACCCTGACGCAGCAGCTGGGTACTAAATCTGCAAAACACAGACTTTAACTTATTATTAGCAGAACATTTCTGGAAGCTTAAAGTAATAGTTTGTCATATTGGGAAATACACTTATTTGCTCTCATTTAGTAGTAACTTTCTGGAGTCCCTGCTGGTTGCCTGGCATGACAAGACACCAGGAAGTGAGTTTTAGAGGTGCTGGTAGACCAGGCTTGCTGTTTCCCCCTGGTTCCAGTCATTATGCTAAGCTAATTGCCTGTTGGCTTCAGCTTCTTATTTAACAGACAGATATGAGTGGCATCAATCCTCTCAACTCACTCACGGCAGGAAAGCGAATAAGCATTTCCCATGATGACAAACCATTGCCTTAATGTTTAGCATGTGTCAAATTAACAATGCTAACACCTCCTCCTCTTTTTTTTTTACCTTTCTTAGTAGAAAATGGTGTAATCCAGTGAATATTGGTTCAGTTCTCTGTCTTTCCTTCCTCTGTGTAGCTGAGGAGCTCCTTCAACAAGGCATTCAGCATTAAGAAAGGATCCAAAACGTACTCCGACATTGAGGAAATCGCCACCCCCGACTCCTCAGCTCCCAACTCCCCAAAGATGCTTCATGAGGGGTTAGAAGGAGTAGAAATCCAGCACTCATCCCTTAAATCCTCTGCATCTGCCACCTCCTCTGTGTAAGTACACAAACAAGTTACTTCAGCTCTTAGCTCAGTAGTGAGACAGCTAGTTCAGTCTTCATGGATGTCTGGCTCTTATGACTGCATCTTGTCCCCTCTAGGATCATGGAGACTACAGAAGAGGGAGACATTGAGGAAACGGCGGTATCAGAGCTACGCTCAGAACTCTGGGTGAAGGAGAGAGAACTGACAGACATCCGACTGGAGGCCTTAAGCTCTGCACATCAGCTGGAGCAGCTCCGAGAAGCAATGAACAGCATGCAGGTTTGTTTTTCCTCTATGTACATGTTGAATAAAGCATACTGTATACCTTAAGTATAAATAATATTGCATTTTTGTGTTAATATAACTTGTATTTAAAGTATTTTTTACCTGCCTGTGTCCTAGTCAACGGTGGAGGACCTGAAGGCGGAGAATGACCACTTGAAAACAGGAAGTCAGCTAAATCTTCCTGGCATCGGTCCCACCTCTTCCACTTCCCAGCCTTCAGGCCTGGCCTCACTCCTGGGGCCCTCACTGAGGCAGCCGATGAGTATGTCCCTCACCAAGTCCTTCAGCCTCAGTCTGAATGATTGTAAAGATCCAGGTAAGACACAAACAGAATTTAACCTATTTTTAGTTGTACGTGCACTTGTATGCATACAAGTTGTATTTCTGTGTTTCTTTCATCGTTTTTTTTTCCCCCTTTTCCCTTCTTACTCTTTCAGATGTGTCTCCAGTTGAAATGTTGAGTGTGTCTTCCCAGCTGGATGAGGTGTCTGCACGAGTACTGGTCCGCATTGCAGATCAAGCAGAGGTAAACGCAGAACACCTTTAATTGCCCCAATGTCAACAGCTTTAAATCGAACAGCTGTAAGATTGTGTACTCTTTCTCTTTCCCTCCCTCTTTCTCTGTAGGACAGTAAACAGCAGCAGGAGTACTTCCTGGGCTCAGTGCTGGTCAGTGCGAGGACCGACTGGGCCTGTCTCGACTCTCTTATAGCTAAAACCTTCAAGGTAAGTCAATGCTTGTCCTCTGTCACTGTGTACACATTAGTGGTTCTAACTAATACTATAGCTGTGATTTGATAGATTAGTCCTTGCTTATTTTCTTTCTTTTTTGTTTTCGCCAGGGCTACCTGACTCAAGTGGACCCGACAGCCAGCCTGGGTCTTTCCTGTGATTCTCTGCACATGTACCAGCTGAGCCAGGGAGGGCAGAGGCTGATAGGAGGGGACAAACCTCAAGCCTCACCTTATCGTTGTATCGGCAGTGGTTCAGCTCGAATATTTGTCACCTTGAAAGGTTAGTGAGTGTCCTTGACTGATAGTAGAAACAACACTAGTAGTTGTGCTTAAAATTGGGGATGAGGTTTCAAAACAGTCCATGCCTCCCTCTGGATTACCTTTTGAAGATAACTCCACTTTGACAAAAAAATTAAATAAAGACAACAATAGCACAATTGTGATGGATTGCCTCCCTCAAGCAAGATTCAATTTCATTTTCCCACCATGCAAACATTAATAGAAACCATTTTATGTCCAGATGGTAGGACATTTTAAAAGGTAAACTTTAAGAGCTGATGTTGTGCTTTTGATTTAATAAATAAAAGTAAATTTTTTTTGTACGACTTGTAAATCAAATTGCTTCTCCTCACCGCCTCCCCTGTGTCTTCCTCTCTACAGGTCTTAGAGAAAAATGTGTTGACTCACTGGTGTTTGAGACTATGATTCCTAAGCCGATGATGCTGCACTACATCAGCTTGCTGCTGAAGCACAGGCGTCTGGTTCTGTCTGGGCCCAGCGGGACGGGAAAGACTTACTTGGCTCAGCGTCTGGCTCACTACCTCCTGCAACGCAGCCGGACTGACTCATCTGAGGCTGACCAGGAGACCTGCGTCCTGGGTCGTAGCGCTGCAGTCACCTTCAACATGCATCGTCAGACGCAGAAGGTAACACTCAACTCGACTCGGGATTTTTGTCAGCCAGTTATCTCCAAGTACGAAAATACAAAAATACGAATTTATACACACCTTTCATTACTTTCACAGGAGTTGCAGTTGTTTCTGTCCGATCTAGCAAACCAGATCGACAGAGAGAATGGAGGAGAACTCCCGCTGGTTGTTATTATAGATGACATTAGTGACTCAGCAGCCATCACCGAGCTTGTGAATGGAGCGCTCACCTGCAAGTATCACAAATGGTGAGTCACTTCAAACTGCTGTAGTATTTCACAAAAGAGTTACCAATATTGGGTTCATGAAAGTAAATATTTGTCTCTGTTGATGTTTCAGTCCTTACATCATTGGAACAACCAATCAGCCTGTGAAGATGTCATCAAACCACGGACTGCACCTTAGCTTCAGGTGAGCACAAAATGTTTAAAATCAGTCCTTCTTACTTTGAGACACTATTAAATACAAAATGAAGCTAATAAGTAATGTAAAAGTAACATTTCTTGTACGTGACCACAGGATGGTAACGTTCTCAAACAATGTGGAACCGGCTAACGGGTTCCTGCTGAGGTACCTGCACCGTAAAGCAGTGGAAGCCTACCAGGAGAAGGAGCAGGACTCCGCACGCCACCAGGCTCTCATTCGCGTACTGGACTGGGTCCCTCAGCTCTGGTACCACCTCCACACTTTCCTGGAGAAGCACAGCACTTCAGACTTCCTCATAGGTGAGAGATGGCAGACACACGATTAGGGAACTGGGGTGATCTGAAACAGGAAGTCAGTTAACATGACATTTTTGCTTCCTCAGGTCCCTGTTTCTTCCTGTCGTGCCCAGTATCAGTGGCAGAGTTCAGGCAGTGGTTCATTGACCTGTGGAACCACTCCATCATACCGTACCTGCAGGAGGGAGCCAAAGATGGCATCAAGGTGAACACTCACACGGACATTCTCCAAAGTGTAACATTAGTGGTAACTCTTCAGATGTTGTTCTTACAACATATTTCTGTCTGTCCTCCCAGGTGCACGGCCAGAAGTCGGTATGGGAGGATCCCGTGGAGTGGGTGAGAGGGACTCTCCCTTGGCCCAATGCACAGCAGGACCAGTCCAAGCTCTTTCACCTACCTCCCCCCAGTATAGGTACATCTAGTGAGGAGAAGAAGCCCCCCAAAGATACACCTGCACCCAGCACACTGGAGTCAGACCCACTGGTGAGAGTGAAGGTTTCTATTGAGATGGGGGAAGAAAGTATGCATAGCTGTGAAAGTGTGCAATTCGGTCATCAGATGTCTGTTAATCAGTCTGACTAAGGGGGATGTTTTCCCTTTTATAGGTTCTAAACAGTCAAATTGTGTTTCTATTAACTGAAGGACTCCACTAAAGTTGTGCACAGATTCAAATTTGCATGTTTGACCTCATGCAATATTTATTTTAAGGTTGTTCAGAGGCACAATATACAGTAAGAGGAAATGGAAATTCATACAAATAGGCGCTGCGCTTGGTTTGTGACCACTGAGGGTGAGCAAATTGTGACTGAGGTTTCCCTCAGGTTTGCCTTTTAAAATTTGCAGCTCTGCTTTATTTTATTTTTATTGGACACACACAGAGGATGAGCGAGTTCAAGCCACTTCAGAGCAGTTGGTGAAAGAGAAAAACACCTACACTACACTACTATGTGTTTTTTTCTGACCTTTAATGGCTCACAGCATGTCCAGAGCAGTGTGAAACAAGTAAAGCAGCCAGTAGTGGGGATCCATTACATAGACTGTTGTATTATATTATGAATGTTTAAACATTTTATAATAAACCTTATTCGTGTCTCATTCAATTTTTATTTCTCACATATAGCTTTTTCTTGTGGGATGAATACATGCTCGGACTTCCAAAAGTTTCTTCTCTTCAACCGATATTTAAAGTTCAGCAGCAGAAGATACTTTACTTTTGTTGCAATGCTTTCCAGACATGCTCAACAAGCGTCTGAAGAATAATCCGATCTTATTTATCAGCAGTTTATGCAAATCAAATGAACGGTGGCTGGACTCATTTACATCTGCAGACTTAATACCCTCCTAAATTGAAAAATTGCAGCGATGCAGAATTTTGTATTGGTGGTTATTTGTGGCTGAGTAATCTTCTCAAGAACTGTTGTTTGGACAATACAACCATTCGGAAGTTTTGGGAGCTTTGGAAAATTGTTATGGGCATATTTTCTGACATTTCTTAATCCAAACAATTATCTCAGTAATCATAGAAATGCTCGCCGAGTTAATGGATAAGAAAAGTAATCATTAGTTGCCTTTATACTTACAGTTAATGTTAAATATTTGACATATACAAAACTAAATCTAACCCTGTAAAACAAAACCTGTCTGTCGATGTGCAGTTTAACTCACTCTTTATCTCTGTGTCCTGCTACCTAGATGGCCATGCTGCTGAAGCTCCAGGAGTCAGCCAACTACATCGAGTCTCCGGAGCGGGAGGGCTGTCTGGATCCTTCTCTGCAGACTACACTCTGAGAATAACATGCAACTGGCAGTCGAGCTGTGGGACTATAGACTCTTTATTACAGCTGACACGGCGGGTGCAGTCCCAAGGAGACTTTAAAGACTCAATAATTAATTTTACGGTGTGCTCAGTGAGCAGCTACAAAGCTAAATGTAAAGGATCTACAGAGAGAGAGAGATTATGGACGAAGGGTTGGCTCTGCCCTGCTATCAGAACTTTGGAAAGACAATTAAACTGCTTTCATAGGAAGCTGTGATGATCATGTCAGGGAAAGACTTGTCTCTTCTCTGCCCTCAATTTGTTCCACATGGGTTGTTGTTGAATCTGCAAGTGCATGGTAACCGGTATAGTATGATGCAAAATATTACCTATAATCCTATTGATTAAGACCCATTCTTTTCTTTTCTTTTTGCTTTCGACTGCCACAACTTCCACCACAACTATTGGTGCTTATTGTACTGGTTTTCTTTAAAGGCGCATGCTGGATTTCACAAAGAAATTCACCTCCGAAGTAACTCTGATTTCCTCAAAAGTAGGATCGTCACTCGCCACAGCGAAAAATGCACTTTATTTTCTACTTGTTGTAATTGGATTTTAGGAGGCTGTGTCAGTGACTGTATCAAACCGGGGGGTGGGGGGGTTGGGGACTGTCAGTTTGGTCACATCATGCAGTTCATTAGTAATTCCTCTAGATGGCAGCATCTACTTTTTCTCTGCCTCAGTGCTTTCCTGGTGAGCTTTCTGATTTATCAAAGGTGCTCAGTATAGAATATAACACAACTATGAATATGGCCTTGAATGTGTTTTTTCTTTTCGTTTCAGCCATTGTGTCATTAATGGATCAACTATGAGAAGCTGTGAAGCTGTAAGAGTAACATGCATGGGTGAAAAATGAATGGAATAATAAATCTGTTTTAGGGTCAGTCTGTGAAGACAATGTCATCATCAGTGGACTCTGTAGCCACTGGTTTCCTCCAGTAATAAACTGGTTATCATAACCACAAAAACAGACGCTGGCCCTACTCAACATACTGCATTGTAAACACACACAAAAACCTGCTTGTTTATCTAGCCTGCCAAATGGCCGACCATTTCTGGCTATGCTTGCGTATATTCTGTATTTAGATATTGGTTTTAAAAGACAAAATTCTCTTGTGATAGATAAGGATACACCTTTGAAAATCTTGGTTTTGTAGGATTTTATACTGAGTCATCTTCAACGATCGTCTGTATACAGCAACTACCTACATATGTATACCTAACATACCATTATCGACAGCAGAAGACAGTGTAGAGGTGATAGACTTCTGTTGTCACATTCATCATCCCACAAGGGGAAAGTGTAGATCAGTAAAAAAAAACTGCCATCACTTCCTTCCTCATTGCATTTGCTCTTTATATCTTTGATAACATTTTTTTTTTTTTGCTGTAGAAATCAGTTTCCTTCTCACACGTTGTTTTTAGACTTTCAGAGTAAAGCCTGGGGTTTTTGAAAGGTCAATATTAATTTATAAGTGGCTTCCTCCTGTTCCTTTCCTTCATCTGTTTTCAAATAATATATGTTAGAGTACTAGATTATGGAGAGTATTTATTGCTCACACCTTGACTGTTCTTGTGATGAAGGAAGAAAACATAAAAAGATGTGTAAGAGGAGGAAACTGTAAGTAGTAGAGATATTCTTAAACCTCTCAGCCATGTGCCCCTCGACCCTGAAGTACCTCAGACTGCCATATTCTGTCCAGATGTTCCTCTACTTTCCAAAAACAGGGTGCTGATGTAAAGTAGAGACATGATGCCTAGAAGTCTATTCGTGCCTGAAACACAGTTTGGCCTAAAGCTGCTTTTGAGCTGCTGTAATCTACCACACTGAGGCCTCGATTCAGAGGAAAGGTCATCACTTCCTCTCACCTACTCTGATGTCACTTTAATGTCGTCACCTTGACGCCCAAATTCGGGTGAAGAGTGGGTTATCATTTGTGACCTTTGGCTAGTGGTAACGCTGATAACAAGATTGTTAGTTCAGATGTGTGTGTCAGTTAACGCCGCAATAGATGAGAAGTTTTGTGATGACTGGGCTGCTGGTTTTTAAACTTAAATGTGAAAGACTTGACATCTTTGACGAGTTGCCTGAGAGTCAGAAGCAGTATAAGAACAGATATAAGCCTGGAGATGTTATGTCAACGCATGTGTCCCTGGTGTGTTTCCCAAAGTTTTGTTTCATTGGACCTACCACACTTAAACCTTATCGTGGGAGGGATTTTTAATAACTGGATATCTTCCTCTTTTCACGTTGTTTTTAAGAGCAGACATTTGTTTTTCTTATGCAAATATTTGTAAAGGTTTCTTTCTCTTTTGTACATGACATCACTATTGTAAACACTGTAAATAGTCAGTGCATCTGCGACAACAATCACTAAAACGCGTAGAGATCTAAGAGAAGGCATGGCCCCTGTATGCAGAAAGCAGGCGTCCTCGGTGGTTTTATTGTCTTCCTCCAGTAGGAAGGAGCACTTGGCTTAAAAGGGGGCCTAATAATGGTTGTATGGCTTGTCTCTATAACCACATCAAATCCCATATGTCTAACATTGAGCAATGGACAATAAAGTCATGCCATTCTTCACTTCACTGACTGTCTCTGTTTACTTTATATTGTCCACCAGATGGCGCTATTACTACTGTATGTGATTATTTATTAGGCTAAATAATGTTTTATCTGTATTTGGTGCTTTTTGCTTTATTATTTGGCATCACTTAAATTTAGATTGAACTGTTTGTATTTAAATTCATGTTAATCATTAAAACAAGCCAGGACTGTTCCTGCTGGCGTCCTAACAGAGATGAGGATGTGCCTGAAGTGGGTAGGGGGGGGGTTATCTGTCTGAGAGTGGGGTATTAAAGTCAGGGAATGGGAGGAGTTGTCCACCAAGTCTCAAGCTATATATATTACCTAAGACCCTCTTGGATCCTTCATCCAGAGGACTGGCCGTCTAGCAGCACGATGCCAGGAAAACCTGCCCCTATCAAGAAGTCCCCAGCCAAGAAGGCTGCCGAGAAGGCACCTGAGCCCGCCCCGGAGCCTGAACCCGCTCCCGTAGAGGCTCCACCCGCGGAGGCTGCACCTGCGGAGGCACCGGCGGAGGCAGCTCCTGCAGCCGAGGGAGAAGCAGCTCCCGCCGCCCCAGCAGAAGAAACCCCCGCTGTTGAAGGAGCCGCTCCAGGTACCTCATTGGGACTGAAGGGATTTTAATAACCTTGAAAATCCCTCTTTACAACGAAGTTGTGCTAAACTACCTTCACTAGTCTTAGGCTAGTTCTAAGGTTTGAAGTGTAACTAACGTGGAGTAATACTGCTGTAAGTAAGGCTACAGTTGCCCAGTTTATTAGGAACAAATCCTCACTTACCTTAAAGTTAAAATGTTCAGTTTCTGTTGAAACTGTTTCAGAGAGGAACTGATACATTTAGACGCTGCAGCCACTTTGTGTCTTACACAGACAGGCGTTTCTATTATTTTGTCCACCCCATTTATATCATGAATCAACGCCTCTCTGATACAGTTTCAACACAAGTGAACATGATGACCTTCGTGTGTGTTGCTTTTATTGCAGGACTGTATCAGACTGCAACTAATAAACTGACAATGAGTGCACATACATTAGCATTACATCTTCCTTTTCTTTCTTTGCATGTTTGCATCAGTACAGCAGCAATATTATGAGTTATCTTGCACTTATGGACCATGCCTCCTATGATTTAAGGCCTCTAAGATCCAGCACAGTATCACTTTTTTGCATTATGCTTTATGCTGGGTATGAATTAGAAATGCTTCAATAACTTATTATACATCCACAAAACAAATCTGTAGTCTTTTGACTCCTGATTTCAGTTCCTGACCCCAAGAAACTGCACATACAGCAATCAGCTCTGGAAACAAGGGCTGCTGCAGCAACTCTATCCTCAATCACTCTTAAAACCAAAGTGATACTTGTTGAAATTCTTTCTCAAAATGTAGCTGTTATTTGTGGTGGAGTTAAAACGATGCAGACTTTAATTATAGTCTCTAATGTCTTCCATCCGTACTGGGAGTGTGTATGTAGACGTCTGAACTGCAGATCTGTTCTCCAGTGAATATGTATCTCACATCTAATACACTAAACTTACTGATAGTAAATCACATTGCGATCATCATTAATGATCATTTTCTGGTAGGGATGAACTGATTGGGACATTTCAGTTTTGCACTTTTGTGCCAGGGAAACACAGATAAGCATCTCAGCCTTATTGCTGCTCAGTTTATTTCTCTTCTCATCCACAAACAGCCGCTCACTGTCCGTGCTGCTGCATGGATCACATCAGTATTTGCGCACAGTTCAAGCCAGTGCTGGCATCGTTGTATATGCTTGTCAAAAAACAACAACAGATAAACATCAGCCTCTGACTTCAGAGCATGCATTTGGAGTGCATGCATGTCAGTCAACAAGGCAAATACCAATAAATTGGTGCATCCCTATTATCTGGCCTTTCATTTCATTGCATTTGTATTAAATTAGCCATTGTTGAAGTCCCTGCAGAAACAGTTCCTGTGACAAGGAACAGAACAAGTAAATGCATGGGACTTATATGATGGTTAAATAGCTGGACCCACCAGATATCTACACCACCAACCAGGTACTGGAAAACCCACAACTGAACTAGTTACATCTTTTCTTACTTACTCCAGACCTTGGTTGGTAAATTACATCAGTAGTGGATGTAGTTGAGTGACTTTTTGCCTGCCTGCTAACATGTAACCCCTAACTTCAGCTGATGCCCCTGCCACCGAGGAAGCCGCCGATTCAACGACTCCTACTGAGGGTAAACACACACCGCAGGCGGTCCACACACACACACACACACACTGTAATGCATGACATGTGTGTTTGTGTCCCACTGTGCACCACACATGGTGTGTGTGTTTCTGGCTCATCGTCTGTTGTGTTAACTGGTATTTCTGTCTGTAAATCTTCATAACGTGTAAGTTTTTAACCAACATTTGAGGTTTCTCTTTGTGCACACGTCATAATGGTCTTCTGCTGTGTGCAAATGTCCTTCAGTGTCTCTAAAATGTGTTCAGGAGTCAGTTTTTGAGGTCATAAAGCCATCTGTTCTTGTCACTGTGAATAAGGAAAGCTTCGTCCCCATTGCTTCGTCCCGACTGCTCTGTCCTGCTGCTTGCTTCAGTGGCGTCTATCTTGATCAAATTAGTTTGAAACTGATTGATTCCCAGCATGACTAATGTCATAATGTAAGCTACTAAGTGCCTTTCCTAATGGCATTTTAACGCTAGCTGCCGCTCCCGCCGCTGAAGACGGCGCCGCAGCTCCTGCTGCAGACGGTGCAGCAGCACCTGCTGTAGACGCTCCTGCTGCAGACGCTCCTGCTGCAGACGCTCCTGCTGCAGATGCTCCCACGGATGGTAAACATAAACTACCACACAGACAACAGCATCACTTGTCGACCGCAAAAAGTGCTACCCATCATGCTTTCCCCCAGCTGTGAGGACTAGTGGATTGCTAACAGAACCTTGAACCTCCTGATAATATTTTCCAGTGAAAACATTCTGACAGGTTGATATGGAAAAGATGCTCTGGATATTTATCAGGTCCTCATTGCTGGTGTTTGTGTCTAAAAAACAACATTAACCTCCTGCTTGTTTGACGCTAGCTGCTCCAGCAGAAGCTGCCGTAGTTGAGGAGCCACCAAAGGCCCCCACGCCCCCACCTCCTGCAGGTAACACCAACATTTACGCTCTGCTGTTACCTTGGTTCAGCTTTGAACACCCAGTCAAGGTCAATGACAGATGTTATGACAGGGACACATTTCTCTTCTAAACCCAAAGATATCATGTACGACAAAAAAAACCACCAAATCCTAATTTTTTCAAGGCACATTTTTGCTTTAAAAATCACTAGAAGCCTTATTCTGTCAAAATACTTGATAGATTTTAATTTTCTCTCAGTCCATTCATCATCTTATCGTCTCAGCTTTACTTCAGGTGATGACTTCTTATGAAAATGGATATGTATGGATATAATTGTAAAAAGGTTTTAGCTCAAATCCCACATTATTAGAGCTGAAATTATTAGTGGAATAATTGATTAGTTGATCGCTGAGAAAATAATCTGTTATTACTTTGAAGTTTAGATAATTGTTTTAAAGCAAAAATGCCAAAAAATTGCTGTTATGAGGTTCTCAGTTGTGGAGATTTGCTGTTTTTCGTTGAGCTTTGAGAAATTGTGATGGAAATTTTTCACGATTTTCAAAATGTTTAATCGTTTAATCTGTTAATTAATAATGAAAGTATTAGTTGCAGTCTGACAAGTAATGTCATGTTGTAGAATGAAGAGTCCGTGGGTAATTATTCCATTGTCATCTAAGCTCATCTTACTATTATACACTTCAGCTCTTAATCAGTCTGCACTGTTTGAACCTCCTTCAGTCCCCACCAGCGCTCCTCTGGAAGTATCTGTGGAAGATGTGAACGACTCCAGCCTCACTATTAAATGGCAGACTCCGGAGACCATTGGAGACTCCGGCCTGGACGGATACACGGTCGAGTACTGCAAGGATGGAAGTAAGTCGGCGTATGTGTGTGTGAGGCTGCACCTGTCCCCCGAGTGTCAGAGGGCAGATAGACTCATAGCTGGGTCCAGGCCGTATACGGCAGGCAGCATTTCACCGGCTGTCACTGTATCTCCTGACACCACTTTTAGAAGCGCTAGTTTGCTCAGATGACAGCATGCCGTCTGAGATTTCATCATGACGGCCAAAGTGTACTCCTTATGGGCAGGTTGTTTGTAAACTTGTGTCGACAGGCGATAAACCACTTAACATGCCCCATTAAGGGATGTTTTACGCTGTCGAAATGGAAAAAAGCTTCAGGAGGAAATGTGTGTTTAGAAATAAAAGTTTATTGACCTATCATGACATGTAGAGTGTAAATTGCACTAAAAGCTTACAAACTAACTCGACCCCTGGGTTTCCCTGCAGCAACAGACTGGGTTGTAGCTAACGAGGAGCTGACCCCAGCTAACCGCTACTGCATCAAGGATCTGACAGCCGGTGACCTGCTTCATGTGCGCGTGGTGGCTGTAAACCCCGGTGGTCGCAGTGAACCCGGTACAATTGCTGCGCCTGTGCCGATCCGTGAGGTTGCCGGTGAGTAGCAGACAGTCACACTCAGTCACACAACAGACTACTTGCAAATGTCTGCTTAAAGGGAAATTCAAAAGAGTCCAAACTACAATAGTAAGTTTGTTCTAGTAGAAAAAACGTTGAAGCTTAACAGTATGACATTAATACTACTTGGAGAACCAAAGACGTTGCAGGAATTTCTTCCATCAGTGGGGCTGTGTGTAAATATAACTGTGTCCAAATATGTCCAAATATATTGTTGGATTTCTCCACAAATGTCCCTACAAATCATGCAGTTGATATTTTTGAAGTTTTTTCACCTAGTTTTAAGATGGCTTTTAAAATGTCTGTCTCCAGCCTCTTTATCAGGAGCTCCCCGATAGTTGTAACTTATGACCTATCCTTAAAATACTCATGTTGCAACCAGGGAGGTAGAGGTTGGTATTAACTGCCAAGGCCTCAGATGGACTGCACAGATGTATACACATAAATCCCACAGGTGTTGACAAGACCTTTCATTAGCTGTAAATCATGCTTTCACTTGTATACACACCTTCAGTCACTGTTACTGCAGGACTGACAAATAGGAGAATAAGAAGGTCATACGCTCACAAATCTCCTTCTTGAATTTTTCTTTTATTAAATTAATAGAAACAGTGTATGGGCCTGTTGTTTCTTCCTGGTAGCATCCTAAAGGACTAAAAAAAAGTAAAGCTAACAGGAATCAGAAAGTTTAGCACTCCTCAAAATGTATGATTCAATGCTTTAATAACATAAAACAATATAAAAATTAAGCAAACAGTCCAATATACATTTATATACAGTCATACACCGATATACATATGAATATACAGAAGAGGACAGTTAAAGTTATAATTAAAATGTTTAACCGCAGAACTGATTGCAGTTAAAAGGACACATGATACAACCTATTTAGAACACAGACATAGAAAAACACTGGATCCAGGCCAGGATAAAGTCTTTCCTCTTATAGTATAAGAGATCTGTTGCACCGCTGCACCATATAATCTACTGGCTACAGCTGCATCAATCCTCAACATGATTTAATAGAAGATTGAGTCGGGCAAAGGAAAATATTTGGCTAATGAGCCATCTGGCAGCCATATTTTTTTCCTGACTTCAACCCTGTCAGTGTCACTCACTCACTTAAATTTATGGCGGTGGCTCTCTAGCTGTCCTGTCGTCTGGCAGAGGTATCACTTAATGACATTACAATAAATAAACTGTGGATAATATAACAATCAGTTTAATTCCCAGCCACACTAGCGATGTGGAGTGTCGCTCTACTACTCCAGACTGAAATAGCAAATCAGCAACTGTTTGCCATTAAGGTCAAATGTCACTAACTAAATACCTGCAAAACTCAGCTGTACTTCATGTTCAGCGCTAATTAGAAACAGATAGCATGCTACCACGCTAAATTAAGATGGCAAACATTATATCTGTTAAACATTCGGCATATTAGCGCTGTCGTTGTGAGCATGCTTCGTTAGCATTTCACTCAAAGCACCGCTGTGCTGAAGCACAGCAGAGAATGATGTCTGGGTTTTGGTACTGATACCAAAATGAACAAATTTAAACATGTTTTATAAAAATGTTAAGTTTAAATAAACTTTTTTCCATTTCAGAAAGCAATCCTTCGTCTTCTCAAGTTGAATACAGTCTCAACAAATCTGCTTATATACTAGAGTCTAAATCAATTAAATTATTATTTAATATATAATAAATTATTTAATTACCCAGCCCTACTCTATAATATATATCTTCTTTAGCATGAAGCTGGTGTCTTGTTGGTATAAACCGTCAGAGGTGAACATTTTTGGTTAAATTCACTTCTTAGTCACATCTATGTAATTAGTAATATTAGGCACTATTCCTCTTATGCTGGTTTGTATTAAGAAGTGCAGCAAAAGGCTTCAAAGTACACGTGGATATACATTTGCTCTCATCTCTCTGTCTGCAATAAAGGATAAAATGCCACAAAAAACTTAAAGAAAAAACGTAGGAAATTTACTAAAGTGATACTTTCCACCCTGTATTTCTTTAAACTGAGATTGGTTTCGTTACTAGAGCCGTGAATTTCCATCAGCCCTCACACTGAGTCACATTGATGTGTGGTGTAGACCTGAGCTCACATGCCCCAGTTATCCACTGTCAGAAGGACAGCTTACTGTCTCTGAGCATATTTCCTCAGGTCAGGGTTCAAACCGCTGCAAACAAACAGGAAACTTTAGTGCAGAAATTAAACTAGGACTGCTGGTCAACTGAGGGGAGCGAAACATGAGCCTAATTGATGGATTGTGGGTGGCTTGTTGGGGTTAAATTCAGCTGTGTGTCAGTCACACACTGTCCTGACTAGACACCATCGACATGCACAAGCTTCTGATAAAGACACGCTGTCCTACATTTGCTGAAAGCCCCCCACAAAGACACTTTATCCAGAGACAAAGACAGATTATAGATTGTTTGCAGGAGGACTTGTTGGCTGCTGGATGCCGTAATGCCATCAACACTTCTGGGCATTGCTGGGAAGTGTGCTGATTAGCACGGATTACTGTTTGAGCCAAATCTGGAGGCAGACCTGATCCTCATGGGGAATGATGGTTCCAGCAGCCGGATTCCAACCTGCGCAGCAGTGTTATGGTGACAAATGTTAGGATGAGGAGGATGGGACACACTGGGCAAGAAACCAGGTTTAATGGGGAGCAACAGAGGGCGAAAGTGTGACAGCTAGGAAAAGATGGACAGGAGATTGATGGGGATTGCAATAAGAGGATATTTTGAGTGGATGAGGAGAAGGGTTAGAGATGTGATGGAGGGCAGCAGCTTGGCTGTTTCATATATCCTGTAAGCCCTGAGAGCTTTTCAGACATTTGCTGCTTATGCAAAAACACGCAGGGATGCTGTTCCTGATACTTAGCACCCGGCCTGAACGAAATGAGCCAGCATAGTGGCAAAGGCACGAAGTCCCAACCCCGGTGCAATTTAATCCATATTATTTTATTCGCAGCTAGAGCACACCGGCAGTTATCACACTTGATTGGGTGTCTACAGTTTCCAGTCTGTTGTATAGTACAGTATATGTCTCTGTCTCTCGCTCTCTCTCTCTCTCTCTGCCTCTCTCTCTCTCTCTCTCTCTCTCTCTCTCACCCCAACTGGTCGAGACAGACAACCACCCACCTAGAGCCGGAGGATCTGTCCTAGGTTTCTGCCTTTTAACAGGCAGTTTTTCCTTGCCCTTGTCGCCAAGTGCTTGCTCATGGTGGTACTGTTGGGTCTCTGTAATTAATGTTTTAAAGAGTTCGGTCTAGACCTGCTCTATTTGAAAAGTGTCCTGAGATAACTTCTGTTATTAAAATTGAATTGAATTGAATTGAATATATCTGGATGTGATGTTTAACCACTCCGATCTGTTGAAAGTGATGATATCTTCCCACTGCTTCTTTGTGCTTGACACGAGGGAACACGTGTTGGGGTTCATCCCAATGTCTCATCACCAAAGTTATTTTAAGAGCTGCTGGATGCAGGGTCTTCCTCTTTTGCTTTTTCCTACCCAGATACTGTACTTTTCCTCTCACACACACAGACTTTCTTTTCCCAGATTCCCAGTGTCGTATCAGTTTATCTCTGAAAGATCAAATAGTCTAATAAAATTAATAGCAAATGTTGTTGGGTTTTTAAGTAATTTCTTTGGCCTTTTCATGCCTTTATTAGATAGGGATAGCTGAAGATAGACAGGAAAGATGGATAGAGAGAGGGGGGATAACGCGCAGCAAAGGGCCGCAGGTCAGATTCGAACCCAGGCTGATGCAGCAACTCTGTATGTGGGTCGCCAGCTCTACCTACTGAGCTAACCGGGCGCCCACAAATGTTGTGTTTTTGTTTTGTTTTTTGAATGTGGTCCCTTTTATTTATTCTGTTCCGTATATGTTTATGCCTTTATGTAAGTATAATGAATCGTAAAAAAAAACTGAACAGTTGCTGGCTTCATTGCTGTTAATGTTTAATCTTACATAACATACTCAGGTTGCAGCTATCATTTTTGCTTGAAAAATGACTGAAACAATAATCGGTTATCAAAATAGTTGCAATTTGTGATCGATTGATCAATTAATCGTTGCAGCTTTAAATCATACAATGCTTTCTAAAAGACCAGAGTAACAGAACACATACCAATAAGTGTGCTATCACAACTATTAAAATGTATGTTTGGATCGTTGGACAGTATGATCTAACTTGGGGGTTAATTTTAGCTCCTTCAGTCATGTTCTCTTGTCAGCCTTGCCTTGCAGTGGCTGGTCTGTTTAGGTCTTGTTGATGTGTCATTTCGAGCACACATGACCCCACTTTGAAGACACAAAAGGGAAGTGTACACTTGCACACTGTACACTGGCAGTTGGTAATGGCAGCTAATGTTGTCAAGTGCAGGATTTTTTTCACGTAGGTGCCCAGTTGATGTGACGTATACCAAGTTTACCAGCATATGCAACATATAAGTTAATCTAAATAGAAAACAAACATGGATGAAGCAGAAAATAAATATGCTTGACTTCTTGTTTTTTCAGACCGACCCAAGATCCGCATGCCCCGCGCTCTCAGATCTCGCTATGTAAAGCAGGTTGGAGAGCAGATCAACCTGGTTTTACCCTATCTTGTAAGCCAGCACATACACACACTATCTGTAAAGCACACGAATAACGTATACAGTTAGCAGACATTACACTCCACCTCGCATCTGCTCACCTCTTATTTCTGTTTTTCTAACTCATCAGGGAAAGCCCAAACCTGTGGTGTCCTGGCTTAAGGATGGTCAGCCTTTGGATACAAAGAGGGTCAACATCAGGAACAGTGACAAGGACAGCATTTTGTTTATCCGCACCGCTCAGAGGGATGACTCTGGCGTTTACGAGATGACTGTTAAAGTGGACAGCTTTGAAGACAAAGCCAACCTCATCCTGCAGATCGTGGGTGAGTCACACATGCGTACCTTTACTTTGAAACACGCGCATAAATTCACATGTGCGTGCAACGTGCAAATGTTGACTTATTTCAGACCTCCTTGTTGAATCTGCTCAGCTGTTTGTGCAGCTGACTTGTTGACTTGTTAGTTTTGAGACTCGTGACTCACATCCAGCAGAAATTCAAAGCACTGGCCAACATACATCACACCTCTAACAATGATGTCCTTTGACCTCGGAGTGTTTGACCCTGCTGGCAGCTGCTGCTGTTAAAATTTGTAGAGGCATTACGGTACAAATATATGGTCCACTTTTGATCTAACTGGGTTGGGAGCAAACACCATTCGTGCTTTGAGGTACACACTGGTTAAGATTTTAATCCTTCATAAACACTTACAGTAATGTGTCTCCTCAGAGCTGCCCGGCCCTCCTGCCAGTGCGAAGCTGGTGGACACCTGGGGCTTCAATGCTGCTCTGGAATGGACCCCTCCCAAGGATAATGGCAATACAGAGATCACTGGATACACCGTCCAGAAGGCCGACAGGAAGACTGGGGTATGATAGATGTTCTGATACAAATTCATCAGGCCAATCACATTCCAGACTGGTTGAAGTTGCAGTCATAAACCGGATTAATGGGAGTTAACAGGAATCCCGCTGTAGATACCAGTCGCGTAGGTTTTGATTTGAAGTCTAGTGTCTGTTCTCCCATTTGCGCTAATAGCGCCACCACAACACTGCACAGATGTATATGATCAGGCCTGTAATGCTTTAATTATATTCCCTATTGCAACTGTGTTTTCAACTTGCTTCATGTTTTATTCATTTTGAACAATCTCTACTAGCATCAGAAACTTAAAGGAGAAAACATGAGCAGTACATGCTGAAGTGGTTGCATTTTTTAGGGATTTTCACGTCAGCTTCTGCAGTTACAGTGTAACTCTTTAATTTTGAAGTAGGAGCTTTACATTCACATAGCATTGCAAGTGTAAAGCGGAAAAATTTGGAATTTAATACATTTTTTAATCTACAGGCAAGGAGGACAAATGGATATTGTATGTGTTTATCTGTGGAATTCAGATTCACTACAATGACCCAAATTACCAACAGAAGACTGAGAACAATTACACTTCCGTATCAATGCAAAAACTGTATGTGATCACGATAAATTTGTGTTTTTTGTCGGATACGAACTAAACACAGTATTTATATATTTAAGTGTACACAGTATGCAAGGACGTGAATATTCTATTGCACTCCAACTCTCTTGTGAGTGAACGGTGAGTAGAGAGGATTAGCCTACAACAGGCATCCTAATGATTATAAACTCATAAGGCAGTGATGATTCTTCAGCAGAGGAAGATTGACAGAAAGAAAGAGAAGAAATGTTGGAGTGATGGATTAAACGAAGAAAATGAGCAGGGAACAAGGTGCAAAGAGAAAACTGATGGCGAAAGTTAAAGGCAGTGAAAAAAACAAGAGAGGATCAGGAGAATGAATTAGGTAGAGATAAGTCACAGTGGATGTAAAAATGAAAATCTAGTTATCAGGCTAATGATAGGGTTGATTGATAGCTCACTGGTAATAACCTATCTAATGAGGGCAAATCACAGGATAGTTTTCTATCTGTGCTGAACTAAACGTGACTCTGCCTGCAGGAGTGGTTCACGGTGCTGGATCACTACCACAGGCTAACTGCCACCGTCTCAGACCTCATCATGGGCAACTCGTACAGCTTCAGGGTGTTCAGCGAGAACAAAGTGGGCGTCAGTGAGTCGTGTGCAGTCACCAAGGAGGTGGCCACCATCCAGAAGACAGGTGACCTTCCTGATTAATTTCTTAATTTGTCTGGGGTCAATTTGTTGATATGATAAAGAGTTTTAGTAGCAGGGCTTCAGTACAAGTGGGTACTTAAAGTTTAATGAGCTGCAGTAAGTCTGTGAGAGTCTTGTGTCTTGTCTGTGTGTGTGTGTGTGTGTGTGTGTGCGCGTGTGCATGTGTGCGCGTGTGTGTGTCTCTGTTGTTAAAGTGAAGGCTTGAGGAGTGGAAATGGCCTTGGCACTGCTTTAATCGTAAGTGGGTAGCTCTCTTGGCCAGCACTCTGCTACTACTGAAATAAATTTGAAGAGGCTCTGACAACATTAAGACAGCTGGCAGAGCAAATGTTGCTCTTCTTGGGTTCCTCTGTGTGTGTGTGTGTGTGTGTGTGTGTGTGTGTGTGTGTGTGTGTGTGTGTGTGTGTGTGTGTTCCTTTGTGTATTTATACGGCATTTACCTGTGTTTGTGTCCCTGCAAGGAATATCTCATTTGGTTATGTACGTCCAAATCAAGTGCTTTGTGTTCGTATTGTTATTTCTTGTTCTGCCTCTTTAATGATCTAAAATGTGCTACAATCCTTTTAATCTTGAGAGAAGAAATATCACATTTCTCCTCTTACAAAGTGTAATTCATAAGCAATAAAACACAGCTCAATTCAATACACTCAGTTGGTCTGGTATGACCTGTATAGCATAGGGCATAGGCATAGGCTCGTGATGATGATAGGAGTCTAGACACTGTGGGTGGTGGTGGAGTAAAGCCAACAAATGGAAAATGAAACCTCTCAGATCAATCTCTCAGATCATCCTGAGGGACAAGGTGGTGATGGGGAAGAGTGGGTTATGTAATTCTACGTCTGAAAGACCGAATGACGGAACCACAGTGATATTTAAAGAACAGTGTTCGAGGGCTGATTGGCTCGAGGGACGCGGGAAGAAAGGTCATTGGTCAGAATCAGAATTCACAATGAAAGCAATTGTGACGCAGAGGTTACAGAGTTGATTGGAGCAAGAAAATCGGACATTTCCTACAGAAAGAAAGTTAGAGGGGAAAGCTCTTCCTGTCACCAAAGCTTCATTCCATTAGTTTCTCACTACCGTCAGTTGTAGCCACAGTGGCCACTATTCAGCAAAACCTACACACAGTAGTATCGCTTTCAGGCACAAGTCTCTTATGGTTAACCACTACGTCTACGTATTACACTGGCTGCAGCTGCTTCATAGTAAGCACTTTCCTGTGCTCTCAAGTACAGACAGGTATTGTAATTTTAGATACAATTTAGGTCTTAACCTTGTTCTGTGTGTTCACAGGTATTGTCTACAAGCCTCCCGAGTACCCAGAGCACGACTTCAGCGAGGCACCCAAGTTCACTACCCCCCTCAGTGACCGTGCTACCACCATTGGATATACCACCAAGCTGCTGTGTTCTGTGCGTGGATGCCCCAAGGTCAGATAGACACTTCTATAATACATCTTATCAGTGTATCTTGTCCTGATGGCTGACAGCTAATTGATTAGAATTGTATCCCACTAAGCTTATCTGTTCCTTTTATTAATGCCATGTTGTTGCATGTTTTTCTGACTGTTTCTGCAAAACAGTGACATCAAACTTGTGCGTCTGCGCTGCTGGAAACTTAGAAGATGAAAGAGTCCAAAGCATGGTTTCATGATAAGAAGAAACTTTACTATAACTCTCTACTTTCTATACTATGTTCAGACTCAGAGATAATAAAACAGTTCCATTGACGCTGAAAATTGCTGAAAAATTCCACACAGAAAATTGATCAGGAATCAATAAGGGAATCGACAAAGAATCTAGGGCCAATAAGCAGAATCGATAGTGGCATAAGTATCAACAAAAATCTTAGCGATTCCCATCCTTATTAGCAGTCAGTATTTTAACCTCTGATTGGTTGTTTGGAGCACATCCTCCCTGGGGAAACATCTGGAAGAGTGTTATGTTTTATTGAGATTTTGGATATTTCTCATATTGTTGGAAGTTGCATTCTCTTTCTCTCATACAGCATTTGTTATTCTATATTTAAACACTTTTGTTCTTAATGGAGGGCCTCGATAAATCATTTTGAGGTGTGTGGTATACTGCTTCAGATGTGGTATTAATGTCACTGCTATAAAGATCCACTGTAGAACTGGGGCAGGGCTTACACTGGTATGTCTATGTGAAGTTTCCGTGTGTCTCTCACTGTTCTTGGCGGCCACTGCTCTGGTTAAACATATCTTTACAGTTGTCTGTCTGACGTAGACGGCTTAGATAGCAGGCCATGCTGGAAATGCAGTTGATTATGTGTCCTATTTGTCCTTGGCTTCTCTCACCAAGGACAGCAGCGGTTGCACAGTCTGCACACGCCAGGGTAGTTGAGACAAATCAAACGAGAACCGAGACTGCACTCAGCCTGTCTGATTGTCCTCAGTGTTTCCCATTAATCACCGAGAGTGTGGCGGCCCACCACAGCCTAATTTGTCCCGCAACACTTTCATAATGAACTGAAAATATTTTTACACTTCTCATAATGACATAAAACATCTGCAACAGTGTTTTTTCTGCAGTTTTTTCTGCAGTTGTTTCAGCGAAGCATCTCTCAATCCCAGTCAATTAGAACTGCTTTGAAAACATGCTTTGTGGGGGGGACTTTTTTACCATATCATCATCATTTATATCAACCAATGTGTTCTTCTATGATCTACCCTCTTAAAGTGCAGCAGATTGATACATTCAACTTTAAAATGTACAACATTTTCTTTGAGGGAGCATCCCCACCACAGTCTCACAAAACACTGTGCAAAACACCAGTCCCTGAAGAGCCTGAATTTGAAAACGCAAGGACTCGGAGGAGGGACTGCTGCTCTTTGGTGTAATTTCCAAGTGCCATGTGTGGGCTATTCCCAGAGCTGCAAGAAGAGTATGTTTATGGTTTATACAGTGAAACCCTGGCTCATCACAGAGTGGATGCCTGTGTTTGAGAATAAGTACACAGTTGCTGATTCACACCCTGGGCCTGAAATTATGATCTATATACGTAGACCCACTGTATCTAAATGAGTCTTTCTTGCCTGTCCCTGTGGACGAGCAGCTTGAGCTCTGCAATCAGAGCAACCGAATCGTAGCAGCTGTGTGAAAGCATATCCACTGATCATCTGTAGGGGACCAAGGAAAGACAGGCACTGAATACCTCCTTCATATAGGAGACCCACATACTCCGAATGTGTACTTAACCCATGTTTGACCCCATACTTATGAAACTGCTGTCACAGGTTAATCCCTCAGTCTCACCACTCAACTCAAGTTCCTCACACATCACTATAAACCAAATAATTGCATTTAATTACAAACCATTATATAAAATAATGTAATTTATCTCTCCCACTTGTGCACATTCATCCCCTCTCTCTCTGTATATAACGTCTCTAAATTAAATAATTTCACACATGGGGGTAAGTGCATTATAATGTGTTTATTGAGCCACTTTCTTTTCTTAGGCTTAGAGTCCAGAGCCCATTGTGAACTGCTGAGGTGGTCCAACAGAAAGGCATGTAGTGTGATAAGTTGTCCTGCTGACTTTGATAAAGAGCTGTCACATATATCACATATAGAGGCAGATACTACACAGGGAGCTGAGAGGGAAAAGGGAGAGAGGATAGATAAGCAGGGACAACAAAGAAGAGACTGTGATAAGAGGTATAGCCTGTTGTGCTGTCGTGGCTAAGTAGAGATGCTGCTGTATCACAGAAGGTACTATTTTTGCCACTCGTCCAGGCTGCAGCACTGTTATCAGTGTGACTGACATCCTCACACATGGATACCCAAAGACGGAAATATGATGGGACAGGAAAGAAAGGAAGGAAGGAAGATAAAATATTGAGCAGAAGAGACGAGTAGATGGATTTACATTGTCTTTATCGCTGTCAATTAAACCTGACTAAGGGCTCCATGGTCATGTTGGCGCAGGGCGCAGCGTCACACCCTGCCTTCAACCAGCTGATGTGTGATCATGCAGACATGGAATCAATTCTGTCTAATTCTTATCAGCTCTGTAATCCACAACTTTTCTCTGGTGACTCCCTGTAAAACCATCTGAAGAAAGCATCTGAATTCTTCTGATTGGAGAGATTTTGCACACTAGTGATGCACAGATCGGCTGTACGCATAAGTCATCCACCTAGCTGAATGAATTATCTACCCCTACTGGTCACTGTAGGCTGTATTGTTTTATGTTAAATGGCATACGTTTTCCGGGTGATTTCTTTATTGTGTGTTATATTGATTTATACGTTTTGCTTTAATGATTAGAGAGGTTACTTTCAGTCATAAGCGCAGTAATATCAGCAGATATCATTTTGGATGTATAGAAGAATACAGAGCATTCATTAACATTAGATCCTGATTAATCATGTCAGCTTGTTGAGGGAGACCCATTTGTTTTTAATCATAATTTATAATTTAATCATATTAATGATTCTTGATACCATGCACTCATCCAAACTATGATCTCATTTAATCACAGATTTGTGCCTGTCGTATAAAACCTGCAGGTTGGCTAAATGACCAGCACTAGCAGCATTACCATTTGTTTGAGGTGTTGGTTTGCAATGACATCATTACCGTCTGCCGCGGCATCTCCTCGCTGCCAGAGGCTCAAATATACAGTACTTGGTCTACTGCCATGGATGAAAATGTGTCCCTCATTTTAGTCATCCTCCACCTCATCCATCAGGGAGGGCGGTGGAGATAGAGAAGACTCAACAGATGACATTAGTTTTCACATTACTATTTAGTTTACAATTTAAACTAAACTGGACAAAAGTTTAACTTTAGAATCCCTCTAGATTTTAGACCATGCTCCTCCACATCCTGGTATTTGCATAAAAACATCAAACTGCACAACAAATGTGCGTAATTTCATTGAAAACTGATGAATTAACTTTTAATAAACTTTTTGCATAAGTAAATTCATTAATATTAATCTCTGGATGTTCAGTTTACATTAACTCATCAGAGGATAACCTACATACCTACAAAATGTTTGCCCTTCTTAACTTTCTAAAATCATGTCAGTGTTCCTAAAATAGAAGAAACATATTTTGAAAACTTGTCGTGAGCAGCAACGCATAACTAAATATGTTTTTCGCATCAGTAAGGAACGGTTGAAACAAACCGTTCTGAAATGCATCAGCTGAGATGAAATCCAGTAACCGGAGTCACCTTGCATGAAGCCCAACTATGAGGAAATCCACACGAGAGTGTCACTGAAACCCAGAGAAGCACATAACTGAAGTCAGGAAAAGACTTGAGTTACTCCAATTCTACCTTACTGTCACACTCAGCACAGACTGTCTGAGTTCACTGGAAGACAAGCTGACAACTGACTGACTGACTGACTGACAGTCTACTTGAATGCCACAAACATGTCCAAAAACACATGCAAAACTGTTGACCCAAAAATAAGCTGATTGACAGGGTTTTGTTGTAGTGAATGTGTAATATTGGAAATTTGAGCAATGTGTTCAACTCGGGATAGGAAGGGAGCACACTGGTTGGTTGATTTGGATGTCTAATGTGATCAAGGAAAGTGTGGTAATGATAAATAGATATCAATTTCAGAGACAGCAGTTCAGATTGAAAATCTGTTTTCAGCAGTCGAGTAATTTACTTTTGTTGAAATGCCAGAAGCTAAAACTGAAAAGTAACATCAATAGTCAGAGTTTTGTAATGTGCTAAAATTCATACTTAAATGATATACTTTGCATTCAATTTATCAGGTAATATTTGTTTCCTGTTGTCTGATACACCGATGCACTAGTGAACCTAAGTCTCAAAGGTTCCCCACAGATCACTGCTGATGTTTTAAAAAATCAGCTCCGTTGACAATATACAGTATTTTCAAAATGTCTCCTTTCAGCCTAAGATCGAGTGGTTGAAAAATCAGATGGTCATCGGCGACGACCCCAAGTTTCGTCAGCTCTCTAACCAGGGCATTTGCTCACTCGAGATCCGCAAGCCCTGCACCTTCGATGGTGGTGTGTATACCTGCAGAGCCAAGAACGCCCAGGGAGAGGCCATGGTCTCCTGCAAGCTGGAAGTGAAACGTAAGTATCTACTGACAAACGGAGGATAATGTTTTCAGTGAATACAGCCCAAATCTACTGAAGCTTCAAAATCTCTTTAAAGGAAATTGTTTGACATTTCAGGAGAAACACTTATTCACTTTCTTCCCAACAGTCAGGTGGGAAGATCAATACCACGTTAATGTGCACTAAATATGAGGCTAAAACCAGCAGCTGCTTAGCTTAGCTTAGCATAAAGACTGGAAATGGGACAAAAGAGCTAACCTAGCTCTGTCTTATTCATTTAATCTGTTTTTTTATACTTCTTTTTGTGTACGAATTAAACAACATATAACTTCTTAATCAGTGAGCTTTAGGGCGTTTTCACACGCCCTAAAGCATACCTCATTTGGTCCGGACCTTCAGACTTTTCAGTTTGGTCCGGATCAAAAGACCAAAATTTGGTCAGAACTAAAGAGGTGGTCTCGGTCCGGATCAAACTGAACCATGGTTGGTTCCTTTATGTTACAGTATGAAAACACTTTTTGGATGGTTCGGACTTTCGGACCAATTACAGGAAGTTAGGCATACGTACCATAGAAGAAGAAGAAAAAAAAACGGAAGAAAACCCCCGCCAGAACAAGCAAAAAGGAGTCATGGAAGTATGTGGGGAGAGGAGGAGATTATATGTTTAATTTCAATTTGGTCAGACGAAAACATTAAAAGTCAGTTAGAAGACACTCACAAAAATGCTGACATTTACAAAACATTTTCTGAGCGGATGAAAGAGAGAGGGTACGTATTTTGCACTACGAGAACGTCGATTCTCGCGAGTATTGTGCTTGCAGTTGGTGCTGACGTTGTTGCTGCTGTGGGTAATACCATAATAACGCAATCGGGATTTGCTCACTCATTTGTTCATTCATTTTCATTCATACGGAAGAGACTACCCGCCAAAATGACAACACGCCAATGTCAGACGCACGCCCGTCTATTCACCAATCAAAGGGAGACGCAACACGCGTACATGGTGACAACACGCCGTAGGTATGTCGTGGAAAGTTCTTTAGTGCACTAGCAAAATTACTATGTGAAACCAAAAATAACGGGATCAAATGTATACAATGTAAATAAACACGAACGTTGGTCTGGACCTTGGTCCGGACTTTTAGGTGTGAAAACGCCCTTAGAGGTGCTGGTAGACAAATTACCCTTGGACAGGGCCAGGCTAGCCGTTTCCCCCGTTTTCAGTCTTTATGCTAGGCTAAGTTACTGTAGACCTTAAAGTGGTATCAGTCTTCATCACCTCTTTGCAAAATCAGCCTATTTCCCAAAATGTCAAACCACTCCTTTAAATATTGGAATATTATCAGTGTAACTGTAATAATATACCAGAGCTTTAATCCATTAAAAAAAACCTGAATAATTTGTATATATATTCCTCTCCCAACAGAGATTATTATTTCAGAGGCCAATAAAGAGAAAGGCAAATAAACCAACATCCAAATCTCCAGAGGTAAGGAACAAAGAAAAAAATCCATTCATGTGTAAGTGAGACTGAGACTGTTCAGTCGTTCAGTGTTTTGGACACAAATATCTGTGGGAGCCATGCCTGAGATTCAGTTTGGCAGACCGATAACACTCCCATGCCTGTTGACCACTCATAAATTGCAGTGTTCTTAAACTCATAGCATCAAAGGGAAACCAGTAACGACTCATTTGCCCTTCCCTCTTGCCCTCTTCTTTCCTTCTCATATATGTCACCCCACTTCTGCTCCCTCCTCTCCACCCTCCTCCTCTGTACATCTCATACGTTGCAAGCCCTGCTTTTGGATGTGGTAATGTGGCAAAGATTAATGTCAGTTAAATAGAAATACCAAATTTGATGTTTTTACAGCTTTAACGTTTCTATTTATACCCTCACTGTTAGGCAGCCTCATTCGGGTTTTGGTGTAGGCACTTCCATTTAAGCTTTTTAAATGCTCGAGTGGTGTAGTCTTTCAAGGAGTGTCAGGAGACTTTGCTCACAGTGTCATTTCAACTGTTGACAAGAGACGGCCCAGTAAAATATTTTTAAAAAGCATGAAGAGGTGAGAGACAAAAAGGATGGGCAAAAAAAAAGTGGAAGAAAAAAAAAGACATTGAGCACATTGGGAAGAATGATGAGACAGATGACTGAACGCGTTATTAAAGGGATGCACAGGATAGTTGAAGGTTGTAAAAAAGTTAAAGAGCGAAGGATAATGTTTTTATCTTACAGGACATACCACTGGTGCTTTTTACGGCACTGTGAAACACTATCGCTTGACATTCCCGCTGTACATTCAGAACATGTGAGCAAGGGGGCAATTACATTATAGTTTTTAATACTGTGAGGTGCCTCTCCTCATTTCCTCTCTCCGCTTACTGACAACCCCCTGAACATAATGTACACTACATTAAAACGCACATTAATTAAGTGAAGGCTAGGAGTTAAATAGCACTTATACCATGGTCTGGGTAAATTCTCGATTCTGATTGGCTGCAGGGTGTCCATTAATTCCTCAAAAATGGACACCTTGTTTGGGTTTATCCCTTACATATAATGTGCTGCTTTAAGTGTAATGGTTTGTAATACAGAACACTTTGGGAAGTCATTGTTGGAAACAGTTTGGAATTGGGCAGGCAAAAATACAGGTCAGATGATTGGATGAACAACCAATCAGATAAACGAACCATAGAACGAAGTCAAACTCTTAACAAAGTCAGTCGGGAGAAAAGCGAAAAACATCTTTTCCATCGAGAAAAGCCTTCAGTTCCGCTGTTCTGCTCTTCTTTCAATTCAAAAATGCTCTCCAGTTCTGATATAACTGATGCTAGCAGCATCTATGCCAACCTCTGTAGCAGCCCTATTGTTGTTTTTGAGCAAACAGTCACTTCTCCCACATGTTGTCACACACACTGGTCTGTAACCACAAACCTCAAAGTTGACCTTCAGTGCGGTCAGGGACACGTGTGTTCACACTAAACTGCAAATGGGGTCACATTTCTGCCTGAACACCCTCCGGCTGTGGCTTGAGTGATCAGATCTTAATGCATCCTGGATGTGTTTGGATGCATTCACACCTGTATTTACAGCTGCCCACTTTGTGATCAGATTACCAAACGCGCGTTTTCATGCCAAGTGTAAACTGCGCCTTATTGATGACGTGATCACGCTTGTGAGTCCGTGCTGAGTGTCGGGATGCAGTCCGGTTAGGCACAGCCTTACATGGGAGGGTCCCTCAAGGGGGAAAACGAGGGATTAAGCAGGGAGCGCCTTTGGTTGGGTGGGGGCTGGGGGTGATGTCAGTGTGGCGCTCTACAGTTTCTAAAAATTACTCCAGATGATCTGACACACAGCCAAACTCTTCACATTACCATGAGTCAACAGGCCGAGCGGAGTGCTGTGAGAAGAAGGGAGAATGGGCTAAGAGGGCAGAAACCGAGCCAGATAATCCTTGATGGAAAACACGCAGTGGATCTCTTTCTCTCACACACACAAAACCTCAAACAAATCCACACACACTTTCTCCCAGAACATTCCTGACTGAAGTGAACACCTTAACACCTCAGGACCGTATTTAACGCTCTTCTTGTTTTATTTATCTTTCCACCAGTGCCTTTAAAGGACCAGCAGAAGTCCAGGTCTTATGTTTTAAGGTGGGTTTATTTGACTGTGTGTCTGTTTTTGTCTGTGTGGGAGCATTATACCCACATCAAATCCCTCTAACCCTTTCTGTATGTCTCTCTCTTATCTTGTTCAGAGTGTTTAAGGAGGTGTAAGAGAAAGTCGTGGTTGGCTGTGCAGCAGTGTGTACATAATGAAAAAGGGGACAGAATAACATACCAACATCTTCATATCCATTTACCTTACCGTGCCCCGCCTACCCGAACATCCCTGACTCACCCACTCCTTCCACAATGCAAGAAGGACCCAACCAATCACAGTTTGCCAAATGTTGTATGTTATTTTAGCTGGTGAAATGTATGTAAGGCTATATTTACATGCCTGTGTCCATGTGCTGTTTGTTACAGTATATGTATGTACTACCTAATAAAACAGTGAATCATTGGACATGCTATTGCAATGACTATATGGATGTGTAATAAAAATTGTATTTTACTATGTATCATTTGGATTTCTATGCACACTTCGAGAGACTGTATGATGCTTACAATAAAACTGCACACAAATTTCCCATCATTTTAATTTTATAATTGAACAACCATAGTATATAGACACATCTGCTGGCTTTCAAGGGGTGGTATGGTGGCGATTGAAGAGATGATTTATCCAAGGAAATTAGCAAAAGCGGTATCAAACCATGCAGAAGGTTTCAGATTTAAATATATCTGTCTCTAAGACTAATGCTGCAACGACAGTGGTAGTGAGTGGAATTTTTGTTTGCGTGCTTCAAACTAGAAAAGCTCAACATGTCTTCGGAAACAGTTCAAGCTGGGTAATTTTACAGACTGTGACATCAGCTACTTTTATTGGACCTATGTTCTACTGAATAAATAGTAGAAGTTGTAAAAATAGCTCCTGAGGTCTTTATCTCTAAACCTCAGCCTATGAAACCAAAACTATCTGCACAGCTATCAGCAGCAGTGATCATTGAGGGCTTTTTGTTTGACAGGGTGAAGGATCCCTTCAAAAGAATACTCCGCTGTATAAAACACTCCACTAGTATAGCTACCCAGAGCTATAGTGGTCAGCCACTGAGCAACACTGTTGGCGCAGTTAAGAGGCCATAAAGATCCCCTCAAGACATTTGTTAAGACAAATATACCAATAATCTGCTTGTAACAATAATATTTCTCTACAAAGAAACACATTCAAATCCTTAAAAAGGTATCTACTCCTTCTACCTCATTAAAAAATCCACAATCTATGAATGTGCTAATTAAGTTAATTTCTAAAGTTTTCCTGCTTCCTTCATACTTCACTATAAAGTCCATTCTCTCATATATGCCCTGCTTGCTTCAAGTTTCTGCATCACACTTGCATAAGTTGCAAGTTAGACCAGGATTGATTGATTGATTGATTGATTCCAAACTATTTGTGATGCCACAAATTATGCTCATAGGCCCCGCCCCTTAAAAAGCACAGAGAAACTTTCCTCTTTCAGCAGACCAATGTGAAAACATCCTTCTAGTGTCGAACTCTGCACATACATCAACATCCAGCTGTAGGAACAAAAAGAAAAACACTCTTATGGGGGCTTTCAAGGACACTTTAATGCTGCTTTTTTTCCCTTATAGATAGTGGAAAAATAAAATTAAAATACAATGGGTGACGATGATAAAATAAAACACTGGCAACATAAATTCCTTAACGTCCTGTGATCTGCTATTAACTGCACAACATCCATGTTGCTGCTGGTGCTAGTCCAATTAGAAGTGTCCTTACCATATATGTATGGTATTGTAAGGTCTGTCTCCATCCTGCTGTTTCTTCTCACAAAGAGTGATCCAACCACCCCATACCGCACCCTCACCTTACATTTGGTCTAAGTTCTAGCTTCTGATTGGTTAGTTCAGTCACGTGAGAAGTCCAAACAAGGAAGTGGGGTTGTTGTGAGTTGTAAAAGTTCAATAAAGTACTGCTTGAGAAAGTCATCTGTCTCCATCCTTCTGTTTCTTCTGATAAAGAGTGATCCAACCACCCCATACCGAACCCTCACATTACAGTATCCTTAAATGGCAGGAATGGTTTTAATATTTGAATTTGACATAAGGTGGAAGAAGCTAGTGCTGTCTTTGCTTATTTCTGTTAAACTCCTGTAAAACCTGTACACGTGCTTCAAATATAAACACTTGTCAGGTTTATCTTCACTTATTAAACAAAACAGAGGTCATATTACCACGTGTTAGGTATTGCAAAGAGGACGTTTCTAACAGTATTTCACAGCCTGTTTTTCCTCCATAAAAAAAAAGAACTGAACAATGTTATTGCATATTATGATTTTTTTATCTTGCTCCTTGGTTTTACTAACGTATTAGTGTGCAAGAAGAAGTTGGTTATTCACACTAGATGAAGTATGTCCATTGGATGAATAGAGGGGTTATTTGAGTACAGTATTGTCCAGGGTTACCGGTGTGATTGGAGAATGTGATTTTCTGTGTTACACTGACATCTTGTGGTGAGACAAGACAAGACAAAATGTGACATCCTGACACACAACATCAGCCGTATGGGAAGTCATATTTTACGGACTGTAACATCAGCAGTTCCTCTTCTAAAGTGATCACTTTTTATGGTCAAAATACATAGTGTGTGACCACTTAACATTAATATTTAGATTATTTTAAAATGTGTGTAATTTCAGTGGACATGAAGTGAACTCTATTTGCATATCTAGAGAGAGACTTTCCACAGAAGACAAAAGATTGTGGTTAAAATGCTGGTTTAAAATAAACCCAACCTGTAGCTTCCGCTCATGACCCCAAAATCATGTCACACCCACAGGTTAAAAAGATCTTCTGTGAAACTAAACTAAAATAAAATAGTGCCTTATTGTTTTAGAAAGGGCATTGGTTTTACTTCTGCTTACGTCTAAGTCTTTCACTTCTGAAAATAAGAAGAATCAGTTTATTTACTGAAATGAAAATTTGTGTATTTCTAAAATATAACACAACGGTGTAAGAGGGATTTAAGTGAACACTGAACCACTTTAAATTGTCCAAATTGGAAGGGAAACTTTCAGATATACAAAAACCTCTTCTTCTTGCATGCACAGTACACAGTAGACACAATATTTGTTTGTTCTTGTCAACATATTCACATTCTACCATGTTGTTTCAATTCCCTAAGCCTTCTATCACTTTTCAGCACAAATCAGCAATTCAAATTCATGCTGAAGGCACAAACATCTGAGCGCGGTTGACCAACACATTTCCTGTAGCTTAACAAAAAAAAGCCGAAAGACAGGAAAGCTGCTGCCTGAGGTGAGTTTAGAAATGAACATGTCACACACGCCCTTACATTGTGCAGCCTATTTCCTTTGCTGAACTTCACTGAACAACAGATGACTCAACTCCGCAGCACAGCCTCTACATGTGCCGCTCAATAGAAAATGTGGCTCATCAAGGTCTTCAGTGTCATATGTAAGTTTTTTGAGCAATTGCACTCATTTTTTTTGACTTATATAATGTACAAAGAATATTTTCACGTACATTTGAATGTGTTTCTCACCTAACATTTATCTTATTGTAATTTGACAGATTTCATTGCTGTTTGTGCAGCTCAGGGTGATGAAGATGGTAAGAAAAACGTTTAAAATACTGACAAAACATCAGTATTTTATGCACATTGCACAGATTTTAAAAAAGCAGTTTAAAAAAACAACAACAGTTTAGTTACACTAAAGGCCTTTAGTTAAACTAAATTGTTAAATACTAACTTGTGAGATTAACCTCTGTGATTGGAAACTAAATTACCTGGAATTAATGATTTTGATAGCCTGTACTAACTCAGAAGCAGATAAAAATAATGCTTAGGAAGTAGATCATGAGAAAAGTTAACATGAGGAACATGAAGTACTTTGTAGTCATGAGTCTGACAGTTCCTGCCAAATTTGACGCCTTCTAGTGCAAGTTCTTATTTCGCTGTTCTGCAGTTCTTTTATGTTTTTTAGGTTTTCTAAACTGTAATGTCCTTGTTCTTGTGTCCTCCAGTAGTACGAGTGGTTGATAAATAATAATAACACCTGATAATATAGTCCAGTCATGCGTTATAATGTTAATTTTTTGGAGCACAGGTGTTTCAGCTCTGGTTTCAGCTCTTTGTGTTGTATTGAACTACATTTTATTGTCAGTTGTTCCTGTTATTTAGTCCACCCCTTCTGTCACTCTCTGTAGTGACCTCTCTGCAGACCTTTCAATCCCTGTGTCAGCTCTATTGAAATTATGCGATTTGTTGAGTGTGATCAGTTTAATTTAATTGGGTTTCAAATTCCTTGTATGGTGGTTTCAAACATGACCTGATCAGTTCATCCAGGGCTGCAACTACTTATACTTTTGATTGACTGTTTTCGTCTATGAAATGTCAGAAAAAAAGTTAAAATTTCCTGTTCACACAGCTCAGGGAGATATGAATTTAGATAGCTTGTTTTATTCAACCAACACCTAACGTTATTCATTTTGCTGTCATATACGACAAAGACAAGCAACAAATTTGACACACATTTAAGAAACTGGAACCAGTGCGCATTTGGCACTTTTGCCTGAAATTATTAAATTAATGTGTTTTTTGTTGCTGCTCAAAGTTCATTATTTATTATTATTACTGCTGCTGCTGTATGTAGAGCACAAATGCTGGCTGTTCTGATCTAAATTCTGCTCTCCTCTCATCCACCAGTCACCGCCGTGTTCAACTCCGTCATTCCAACCACTGTTCTGCCAGTGGTATTTACAACTACCTATGGTGAGATTTGGATTGTTTAATTTAACTTCTGCTGTAAAACCATATACCTAAAAGATTAGGTGATGATCATGCATGTTCATTACATTTTCAAAATCAATATGTACTTTGGCATTGATGTTAAAATCCACAGACGCAAAGTGAATGCAGACCTAAACAAAATGATATTCGAATGATATGTCTTTGACAGTGTGAATCAGCAAATGTCACCTGTGAAGTCACCATGGGTGTTGTCACATTTGTACTGGTTTATATAGATGACATCGCCACCGCAATTTGTCTCTCTGCCTTTTAGAATAAAGCCTGTTCCAATTTGCAAAATGAAACTGCTGTTGAAAAAATACATTACTCAAATATTACTTCACCACTATTTCAAAATGGATTCTCCTTCTTATTCATCATTTTAACTAAGTTCAAAATCAATTCAATAACATTTGATTAATTTTGAAGCCTTGTGTGGTTCACTCTTACCTGCACTAAAAATTTAATCAAGACAAGCAGATTTTTTTAACTTTCACAGTAATCGCCCTAATGCCACTGGACCTAAATGTGCACGACTATTTCAGTATATTATTTTTTGGTATTATAAGAATCTAATCAATAATTATTTTTATTTAAACTTCCAGAGCCTCCTACACCGACTCTGGAGCTACAGTCAACCTGGTTGGATGTGTTCCCTTCTGAGAAAGTAAAGTTCAGTTGTAGTATCACTGGCAGCTCTGACTGGACCTTCACCTGGTTCAGAAATGGTACTGAAGTCCAATTAGATTCAAATGTGTCTGCAGAGGGATCAGTGCTTACAATTACTGCAGCAGAAATACATTCTGGAAGTTATTCCTGTAAAGGTCATCACAAAACAAAAGGCGTTTCCTCTGCAGTTAGTAACTCACATGAACTCAAAGTTTCTGGTAAGTTTCATTATGTTCCCTCAACCATATTTCTGCTGAACGTTTAGTCAGAATATGATCAGTAACTGAATTGTTATCTTTTTTCTTCTTCTTTCTGATTAGCAAACAAGCCCAAGCCCGTTGTAAGCCAAAATCCAAACCATGACAAGATGTTTCCCGGAGAGTCTGTCACCTTCACATGCGGGAATGTTTTGTCCACTGGATGGGAATATCTGTGGTACCATAATGGAAGCAAAATTGAAGTATCTGGTAGTGACCATACCATTTCTGTAGATTATTCAAAGAGTGGACAGTATTACTGTAAAGCCAAGAGAGGCAAAGACCCATTCTACACAGAGGACAGTGAAATAACAACTCTGAAGGTCTCTGGTAAGCTTAATGAACAGTGTCATCACTTCAACTAAGTCAAACCGCACTTCAGACAGTATGACCGCTTCTTTCCTGTCTACATAAGTTAGCCTTTGTGCACATCACTATCTATAGTACTTTTATCTGTGAAAGAGGAAGTTTATTTTCTTTAAGTTATTTTAATTGGGGTTTATCTTAAATGTCTATCAAGATTTTAAGACTTCTTTGTATTGTATATTTTCAGACCCACCTAAACCTTCCCTAAAGCTGCTGTCTCCCTGGACGAATGTGTTTGAAAATGAGACAGTGGAGTTCTTGTGTGAAGTGGACAGCCCTGACTGGAAGCCCACCTGGTACTACAATCAGATGCAGCTACCGAAGGACTTTGACGTGAGCCTGGATCCAGAGGGACTTTCACTCAACATCACCTCGATCACTCAGGACTATCAAGGAGATTATGCCTGCAAAGCTGACCACCATTCCAGGAAAATAAGCTCTGGATTCAGCGACAAAATCAATATCAACGTTTATGGTGAGCATTCATGCCTCTGGATATGATTACATAAACAATATATTAACCCAGCTATCTTAAAGAAGTAATTTAAAATTATTGGGAACAAGCAAATTTACCTTTAGAAATGGAAATAGGAGGGAAAAGCTAGCCTTGCTCTGACCTAAATGTAACAGAATTTGCCTACTACTAATTAACACTTTAAATCTTGTTTGTTTAAGTCATACAATAACCAAAGTATAAAAATGACACAGGAGGGGATGTTAATTTGTTTTTCTACTTTGAGCGATGGTTTGTTGTCGTCACAATGAGGTTTCCAGGTGGGTTGTATGATTCTGTTACGTTGGCACAGAGCCAGGCTAGCTGTTTGCCCCGTGGATGTATTTAAAGCTCTTATTATACATCCAAGGTTTCCCCACTGTTTTCAGTCTGTGTGCTAAGCTAAACTAAGCTAAGCTAAGCTGAAAATGTCAAACAACTGTTACTTCTTAAAGTTAATATCCAACTTCATTAAAGATGGGGTCAGTCATTCTGGAGAAAGACTGTTGAGTTGAATTCCCAAAACCTCGGGTTGCCAATTAGATGACCTGGGAGCATGAACACCACTTGTTGTGTTGCATGGCTTTCCCATTTACAATAATTCAAATCGAGGCCGAAGTACTGAATGTTTTGCCAGCAGGACTGACCACACCTTTAAGTAATCAGTTATTACATATAACTGACCGCACCTTTAAGTGGTCAGTTATTACATATAACTGTGTCTCATGTTTTGGGTGTAGCTGTAATATGGTGTGAACTTCTTTTCTGTTTTAGAAAACCTACCAAAACCAACCTTGAGCAAGGTCCCTGGTTTTAACGAGATGTTTGTTGGAGAAACAGTGATATTCACTTGTAATGTTGATGTGTCCACGGGTTGGAATTATCAGTGGTACAAAGACGGAAAAGATCTCACTAAAACAGACAAAACCCTCAGCATCCCTCTTGGTCTTTCAAATGGGGGGAAATACTCGTGCATGGCCACCAGAGGCGAAGTAACATCAACAGACATCAGTGATGAAATACCACAAGTTGTTCGTGGTAGGTAGAAAGAACAAAGTAATATTATTTAAGCATTGTGTTTACAGTAATAAAATCTACAATTGTTTGTTGTGAATATGTATAATTCTGATCATGTATTATATACAAGGGAAGTTGTAACTACGTGACACTGAAGGCTTTAAAAACCTTCTGGCTGTTCTTGAATTGAGTGAAACAGCGTTTTGGGAGCATCTGGCTTCCGTTATTTTATGTATTTTCTGATGAAACAGGATGTTGTGGTGTAGCATAGCGCAGGGAGGGATGGCTCAGAAGTGTGTATATATACTGTATGTAGCAGTGGCATAGCCCTTATTGTAGGGAGGCAAAAAGTCAGAATTACTCATTTTAAACTTGTTTTCCATGTTCAGAGGAAAAGACTCTAACCTACAATTTCATATTACAGTTCTTACCGTTATTTTTGTTAATTCATTATTTCATGTTAATACTTGATTAAGTCAGTGTTTTTTTTCTTTCTTTTTTTTTCCTCTCTGGTTTGAGTTGATATTATCATCATTGTACCTTAGGTTGGCTGACCTTGTGTTCTTATATCTCTGGTGGTATTTACTTGTTGTAGCCATTAAGGTTAGAAATTAGTTAAGCAAAAACAGATTTGTTATCCAAAAGACAAATTCAATGAGGATCTACATTTACATTTTTTATCCAGCATTTCAGTAGATTTGACACTATAAAGCTCCTGATTTAGCTCAACACCCAATATTTTTTTTGACGTTGTCCTCTTTTATGTAAGCTTGCTTGTGTTTAGATCAGATGTTGTGTATTATATATAATTAACTTTCTAATGCTTTATACTGTATGGTAAAAAGGTAAGAAAAGGGGCTGATGTGTCTTTTTCTCCGTAGAAATTCCAGTTCCTGTTTTGACACAAGAAACACCGTGGTTGGATGTGTTCCCCAGTGAGATTGTAAAGTTTAGCTGCAAGATTATTGACGGGTTGGACTGGATTTATACATGGTACAAAGACGGACAGGAACTGGTTGAGTCGAATAGAGCTACTCTTTCCATCAGCTCTGCTTCAACTGCAGATGCAGGACAATATACCTGCATGGGGCGAGGGAAGGACAGGTCTGTCAACAGCAAATCTAGTTCTGCACGTAATCTCAGAGTATATGGTGAGTTGTTGTTGTTTTTTTTAAAATCTACATAAAAATTAAAACACTCTCTAAATGTATTTCTTAATTTTAAGTATTAGGGCATTGGGTTGGGTGGGCTAAGTATCTGTTTAAGGCAGATCTGGTTTTTCATTGGATGCAGTGTAATTTAACACCCTGATGACAATTACATGTTTACTGACCCTCAGAGAAGCAACCCAGTGTCATACTGGTGCAGGATCCAGACTACCAGGTGATGTTCCCTGAAGAGTCAGTCAACTTTAGCTGTCATATTAACATCTCCACTGGATGGGAGTACTCGTGGTACAAAGATGGCAGTCAACTGAGCAATCCAGCTGGAGAAAATAGAAACGACTATATGGTCAGCTCTGTTAAAACAACAAACCAGGGTTCATATACATGCCAAGCAAAAAGAGGCTCATTCACTGCCTCTAGTCAGGATATACGCCTTCAAGTTGAAAGTAAGTGTCTGTTGATTTACTCTAAACATTTATTTGTTGTGTGCAGGTTGTTGAATGAGTTTTGCAGTTTCCACAGTGCATCTCTGGTCACTAATGATCCTGGTCAAATGTTTTAATGAACAATGTAGCAACATGTAACTGTTGATATCACAAAATAAACACAGATTCATTTCCTCTTTGTGTTTTTAGAGAACAAGCCAAAGCCTTCGATTACTCAACAGCCAAATGTTAACAAGGTGTACACTGGAGAGTCAGTGTCCTTTGAATGTAAAGTTAAACTCTCGCGTGGTTGGGAGTATTGCTGGTACAAAGATGGAGAAGCTCTCTCTATCAGCAGCAGTAGTTATAACATCCCTGATGCCAAATTATCAAACAGCGGGACTTATAAGTGCATGGCTACAAGAAGAAGCAAAACAATGTACAATACAACACACAGTGATGAACAGATCTTGCACGTAATTGGTGAGCCACAGAAAGTTACTTATAAAATAATAATAATAATATAAATAATGTGGGCCTCTATCTGTGATTACGGATTTAATGTATTTTATATGTATAATTTTATGTTAAAAATCAAATACGTATATGTCTAAGGATATTTGAAAGGGGCTAATGTGTCAGTTCTTTTTTAGAAATTCCCGTTCCAACTTTGAAGCAAGCTACAAAATGGTTGGATGTGTTCCCTTCTGAAAGTGTGAAGCTGAGCTGTGAGATGGACGGCAGTTCTGACTGGACATATACATGGTGCAAAGATGAACAGATTGTCCTGCCTGAAAATGGTATATCTTTTGACTCGGATAAAACTACTCTTTCCATCCACTCTGCTTCAGTCTCACATCGTGGACAATACAAATGCTCAGGAAAATTCAAAAGCAGGCCCGTCAACAGCAGCTTCAGTTCTGAACTAACACTTTCCGTTTACGGTGAGATTTTTTTCATCCTTTTTTGCACAGTTCTTTAGAAACATATTTTTTTTTTCAAATCAATTGTTTTATTTTGACTCTTGGTGGTTGGTGGGTTTTCTAAGCAAAAACATTTAAAGGAATAGACGCTTTGGCAAATACGCTTATTCACTTTCTTGCAAAGAGTTTAGATTAGAAGAGCAATACCACTCTCATATCTGTCCTGTTCAGTATGATGCTACAACTAGGATACGGTTAGCATAGCTTAGCATCAAAACTGTAGACAGGGGGAAACAGTTAGCAGCTGGTAGCCTTGTAACCTCACAGGACTTAAGCAGCACATAACCTCTTTTTGAACTATAAATTATTGTTCTGACACTTACATTTTGGTACAGATAAAACAAATAAGATATAAGGTGGTGGTGGTGTTTTTTTTTACCTTGGTCAGCGCCAGACTAGCTGTTTCCCTCTACTTCCAGTCTTTAGTGTGCAGGATTTAGTGGCATCTAGCGATGTAGTTGCAGACTGTAACTCACTCACTTTACCCTCCTTTTCCAAGCACAAGGGAGAGACTTGTATCCATAAACACAATGATTCTTACTTTCAGGGGATTATACACAAATGAAAACATACCTATAAATATTATATTCCATTTCTGCCAGTAGATCTTCCTAAATGTTCCACACTAGACCTTTACCATTTGCCGGACAAATAAGAGAGTGGCATTGATCGTCTCATCTAATTATCAGAAAGAAACAAATAAATATATTTTCCAAAACTAGTAATGTAGAAAGTAGTAGTTTCAGCATGTCACAATAACTATTTAAAGCATGCATAAGGCCAGCTTCTCTGTACTATGGGCTCTACAGTGTGATATACATTGCTTTCATACTAACAGCACTTATATTATTATTACCCCTCAGATGAAAAACCCAGAGTCATACTGGTGCAAAATCCCAATCACAGAGTGATGCACACTGGAGATTCAGCTTCGTTTAGCTGTCACATTAATGTCTCTTCTGGATGGGAGTACCTGTGGTACAAAGATGGCAGTCAACTCACCGAATCTCAAAACAATCATACCATCCCTTCTGTTCTGACAACACACACCGGATCATATAAATGCAAAACTAAAAGGGGAGACTTTCAGTCAGACCCGAGTCAGACTATAAGTCTAGACATTAAAGGTAAGTTTTCGTTCACTTCAGTTTTCTGTATGTGCATGTGTTGAATGTGTTTATTACAGTTTTGATGGTGTTTCTACAGAGCGCCCAAAGGCTGATATAATCCTGTTAACTGGCTGGTCTGAGGTCTTCTCCACTGACAGCTTGGTGCTCAAATGCGGGGTGGAGGAAAACCAGGAGAACATGTGGAACTACACATGGTAATACACATCAACAACACCAGTTATTGCTAAAGAATAAAGTTTTCTAAATCTATTCATGTGTACTGTGTGGATTCTCACCTTTCTGAAAATTCCAACATGCAAAAATTGAACAGGTTTAAAGAGGACAAAGCCATCGATCGCCCGCACTCTGAGAGACATACAGTCACACCCCAGAATGACCCTGAGCAGAGTCTGTACACCTGCCAGGGCATTCGCACCGGGAGACCATCATATTCAAAAAAGAGTGATCATTTCACGACCAAGAACCTTCGTGAGTATACCATAACTGAGCACTGGAACTTGAGTTTTTACCCTGCAGATATTCTGTCTCACTTTCATTCTCTGTTTTTATTTTGAATGTGTAGTTTTGAAAAGGAGGGTGCTTCTTTCCATCTCTGGCTGTATCTTTTTTGGCATCATTGCCGTCTTCCTTGGATGCATCATCCTCAGAGTCATCCGCAAACCAGGTTTTGTTTTGTTTTTTTACTTTTCAAGTGCATGGATTCTAAAAATCAATATTATTAAAACAGTTATAATCAATATTGTTATAGTAACAATGTATGAATGACAATGTGGTCACACGTACTGATGAACTTACGGAGAATTGGCACCTGAATCTGCAGCTCCCCTCTGCTTTATGGCCATTACTGTTTTGGTTGACTCTCATCTCTGTCAACGAGTCATTTCGTCCACCGCGGAAAGCTTTTTTAATGGAAAAGCTCTAAAACTTCAGTATACACTACATGCTCAGCACCAAACAGGAGACAGACACAATGAGTGACTGGCTGGTGAACATGCTGGAACATTAAGCTGCTTAAGAATCAGATATTTCCCTCAAGAGTTGGTAGCGACCAGAAGGAGAGCTAAAAGACAGTGAATATTGGAGTTTACATTCATCAGGTGACCACAAACTCAAATGAATGATTATGTTGCTTAATAGCTACTGGATGTGTAAATTATTGACAGTTTGCTAACAAGTTCACCGTATCAGTTTAAAAGATAATAATGTGTCAATGTTGTGTTGGGATTTCCGAGGATGTACTTACTCTCAATAAACCAAAACCAAAATGAGGTTACCTAATATCTTTTCTTTTTATGTAGCTCAAGATGAATATAAACCAGAAGAGGCAGACCTGTTTCTCAACATGTCTCAGCTAAAGGGCAGTGATGGTATGTTGACACCGCCCCTCATGGTTTGTGGTTTTGGTTGCCATTTCCTCATATGCTGCAGATACAGCCCCACCAGTGATTCATTTCTGAGCTATTTTGAAATCACCATATGTGAAACTATCTACTGCCACTTTCAAGACTGAGCCTGACTTTCATAGTTTGCCTCTAGCCGTTGGTGCTCTTTTGTTAAAAGTTCCTTCCTCCCGCCTCCAGATGCACCCTTTCCACTGGTTCAGTACATCACTGACGCAGCACTGAATGCTCCATCTAAAGGTAAAGAACCTGTAGATAAGTAAAGAAGATGACACAAAAACTATATTACTATGCAAGTATGTTCAAGTGTCTTTTCTGGTTGCTTTTTAAAAAAACAATCTGACCTGCAGAAGAGGATGAGAATGGCGCGATTTGCAGTGAAACGACACCATTACCAATAACATCGGAGGAAGACCAAGGTAATAAAGTTATATTACAAATGCACTCTTCAAATCTACCATTTTTCCTCTGTGATGATAGATCCTGTGCCAATTTATTTATAGCTGATAATGTAGTTCTAATGCAAGTTTCCACATGTTGCCCATTACACCTTTCTAGCTGTTACAACTGAGAGCCAAGATGCAACAGAAAACAACGGTGGGCTGGTTTCCTTTAAACAATGAGTCACCGAAGCAGTGGATTAGTTTCAGGCAAAAAAATGTAAAGATTGGCCAAAGAGAAAGGTGAAACTTTATACAGTGACCATGATAAGACATCTAAGACTCATCTTGTCTCAGCTCAATATGGTCAGACTGATGTTTGCATCAGTCTTAAAGTACAGCTGAGGATCATTAGGATTGTCTGTACCAAATTTAGAATATTTGATGAGATATTATACTGTGTTACAAATGTGTGCAGATTTGTTTGGCACAGCACAATACTGTTGAGAACTGTAAATATTTCAATTCATATTACTGTATCGATTAATTGACTGTTAAACGTACTGTTAAAATATGAAACATTATTTATGTGATAGGCATCAATCGTATATTGTTGTATTGTACATATATGTGTATTTTTAGTTTTCAATTATTGTATGCACTGTACATAGCCTTTGTGATGATCTGTAGGATAGTTTTTCAATTCTTAGAACAACCACCAGATGTCAGTAGATACAAGTTCTCCAAAGCTTAGTGACCAGTTGGATATTGCATATTTATCTACAGTGCAGCTACAGAAATGCCATTCAAATATTTGTTTTAAACCTTACCCTATGAAATTATGAAAATAAAAAATACAAAACTTTGCCACAAGTGTTCATTCAAACTAATAATGATCTGCACCATCAGATGTGACTGCAAGAAAACACACGTTCAACCAGTGGGATTTTCACAAGAAGGCCGATTTGTGGTTCTTTCAGTAGGGAGATCATGTTCATCATGTGCACCTGTAACAAGATGGGACAAAAGACAATCATTATCCAGACAAACCTTAAATTTAAAATATTTTTGACCCAAAAGAAGCATGTAGGCTCACAGCAACATACACAATACTTACTGACACATCTACTTGAGGATATCAGCCAGTTTTTCCATATAGTAGTCGTAGTTTTCCTGACAATCTTCCCAGGGTGTAAAGCTCTGGTCCTCCTTCTCCACATACGTTTCCCAGACATGTAGGAAGTCACATGGCTTCATCATCCGCAGTTTGCAGCCGGCACTCACCAGAGCCCGGAGTCCTTCTACTATCTCTGGCTGCTCCCACTCAAAGAGACGAGAACAGAATATGCAGAGACGGAGCTTTTTGCGCTGCTGGAGGATGTTGGCCAACTTGGCTGCACAGGACACACAGGGACTGGATGATACATACCATGTGACTTCATACTCTTGGGAAGCGTTAGGGAGCACCTGGAAAGGAAAGAGTAGGGATTTATGGAGGCCTAAAGGAGAAAACACTATTAATTACATTATCACAAGAGATAATGGTTGCAAACTAACAGGAATCAGACCTCTACTGGGGTTCACATATGTGTAGTATAATAAGTCGGTATGAAAAGTGTGAGTGTTCATTACCTGTTGAAAGAAGGCCTCTTCAGCATGAGCTGTGGCATGTTCATCCTCCATATAACCTTTCAGAGGCTCTGTGCTGCCTCCTGGTGTATCCACTCTGAAGCACAGTAGGGTCTTGTTCCTCCCTGATGAGTATTCCACATTCCTGAACTGAAACTTGAAGTAGAACGGGCTCATCTGTTCCCTGGTGGAGATTGAAAGTGTGAGTTTCCATAAATCTGATATTAAGTTGCCTCTTTTCTTTCAGTGAATGCCAAAGCACTATTCGGTTGGACAACGCTGAATGTCATCGTCATTGGGGCTTTTTAGTGCATGAAGGTTAGATTAGTATGAAAGAGAAAACCACAATCAACAGGATGCATCTATCAGCAGTGCTTTCAGAATAATGTGTCACATTTAATGGTGGTGTATGGCAGAGTAGTTGGAAATGCCAAACCAGGTGACACTAACACTGAGAGCATGAGTCACTCATTTGGTGATGCATTTGTCAACCATCCAAGACAGTAAAAGAGTAATGATAGCGAGTCTTCAGTATAGACTATGGTGACACCATGAATAGAATATTAATGAGGCTACCACTGAGTAAACTGATGTTTCTATAAATATTTTTGGCTTCCCACAATCTGTGGATGATCTCTTCACGATTCAGCCACTGAACAAAACACATACCCCTCCTGTCTTTCTATATCAATCCTTTGTTATATTGTATGTGAATAGCCAGAAGTATTACACAAATAGATCTTTTATAGCTTTAATGTCAAAATACACAAAGGACAGAGACTGGGGAACAGATGCTTGCTGGAGTGATATAGCAGGGACCGGCATCTGTGTCGGCTCTGTGACTCATCCCTATTCTTACTGCTGGGTTAGTAAGGATGGCAGGTGTGAGTCATTAGTATCCTTCCTCACTGATATCTAACTAAACTATAGAACATGCATTGATAACAATTTGATTTAGAGAAAGACATGAAAAACTACTTCAACTACAAAATAATCAAAAAACGAAAGTGTTAAAGAGCTAAACAGGTCTGCAAGGATAACATACTGACTCTAACTCTTGTGGTGTATATATTAAAGTGTACCTACCCTGTGACAATCTCAAATGGTGGCAGTTCTATGGGCTGGAACTCTCCATTTTCTTCACTGTTATTGGCCTCCGCTCCTGTTGCCTCTCCACTTTCCCCATTCCTCTTCTCTTCATCCGTCTTGGGTGGCTCTGGGGTCTTCTCTGGCTTTTTCACAAGTTTTTCAGGCTTTTTCACAACCTTCTCCTTCCCCTTCTCCTTTTCTTTGTCCTTCTCATCATTTGTTTTGTTTTCCACCTTCTTCTCTTTCTTCTTAACACTCACCCGGCTGTTTCTGTCGGCCATGATTTTGTGTAAGTGGTTGAGAGTGGTAGATAACGAGAGGGAGGGAGAGGGGGATGTCAGTCTAAGTGGAGTGATAACCCTAGTGCATTTACAGAAATAGAGCCTATTGTGTGCTATAGTTGGAGTCACAACATGTGCAAGTCATGCCTCCCCCCATGCCCTGGCAGTTAAAAGGCGAAAGGACAACACAAGAGTGAGTGTCCATGTGTTGCTCGAAGAAAGGAGGGCATGACTCGACTTATATCTCTTACACACTTCATACAGTTGCCAAATTAAGAAAGGAAACTATATTATTCTGTGTATAAATGTATAACCTCAACACACAACAAGAGTTATCTCTTTAATCCATCAGGCTTTAACTGTCAACAGGCCAGCAACAGGCAGGTTATTAATAACGATGCTTGACTGTGTGTGTGTGTCTGTGTGTATGGGGTAACCAGGGCTTTCTTGATACTAAACACCACGTTTGTTTGTGCCAACTCCAAAGTCCTGCAGCCCAATAGGCCTTAGCAAAACGCCAAGGCCAGCTTAAGGGCACCCCAAATAGGGGAAGATACACACACAACACTGTCTAAGAGAGTATTTGTTTCTGTGCTATAGATAAGAGTGCAGGAGTGAAGTGTGGCCTAGTGTGCATGTGCCCGTGAACAATCAATCTATGAAATCACCCTGCATCAATATGGCCCTCAGCTGAGGCCATTGCATGGGGGAGGGGAAAAATTGGTTTTATAAGAGTGTGTGTATTTTTCTGCTTATGTGTGTCTATGTGCAGACAGAAAATGGCTTTCTGCACTGCAGATGTAATAACTTGAGGCATAAGGGAGAGGGTGGGAGGGAGGGAGGGAGGGAGGGGGCAGTTCAATTACAATTTCCTCCCCTCCCTCAGTCTCACTCTCTGCCAAGTAATTCATTTCAGAGGCAATTACCAATAGGACCGCAGCCCAGCCTGTTCGTCTAACTCATATGGATGAGCTGTCACAGCCGGGGGCAGGAGGGAGAGGGGGGGGGGTGGGATGCTTCAAGCTGCTCCACATACACCCATGAACAACAACACACCCCATGGGGATGGGCAAAAACACACTTTTCATAGATTAACACACTGACATATCCACACGGATATCTAGCAACACATCTAAATCCACAGAGACATCCTGGGGTGATAATCATTAAGATCACAGCAATCTTTGATAATTATGATCTATGAGGGAAATCTCTGTATCTCACACAGATTAACACAATTCCTCTAAAGTGGTTTTCAAGAATAACAAAAACAGAAACGCTGAGACGGAGTTGGTTTGCAGTTGGTGAAAAAGAGATGTAATCTCTGTGACATTAATCACATCTATTTCAATTCTTTCACAGTTAGTCCTCCTCAAACTGGTTGACGCTGTTGTCTCACGTTCCCCATTAATCACAAAACATTTATCAGTGCATTGAAGCAGGTACGCCTACTGATGCAGCATTAGAGAACAAGAGTATGGTAGCTACATATAGTTTCCTGCCATTTAGTTTTAAGTACTTTAGTAATAAGGTTGCGAGCCTGGTTGGCTATGAAACAAAAGGACCGTGTAGGATGTGGCTGCTGCCTTCCTGCTGACTCAAATTTAACTGTAATGGAATTACATGCAATTACCCTGCCTCCCCACTGGCCCAGCCACAGAGTCCCTGAATAAAGGCAAACACACACTGCAACATTCACAGTTTATGCTTCAAAGTGATGCCCTGCAAAGTGGTTTCAAAATACTTCAGTGAGGTCAGACAAAAGAAAGAGCCTCTGTTGTGCCACATTCACTCATTCTCTACTCGTTTTCTGGGGCAAAAGAAGGGTCAAACCCATTTCAATTCCTAAAAGTTCAGAAGTAGAATTGGACATGAAATTGAAAAAGTAAAAAGAAAAAGTGCTGATAAAGAAAATGAAATGGAATTGACCTCCACTCTGAAAGAGCACATGTGGATTTATAAAGGACCTGCAGAAGAAAATATAAAAGAATTAGGGTCAAAAAATTAGATAGAAAAAAATGATTTCAGCTTTTCTACATTGGCAAAAAAAAAAAAAAAAAGGTGTGCAACATGAATGCACTCACATCTGCAAACTGCACACACCTCTGCGTTTGGAAGTGAAACTCATTTATTATGATGTCCCAGTGATGAGGCATACATACAGAGAGAAAAAAGAATAAGTGGATGATGCACTGACATATTGTTTAGCAGCCGATGCCTTCCTTTTAAAAACAACATCAAATGAATTAGTCACAATCTCTAGGGTTATTGTATATCAGTGAAATAAATCATTTGCTACAGTATGCAATAATTGACCATTTGGTTATTGTTGCTATGTAAGTGTTGGCTGATGCAGACACAAGCTGTCTTTGGGGGTTGGGAGGATAGAGTTTGAGGGCGTTGTGGTCTTGTGGTTGTCTGAAGACCCTGATCAGGCAAAATAATGTCAAAGTAAATGCTTTAGTATTGATCTGCTTCTAGTCCCCTCAGTCCATAGCATGCGGTATGATAGTCCGTATGCAGGCTACATGGTAGACAGACAGCAATCCACACCTACTGCAGTCTGGAAAACCCTTCTTAAGGATGGAGACTGAGCCTTGCCTCTGAAATTGTGGGTAATTCATTCCATCTCATGTCAAATGATGTGTAGTATGAGGACTATGTTATGCTCTGCTAGCTCAGTTCCCTTGGGAAGGAACAGAGGTTTGTATCCAATAAGTAACTTTACTGCAGCTATAAAGCCTTCAGTTGCTATATTAGGTAAAAGAAATGCTTGACTCTTTGCTTTAAGTCCATAATAATCTGTAGTTGGCTTTGAGGTAGATGAGCGTCTCCAGGTTCTTTGGTAAGACGCGGCCTCTCTCTGGCCGCAGACAGCGCCCGGCAGTAGTGAAAATGCTTGCCACTACAGTGCCACAGGCAGGTATGGTAAACGCCCTCTTGGCCACCTGGGCGAGCAGAGGAAAGTCAATCGCTTTACGCCGCCAGTAATGCAAAGCCTCCTCGTCCGTGGGTTCCTCTCGTAGGTACACGGCCAACTCCTGCTCTAGGCTCTTGGCCTGTGTTGTGGGTCTCTGCTTGATGAAAGAGAACAGCTTACAGGGCCGTGAAAGTGAGGAGACCGGCGATGGAGCTGGAGCAGGAGGGGTCTGGGATTGAGGATGTAAGTCTGTGTTGGGGTCTAGGGGGCTGGAGGCTGTGGAATGTTTGGATAACTCCTCTATGAGAACTTGTCTGTGCCAGTCAGGGTTGCTGCTCCAAGTGAGCTTGAACTGGGGGTCCAGGGTGGTGGCAGTGATGTAGAGGGGGTCCTCCAGGATAGGGGCCAGCCGACTCTCTAATGCCTGGCTGAGGCCCACCAGGAGAGACGGGCAGTGAGGGGTTGACGTTTCAGAGAGGTGCTTCCGAAGGCCCAGAACACACGGCAGAGCCAGGCTGATGGACACGTGTCTGTCTGTCTGCATGTCTGCCTGTCTGTCTCCGTGCACCATGTCCCAGGCCTCAGTGAAGGGCTCCAATGTGTCAGTAAGCTCCCTCAGCAGGGCTCTCTCTGACCCACCCAGAGCCAGCTCCCCTGGACCACTCATCTCCTCCAGGAACTCCACTGAGTCTAGCAGCCGCCGAAGCACCTGCACCAAAACAAAACAAAAAAATAAACATTTTGATAACCATGGAAACATACTGTTAATTCTCACATTTCTCAGTCTCATAACATAAATCGCACAGCTACATAATCAGGCTTTGAAACTAATGTTATTGTGGAACCATACTGGTAATGCTTTATTTTAACCCCCAAAATGTATCCTTTGAAGGATACTAATAAACTAATAAATGGCTCATAAAGTTCTGTTCAGTTCAGTCATTTCATTATCACAGATGGGAAACTTGACATACAGATAAAAAAACAGCAGAAGCACAAACAAATGTTTCCTGTACAGGAAAACAACTCATTGGAAGCAGATATTGGGACAATTTTAAGTGTTTATCAATGTATTTGTCACTCTTATTCCTCCTTGAAACCTTCATAACTGTTGCAACTGGTGATTAAAAACAATATAATAAATGTAAAACAGTTTTAATATATTGTACTTAATTGGTGATAGACAATATCATGAAAAATATAACGAAAATAGTTGACATACATTAATAAATGCTTAGAAATGTCCTTATATCTGCTGATAATTACGTTACAGTGTGTTATAAATAATTTATCATGTGTCTATATACTGCTTAGGGGACTTACCTTAAGCTGAGCAGCCCAGTCTTTTGCTGCAGGAGGGGCATTTCCTGGTCCCCCCATGATCAACCCAGGACCATCAAACACCTGAGTAAGTTTCTCAGGTGGGACAGCAGAGGTAATGTAGTTATAGAAACAGGCAGCCTTAGCCAGTGTGGAGGAGAGCTGTGGACAGGAGCGTAACCCCTCGCTAACACACTGTTCAAGAGAGCGAGAAAAACAGTCCACTCGACAAACACCCAGACCCTGCTCCCACGAGTCCTCCCATTCTCCTTCCTCTCCACCATCACCGTGGCCATTCCTGATCCCTTCCTCCACACTGTTACCATTGTCCACCTCTTCATCATCATCTTCGTTTTGCATTTTGGCAAACGAAGGTGAAACCAGGAAACCAGGAAGACAACACGGCTTTACTGTTGTTGTTGCCAGCAGAGGGTCTGCAACAACACGAAACGCTCTTCCTGACACGCCGTGAGAGTGACATACTTCATCAAAATCTGAAAGCACGCGGTTCCCAGAGATGCCCCCAGTCAGGGGCAGACACGCCAGGAGAGCTGAACGCATCTGCCAATCAGATGTAAGAAAATGGCAGGTGACACCGAGGTACCTACAGAGAGAGAGGGAGAGAGAAATAGAAGTGGACTCATCAGTGAGGGAACCAAACCGAGTGGGAATCATGTTGTTTTTGATTGATTTTTACTTCCTTACCCCGAAGTGGCTCCAGTTAAGCCCCTCCAGAGATCCAGGCTGAGACTGAGGGCGTGCGTTGAGGCCAGGGCCTGACGGGTTGCTAGCTGGGCCTGGTAGGCGTAGGCTGGGAGGAGCTGGCTCTGGATGTAGTGCTGGTGCTCCGGGGTGTAACGTGGCTCCAGGAGCTGAAGCAGCTCTCTGAAACCTTGATTTTCCACTATGGACACTGGCTGCAGATCACGAACAATCATCTTAGCTATAGCCTCAGAGATCAGAACCTACAGTGGAAAAAAATAAAACATAAATGCCCTTTATTATAACTTCACTGTAGATGTACAAGTGTTTCATACTGCTACATAATAAAACACACACCTGACGTGGGTCATGTCTGTCAAACTTGGTCACCCCTCCTCCAGAGCCTCCTCCTATTCCACCCTCGAGACTTCCCATTCCTCCAACACCTCCTCCTCCTCCTCCTCCTCCTCCTCCAGTACTGATGGGAATAGTGTAGCGGGTATTCCCTCCATTGGTGGCGAAACTATGCAGGGAACCAGAGGAGTAACCCTCTCTCTTCATATCCTTTCTCTTCACAAAGTCATCATACATTGCCTGGTGTTTCCGCTGAGTGGAAGAGAGACAACAGTGTTATTAGTTGACAGGTGGAATAGTTGATTCACTGTTTAGGTGTACATCCTCACACCATACTGCCTTGGGGATGAAGATACAGTATGGGTAAATCCCCCCTTTGCAGAGAAGCAACAGACAGCCAGGTTGACATAGCTGACAGTGTGTAGCATAAAAAGATGCCATAGGGACATATGAAATATGATAAAACTGAGAATAAGTGCAGCTGCTTCCTCCCTCTGTATTAGAAAGGACACACAACATTTTATTTTGAAATCATTACCTTGAGATGCGTTACGAAGTTGGACGTGACACTCCGCTTTGCCTGGATTCTGGTGCCACAAGCCTTGCAGTTGGACTCGATTTTGCCATTTTCACCTTCAAACACAATATTAAAGTAATCCAGAATAGACACCTTCGAAACTGACGCCATTGGAGCCCACAGTCCCTCTGCTCCGAAGTGAAATCAACTTGCGATCAAGGACAATCTGAGTCTGAGGTATCAATCTCACCTCGCCTCTAATCATGAGCGCAGGCCGGCGTGTTTACTTCCCAATCCCTGATCACACATCAAAAAATGTTGCTGCCAGTTGCGCAGACAAAAGAACATTTAATCCCAAGCGGGAGTTGCGTCGCTTGCACGTCCGAAATCGGCCACAATGAGACTACAAGGGGCTGCTGCGGATGTCTGGAAACATCAATAATATGATAGAGAGGCTACATCCGTTGTTTTCTGCGCTCCCATTTGTCGTTCGGACGCAAGTGGAGAAGAGGAGGCAGAGCGGTGCGTTTCATGGAGGCATACAGACAGTATTATAATTGGAGCAGGAAGTACACACAATAAACGGGAGTTTCGTTTCCCGTTTCGACAGTTCCCGGTAATGTTCGGCTGTCCCCAGTCAAGCTGCTTCGATCTGAGGGTGGTGGCGCTCGGTCAGATGACTTCAATTACGGTCGTTATACTAAGAGGAGGTCGTTTGCCTCTGATGTTACACTCGCAGTAAGATTTGCAATTAACGCTGGATTTCTGTATTCAAAATATATTTTTTATTTTAACATCTAATTAGTTTTTTTTTTTTTTTTTTTTTTTTTAGGAAAAACACAAATACACATATTACTTAAAGGACAATATGGTCCCACTCTCTAAAGCAGCCTAATGGATTTATTAATGGTTGATACGTAATTTAATGCGGTACTCATCGGTTATAAGCCATTATGAAGAGCGTTTGGGTTGCCAGGTTGTGAAAATACCCTTATCGATTAAAGCATAGTAATAATAAAGTTCGTTGTACAGCAGTTCTTAAAAGCAATATAACAAAGTGCTTTACATAAAATATAAACAGAGCATAAAATCAACAGGCAGAAATAACTAAATATGAGCAGAAAAAACATTTAACCTACATTATTGTTATTTAGCATATCATCATTGATATGCTAATCAATATGTTTGACAATTTACTTTGGAAAAGGGCTGCAGAGGATCTGGTCCACAATATACTTATTAACAACTTATTTAGCATTTATTAATGGATTGCCAAAAGTTATGTTTCCATTATCACCAAATAAAAAGAATCAACACCAGTTAAAGAAAACAACCTACAAATGTTTTTTATTAATGGCTTATGATTCATAAATTATAATTCAGTTATTAATTGCAACTTTAAAAACGTGTTGTAAATAGGTGCCATATTGGAAAGTGGTACTTATCATTAATTGAAAAGATTCAAACAGGTTCTGTTTATATTTATAAATAATACAGTCTACTACATTCACTTTATTAAGCCTCAAAGACACCATTCACAAACACATCTATCTCAAAAAGTCCACAAATGTATCAGTTAGACAGACAAAACGGCACAAGATTAAACATAATTTAGATACCAATTAATCAAATATGAACAGCTGCATCTGTAATCTCCACTGCAAACTCCACCAGGAGGATCACTGTTGAGTTCAGTTGGCCCTGAAACATAATCTACTGACGCTAATCTGTCACTCTCTGTGGCCACGGGCTCATCTCAGGTCATCTCCAGCTTTGACTCGATAAGAGTTATTTAGTCTGCCACCTTGTCCGACCGGGCTGCTGAGGCTTTCTCCTGGAGAATGTGTTTGTCTTTCATGCCGTGCTTCAGCTCCTGTCTGGTGTTCAACACTGAAATCTGGAGGGTTGCAATCTCAGCTGACAGCTCTATTACTGTAATATGACAGAAAAAAGAGAGGATGAAGGACGAGGATGTCATGTCATATGTAGGATGGGTTTCTTGCTGATAAATAAATAATGGCATTTGTGTTTCTATGCATTGCTATATATATCCATATGGCTATTGTTGTGAGTATACATGTGCACCTATATACACACACAAAGATAAAATCCCATGTGCTGAACAAATACAAGAAACCAATGTGGCCCTGAGAGCTCAACCCACTGCAAATAAAGAAAGTATCTTCATTAATCTGATAACATATACAGTACATAGCATAACCGAAATGTGCTGCAAAAACAGACTACACAAGCCAATAGAGAAAACACAACCATATACAGACAGCACAACTAAGTCGTACAAAGCTGAGTTACATAACAAAATGTTTCCTGGGGACACTGAAACCCAATGAACACACTCAGACATGCAAATAGTTGCCATGGTTTGTGGTTCATGGAGTTCATTACTTGATCACTTAATGTGATAAAGGTAGCCTGCGTCCCAGCTGAACTCGTACACTGTTTGTATTTCGTCAGTTTGTTTGAACTGGGAGGCTAGTAAGGTTAACACCAGGTGTATAGCAAATATCTGCAATAATATCTTAATCATGTATCAGTTAGCTTATTTTACAACACTATTGACAGGTAGTCAGAAGGCTGGTTTGTTCCTGTATTTGACTGTGTTTTCTGTATATTTCTAAAAGTTTTTTAAGCTGCATGTGTATTTTCAAAATGGTGTTTCACATTTTTGGAGTTTTATTTTTCTGAAATGTGTTAAATGTTTTATAATTTCAGTGTGTGTTATCTTAAGTTGCAATGAGCTCTCAGGGCCACATTAAGAATATCAGGAAAGATAAATTGATTAAATATAGGATGTAATGTGTACAACTGCTGAATTATCTATCTATTCTTAGCAGTATCTAGTATGTAGATACATATCAAAAGTATGACATATTCTCGGTTATATCTTAAAGTATTCACAGATAAAAACCAAAACAAAGTATATACTCTTTTGGAAATGTAATATCATACCTTGCTTGAATGACAACTGTGCTTGTTTAAGAGACTGTGGCACCAGAATCCCAAACCAGTTCAGTGGATCTTGCTGAGGATTCTGGTCACATTTTCTTACTGGAGTTACTTCAGGAGCTTTCTCACTACTTGCTTCTTCACTTTCTTTTTTCTCTGTGATATCCGTTTTTGGTTTGATTCTCCTCCTGACACCTATGAAACCACATAATGTAATAAATAAAGATGTATTAGTTCATAGTAAATGTAAACAACATTCATTTTAACACAGCATATTGACTATGGCAAGCTCACCTTCTTCTTGAGGTCCAATATCCTCTATTGACCTTGCATCTGTTCCAGCCTCATAATTACACTTTTGTTTAACTCTTTCTGTGCAGAAATCCACCTCACCACTGTCAAGAATTCTGTAACACATAAATCCAACTTATAAAAAGTCTTTCAAAAATTGACAGTCCACTGGACAACAAGTTGGTTAGTCTAGTTCCTCACCTAGTATGAACGCAGACCAGTGGCTCTATCTCGCTCGCAAACTGAAGGGCAGAGACTTGTTTGTTTCCCATGGAATATCGAGCCTTGGACAAGGAAAACCATCCCTGTGGGGAACACAAAATGGTAACTTTACATAACACATAGGTGCTAAAGTGGGTTCACAGGACACAGGATAAAACACAAGCTTCAAACATAAATATAACATATAATAGGGAGTGTGATGTGCACACACATCTGAGGACACACATTTTAAAAATAACTTTAGGCAGAGTTAATGATGGTTGTGAGGAAGAAAGAAGAATCATTCATGTTTATTGAGTATACTAGACATTGGTTATTAATTATCTCGATTGTTTGGTCTGTAAAATGTTAGAAGATAGTGAAAAATAATCCCTTACAATTTCCAAGAGCCCAAGCTGACAGTCAAATGTCCTGTTTTGTCTCATCAACAGAACAAAACCAAGGCAAGATATTCAGATTACTACTACAGAAACCACTAAATCCTTACATTAAAAACAATAACATATCCAAAAAACAGAAGTTATAGGTAAACTCTACATGGTTTTCTGTGCTACCTGCTCTATGAGAGAGTTGAGAGTGGCTCGTTTCTCCTCCAGTAACTCCAGCTGGTCCATGAAACGGAGCAGCTTTTCGTCCAGTAGCTGAGAAGATTCCTCCAGTTCTGACACACCCATGTCTTCTTTTTGTACTGGCTCAAATACTACAGTCTTTACCGCCGTCGTTTCTACTAAAAATCAGCCATTCAACGTTAAAATAGACTGCATCGACCCATTAACAGTACAACAGACGGTTGATACTTCCGTGTAGCATCGTGTGACACGTGACGTCACGTGTTTAACACCACGTGTCATTGCAGTAAAACAATTAATAGTATATATAATGTAAAACACAAAAATCATGTTTCTTTGTTGTATTGCAATTTTGAACGTGTATGAGTAGCATATTTTTTTTATTAATTTATGAGTATTGTCATGGCAACAAATACTAACAAAGCAAAGCAAGCTGTATATCTTTAATGAATCTAGCGGTTCATCCTGCATGGTTATATTGTTTCCACTGTTATTTTTGTTTCTGACTTTTAAATTTATTAAAAAATAATCAGATGGAATATCTGCATTTATTTAGGGAAATTATATTAAAAAGAAATAAACAAAAGAGCAGTTCCCATACCGGGAGTCGAACCCGGGCCGCCTGGGTGAAAACCAGGAATCCTAACCGCTAGACCATATGGGACCGGTTTTCATATTTATGACGTGTAGTTTCTTAAAGGATATGTATCGTATGTCAGGGTATCCTATTTCTATTATATTCCACCTTTACATCATTGTAGTTCGTCTAGAAATGCCGTTCCTCTTCACGTTTTTGTTTACTTGTTTACTTAACGTTAGGTAAATATATAATGACATCTGAACGAACCTTCTCTTTAACGTTAACTTACAGGACCGTTAGATACACGATGTGACGTTGCAAGGTATGCGCAGCCGCAGTTTAGCTTTGTTACTTACGTTGGTAACCGCTAACTATGGTGCAACAGTTGGCTTACATTTAACTAACTGTTAATGTAAGGTTAGCTAAAATTTAATGTTAAATGCACATCGCATGTAGCAGTTAAATATTGTGAAACTCTGTCTGATATTGATATTAGCCAATTATTTCGACCATCAGCGAACTATTAGTTAACGTAGCTAACCTATTTGTTATAAGTTATAAAGGTAAGACGTCCCGAGGACTCTATGAGCGCCACTTTAAACACTGACGGTAGACCAACACTGACATCCTCTGAACTAGCGCGTAGCTCTCGATAGCTACATAAAGGCTTCGGCACTCGGTGGAAGCATAACTCCCAGTAGCTCGCCGTGATCGTATAGTGGTTAGTACTCTGCGTTGTGGCCGCAGCAACCCCGGTTCGAATCCGGGTCACGGCAGGGTTAAATCCCTGACACGGCTTGGGAGGAAAACTTTTTCCTTTTTATCACAAAGGTTGTGAAGTAAAGCATTGCCACAGTGTCGCGTCAAAACTGGGAATTTATTGAATTTTTACTATCGATTCCTGTAGTCACACGTTTAATTATTCATGTGCACTTCCTTCATATGGGTGAATTGCCTGTGTATTTAGTTCGCGGACTATGTCAGTTAAGTTTGTTTACAGGCAGTTTCAATGTAATGTCTTTTCCTTCATTGATATTTTTTTTATAAATCTCTTGGTTACGTTGCAGTACCATTATATATATTTAAAGATTACCTCGGCGTGATGTTGTTCTCATTCATTTCTGCATAGTGCTCTGTAGTCTCCTACAGCCACATCAAAGTGAAAGATCTAGGTTAGAAAGAGTCTAACAAGTAAAATAATTCATTTTCAAATGCAATATCTTCACATAAAGAGCCGTAATTCACCCTTCACCGAGTGTTGAAATATTTTACAACAGTGCTCATGAAAAGAGGGGACGGTGGTTGGGGATTAGAGACGCGTTTTCATTGGTGGTTGTCAACGACAACGTCCATGTTCCGAGATGAAGAGCCAATCAACGGGCCAGCAGATCGCAAGTGTTGCTATGTCTATGCACACGGTCATCTGATTGGTCGTTGCGATCACAAGTACCTGCCCCATACTCTAGTTAGTTCCGCGTTTGAGTTTGTCTGGCTATGTAGTTAGAAAGCAGTGCTTAACTGGACCTCTAAGATATTCATATTTTTTTTAATTATATATCATTAATTAACGCTGTGAGGCTGGACATTCACTCTGGTAGGTAAGGACAAAATACACATTTATTATTGCTTTTATCTTCTATTGAGCTCATTGAATAAACTCTTATCTGAACCTTTTATAGTCTCTCTCAGACTGACATGCATATTATCTTTAATATCCCATTGTTGCTGAAATAAATTCATTTTAAGCATGTTGTGGATGTTTTTGAAGAGTGTTTACCATCCTTTCTTGAAACAGATGATGGATGCCACATCAGCAACTGGAGTTCTTCATCCCTACTGGCCACGGGACCTTTTGATTCCCACCTATGTTGCCAATGACCGATCTATGTCAGAGATTCTGGTGTTCCTGTTTTCTGTGTCTGGGGTGTTTCTGCTTGTGACCTGGCTGATCACCGGCCAGAAAGGGGCCACCGGCAGGCTGGGGACGTGGAGGCGTCTGGCCGTGTGCTGGTTTGCTGTGTGTGGTTTCATCCATGGTGTCATTGAGGGCTGGTTCTCACTGTATTATGATATTATTCCCGGAGACCAGAGCTTCCTGTCACAGCTCTGTGAGTACAAGAACATGTTTAGTTTAAAAGTGCATAAAGTGTGATGGTGCAGTCTTGAAGTGCCCTTTCAGTTTATATGTGTTATACTTCTCTTCCTCAGGGAAAGAGTACTCCAAAGGAGACAGCAGATACGTAATGTGAGTTCATCTTTACGCAGAACTTTGTTGAACTTTGGCATAAAAAAAAGAAGGTAATTAATTGTACCCTGCATATTCTCTTTCTTTGTAGAGCGGATAACTTCACAGTCTGTATGGAGACTGTGACTGCGTGGTTATGGGGACCTTTCAGCTTTTGGGCAGTGTTTGCCTTCTTAACTAACAAGCCCTACAGATTTGTTCTGCAACTCATCATTTCATTAGGTAAGAGTTAAATTAAGCAACTTCTCAAATCAAATTACTTATTGTTTTATCATATTTACACAATGGGTCTTTTTACACAATCTGATTCCAGGTCAGCTGTATGGAGCAGTGCTTTATTTCTACACGGAGCACAGAGATGGTTATGCTCACAGTGAGCTGGGACACCCAATCTACTTCTGGTTCTACTTTGTGTTCATGAATGTGCTGTGGGTCGTCATACCGCTAACGCTCATTTTGGACGCATGGAGACAACTGTCAGCAGCGCAGACACACACTGACAACACAAAGTCACACAAGTCAAAGAGGAACTGACCAGTGGCAGACTCGGGCTGTCTGAAAAGAGCACCAGTACGCAGAAATTCATGCAAGTGATGCATTTATGGTGACCAGGTTTCAAACCCTGGTTAATATTAACATTGGCTACTGGTAAAGAACCATAGAAGGCATTTTATCATGTTTCATCTATCATAAGGGTGTCCAAAAGGGAACTTTTTCTGTGTTTTTTAAGTTGGGGGCAGTCACAGGAAGAACTTACTGTGGGACAGTAGGACAATGACTGCGGGAGAGTGAAGGAAAAGGACAGCTGGAGAGAGGCTACATTTTCTTGTCGCTGATAAACACTACGTTCAGAGATGAGACAAAATAATGAATTATTGGACATGCCTCATCTATGGTTTGTCATGTTATACCAGTTGCATTATGTGCCTTTTCAATCTGAATACATAATAACTGTCAACAAAGAATGAGTTTAATTTTGAAGTGCAACTTCTTCCTTGTGCATATGACAAAGTCTTTAAATTTTGTTATTACTTTGTAGAAAGGGCGAATAAATAAATGATTTTATGGTGGATGGTTTTGTCATGTTCATTTTGTGTAAATTTTGCACAACAACATGAATAGACTGAACACTGCCTTCGGTGTTAAAGAGGCTGCTCTCACATGACACCCATGAGCAAGTATTAAGTATTTGTTTTTGTTGCTTACAAGACAAAAACTAAATATTCACTTTAGTGAGTAGCTCCCTTTATGAATCCAATCAGCTGAGTAGGTTTAATCAATTTCAAAATGAATTACAACATACTATGAAATAACAACTCATTATGTAATGATTCCACAAAATGTAATACATTTACACTTCATTAAGTAAGAACAACTGCATCTGAGCCCCATGTGTAATAAATATTCCCACATTTCGTATTCCATTATTGCATATAGTGGTGGCTATTGCAAAATGTGGGAGTTGCATTTTTATTTCATAAACAGCATTTTGAAGATTAAGCTTTTTGATGGTCTTTTTGGGGAGCCAAGACCATTGCAGTAGTCAAACCCGCTTAAAATAAAAGCGTTATGTCCCTGTCCTGTTACTGCTTTTATGTGGCTATTTAGACTATTCAGAATCATCTTTAACACCAAAGAAGGCGAGGCGACATTGCGGCTGTCCATTTTCATAAACAAAATAACTCCAGCATTTTGTAATAATCGCCAAATTAGGTAATAGTTTATTACAAAGCGCGGGGAAATGTATTACATATTGCGTACATGCTGTTTATTAGAAAACGCGGCAGATTATTACATAACGCGGTATTATTAGAGGTAATATACAACATATTACTTTATAATTCAATTACCACTGCATATGTGCTTTTGCACCATATGCTTCAAAGTGTACTTCGCATTGTTCCTGACAACTTCCTACTACGGCACAGTATCTTCCATTTTTGAATATCTCATTATAGTGGTAAAGAAACCCACCTTGTAACCACTGACACTAACAGTAATCTTAAAATGTATCTTTGAATGGTAATGCAATGCAGACTTTTCAAATCAACTTAGAGCACCATTTTAACCTAGACTAAAAACCTAAATAAAGTTATAAACAAACAAATGCACAACAGATAACAATGGGTGTAAAGACCATGTTGGGTTTATATGCATAGTATATAGTATATACATGACATTTTTTATAACCAGGTAGGGTTTATATGCATGTTTCTGAACCACATGTAACATGGAATTATTCTAATATATAATAATATTTTTCTTTGAGTATATACATAAATATTTTGTATAACCAGGGTTGTAACTAGAGTTCCACAATTTTTTCTTTTTCAAAAAAAAGGCGATACGGTTTTATCGCTACCACGCCGAAATAGCTCAGTTGGGAGAGCGTTAGACTGAAGATCTAAAGGTCCCTGGTTCGATCCCGGGTTTCGGCATTTTGAGTACTCAGCACGGTTGTACACCAGTATATATGTATCCCCGACCACATTGCATTGACTGACAAAGCACGACACCTTGTGGTCGACTGAAAAAACTAAATTTGTATTTTGGGCTTATTTCATGTTATGCACACACAGAACGATGTCATGCACACATCACTCCTGGATGAGTACGTTAACTGCTCCAAAATAAGTTTCTCTCATTTTTACTTACTACATTCAGGACTGTCACACACAGGCATTCACAGATTATTGGCTTTACTTTTGAGCTGAGTCAGTGGCTGTAGATGCACTTCCATTTAATGATGAAACACAAGAAGAAACATACCGTTTTACAGAACATCTGATACTAAGCTGATAATATTTCATCTTTAGCTAAACATTTTGCTGAGTCTAAGTCCCAACTGTGCATTTGTCTCTTTCTCTCTACTTGCTATATTCTTGAGAGCCTTCAAAGCAGCAGGCGATTCTGGCTGTATCTCCAGCAGTTTCCTAAACGCTTGCCTGGCCTCTTGCAGCTCATTCACCATCTGGCAGGCTTGACCCAGCCGGTACCAGGCTTTAGTCCCACCCGGTTCCAGCTGAGTAGCTTTCGCTGCGCTGGCCTTAGCCCGCTCTGGCTGGTTCAGTTTGAGCTGGCACAAGGACAGGTTTGAGTGGAGTTCAGCTTTGGTGGTTTTGAATTCATTAGCTGAAGGAAGGTGTTGTGTTTCATCACCAGTGTTTGTGTCTTTCTGCTCATCCGCTTGCTCTTGTCCCTGTTTCTTCACCTCTCTAATGTGACCGTAGAGAGTGATGAGAAGTTTGAGAGCTCGACTGTAGCTGTCTGCTGCTCCCCACACATCCCCACTCCTGAATCTCACTCCACCCCTCTCTTTGTGTGACTTCACCCACTCCCACTTCTCAGCAGGAGACACCTGCCAAGATTCCTTGCCTGGTGTGAAAGCTTTGAGTTCAACTGTGGCACACAAAGGCAGGTTTTCCTCAGTAGGATTGGAAACTGAGACATCTGGTCCATTTCCAATCGGAGAAATCAGAATCTGAGGAGCCAAACATAATAATTAGTCTGTGTACTAAGATAGAAATTCAAGTGACATATCCAATCTCAAAGTACCCTTTGTGTCACACTTTACTAAAATATTTGTTACGACCATGTCATTAAAAGGTCTTCAACTTTATAGATCATACACCCCAAGCACTATTCAGAAATAAAGCACCAGTGCCTCAAAACCTATATGTCAGGATACTGAAAATATTATAAACTCTACACATATGTCGAACAAGTTTTACTTAAAATTTGCATAGAGATAAAAAAATTAAAACATATAATAACACTGGATTATTTCCCAGTCCTCTCTTCACTCTTACCTCACATTTCTCTCCCGCTCTCATCCCCTCCACACACGCTTCTGTGATATCGCACTGACCCTCCCCTAGCCTCAGCGTTGTCCAGTCGCCCAGTGGGACCTGCAGCACAGAGTCCTGACACCTTGGAAAGGCCTGTGCCACTGAGTCCGTAAACTCAGTGACCGACAGCTTCTCAATTCCATTTTCAGATACTAAACTCTCTGCTACATCCCCGTCAGCTTTGAGTCGCACTCGCACTCGACACAGTGAACCCATCCTTGGACGGGAAATGGATGCACATGCTAGAAGAGAACAGACAAATACACATGATGTTAGCTGGATTGCTGGACACTAATACATTTCTATTTTTTAAAATATGGATCATTTACAGTAAACTGAGGAAGAAAATCGTCATACGTGCATCATCTCCAGAAGTGGAAACAGTCTGTTGACTCTCCATGCCTGTTCGCTCTTGCTGGACTTTCCAGAGGCCTCTGGGACACACTGACACCCAGGAGGTGACATTGTTGTCGTCATGGTCACCGTTACCATGCAGTGCTTCTAAAGTCTGATCCATCCATCCATCCATCCCTGGGTTCATAAACATAATAAGACGTAAATAAAAGATCATCATATCTTCTGCTCAGCTATTTGAATGATGATAAATGTCAGATTTTAGTAAAGAGGCTGCAAATAAGCCTATTGTCCCGATCCAGGAGTGTTTCCTTAGAGACCATGCAACCCAATGTTGTGTCAGGGAATAAGTTAAATATCTTACATCTGGAAAAAAATAGATATGCTTTGAAAAATAAACGTGAAGAATGTGGTATCCCTTTGTCTCTTTTACTTAAAGAAACAATACACCACTACTAATCCTAATCCCGTGCACTGCCGGAGGTTAACTGTGTCATATTTACTCGGTAACGCTCAGCATGGTTGGGGGTTGTTTCGCTCTTCTTTTACCTTTTTCACTTTATTTGATATAATATCCAGTGAATCGTGTTTCAATAACTCTGTCTAGACTAGATATTTGACTCGAAGATAATTGAGAGATTCACAATTTAAAAATAAAATGAGGAATTATCCAAGTATGTACAACCATGTAGCTATTATTGCATTACGAAGCTACCGTGAGTTATTATTTTATTGAGACAGTGAAAGTTCAGTCCGGTAAACAACGTGTTGGGGGTCTTTAGTTTAACATGTAGCTATCTTAGCTTTAACATTAATTTAATGTTAGCCTGATAAAAACCGCGGTTAACAATAAACAATCCAGCTTTAGATAGCATCAGATAGCCATGGCGACAATCCAAAGATACTTCAAATGCGTTATTCTACATTATCTGAGCTGTAGTTAAGTGCTATACGGACACTAAAGGGCAAATATCTTACCTCGCACACAGGTCTGACATGAAGCATTAACTATCCCATCGATCAGAAACTAAAAATCTGTCAGATTACAAACAAACGCTAGGTCCTCCTCTTCTCTCTGCTTGGTGTACAATAGTGTGTGTGATACCAGGTTGTAAGTGCATTACTGCCACCTACTGCACCGGAGTGTAAACGCAAATTATTTCATGCTTGATATAGATTATATTTGTGTATATTTCTTTGTTTATTTTCCTATACATTAGTAAATAGGCTTACCCATGTCATCTAATGTCACTCACATAAATATTGCCCCCTTCACATTTCCACTTGTCTACAATTAATAGGACATCTATTTAAGAAGGATTCGTATGAGGAAGGCATTTTGTTTGTAAAGGCTTTATTAGATTATAATGGTAACCTTCTGGATTATTTGGCCTTTATGAATAAATATAATTTAAATTGTACTCATAGAGAGATCAGAAAGACCTGCAAAGTAATCCCTCTATCACTGATTCAGTTCATCCAAAAATACTGTAATATACTCAAATGTTTTGTGTTGCCAAATTTAGTGATTAATGATTGTAACTTAAAGGATAACAAGTGTAATAACAAATGTATTTGTGCGGTTCTAAAATCAAAAGTGTTTTATGATTATAATAAAGGGTTGTATGCACAAGTTACTGATATGCAAACTTCTGTCTATCATGGAAAAAGCACATTCAAAATGTATTAAATGGCCTATTTCCCCTAAAGCCAAAGAAACAAAATAATTCATAAGGTTTACCCAGTTGCAGAATTTCTTAAAAAAAAATAAAGTTTTCTCATGTGCTGTGTACAAAAGATTTTGGTCTGACATAAAGAATTGGTTAAAATTGGTTATCACTTAAGGTTAATGACATTTCTGGTATTTTCTTTTATGTGGACAATTCATCCTGGGGTCGGGTCGGGTCGCGGGGGTAGCAGGTCCAGCAGAGGACCCCAAACTTCTCTCTCCCTGGCCACATCGGCCAACTCTGACTCGGGGATCCCGAGGCGTTCCCAGGCCAGTGTGGAGGTATAATCTCTCCACCTGGTCCTCGGTCGGCCCCGAGGCCCCCTGCCTTCACTGTCACCCATTTGGCATTGCACCCGACCCAGAGATTTCTCCTGTGAGTGGAGTACCCGGAGAGGGTAAGGTGATGGTTCTCGGAGAGAGGTTTGTTAATGTGTGTTCAATAATAATAAAAAAGTATGGTCTGTCAGTAAACCTTTGCCTGTGTCTTCCAGCAGGTGGAGACAAAGACAAAAATGATTGTCAAATGGCAGCAAAAGGGAAAAAATTGCCTACATATAACCTCAAGATATACATCCATTATCTGTGAATTAGATTTCTCCCCCAGAAAACTGCTTTTTGGGCACATAAACATTATATTATGTTAATATGATATATTGTTTATTACATGGTATTACGTCATATTTCTATATTAATGCAGACAAACATTAAGTATAATTAGTTAATCATTTTATATATTATTCTGGAGTATGCTGTTAAAGTGGATGGTATCACATTACTCTTACATATACTATACTTTACTGCCACAGCAGTATATTTTTACCTAATTGCTCTTGTAGAGTTTCTATTTCATTTCATATACTTCTAATTATTATTATTATTATTATTATTATTATTATTATTATTATTATTATTATTATTATTTATTTATTTATCTATTTATTTTTCTCTATTGATCTATACTCATGGGGGCTTTATCATCTTACATACATTTTCTCATTTGATTTCTGCCTACAGTAACAAACAGTCTATACAGTTTTAATACAGTACAAACTCAACACATGCAGGGTCTGATTTCCATATATATATTGTGTGTGTGTGTGTGTGTGTGTGTGTGTGTGTGTGTGTGTGTGTGTGTGTGTGTGTGTTGGATGTAGTGGGTTAGATAGGGTGTGTACAATGATCTTTGAGCACATCCAACGCAGTCTATATATCCTCAATACTCAAACATATGAGATGTTGAAAAACGATGCTTAGGTTGTGTCTTAATCTGTAGATTACAAAACAGGATTAAGAAAATGGTTTTGTTCCTTGCTACATCTTTACTAGAGAACAGATAGACACACACAAACACACACACACACACACACACACACACACACACACACACACACACACACAGTTTACATCTCTGTCTGTGTATTGACCTTTGACTTGTACCACTCATGTTTAAGGCCTCTGTGTTAATCTCTCCTGTCAGTATGAGTTAGGGCTCTATCTTTCGAGCATTAGGTCTGTCAGAGGGGCAACCAACGTGTGTGTGTGTGTGTGTGTGTGTGTGTGTGTGTGTGTGTGTGTGTGTGTGTGTGTGTATGTGACAGAGAGAGAAACAGGGACAGAGACAGAAAGGAAGACGGTCATCTGAGATGCAATCTGTCCTCTTATATGCTGGCCTGTTTGACCCTTGTTGAGTATGAAACGAGGTAATAAACTTGCTACACTAATGAGATTGCTTCACTAGATAAGGAGACTGATGCTTGTTTCAGTATGAGGCGCACGGTGGTGAATCTCATGGCGAATATCCAAGAGTTCATGAAAAGTTTCATGAAGTTCATATTAAAACCAGCAGTTTTTGATTTCAAGTTGAGTCAAGTTCATCTTTATGTCACGGAACAATAAATTAAGGATGAACTATTTTTCCTTACAATGAAAACTCCATGATGAAGACCTCGTTAGGAACAAATAATGTATATGCCTGTAAAATGACAGAAAGTCACTGGCTTTGTATATTTTAGTAGCATTGCAGGTACTTGGTATTGGTGTGTATGTTGGCCAAAAGACATTGCGGTACAGAAATGCTGGACTAGATTCGGATGATTTATAAAGATGCTCACAAAAAAAATCTATTTGTGAGGTAACAAAACATATACATACAAGTCCTTTCTACTTGTCTTAAAAAAAAAACACAACACATTTATAACCACCACATTAATATTAGTCAGTTTGTCTATTTTATGTCATGTTATGATATTTCATATCAGTAGGTGGAAGTATTTATCTGTGCTCTAAATTAAACTGCTGCTAAAAAGGAATTCATTCACTCACTACTGTTTACAGTTGTAAAAAACAACAAGAAAAACACACAGTAATGTTTTCTCAGAGAGTAGAATTGTGTGTTATGGTCACAGCTTACTAAATGATATTACAAAAAGAAGCGGTAAATTCGGCTGTTTTATGTACTTGAAGGTGCCGTCTATATACTGGGTTATTCCATAGCAGCTAAGCATAATTTGTTATCCCGGGACCGTCACAAATCCATTATATAGTTTGCCCACCAGAGGGCACTGACAAGAAGATTTCTACACTGTGAAATGCTCTGCTCTTGGTCACAATCAAATTTATAAATCTGTTTAAAAAAAATACTTCTGGCCCTGAGTAGAATAGAAGTGCTGCAGGGAAACATCTTATTCTGGTTTAGGGTCATCAAGGCCTGTTCCATCCCCATCACCAGGTGAGGTCATCTTACAGTTAATAGAAGCTCTTTGTAGAGAACAACCAAGCAAAGAGGAAGAAAGCTGCAGTAACAAACAACCTCAATTGTTAAGAGATATGACATGCAGTTCTCCATACAGACCAAATGAGCTGCAGACCCTATTAGGAGACAAAGTCAGAACCAGTAATAATAATGTGATTTTAAGCCTGGTTTTAAGCATATATATTATAGACAGCTATAGATAAACATATAGCTATAGTCCTTTTTCTAATAGCTAAGATATAATCAGAAAAAGCTGCTGCTTCTTTATGCTTTCACTGCAACTGACTGTATATACTTTTGCATTACAGCCCTGAATTTTCAGTAGGGGTCTCCCTCTTCCCAGCAAAATACACACATAACATAGCATGGACAGGTACAGTACATAGAGAGTGCAATGTGGTCTGTATTACTGGCTGAGTGATGTAACTCGATTTCAGTTTTTGTAATGTGTGTGTAATGGGATATTTTTTAAAAGTACATAAAGCAGCTTTGCAGCATGTGTATCATAATGCTTGTAGCAAACAGTTACTTCCAAACATATCGTGCACACATGCACTCAGCTAGAGCCAATATGGACAAAAAGAAAAGGAAAAAAAATGTTTTGTCTGGAGTGAAAAAGTGAGAATATTAAGCGAGAGTCCTCAACTGAACTTGTAGAGGTAACACTGATGATGAAAGACTTTCTCAACACCTGACATTTTAACATTTGGATTTGTTCTTATTATTACATTTAACACCAAAAGTATTTATTACAGATCGTTTGCTTTGGATTGCATTACAGAAATGAAATTTTTTTGGTCAATGAGTATTTTTGTATTACAGTTGACCATGCTTTTAACATATAGGAGATTAGGCAAATTATTGTTGTTTTCAAGTCATCTTTTGTAACCCTCAGTTCTCAAGAATACATTGCCCTCAGTTTTCTGCCTCCTTTTAATGACTGCTGATGGTAAATGGAAAGCTTTCAGATTCGAATATAACAAATTCAAATTAGTGCTTTATTAAATGCAGGTGCACTGCGAGCCAATTATGGATATATATTGTAGGAAAAGAAATTGCTTTGGTATCGATTGCAAGACATGTAGTCTGCTACAGGTGCTTAATACATTAATAGTTATCAAAAAGTGGGGTATCAAAAATTCAATAGTTAATTCGATGTAGCAGGTAAGTCGTATTTCTTAAAGGACCAGTGTTTAGGATTTAGTTGCATCTAGCAGTATAGCTGCAGAAAACCCCCCTGCTTCACCATCCCCATTCTTTCAGGTGATTAAACACTCATGAAAACATACCTAATAATTTCATATTCCATTCCTGCCAATAGATCCTCCTGAATCTTACTCACTGGACCTTTGAATTCACTGATTTGACGTGCTTATAATTTACTTGTAATGAATTTCAGATTCATCTTTAATCACGTCTCTTGAGAACGTAACGAAAAAACTTCTTAGAGTCTACCCACTTTGTCCCGCCATTTTTTATTTTTCTATAACTCAGTTTTTCCCTCTTTCTCACACAGAAACCAGAACCCTCACTTCTTTAATCCCTCTCCATGTGTTACTAATATCATCTCTTTCTCCTCTGCTTCTCCTGTCGACCATCTCCCTTCAACCCCCTCACCTTCCTCTTGGCTCCCTCTGACTTCCCAGCTGGCCTCTTGTGAAACATCCCTGTGGGTACGTTCAGAAGCATGTATCCCAGGGCTCGCTCAATGTTCTCCAGAAGGGCGTTGCAACCTGCCAGTAGTTGGGTCCAGGGAACAGCTGCAACCTCAGTAGCCAGGGCTTTGCACTGCTTGGAGGGTTGGTACGACCTCCGCTACCCTCTCTGAGGGGTTCAACATGCGTCATTCAGGGAAAAGGTTGAGTAAGACAGGTGAACAAAGTAGAGAAATGTGCCAGATAGAAGAGGAGGAGATAAAAGATGAGAACAAAGGAAACAGTGATAGATAGATAGATAGATAGATAGATAGATAGATAGATAGATAGATAGATAGATAGATAGATAGATAGATAGATAGATAGATAGATAGATAGATAGATAGATAGATATGGATTTGGGTGGAGACTTTTCCCACGAGGATAAAGATGGACCGACCACCAGCAGGATCACACAGCGGAACTAACCGAGAATGTAAATCCCACCACAGAGACTATCAACACAATTTACTGGCGGAGAGAGAGACGGTGATATACTGGTAGAATTTCCTGTTACGCTATTGATATGGTAGCCATCTTCTTAACAGGAATAGACAGCAGGCTACTTTGAAGACAAACTTATTCCCAAACCCAAAAAACTCTAAACATTGAGCTTGTCTAACATTCTGCCCCGTGTTTGTGTTTGTTTTTTCTTCATGAAAGCGGCGGCCAGCTCGCCTGTAATCCCTCCATCACACATTCCCTAACACTCTCAGACAGTAACACACACATATATACACACACACAACCTCCACGACCCTGGCCTGCCAGAGGCTAACTCGTAAACAGATCGGGCCACACGACAGGGTGTTTATCCCTCACAGTGAGAGGGACCGCTGCACACAATGTTGCCCAAGCATGTATGTGTGAGTGTGCTGAGCACTTTAACTGAAGCTAGTTTTACTCCCTCTGGGGCTGTTTGTTGTTTATAGTGGGAGACACTGACAACAGCCTCAGACTTCACTATGTAAACTTAATGTGAAGACAGAAACTTTATTGTAAGTGATTCCCACACTCAGCAGATTAGACAAACTAGATAAACTAAAGGATCATCATACCTCATTAAGACTCCTCCATCGGACTGAGTCCAAATATTAAATGTCAAATTTGAGCTTCTTTGGCTGAAACAAAACCCTTTATACAATAGCAATCATACAACAGTCAAGACATCTGAATTACTCCACCATTTTGTATTGTAGCGTGAGGTCTTGGGCGAATGCTGTACTGTACCAATGAGCTGCCAGTCCGCTCATTTATTGAGGTTTGCAGGTCAAGTGGGGATCAAGGCTGATCCTGAGGCTGATTAAAGCCACTGAAACAATAGGGTCAAGAGCAGGAGTGTGAAAGGTATCACTCAATATATATGGCATACGTATTGAATCTATCACTGTCATATGAGTATTGCATTTCGACCGATCAATAAAAAAAACTAAAGCCTTTCTTGGTGCACTGCCTTATAATTCAGACTGATTGCCAGTAGAGTTGCACAAGCAGTGAAGTATGACTTTCTTTCTCTTCCATTAGCAGTGATGGAGCAGAGTCTGCCAGGTAAGGGCTATTCATCTACATTATAATGTCATGATGAGATTACTTCAATTGCAAAGGAAAAAACAGGCTCCCAGTTCAACTCCCAGGGTAACAAGACATCATAGTATTGCATCCTTATGTGGGGGATGCAGTGTTACATGCACATTGAAGTCATGCTCTCTTGAACAGTTAAGCCCACAGCGACTGCTATTAAAAACTATGATTGATGCTCTTTTTCCAGAACAGAGAGGGAACATTAATGATGTTTCAACACTTCCCACTGCTCAAGCTACCACGGACAATATCTCTTACTTCCTTTAGGGCTTTCTGGGTGAACACAAGAGCACATTCAGAAACAGACCGAAACCGAAGGTACACTGCTGAATACCACAGGAGATCCTTCCTCTAAGTGGCCATGAGTCTGTAGAACTTAAACAACTGAGACTGAGATTATTATCATCCACAACTGTCATATACCTGAAACTCAATGCACTGTTGTTAACCACTGTTACTGCGGCTTTTAATGTAATCCTGCAGAGTGATGGACCTTTACATAAAGTTCTTGTTCTTGTTGCTACAGTTGGATGTTTGAGCTTCACTATGCAGAATGATGCACGTCAGTTTGATACTAGAAGGATGTTTTCACCTTCTGAAAGTAGAAAGTTTCTCTGTGCTCACTGAAAATTTCATTTCAAGGGGCGGGGCCTACGAGCATGATTTGTCAGTTTGGAAGTCATTTCTGTTCCAGTATGCAACTTATACAAAGGTGATGTAGAAATGTGAAGCCACCAGTGCACATACACTAAGAATGGACAGTGAAGAACAACAAATCTTGTGTCCAACTGGAAAACCTAATGATTAAAATTGGATTATTATTAAAAATGAACAATTTGCATATTCATAGATTCTGTCATTTCTACTAAGGTAGAAGTAATAGATGCCTTTTTAAAGCTATAATATGTAACATTTCCGTCTATAAACAATAGACCTATGTTATATATTTTGTTAAGTTCTGTACCTATTCAGGTAATGATGCGTTTCACAGGTCACCTGTCAATTGCATCATATCCCCTGTTGTGGTTGTCTGCTAGAAGCTGTCATAAAGTGACTTTTTATCCAGTTTTAAGCCATATTTTTACAATACACTTTTAAAATATTGGTTATTTTTAACTATATATTTTAGGATGAAGGGTCTTGGTCATCAGTCATCTGGATCTTAAGTTATCAGAGAAACAAGCTGAGCTAACGTCCGTGACGTACTTTGTTTGCCACACAGTGTTGGAGAAACGCTTATTTTTAAGATGCTTTATTCAGTGTTTTTATAGGTTTTAATCAATTGGTACATTTGTTTCAGAGAGGAGGAGACCTCTACGGATAATTCAGCTTAAACTGACTGGAATGACGGCAATGGTGATGAAGATAACAACTCTCATGAACGCTTCACGACGTCACCAAAGTTTGTCTTCTGTTATTGTTTTGATGTGACCCCCCTGTGGCAGAAATTACATGATTTACATTTAAGGATTTGAATGTTCAAAATTATACTTTTTTGAGTAAAAAAAACAAAAACATATCAGACACACATGTTCAAAGCAGCTTATTTGTATATCTCTTAATACATGTCTGGGGGAGATCTTCTAACATACAGTCCATACTGTAGACGCCCCTTTCTGTAAAGTCATTGCTTGTAATTTTGGAACATAGGAACTGGTGTTTCTATGTATGTACTGTATATGTAGTATATTAACACTATGTACTGTGCATATTTATTTTACTATGTACACTAGGAAGCTTTTGGGAAATTGTTTGAAAAAAAACAAGAAAAGTTTTTATCAAGGTGTCTCAGAGAATAGTTTAACTTCTGATGCTGAGTTTGAGACAAACAAGATTACCTTGCCTGTTGTTTTGTAGTGTGACCATATGAAATGATTATATCTGCTCCCTCCCACGGACTCACAAACACACAAAGTGTGACACTATTTTGCCATTACTGAACACATTTAAAACCTAGCATGCTAATATTTGTGTGCCCATGAGCAATATGGGGAATCTGGCATTAAGTAAGGCTAAATTTGCTTTATCTGGAGCATAAACAGAGTTAACTCCATTATGTTGGTTCTCTGGGGGCCAGTTATACAGTCGGACCTGCGCAGCCTGAGTAGGAACCCACTGAGGGGAGGAGATGGCTATCGGGAGCCACAGGGCAGATGGGGGGACCATTTTTATCGATGCACACGCTGTAATGGGGTCTTCCTGTGAGGGAGCCTGAGGAGTTTCTTTAGACAGAGCTTTCATGTGTTCTTTTGCTTGTGTGTGTGTGTGTGTGTGTGTGTTGTGTGTGTGTTCTGTGATCAGTAAAAGTCACTGTGGGCCATTAGGCCTCCGCACGCATGCATACTAGCACACATCTGGATATGTTTCTGCTCAAACAGTCATACCTACATACAGTCTTGCAGTCCATGCGACCTTTCTAATACCATCTAAGCACTTTTAGATAAAGCTAATTAGATCTTTTAGTCGGTGTATACCACCATTAGTGAGTGACCACCATACAGTATGTGCACACACACAGACACATGGTCACACACACCTGCCACCTGCTCATGTCATGTCACACTGCTTGCACGCAATCATGTCCACGATTTCAAATAGATGATAAATGAATGTGCTCATTCCTGTTAGTTATCTGCACAAGAGTAACCAAGAATATTAAGCAAGGACTCTCTACTGTCAGCTGTTAACAGAGTAAACAGTTGAAGCAGTATGTATCTCTGATAATGTAGCCTTTGAGTGGGCTGTATGTTAAAGTTTGGTTGACATATCCATAAAGATTTTACAGCTGCGTTTAGGAGAAACCTTGTCTGTTAGGCCCTAGGCCAACAGACGAGGCTGAACCCTGCACAGGTAAGGCACACCCACTTGCATCTCTTCTTAAAAAGCGAGTTACCTCATAGTGGGTTGAGAGAGAGAGAGCACGAGAGGCATATGGGCGCAAGGCGCGAGAAATGGGCTAAGTTGGCCAGTGAAAAGAAACACCAGGATTCAGGAATCACCTGGCCGGTTGTGATTTACACAGGACTTTGGTTTAGATCAGGGTCTGAGGTCCTCGGAGGGGGCGAGGGGCTCTAATTCAGACCAGCCTCCAGTCAAAGTAACAGTTAGCAGCTCCGTGGTCTGTTAGCCGTCATGTGTGTCTGTCAGTTACATTTTGCGGTTTCATGCAGTGTTCTCAACAAGCTGTCCGTGGTAGGACAAGCTGCGTCAATCAGACAAGGCCTGTGTTTGGGTGGCGGTAAGTTGCCCATTAGCCGATGGTTAGTTTACCAAAACTGGAATGAGAGGGATACTGGCTTGCATTATTAAAATTCTGAGATATTGGCTACTAATATTGTCAACCATTACATTTAGAGGGAGCTATTGTTCTTTGCTCAGTATTGTTCAAATTGTCTTAATTTACACAGATTACTCGGGGTTAGTATGATTGTCATTCTGAGGTATATTATTTTTGGTCTCTTGACATGACTAAAGAGGCTGATCCTTGTCTTTTGCAAGTCTCTCCTGTCACCCGCCCTGAATCTGTGTCTTTACTGTGGTACTGTATTCCCTGTCTGCCTCCATCTGTCTCAGAGGCTGTTTGGATCTGGTCAATGTTCATTTTCCAAACTACTGTAAGTTACTTATGCCCTCAAGGCTATGGTCAGACAGAAGTGGGCATGGCTAGTGAGGCACACAGACAAATCTCTCCTCACACACAGATCACCACATGCATTTTCAGATCTCTGCCACGGCAAAAGTCAGTTGTAAAAAGAGCCAATTGAGAGTCTTGCCTGACTTTTATCCAATGAATTGTCTGTATTTCCAGCACTTGGAGCAAATACTTAGGCTTCTCAGCCATTAATTAGTATGTCTGTATTTACAGATTTGTGTACACACTTACATATTTCTCTACACATTTACAAATCTGATAACGCACACGGACTGAGATACAGTTACACAACTCTCCACTCACATTTCTGAATAGTTTTGCTGCACACCTGGGTTGCCCTATCCCAAAGCAACTTAAACAATTTCCTTAGCATGACTTTCACTGGGTTTCAACTCTTGTGCCTTATGGGGCTTTCTGGAGAAAATCATCCTTAAGTATTAAATCAGATGAATCAAAATCAATATCTTCTCTAAAAGTTTCTGTTTCAGTATACACAGAGTTATCTCACCACTCCTCTACCTTGAGAAAGATATAGGGCAGTGTGAGAAGAGGGCAAGGCAGAAAAGGGCAGCCCACCCATTGAAGTCAAACATGCGGAGGGCAGATGTACAGGCGTGCGCACAGGGCTCCTTTCAGAGTACAAAAGGTTGATCTAAATAAGACCCAGCTGATGTTGCTGTTTTCTCCTCAGACCCAGCCCTCTCACTCTCTGGTCTTCCATCTCTCACTCATCTTTTACTAATCCTCTCGCACCGTTTGACCTATGACTTGGTGCCCATACTTTTTAATCTCTCCACCCTCTTTTGTTCTGCTCAGAGCGGGTGTATGTGTGGCAGATCTCAGGGGAGCAGGTAAAATATAAATCTATAGTAGTTCTGACATCTCACAGTCTCTGGTTCCCATTTGGTGTGATGCCCTGCAATCAGTCACTCCTTGACTCTCCTCTCTCCTCCCTTTCTTTCCCGTTCATTATTCTCATTCTGGAAACGCTTGCAAAACCATGTGAAGTTCCTTGTGTTGAAAACTGTATTAATATCATGTGCTTCTTCAAATACACCCACATCCAAATCAATGATATGAACTCTGATCACTTCTCCCTCATATTTTATTCTGCCTTGTAAGGAGCAGTGTTAAATTGACATACAGTTTTTATGATAATATGAGCACACTCAGTGAGTATTGTTGCTGACAGCTCACAGCAGCAGCATTGCAGAGGGGGAGATGAATTCCTGCTCTGTTCTTTCATCTCCAGTCATATCAGCTTGATCAGTGAAACTGCTTAATGCGGACATGTGTTTCCTCTGCTAACAGTCTGCTACAGGGCACAGATGCACATACACACACTGAACGAGCAAGAGAGCGTCTGTTTCAAATCCCACAGAGGGTAGACCGATAAGGCAGTCTGTGGGATTCAGGAGACCTCTCATTGGTTGCTCATGCAATGTCATGTCTGTCTGTCATTTTAAGCTCTCTTGTATTACAAAAACTTCTTCTGATTCTCAATCTGACCAGAAGAAGATGCAATAATCTGAAATGGAAAATTATGATGGACATTTAACTGACAATCATCCATAATGAAAATAACTGTTAGCTGCAGCAGAGTAAATATGAGACTAAATGTAGAAGTATTTTGCAGAAGAAGTCATATAATGCTCATTTTTCAGGTTCATACTTGTATTTGGGGGGTCTATTATAATATATTTACCTGCTTCAATGTTAAAAAAAACACATTCTTTTTCTCATACTGGTCATTGCTGCAGCACCTCTGTTCACCCTCTGTCTGACACTCCGTTCTCTTTAGGCCCCCCCCAACCCCTCTTGAGAAGCCAAGTCTGCTCTGATTGGTCTAATTGGTGTAGATTCAGTAGGCAACACTGGACTGTCACCTAGCCGCTGGTGCCTGTTACGATATGATGTAATACTGTAATGGAAGAAAAAGCGGAATGAGGTGTGTCAGGCAGTGCAGGAGCAGTGTTTTCTGTGGGAGACAATAACTTTTACTTGCACAAGAAATTCTATACAACACACTAAAGGACATGGAAAATCCCCAAAAGCACATGGCCTCTTGCAGAACAGCATAGCATGGACTATTATAATGAAAGTTTTTTTATTTTTTATTTAAATGGATGAAAGACTTGACAGAGCCTCCATTAGCAATGTTATATCCAAGTCAAGTGTGTTGAAGACAGAGATTAATTATTGTCAGGTGCAATAAGGGAGTTGGGGCTGAGCTATATGAACGAGTGAGGTTTGGGATGATAGTAGGGGTTAAGTGAGGCTTAGCTTAATGTAGGAGAGTGGAGAGACAGACGACCACCAAAGAGGACCTTGAAGTTGGATTAAAAGCACATGGTGAGACGTCCAGGCATTGCAATATTTGTGTGTAAGGACAAGGGTTGGTAGAGCAGGTCAGATGTGCATCAGGAGACACCAAGGGGAGGGTGGGCTTAGATGGAGATAAGACAGGGGTGGCTGTTCATATAGGCCTGATTTTAAAATTTAAATTAGTATTTAGTTTTAGTATTAGATTTATGTGACAGAACTTTATTTTCTACCTCTCAGATTATATTGTGTCCCTTTTGAGGGAATCACTAGACTAAACCAACAGTTTATGAAGTAGTTAAAATAGATACACCTCACTACAATAGTGAAAATATGCTTAATATGCAATCATGCATAGTCATGCACAAAGTAGGGCCCTGTCTCCACCATTTTTACAGCAAATGCGTATTGCCAGTTTATATAGCCGATGACAGTAAAGGTGGTGTTTTTAGGCCCCCAAAACGGCATTGTAGTGTGAACAAAAGGCCAAACCGCAACAAAGGTTTATCGTTTTACCTGAAAAAGAGTTTTTTTACGTCGTAGTGCTTCTTTTTCTTGCATAAAGGACCTGAGAAATTCTTCGACCACTGCCTAAAGTATATCGTAACAAGGCAAAAGAAAGTTCTCTGATCATCGGCCTCTTCTGAAACCTGGCAGCAACAAATCAGCTGCTTCCAGGCCCCTAAAGCAGTCCAAAGGCTGATCTAAGTCTCGGTGAATCTAGATGTGAGTCAGGTCTCCAGAGACCTCAAGAGGGCCCGTCCATCACAGTCAGAGATAGTAGAGTTTACAGAGAGCTGACATAAAGGCAACATTTCACTCTGACAGCCCAGGACAAGTGCCAGCCTGCTGCCAAGGATATGCCAGCTTTTACTGGACTGCTTCAGCCAACCACAACACAACTATTGTTAAAATATGGCTTGAAATCTGGTGTTCTTCACCAAGAAAATGTTTTCATTTTGAAGGCCGACAGGCTTTTTGACATCAGCTTGGCAATCACAGAGGTTTATATATGGAACTGGTAAACTGTTGTCACTATTTCACCTGGGGCGGTCTTCAGATAATGCCAGTGCATAAACATTCACAGTAAAAGCACACACTGATTGAGCACTGTTCTGTCTACTCAAAGCTTTGAACCAGTATGTTTGCATACTGATGATATTACTCTGACGTCAAATGCTAATATCAATAATACAAAAGTTATTGAATTGCTGTTCATCCCACTCAAGCTGAAATCAACTTAGCTGTTCTGTCCAGGATTTACATGGCAGGAAATTGAAAGTCAGAGACAGACTCACAGGGCGGCAGAGTATTTCAGACATGCCTGCTGGGCTTGGAGGAACACACAGGATGAGCTGGCTTTGACCTCAGTGACAATTACACAAGGCAAACATCTAAAAAAACTGAAGAAATTACATTAAATTTCAGTCTCTAATGAGGAGAAACAGAGATAGCCTGCAAGTAAATTACTTAACTTGAACATCATAAACAGTTTTTTCCTGATGATGTTGTCAATTGCTACACTAATTACACACTCAGACACCAGAGCACATGCTTCAAGTGCGTGTCAGCGATCTCACTATCACCAGCAACGATGATGACCGTTCGATCAATGAGTCACAGTTTCAGTGAAGCACTGCATAGCCATGCGTCACCGAGTGTACGCTGATTTGTTTGGAAGTCTGGGATGTGGAGGTAGTCTGGTCACTTGCTTGTCCATGAGTGTCTGTTTAAATTGCTTAAACTATCTCTGACATCCTGTTGATTAACTCATTGTAGCATCATCCTCATTTTATACAGTAGCATGTATTCACATGAATTCAATGGCTGCATTTCATTAGTAGTTCCATTTCCACTCATTCACTTATTCTCAGCCGTTGGTATTACGTACAATATATTAGGGAGCAAGTGAACATTTTGTCCTCAAGTTGATGTGTTAGAAGCAGGAAAAAGCGTAAGTGGAAGGATTTGAGCGACATTGACAAGGGCCAAATTGTTATGGCTAGACAACTGGGTCAGAGCATCTCCAAAACTGCAGCTCTTGTGGGGTGTTCCCGCTCTGCAGTGGTCAGTACCTATCAAAAGTGGTCCAAGGAAGGAAAAGCGTTGAACCGACGACAGGGTCATGGGCTAACTGATGTACGATGAGCGAAGGCTGGCCCGTGTGGTCTAATCCAACAGACGAGCTACTGTAGGTCAAACTGCTGAAAGAGTTAATGCTGGTTCTGATAGAAAGGTGTCAGAACACACAGTGCATCACAGTTTGTTGTGAATAGGCCTGCAGAATATTATGATCAGGGTGCCCAGGTGGTCATAATGTTATGGCTCATCGGTGTATTCTTTTTGCACCAAATGCATAACTGCAATGCACTGTGGGTTATATATACCTCTGGAGTGACCACTGTTGTTGACTTGTTCCCTCAGCCCTCTGAGGGTCAATCTCACCAAGTTCCCTTAGGTCTTTCAGACAAATGGAATGACACTTATGACAGCAGGGGTTCCCCCGAGGGCAAGTGCTCAGGGGAAGTTTGAAATCACAAAGGAAAATACATAATTTCATCCATAATGAGGTCAGGATTACTGTCTTAACGTACAATATGTAATTCCTGGCACTAGGGGGTCTCTCACATCAAAACAATAATAAAATACAAGACACAGTAGTAGTAGTAGATACAGAGTAGTGTGATCAAAGGAGTTGTTGTCTTCACCACCAATGGCGTCATTGCAGTCAGCTTCTCCTGGTTAGGATTCCTTTGGTGTTCATCGTTAAGGAGGTTTCTACTGGTAACCAAATTATCCACAGAGGTCTCCTGCTCTTCAAAACAAAATCAGAGTTTCTCCTGGAGGGGGCTGCCAGCCGAGCTGCTGCTAATGTTAGCTCAGCTTGTTTCTCTGATAACTGAAGTTCCAGCCATCAGATGACTAAAATCCTTCATCCGGTTAAAATATATAGTAAAACTCCCAAGATCTAAAAAGTTTATGGTATAAATTTGGCTTAAACTAGATCAAAAGTCAGTTCATGACACCTTCTGGCAGACAACCACAACACATGTACAATGGGGATATGATGCAATTTACAGACGACCTGTGAAACAGTTATCTGAATAAAATTACAGATTTCTCTGGGTTTGAACATTGAAGATAATGTAAGGACATAATTCAACAAAATATATTACACTGGTGTAGTGTTTATAGATAGTTTAATGTTAGATATTATATCTTTAAGGGTTAACCTTCTATTCAGTAAGGTATTCACTGCAGCCTCAGCCTCAGTAGCAATATTGTTGCTCAATATTCTGTCACTCACTAGTTTCAGCTCTCATGTTACTATTAAGAATGGAATTGAATTGATCAAAATAAATTTTATTAATTCATATTTACATTCTGTACCCAAAATAAGAATAAAAAAATAAAATTGCCCTCTTACATGCTTAACATTTGCCTGCAAAATATTTTGTGGTGGTTATTTTCCTTCATGTTTTGTCCAAATAGAGTTTGTTAACCACTTTACTTTTTAAAACTCTTTCTATTATTGACACCGCCCAGTCTCACTCAGACATATTAGCAAGAGCCAGGCAGACAGGTATCCACAGGGTTTTAAGAGTTTAATAATTTGTATACAGGCTGTATAAGGGTTGTTGTTACTGTTTGTACCAGGAGTGCTAGTCTCTGTCTGAGCCCCTTGATGTCTGTCGAGTTCACTAGGGTTGGTACTGGAGAGACTGGGACTGGTGGGGGTGACCACCATGCTGGAGTCCTACCTCCCAGTGTGTGTGTGTGTGTGTGTGTGTGTGTGTGTGTGTGTGTGTGTGTGTGTGTGTGTGTGTGTCTGTAGTACAGAATGCCTGGGACTAAACCGCATTTGATTTTTATACGCTTGTGGCTAACAGGAGCCAGATGTAGCTGCCTCCAGGGAGCTTACCATCGAAACAGCCATTTATTTCTCTTTTTCACTCGCTTTAATGAGATGTGTGCATGCGTGCTTACATATATACTTGTGTGTATATACGTTGTTCAAATACAAGCAACCAATGAGCCATAAAAACATCTGCAATATTTGTCTATCAGGTTATAAAACTGGTATGACTTTGCTTTCTTGTTTAGCAGTGCCAAAGACAGGATGTGTCCTGTTCAGATGACAGCATGCAGAGAGAGAGGAGATCCATGATGAGAAATGAGAAACAATAGATCACGGTGTCAGAGCTCTGAGGACTCGCAGTTCTCTGGATGCTCAACCACATCATGAAGCCTAAGAGAGAGGCTTCTCTCTCTCTCCACACACACACACACACACACACACACACACACACACACACACACACAGAGAGAGAGAGAGAGAGAGAGAGAGAGAGAGACACACACACACACACACACACACACACACACACACACACACACACACACACACACACACACACACAGACACAGACACAGAACAGGAACTCAGATTATCAAAATCCTTCTGAAAAATAATCTTGGCATCGTGACTGCAGTGAATTAATCAACTCATCACTAGTAACGACAACTAGGATATTAAATTACTCAACCAAAGTTTTCATGCTGTTCTCCTCGCAACATATACATAAGAGTACTGAAAAAGAGAGCAGAAAGAAAAAGAGCAGCGATCGGGAAAGAAGGGAGAGTGTTAATTGAAAGCGAATGTGTCTGTGCTGGCTGCTGGTCAGAGATGGGCCGGGGTCCCAGTTGGCTTCCACTTCAAAGGCCCTACCCGCCTGTCTCGAGCGCACCTGCAGCCGGTTAAACCCTGCTCTCATCACTCAGGGCGTGGAAGGACCTCTCCTACAACTTAGAGCCCTCACCACAAAGCCTTTTGCCAAAGGGCCATAATGGCCCGCACTCAAGAATTCAACCTAAAACACCAGGTAGCCCATACAACTTTCACTACAGAACTGAACGTCAATCACACGGTGTGAGTGCTCACAGAACATCCACAGCAGGATTTCTGTGGCCTCAACCACACTGTCTATGCCACCCCCATCACAGGTCACACAGGGCTCATATAACCACCACCGTCATGGACCTGGAAATATATAGAAATTAGTCACAGAGAGAGCCATTCAGGAAGTATTTTTATTCTGTTCTTGTTTTATGTTTGATTACTAATTTTTAGAACTATAAAAGCTGTATCTGGAAAAACGTTTGAGGTGGAAACAAGTAAAAAAAAAAAAAGAATAGCCCATAGGTGCTTTCACATGAGAAATTTAAGTGAGTCAGTTCTTGTATCCAGACATACCCCTGTTATGTCAGCAACAATAACAATAACAATTAATCTCTGATGAATGAGTGTGTTTTGCTTCTCTCTCAATATGCTAGAAAAGAAACATATACCTCTCTCTCTCTCTTAATGAATTCCATTTGACGAATTCCATTTGACCTGCATCCAGTAAACTAGTTCACTCAAGATGATATACCATTTAGATGTGCTGCAGTATGGATTTTTTTCATTGAAAAATTTTTCAGTGTGGCCCAATGTGGCTTCAAAACACCACATCAAGACTATCCCTGACTATATCTGAGTGTATATGGTCTGACTGACCTGGACCTGACCGAATAAACTGCTCTTAATGTTTCTCATAGAAAAGCTCATCTGACGCAGCATACACCAACTCCACTCAGTTTGCCTTAAAACACTGTAAAGGAGAGAAATGTGAAAGTAAGCTCTATAAGCCGAAAGAAACACCAAAGAGGCTTAGAACTTTATCTGGACCACAGTTCCGTGTATATGTACAGTATATGTATATTAAACAGATCGTCCAGCAGAGGATAAATGTCCTTTGTTATAAACAGTGACATGTAAGACTACTCTTGACTATTTAGGTCACCCAAAAATGGGCAAGTAGTATTTGTTTGTGCTGCTGGTCTTCAGAGAGTAAGGATCATTTTAAAATGAACAGAGACTACATAAATATGCATTTTGAGAGAAGCACTCCTTATTTCTTACTCCATCCATTCATAAAAATGTGACAACTATGTCATCCCTTCACCATCCTAGGAAAAAGAAAACACCTTGCAGAACACTGTAGCTACTGAATGATGCACATCAGATGGATTTAATAGTGGGTATACCTTATGCTGACTGGAACTTAAGCAAGTATACTTTGTATACCCGCACTACACAATTGTACAAAACCAATATAAGCACTTGAGTCCTGTGCCTTAAGCCCTCTTTAATAAGATAGCCAACACAAAACTCTTTGTTTTTACTATATGGACACATTATTCATTCAAATTCATTACATTTTCATCACACTCATTTGCTATTCAACAATTTTTGACTTTCGTTGTAATGATTAAAAGAATCATCTTTACTCATACAACACAAAAAGATCAGCTTTTTGATTTTTTAAATGGTGTGTTATCGTTGTGTTGTGTTGTCATTTTCTGTTTTTATAGCAGTCCATGTTCTGGTGCAGCCTACAATATGAGAAACATACCTGCCATGGACTAATTATAATGCTTTCATTACACTATTCCTGCCCGAATAAATAAATGAAAAACACAAGCTCCCACCCATAAAGACATGGGAAGATTTTCTACCAATGATTTCAGTCTTGGTTTACAGGGTGACTCACTCCTTATTTTGTGTACAAAGTATAAAGACACACAAGAAGGATTCACTGTTTCAGAGTTCAGTTCACTGATTCACTGCTCACTGTGCTACCTCAGCCAGCCACCATGTGACCAGCTGCCCATGACCTGCAGTGTACGTCACACAGACAGTTCCCGACTAAAACAGGAAACTACTCAGCACAAACTCAGTTCCACCAAGAGGGAGCAAAGAGAAGCAGTGCTCTCAAAATGACCAGCATCCATAAAGGTAAATTTCAATTTGGATTCTTTTAAAAACATTTTACTCTTTAAAAAGTAAATGTTGTAAGTGAAAGAGGGAATCAAAGCAGTCGGATTAAAGTTTATCCCACTTTATCCCACCTAATATGGACGATGTATGCCTGATTATTTCTGTCCCTGTGACTGTCTGTATCATTTTCCCAGTCTATGTATTGCCAGTGAAGCAAACCTGTTTTCTCCTAAGAAGTTACTGAGATGTGTTAAACGTCAAAGAGGCCATGCTGCCCCGTATATCCCTTTGATGTCATCTGTATCACCTGCTCTACACAGTGTGTGTCTATGTGCATCTGTGTGTGCACTCGTGTGTGCATGCTCCGAATTTGTCCAGCATGACGGCATCCTCTGGCGACCAAGTAAACAGTCTATTATAGCGTTATCGCCCTCACATCTACAGACACTTAGTGTGTTCACAGGAGCTATAAAATCTATTAATGACAGGGCATCCTGGGGATAAAGAAAGAAAGGGTATGCAGAGCTTAGCCCTGTAGGGGCCAACCATGAGGTAACTTAGGGTACATACTGTAGCAAGAGATATCGATGTGTGTGTGTGTGTGTTCGTGTGTGTGCAAGCATATTTTGCCCCTGCATAAACACAAACTCTCTCAATGTACATGCCTTTTGTTGCACCCATTGCATCAGGGGAAAGTGGTTGACAACAGGCCCTGACACCTTCTCTGAGAGCTAGCCAAATGTTTCAGAAGCTTCTGGAGTTCCAGCACCGCTGTGTTTGTTCAAGGCAGTTCATCTCTGTCGGCAGATCTAAATTTACAGCACAATAAATTATCACAGATCTGGATCTCTGGCTTGCACACGCACATTGTGGCTTGTCTGTCCCTGGAGGACGGTGTATTTTTAGGGCCTGTGTTGTATTCTGACCTTTCATTAGCTTTATAGATAATGCTACTGGATTTTCATCTGATAATTATCTAAGCAGCCACTCAGGCCTGGTCCTTTTATCCTCAAGGCTACTTAACATGCAGAAATTATGACAGTATCAAATCCATCTACAATATGTCATCCTGCAACAATTCAAATAAAATGTTCATAATGGAAACTGTCCTTGTCAAAAAAATAAAAAAACAGAATTGGTCAGGTGTTCAAACACTTAAAAGACCCGTGTTTATGTTTTCCTCAAAAGCGACCTCTTGTGGCCATGTCAGCTATGACAGATGTGTCTGAGAATTAAAGATGGAAGTAAGGTGACGTCATAGTGCTGTACAAGCTCATATGGAGGAGGTTAGCGTGGATGGCTGGGTGTACAAAGCATCCAACTTTAACACTGGGGATCGCTGTTCTCACCCCGTCTCCCACCAACAGCCAACCCTGGTTTCTTTTGACCAAGATACTGATCTTTACCTGACCTCAACCAAGTAGTTTTATTTGGCTGAATCAGGCAGAGGTCCAGACTGAAAACAGCCCTGATTTAAAAAAACGCAGGGGGGCTGTGTTGGTGGGGGGTTTGTTTAAGGTACTGATGAGAAATATGATCCATGCAGTCCAGTTTGAGTTACAGATTAATGTGTTTAAAAGGCTAATCAGATGTTGAAACACTGTACAACAGTGCAGCGATATCAGACAGGATCTCAACGATCACAGGGTAAACAGCAGATATATGGCATTCACATTTAAAAGTAATCTAACAGGAATGTGTGCTTGCATGTATGATTGGCCAATGGTTCAACTTTTTCGTGAGATGATCAACCCTTTTTTGGCCGAAGCCACTGCCGCTGGCACCCCTGCGCTGCCAGATTGGCTCCATTCAAATGAATAAAGTTGGTCTGAACGTGGCCTCAGATGTAGCAGCCTGCAGTATCTCTATGGGAAGGCCCTACAGACAACGCTGTCCTGCTGATACGGGAACCAGACCAGAAAACACCCACATGGGTCGTTTTATACGACAATGACAAATGAGTTATCATGTTGTTTAGGCTGGAGAAATTGTTATTACTATGAGTTGTTAGTCGAAGACTCCTTTTTATCTTTGTCCTTCTTCCACCTGTCCCTTGTTCATGTTCCCTCAGACCTGCCCGGTGTTGAGTTTGCCCCTGTGTGTCCCATCAGTATGGGAACTTGGCCAGGTCTGATGACAGGCTGTCCTCTCTGCTCCACTCTGCCAGGGGATGGGAATACACGCTGAGCTCATCCCAGGACTGCCTGACTGGTGACAGCCCACAGCATAATCCCCACAGGGGACACATTACTGGGCCATTAGTCCAACTCTTCCCCTTTCAGTGCATGCCTCTGGCTTGCCCTTGGTTCATTCAGCCCACTCCACTTTCTCCCTGCAACTTTCCTTTCAGAAATAATCCTGAGTGATTATAATGTATCAACACAAAAATCAATTGGATTAGTCCAAAACCGCTGCCTCTGTAAATCTCACCTTTATCCCTCCTTCACCCCAGTGCAGCGTTTAAACATAGCAACCCCCGTCAGTACTTTTCCTCTGAGGAGATGGTTGCCAGATTAGAGCTCGTACATCAGGGCAAACTTTTGCTCCAACTGACAAGAAGGCGCTTGACTCTGTTATTGTTTATGAGGAGAAAGCTGGGGTCAAGTTCACAGGCTGGGAGAGAGACAGAGAGAGGGAGAAAGTCTGTTCCAACTCCAGCCCCGTGAGAGAGAGCATAACTCAGCCATGTTTGTGCTTCCCTAATTCCTTTTGATTTAGCAGAAAATTGTGAGCTAAGCTGCACCGCACAAATATTCACCACAGCTTAGCCTCTTTGCCTCACCTCGCGGCCTCTCACAAACCTGTACCCACTCCTGGTCTGTGTGTTTGTGCATGTGCTTGTCTCTGAAAACTTTTAAAAGTGTGTGTGTGTGTTAGTCCCATTCTGACAGCAGCCTAAGCAGAAATACAAATGTCTCTAAAAGGAGCTTAGCTTTAACAGCAGCTTTGGCATAAACACTAGAACTGTTTTCTCAAGCTTTTGATGAAATAACTGCAACTGCTATTGCTAATTCTAATAGTTTCAATTCCGAGAGGGATTTTCCTGATATGTTTACTTGTTTGTTAGTATTACTGGGTCAGCTGAACCAACTGTGGTATTCTTAATCCAATATCACAAACTCCCCAGAGAAGTTCAAGTCTACACTGATAAAAAAAAAAAACCAGTGTGAATTGGTGTCCGTAAACAAATCAAGCCGCCTGTTTTTGAGTTTGCGAAAGGTCTGTGGATACTTAAAAGTGGATTTGAATCTGTCAGGAGCCGTTTGAGGATAGAGGGAAATATCAGAGATTTGATGATCGATGACAGCTCACTGCCAAGCCTGTAGAGAACCTGACGATGCACACACACACGTGGGAAGAAAGGTAAGGATTGTCGCTCTCCAGGGACAATGTACAGTTTGTGTGTGTGTGTGTGTGTGTGTGTGTGTGTGTGTGTGTGTGTGTTGCATGCTTTATTCGAGCACTGTCTCAGCACTCTCCCTCTCTTACACATGTGGTTCATATTTAAGCCATAGTGCTGTTCCACTGGACGATTTTGGCTCTGTTCTTCCAGTCCCACATTCCCAGCTTTTTTCTCTGACTTTCATTTCTGCTGTGCTTTTGTTGGTGCGTAGCTGCAGGTGTGACAAATATTAAAATAAGTGTTTGTTAATAATAATAACTTACACAATGTCACAGTTTTACTTACTTAATTTATATCTTTATTGGGGATGGCACATGTGAATTAATGTTAATATGACGTAAGACGTGCCAGATTTAGCCAAAATCTTATGTGCAGTCCATGGACAGGTTGATATCAACGTTAAGGTCAATGTTATGCAGTAGTATGTGATGGGTGTATGTGAGGACCAGCATGAGGAGCAGAAGAAGTACAATAATATCCAGTAAATATGACAGAGTTGATTCTAATTACTAATCATTGTGAATAACAACAGATGTTACATAAAATTATATGTGTGAATACTAGATCCACTAAACTGTATCCGTGACTGCAATTGATAATTGCACTTCCAACATATTAGTGCAAGTAAGGCATTTGCTCTCTCATTATGTTTCTTTAAAGAAATGATTGCATTTTGCAGCATTTTACATTGCAAATGGAAAGAAAAAACCTTTTTGTCCAAAAAATTCCTTTATAATATAAAAACACACATTTTTCCTGTGATTTAATTATCCAGTTTTACAGGGTTGTAAAATGCAGGCGCCATCATTGGTTATAATAATTCCTGTCTGTGGTTACAGATGAACTCCTCACATTAGGACCTTCTTGACCTCAACAGCAGCATCACCCCTCAACCCAGCACCAATGCACACATGAATGCACCTCTCTCCATCCATCCCTCTTTAATATCTCCTTCCTCGTCAAACTCTGTAACCCCAGCATCTGCCCAATGGGCGAGGGGAGCTGTCAGCAGCAAGCCCTCCCTCATCTCTCTCTCTATCCTCCACCCCTCCTCTCTCTCTCTCTCTCTCTCTCTCTCTCTCTCTCTCTCAGCTCTGACTCTGTCCACAGCGCACTGATAAAGGAGAGGTCCGGTGCGAGCATCCGACCCAGCACAGAATCACACAGCCGACAGAACTGCAGAGAGTCTCCCATCTGCCAACCTTTGGCTCCAGCTGGGATTCGGATCCTATTTCTGCCTCTGAACTAAGCAAAAAACCCCAAGGATAGGTGTTTTGGGGAGCTGACTGGAGAGGTGAGACAGCCGACACTTGTTGCTCGTCTTGTCAGGTAAACCTCCCGTCGGCAGCCAGAAGTACTCATTGGAAAGTCTGGTGCGCACATGGCACAGACAATGCGCTCCTCACACTTCTGACAGTCGCGCTATTAATATGGAGCCACACACTGGATAATGAGGCCTACCTACTGAATGGGTGCTTAACCTACTTCACATCAAACCTTGTCTGACTGATAAAGTTTTCTTCTGAAATCAGAACAATTTTTTTGGCGGGGAGGGAAACTTTTGGTAGTAAAAAAAAGAAAAGAAAAGCGCAGAGCCATGCTGGGTTTAAACAGGATTCTCAGCCTCCGGACAGCCAGGATTCGGAGCTGTGGTTCGCCGGGAGCCAGACTCTCATCCCGGTCTCCTTCATGCCAAAACCCCGGTGCCAGTTCGAGGATTTACTGTGCGTGTCTGTTGCTGCTGCTGGTGGTGACGCCTCGGGCGGACTCTTCATGGTGGTGAGTGTCTGCATCCAGAACACCTAGGCCTACCTGCCTGCCAACAAGATTTATGGGAGCTGAATTTCTACATTTTCTTTGGGAAGACCCGATTAAGAAAATAATAACAACAACAATAATAACAACATATCACTGATAATGATTATGTACTATTGTTGTTGTTAATATTAAATCAATAGTTTAACTGTAAATGGAAGCTAAGCAAAATTCCACACAATTTGAACACTGATCATTGATCTTAATCATTTGAAACGGAGCTGTGAGTACTGCCTGGCTTTGGCTCTTTTGTTAGAAACTTAAGGAATTCACACTGCCAACGAATTTAACTTATGATGCCTATTTTAATAACCGCTTTCCAAAAGAAAAAGCAAAAACCCGTTCCAATTAATTCGGAGCAGCGATTTTCCGACAGCAGACAGACAAGGCCATTATGAGGGTTGAGGGTTTGCATCAGTTAATTTATTATCACTCTATAGCCGACAGTGCTTTTTTTGCTGCTCAGATTTTTTATCATTACTGTTCTTACTTGTGCTTGTTTTATTTACTTTTTGCTGCATAATCTGAACTCAAGAGGTTCATTAAAAAGTTTTATAGGCTATTATTTGTCACGAATGAGTGTATTGCCTTGTATTTTTTATTGGGAAACGACTGCAAAGAAAAACTAAATGTGTTTTTATATCGTCATTTAATTCAAGTCAAAATGATTTGCTCCTGAACAGAGTAAGAGAAAATTATGGAGAATTAATAGTGAAAATAGCATAAATTATGAGTTGGTGAACTAGATTCAAGCTTCTTTAGGATTTTGTTTCTAAAACGCATTTTCCTGCTGTCAGTTTGTTGGCCTGCCATATTGAGCAATAATAATAGAGCGATAAATGTAATTTATGCCGGCGCTGTTGGCTGAGCGCGTGTTCAGCTCAGCTGGAGCCTGTAGTCGACAAGGCAGAGCAGTCATTAATTCACCAGGTACCACACACACACACACACACACACACACACACAGAAATTACTTCACTTAAATACCCCAAAACCAGCCATCTAGAGCATAGGTGAGGGGTGAAAAAATATCTCGTTTGCCTGCGCAATAACATGCGTGAAAATGTCCGTGTGTATGTGTGTGTTTATAGGAGAAGTGTCTGTGTGTGGGCGGGTACGGGGGTGATGGAATGCCTAATAGTTTGTGTAGATTAAAAGCAGTTATGGGGAGTAGTGGGAAGAGTGTGTGTGGAGGCTTTGGCTAAGCATTACTGGCTTTGAGGGGAATTTAGTGTAGGAGATACAGTATTTAACTGTTGATCAGATTTCTGTAGGTGTAGCCTGTAAGTGGTGATATAGGGAGATCTGGAGGCTTCAAATGGATAATGTAATATAAATACATTACATTTTATAATCATAATACAATTTATTATAATATAAAGAACACCCACAGTTTCATAGTATTTGTCAAGTCTGAACAGGCGCAAATAATGTGCACGTTGTTGCAAGTTTGACTTACGTTTGTTGTGTTCCAAGTCTCAAGTGTCAAGACGCTTTTTTGCTTCATGTTTAGCAAATGTATCAAGAAATCCCCAGACTAAAGTGAAATGATTTCTTACTGATGAAGCTTGAGTAAATGATTCGGTTATTAGTGTTTTGTTTTAGTGGATGCGTCATCAGAAGTTCCCTATGTCTCCTACTTGTCCTCCTTCTATGATTCACAGTAGAGTATCAGGGCTTTACAGCATGTTGTTTTAGACCTGTGGATAATGATTGATTATCCTATAAAATCCACAACTCCTCTTGACTCTCAGAGAGAAAAGGAGAGAGAAAATTAAGTGTGAATTGCTGCTCTGGCTCTTTCCTTTGATGAGCACTCTGTTCGTATTCCTACTCCTTTCTAATTCCACTCTGGGGAGCAGAGAGCCTCCAGCCTCCATCCTCTTGCCCGGCCTCGTAAAACACGACCACACAGCTACACGCTCCCTGACCTCCCCTCGATGACCCGCCAAAACCCTAGCAGCCACCGAGCTACAAGAGGCTTCACGCGCGCGCACACATCGTCACGATTAGGTTATTTTTGGGCAAGCTCAAAGCAGCATTTATCTTTACAGGATAATGTAAGAGTCTGTTTTATTGGGGCAGGGGGAAATACTGGAAGAAGCATGGAAGGGGAACTGTGAGTGAGATGAGAATGAGAACAGGCAGAAGACAGAGAGGAGTAAAGTGAGTAAATGGGGTCTTAGTTTGACAGGGTTATTGGAGGCCCTGGACTTTGTGCTCTGATTTGTGACGACATGATTTCAACTAACCCATTGGGAGACATTTAAACACACATACACATGCGGGTCTTGTGGGGAGAGGTTAAGTGCTTATTTATTTGGAAAGTGGAGTAAATGGTTTCCACTCCCCTCCTACTCGCAAACCTTAAACTGTTAAGTGTAGTGAACTCTGACTCATAGAAGACAGTTCCTGCATCTCTCTCTCCTTCATGTCACTCACCACTGCTGAGTGTGTGTGTGTGTGTGTGTGTATATACACCTATCTTATGAGTGAACCGATGTGTACTAATCAATTGCAGCATACCATCAATCACATCTGTGCTTCACACGAATTATATGAATGTGTTTTATGCATCTTCAGGTACATTGGTGCACTGGGGGCCCGTGTGATCTGCGACAACATCCCAGGCTTGGTCAACAAGCAGCGGCAACTCTGCCAGCGCCACCCAGACATCATGCAGGCCATCGGCGAAGGCACCAAGGAGTGGATCAGAGAGTGCCAGCACCAGTTCAGACACCATCGCTGGAACTGTAGTACGCTGGACCGTGACCACACCGTGTTTGGACGTGTCTTGCTACGGAGTAAGTCCATGTGTGTGTCTACAAAATTGTACGCTCGTCTGATTACTGACTGTGTGGCCAGGGAGTACAGATACTAAACCTAAACCTGAGTCCCATCTGCTTCTATCTCCCTCCTCACCCTTCTTCTTCACTTTTACTACCTTATCTCTTCCTTCTCCTGTCTGTCCTTCTCGCCTCGCTCTGTTCTTTCTCCGATCTATCCATCTCATACTCACATATGCTGGTGCTCCATGTTTATAGTCGCTAATGGACTGTTGTAATGCCTTATGGCTCGTCAATAAACACAGGGGCTTCGAGATGTGGGCTTGTCGTCATATTATTTTTCCACTCCTGCAAGATCTCTCTGCTTTGTAACAGATTCATGCCTATACACACATGCACACAGGCGCACATGCATGTTAACATACATATTTCCAACTATCTTTGTAGCCAGTGCAGGCATAATTCCTCCTTATGAAGGGTTTTATAACTGCAGACAGTCTGAAACTTGAGTATTTATTAAATAACCTGATAGCCAAGCTATATTGGTTTCTCGAAATAAGCTGGATATTTTGCATGAAATCTTAAATGATAACTATTCTATAAGCTGTTAATCAAACATTATTTTTGCAATTATGAAGATGATGCAGTAGCTGGTAGAGCTTACTGCCGCATTCTGAATGCAGAGCACGGACGCAGTGATGCACCTGTGAGTCTCTCTGATACTCACTCTGCTTTAACTTTTGCACTTTTTGAGTAAGGCACAATTGTAAATGCTCCATTAACATCTGTCCATTGTAATGTATCTGGACTCAGTTTACGTCACTGACTCTCCTAGGCTTGTAACTGTCCCTCTTCCAGCCACCCTAAGCATGTGTGGGGGCCAATGATGCATGGAAAAAAGTAGCAGATTTGGAGATACAGGCTGCATGTGTGTGTGTGTGGTGGAAAGGAATAAACAGTAATGTAGATGTAAATATTTAGAGATATTCTCACTGTCAGACAAACAGCACAGGTTTGAATGATGACCACCAATGCCCTCCTCCATCCTCCCCCACACACACCCCCTCAACAGCACCCACTGCTCTCCTTTCCTCAACCCAGAGATGGAATGGGACATTCAAGTGAATACAGAGCAAACAGGTTGGATCACACAAACTCTTGTAGCCTGGGTTGATTCAGATGGATTTACAGAGTGTATCTTGTTTTCAGGTACTAGAGTGCCCCACCTTTAGTCATTTAAAATCAATACTATATCAGTTAGTTTTGGGACATTAGTTTGAAGTGCTGGTACTTGAGTATTTCCAGTTCATTAAACTTTATCCTTCATTATTGCTTCACTCGTGGGTTTACATGTTGCTTTGCAGGACAGACTTTGAAAATTCAAAACCAAATTTATTACTATAAAAGAATGTAATGCATTATTATTTCTCCTCGCCTGCAGATTTTGGAATAGTTTCCTACAGCTTTTAAATACTTCTAACAACTTGAGGTTGTGATCAAACTAAAACAATTATGTGTATGACCATGGTTAGAACCTGAGACAGTTGAAAAGAGCCAAGAGACATATGTCTGATGCACCTTTTGTTAACATGCAACTGCGAGCCAACCTAATATAAAACAAGATTAAAAGTCTCACATCCTGTTTACACAGACTGCATCGCGAAAGCACCACGTCCACAGCACAGCAGTTTCGGTCCTCCGTCAGTGTCTTTGGAGGACTGAAGCTAGGATGCGTTCAGTCACAGTGCTGCAGTGTGGTCACCTATGTTTTGGCAGCGTTCAGAGACCAAAGCAAAAACGCATGTGTGAAACGCAGTGAAACGAGTTAATCTTCTGGGGAGCATGAATATGCTTAGCACATTATTCAATAACATCATTATTTAGCTATATTTATTTATTCAATATAACATTTTTAGTAGACGTAGTTGTTTAGTTGTGCTGATGTTCCTTGTGAGTAAGTGTGCACAAGTTGGAAAGGTTGTATGGTCAACAAAACCATCATTCATGCTCTAGGAACCATAAAAGTCCACAGAAAAATGTATAGAAATTCAACAGTTTTTGAGATGATTTGTCATGCTTAAAAGCATTGATTCCAGGTGGTTGTCAGAGGTGAACAAAATGATTTGTATTATGACAAAGTGACTAAAGATGGCATTCTACTATCTTTTGCTGCCATGTTGTAATTTGGGGCATTCATTCCCACAGGCCCTGCAAAAAAGCAACTGTGACCAAACACTATAACTAATTCTCTCACACAATAGATGAGTCATATTCTAAGGAACTAAAGAGACCGGAAAAGCACAGCAATGGTAGAAAATGCTGTCATGACATCACCCTGGCGCTGATTAATGGGGTATCACTGTGTCTGTATTTAAACAATTTATGTGAGCAGAGGAGAGTCCCGCAGCTGGGATTATTTCCATGATAATATTTAAACAGAGCTGTCCTATACTCCACATCAGGCCTGATATGCCCCCGTCAGCTGCACCTTATGTCCTGATGGCTCATGCCCAGGCCTGGTCAAGGCATTATCTGTATCTGTGTATGCATGTTAACATGTGGGCTGCATGATAAGTCTTCAGGTCTTAGAAACTCTACAGTATTGCATGACACAAGTAACTGTCTAATCTCTCTGTATTTTCTTTGTGCCTTTTTTTGTGCCCTCTGTCTCTTTCTCAGGCAGTCGTGAAGCAGCATTTGTCTATGCCATCTCCTCAGCAGGAGTGGTGTATGCGCTCACTCGCGCCTGCAGCCAGGGGGAGCTGAAGACGTGTAACTGTGACCCACACAAGCGTGGACGGGCTAGCGATGAGAGAGGAGAGTTTGACTGGGGTGGCTGTAGTGATAATATCAACTATGGGATAAAGTTTGCCAAAGCCTTCATAGATGCCAAAGAGAGGACTGTTCGCGATGCGCGGGCGCTTATGAACCTTCACAACAATCGTTGTGGCAGAACAGTAAGTGTGTGATAACATCAAATTACCCAAATAATGAAAAACCTTACTCATTTACAGATGTTTGCCTAAGTTTTGATATATCCGCATCTTGGATCCCATTTAAACGATTCCACCTGCATTGTAATTGAATCTCTATATGCAAATCAGGTGGGTGAAGCAGGAAAACTAGTGGAAGATGCAGAGTTGGGTGAATTATCAATTTCAAACAACATAGCCAAATTGTACAGACTGCATTCACATCCTTGCTTGGATCCAATCTCAATGTGAGCCAGAACAACTCCAGGTGAGGTCTGGCCAATTAAATATTTAATCTATAATCATTTCTTCAGTTCATAAAACTGTAAGATGAGCTCCATTTTATCCATCTCAAAACCTTGGCAGATGACACAAGAGAATATCTGCAAAACTAGATACCACATTAGGTACATTAAGTAAGAAATATGGTTTCATGAGAGTTTGTTAAACAAGCCTTTTAAGAAATGTTTCGGCCTTAGTGTTGCTTTTTAGAACATGTGAACCAATATTTCAAGATGGCTAAAACACACAATTCCCACTTCTCTCTATGCATTTAGGCAGTGAAGCGATTCATGAAGCTGGAGTGTAAATGTCATGGCGTGAGCGGCTCTTGCACGCTGCGGACATGTTGGATGGCCATGTCAGACTTCCGGAAGACTGGTGACTACCTGAGGAAGAAATACAATGGGGCCATTGAAGTGACGATGAATCAGGACGGGACAGGCTTCGCTGTAGCAAACAAAGCCTTTAGGAAGGCCACCAAGAACGACCTGGTCTACTTTGAGAACTCTCCGGATTACTGCCTACAAGACAAATCAGCAGGTAAGATGGCAAAGGGAGAGAAGAAGGTGGAGAGGCAGTTTTTCATGGATCTTGATGGATTTCCCTGACTGTCTTATGTTTTAGGGGTGTTATGTGTATGTTGTGTATATGTTCATGCATGACTAGTGTGTTTATGTGTGCAATGGTAGTCAGATAACACAGCAGGCCTCCTGTGTGAGTACTGTGGAAGCTAATATCCTTGTACCCCGGGGACATGGTCTTTTTGTGACCACCTGACCTCTATCAGTCTCTGTCAACACACACACACACACACACACACACACACACACACTCACACACTCACACACACACACACACACATATATATATATATACACAACCCCATGGTCAGAGGATGTGTTTAACACCATTCACCAAATCAGTTCTGACTCTTTCTGCTTGTTGATGGATGAAACACTGTCAGTCAAACTTTTATCACTCAGAAGCTCTGTCCAGTTCTTCCTTGCTCCCTTTGTCAGGCTTCATCCCTACGTCCATCCTCCCCCTCTTTCTCACCTTCCCAGCGGAATCCACAGCCTAGGGACACAAGCAGCCAATTTAAAAAAAAAAAAAAAATCACTTCTTTCTGTCTGTCACAGTCTCTCCCTCTCTGTCTGTCTGAACTAAGCGTAGCTGGAGGGCAGAGTGGGCCTCAGAGTGTGAGAGCCTGTCTGTCTGTCACGCTCCACTGTCCATTTAACCCTCACACACACTCACACACATAGAGTGGCTTCAAAGGGAGCAGTGGCTTGGGAAAGGCAGTGTAACTATAGGCCACTCTACCAACACTGCATAGTTGTGTGTGTGGGTCTGTTGTTCTATGGGCAGCTTGTTGTGATAGGTAGCAGTTCAAACAGGGAGCTTCTCACACGAAACACCAGAACTAATCTCTGTGGGGATGACATTCACATAAGACACAGACAATATGCCACTGCATTAGGTAATAGCCAGACTTCCAAACACTCAACAACAGTGACTAGCATGCTATTGCAGATCAGATATCGAACCAATCCGAAAGCGAAAACTTCTGGGTCTTGTTCCAAAACTCATTTAAAAATAGTAACATTGGCAATAACGCAAATTGCTAAAGGTCATTGTAATGTTCAATTTGGTATTTCTGTTTTTAGCAGCCCCTAACCATTTTAATGCCAGGTTAATGCCATGTTTACATCCTATCTTTTCTTTATAATTATGAGTAGCTGAGCCGTGAAAACTATTCAAGTTAGCCTCTAAGCTGTAATTGTGTCAGAGTTATTGGGAATTTCTTACAGCTATGCAGCTTTCACTTCAGACAAGTCAACAAACCACTGGCAACATGGCTACAAAGTCACCATCGCTTGCAAGTAAACAAAACCCATCTTAAAACTAACACAATCCATTCAGCTAATTTAAAGTCTCTATACACAAACTGTTTTTATCTGGTTTTATTTTGTCAACAAAGTAACACAAGTAGCTAATTTAAAATATTCAAATGCTGTCACTATACCCTCTTCATATGATGCCTGAACACTCCCAAGTAAGAATAATGGGAGCTATTCCTATTCTTCCCATTCTGTCAACATTGCCTGAAAGCAGCATAAATGTCACCAGTTGAACAGTGAGTTATGAAAATGGACAGGCAGGGCAAAATGGTATAGTAACCCAGAAACACATTTCACAGTTTCACAAAAAGTAACCCTCAATTAGAGATTGCATTAAGTTACAGACGCTAGTGGAACAGCAGCTAGACTAGGGCTGCGACTCATTATTGCTGGCCTGCCGAATGTTTTTTCAATTAACAGATTGTTTGGTCCATAAAATGTCAAACAATGGGGAAGCCCAAGGTAACAAATTATGTGTTTTGTCCCAACCCAAACCAGAGATATTCAGTTTGAGCACTTGCTGATTCATTTTTTATTTGATTTGATCGATCTATAGAAATAACCTGCCACTTCTTGTTTTTTTCTGTAGAAGAATTGATAGAGAAGTACAACTCAAAGGACCAGTTAAGAAGAACTTTTAGCTCTCATTAGCTAACTATTCTGTACTCTTGTGCAGGCTCCCTGGGTACGGCTGGGCGGGTCTGCAATAAGACATCACGTGGCACAGATGGCTGTGAGGTCATGTGCTGTGGGCGGGGCTACGACACCACAAGAGTCAAGCAAATCACCAAGTGTGAGTGCAAGTTCAAATGGTGCTGCGCCGTGGAGTGTAAGGACTGTGAGGAAGCTGTGGACATTCATACATGCAAAGCCCCCAAACGAGCTGAATGGTTGGACCAGACCTGAGGACACGCCCCATCCGCCCCCTGTAATGCAGCCCCACCCCTTTCCCCTTTACAGGACATCCTGTGGAACATGGCATTCTGGGAAAGTTTGTCCGAAAGTGCTCTGCATCTCCGCCCTCTCCTGCCCCCATCTCGGTTCATCATTGCATGGCTTTTCTACCTGTCTCTGTGAAAGCACTAGAATTCAGTACCCATCAATATGAATTATTACCCATTAGCCCCTGTTTGTGAATGGCCCTGTGACTGAACTGCTGGGATCAGATGATGAACGGTGAAACCAGTGAACACTTTGGGGTTTGGGCGGATTGGGCTTTTATCAAAGATTCAGTCCAGCAGTCTTTTTACTAGTGTGTGGTTCTGGTTTAAAAATGGTTTGCTGCTTTCATGATGCTTTAAAGACACATTTTTACATTAACTGAGCCTTCAAACATATCCAGTATTATTACAACAACATCATATACTCACATAGTTTTCTTTTTTTGGGGGGGAAATACACTTTTATCTACCAAAAACAAATACTTGGTTGGACTTTGGGAAGTAGCTTGACAAGTGCCCTTTGAGAAGTGGACATCTAAGCGCAAGCTTGGCTCTGTGTGGCCAAACAGAAGTCCAGGCAGAGGACTACAAGGGAGGACAGGGAGATGGACACCAAATGAATAAATGGACGGATGCGTCATTGGAACTTTGAATGCAACTGTAAAAAAAAGAAAAGAAAAAAAAAGAAAAAGTTGTTAAACGTGATTTATTTAAATTGTAAAGTGTTGCTTCATTTCTCATCTGCGGATGAGACTGCACTACATTGGCTGACACGATGAGAGAGAAAAGCACTCCCATTATTATACAGTGTACTCTAGTTTTCAGTGTGTAAGACGACGAACTGCTGCTGACAAGTAGAAGAAGAAGAAGAAGAAGAAGAAGAAGAAGAAGAAGGAGGAGGCTTGGACGGTCATTAAGTCACACATAACCACAGCATCAGACAGATTTGACTTCTCTGCTCTCCAGCTTGCTTGTATAACATTGTGTATATTACCTTATCTAAACAGATGTTCATATGAAATATATGGTGCATTAGTATGACACTGGAATCTTTGTTTTTTGTTCAGACAGACAAACATGGAGGTTGAAAGCAAGAAAGAGACTAGATAGTGCCGAAAGAGCAGAACTAGTGTGTCAGTGTGACCGTGCAAAACAGTGAGTAAGTTCTGCTGGACCTCTGTCGTAACCTGCCGTGTTATTCCCATCACACACACACACACACACACACACACACACACACACACACACACACACACACACAAAATCGCTGCTCCTCACCAGCATGAGTTGAGAGACACCGGGGCAGTAAGAATACAATCTATGTTAGTAACAAAGGCTGATTCAGTGTGAGTAGGGGTGGGGTGAGTTATATCAGTCAAGGGGAGGGAAGTGTTTGATTAAAGGCCCAACCTAAACCCCAACCCCTGCTGGCCTCATCCCACCCCTCGCTATGTGGAATTCCAGGTGGGTCCCAGGCTAATGACTAGATGGCTGTAATTACCTGGGGCTGTTGATAGCTGGTGATTGGACATGGTCGTGCCACAGAGGACCTAGTGTGGGCTCCTGCTGGGACCACATTTAATCAAAGGCTTCTTGGCCGGCTTATCAAAGGGAATACTTTCCAGCAATCTTCTCTGCCTCAGCCCCCTCCGCTCCCCAGACCCTCAGTCCAGTTCAGTCTCTGTTACATTAGAGCCCAGAGACGCCTGATAATGTGGATTCAAAAAGGATATCGCACACAAGCGCAAACTTAAGACAAAAGCAATGTGTAAACCCAACTGCATTGGAAAGGCCAAATGATACAGCATTAATGCATTGCCTTTTAACTCAGCAAACCTGTATTGTCTTATGAATCTACTGAGTTTTCTGTTTTTTCTCACTCTGTGCACTGTGTTGGTCAATGAGTCCTGGTGATAAGATCATCTCTCCTTGCCCAGGCTTGGGACAGGATGCAGCGATGTTCAGGCCTGATTGGAAACACCAAACACAGGAAATGTAAGGTATCTGCACTGGAGATACCTTAATGCAGGAAGCAGACGCAAACTCAGATACAGCTATTCAGATGACAATACCATATCATAAAAGTTGTTAATGAATTAACGTTAGGCCACTCATGATTCACCTTTCAGTCTACCAACCTCATTTGCCCCAAAAAGAGCTCTCAACATCCTAGAAGTGGGCTTTTAATAGCCATGGGAGGCCCATATCGTTAGATAAGATAAGCTTTATTGTCCCTCAGGGTAATATTATCAAGCAATTCCAGTCATTGAGCCTATTCTAGTGCCAGGCTCCTGTGGCAGATCTATCTGTGTCCTGGATACCAGGCTGAGAGCATTCCTGTATCACAGGCAAACTATTAGTCTTCACAGCTGGCAGGCAGCATTGTGGGCCAGGGAGTACTGACCAAGGGCACAGAAATGGCATCAAGCACAAGAGGTTTAAAGAATAATTCCAGTTTACCGCAACTTGGTTACTTTTTTGTTAGTCTAACAATACCAGACAATCCAAGATCTCAGTGCCTAGCAATCGTCTGTGAATTTCTAAGTAGCTGCTTGGCCAGAATGGCTGCTAAGAAAAGACCAGCGACAGCAACCCTTACTTTAAAGGACACACCTTACTTAAAACAGTGCTGAATAGTGAAACACTACCGCCATGTCACCACCCTAAAGACTCTGGATTGGTTCTGCGATGCAGGTTTTTTATGCTCTCTACTTGTTTCCACCCAGTTTTGGGAACAATGGCTGAGAAAAAGTCCCTCAGTCTCTATTGAGCAAAACGTTTAGACACTTTTGAGTCTAGGTTCAGTTCAGTTTTATTGGCCAAGTTAAACAGAGATATGGGAATGAGAGTGGTAAAAAGAAGTCAGAGACAAGCTGTCAGAATATCATACAGGTTTGAAACAGACCCCTTAGGTGAGACTTGTATGTTGTAAGAAAACATACAAGTGAACAGTAAAATGACCTTTGTAAACGTCCATCACAGTTTACAGACCGACTTCATGGTTCATCTTTGACCTTCAGTACTTGTGGTAGTTGTGCATCCACAAAGTTTTCCAGTGCAATGAGGGATTATTATGTTATTACAGACATTACAGGTGCACTAACTTGGCTTTACCTCCAAATAAAGTGGTTTAGACAATCTATTAGCTTGTTCACAACCTATTGACTTCTCCCAATTAATTTTCATTTTCAGATCCCAGTAATTAATCTGGAGGGTACAATGTTATCATAACTAGTAGAAACAATAGTCAAAACTACATAATAAGACCCAAATTGTAATAAATCAGAATTATCCTTTAAATCCACAACAAGGCCAAGTAATCTGAGTGGGACCATTTCTCAGAGAGCAGCTTTGTGTTAAAATCACAGGCACATGTAGTTCAGACCAAACTGTGATACACTGACACACACATTGCTGCAGTATCTTTGGACTGTTAGCTACGCAGACAGCGTACATGGCCCCAATTATTTATTCAACATCATCACAGCTATTCTCAACTGTGTCACCTGTGTTGTTTTTAGTTTTTTTTTTTTACATTTGTTCTATATTCTCTCTCTGTCTCTGTATGGCAGTCATGTAGATTTATCAACGTTATGTCCAGGCTGTAATGCATGTCAGTCTGATCTCTGGTTGCCAAATGACAACAACCCTGAGAATAGAGGATGAACTTCACTCCGACAGGACTGGGCCAATTGAGAGGTAGAAATAAAGGAGAGGTGTGAGACAGAGAGAAGGCAGACAGCTAGTCAAATGGATGGATGAAGGTAAGAGAAATGTATAGGGTTACTAACAGACCTAGCGGGCATGTTTATCAGCAGATCTTAATCTGAGCAGAAAGAACCGCGTTCCCCACAATTCATCATCATTACTCGCCCCACCTGCCACCTCCCTCCACATGCCCCTGCTCCTTGCCTCGGATATAGCCTTCTGTGGGAATCTAGCTGGAAACCCCACCAACAATTGCCCGATAACATTCACCTTGGGGTGGTCCGGGTGTCAGCCATACGATCTGTTTCACACACATATTCGCTTGTACATACCTGCAGGCTAGGATAGGACCCCTTTAGTGCCCCCTGAGCTCACCTATCACCTGTCTGGTTAAACCCCCAGCATGTTAGCAAGCATTTCTACTCTGTCACTCACTGTTTGTGACCAGAAAGTGCATGCAAACATACAAGTGTGTGTGTATGTGTGTGTGTGTTTGTGTGTGTAGTTTGATGAGTTTACCCCTCAGGGCTGGTAGAGCCTGAGTCATTTTTCCCCCCGGAGGTTGGAAGGGGAGTCTGGCGGGGTCAGGGGTCATAAGGTTTAGGTGTATCAACAGAAAACCTTCAGCCCTATGAACGACCACCGCTGATCCGTCGCCTGTTGACACCTCCTAAACATTAACGGCTTGCTCATGTAACTAAGCTCTGAACACCTGCTGCACTGGATTAAAATCTGGCCTACAGTTTAGCTGCCTACAGTGTCAACTCCTCCATTCATCTTTCATCCATTCGCTCTGCCTCTATCTGATGGGGTGGGTGTCAGCCATTAGGTATTAGGTGGTGCAGCTTTGTTGGGAACAGGTTTGGGTTGGAAGGCTGTGGGAGCAGTAGGAGGTGCAGATTTATTAGGGAGCTCAGACTAATATTTACTTGACCTACCAGGACCTGTGGGGTGTAGAGACAGAGAGGGAGAGAAAGTATGGGTACAAATTGCGGCGTCTGCACTGAGGGAAAAAGGGGATTATGACATAAAACACTTATCTTCTGCGACTTGCAGCGGGATAATGTCCACCCTTAACCACCCCCAACCCCTTGTAGCCCAGTCCCTCAACCTTAACTGCCCCCTTTTGCTATAATGGTCCACAGCAACACATTTTGATAGACATCATATGTACCTCTAAAATATAACAGCAACAACTGCCTATCTCGTTTGAAACGTAACTCAAAATATTGGTCCAACAGGCAACTGGCTGCCAAATCAATTCTTTGATCTAGCATGTAAGGAATTTTCCTTATAATTCTTCTGCATTGGTGGAGCAGTATTTCAGCACTCACTGTTGCATGTAAAACATTTCCGGTGCTTCTATAATTGCTCCAACTACTGACACATACAACCACATGCAGGTTGACCTCAATGAATTTTCCGTGAGTAGAAAGCCTGTGTGACCTGACACAGCACCAATTTGTCATCCCTAATTTATCTGTGATATAACTCACTCACTGCTAGGCCAGAAGTCAAGCTTAGCGTTGCATAGCAGAATATCCCGCAGGTTCGGCTCACAGACAGCCACTGTGAGGGTTAAAGGACAAAGAGTGTTGGTGCCTGAACCTGAGTCAGACATTTAGACAGTTAGCTGCAGTGAATTCTTCGCCGTACAAGGTGTGGGCTGTCATGTGATGAGGTTTGTATATGTGTGTGACAGTGTGAGTGTGTTTATCTCCCTCCCTGTGTGGGAATTTACAGACACACCTCGCAAGGCACAAACAACAGTGACCTGAAAAAATAGTCAAAATTCCACCAACATACCAGGGAATCAGGGGGTTTGGGCTGACACTGACAAACACAGACAACGAGAGACAGAGGTGTGGGAAACAGGAGAGATACAGGGTCAGGGTCAAATTGTGTAGGCCTCACAGACATAGATACCAGTGAGTGATACCAGCTGACACACACTGATGCTGACACTAACATTGATACCATGGCTACCTGAGTGACATTGATAGATAGTGCTCAGCCATCCCAGTGTGAACACACAATCAAACCAAAACTCAACTCATCCCTGTCACTTTTAATCACTACATACCGCGCCAAAGGGTTGTCTCCTCAAACCTCTGCCATGGGAGGAAAAAAATCAGTGTACATACCACCTTAAAATAAGAATCGTTGTGTTTTCGTTTCCTTGGAATGAGCCAGCTTCATCAACAGAAGAAGCGGGTCCTCTTCCGGAGGCCACCACGTTGAACTGTTTTTACTGTAGCCCAGAATGGACAAACTACACACTGGCTCTAGATAAGGCGTTTCACATTTCTTTGCGATTTTCACGGCCACCGTAGTTTCTCCTACACACTTGGAAGGATGAGCTGTATTCACATGGTTGCAATCTACAACTTCACCAGTAGATGCCACAGAATATTACACACTGGTCCTTTAAAGGGTCTAAACACTGGACAAAAAGTAGCATAAGGCCATAGCCTCTTCAGTGGTAAATGGATGAAAGGTGAAAACATCTACTGGAGTGTCTACCTGCACTCAAACATGTTCACAACTGTGTGTTTATTGTTGCTTAGAGTGGAGTAGATGTGTTTACCGCAACACTGGAGCCAACATCCCACTCCCAGTCTCCAAGACTCCTCACCTTTAAAAACACAAACCACTAAAGATACACATAAATTCACTTGTGCAATGAATCCCAAACTCACACAACACAAACAAACACTCTCCATGTGGAATGTAGGAGACCTTTTTGTTTGTGTTTTGAGGTGCAGCTTTCTCCAATTTTCATTTTCCTGCTCATCTTCCTGAAAGACACTGTATACGCTGGCACTTCGATTGGCCCAGACATAGCATTAGACAAACTGGGTATTATCTCGTCTTCATATGTGTCTTTTTCCCAATCAGTGTGATGAGTAATAAGCCTCCACACTACCCACGACTTGGCTTTTACCAGCACTGAGACAGTTGATCGAGAGCAAGGACATAGTACAGTAGCCTCAGTCGCTCAGTAAACAGTGGTAAACAGAGCAAGCGCTCGGCATGAAATGGAGGAATAGTGCGCACAAAACATTTACACAGAGCTGCCACGGGAACAATATCATTTCAGCTTTACAATAAAGTGCTGGTGTAACAAAAACAACAGAAGGAAACTCATCTGTCCCTCTCTTAATTCAGAGTTGTTTACGCTTCGGCCGCCCACTCTCTGTAAGGAGATAATTCAATCAAGTATAATAGAGCTTTCACACAGGCTTAACCAAGCTTTAATTCTACCGCTACAAGAAATCTGGAGCCTGATCTCCTATATATAGAATTTTATTCTATTCCAATGTCAATAGATGAGAGGTTTTACAGTTACTATTAATATCTCTGCACGATGTTAACACAGATTTGGCCTTTTCAAGTAAATTTCAAATGGCTATGTCAAATAACTGAAATGCAACACAAAAACTATGTGAAAGGGAAAGCAAATTTGATACTCGTCTACATTAAAGTTAATTATTTATAGGATATTCTATTGAATGCAGTGTAACAGGCAATAAAGACACCAACAGATAAATAATAATGACGCACACTTTCAAATATCCTCAACAAAAAGAAATGTGTCACATATGTAACATAATTGTCTTATGTGAGACAATAACACAGTACCAAGCCTCTGCCTAATTACAGACAAAAGCTCAAGAGAGAAGGGAAGCAGTCACATCACATTGGTGTCCCAATGCCTAAAGGAATTGTGGTATTTTAATTACACCCAAAGTCAGCCAGAGAGGCTGGGACACACCTCACTTTGTTTTGGCAATACCACGCTGTGCCCACATCTTCTTCCAGTAACTAAAGCCAACTACTGACAGTGTTTTGATTCACCTCAGACTGTAAAACTGATCCTCTCGTGCAGAGACTGTGGGGGCAGGCAGCAGCACCAACTTCACTGTACTAGGTGTACATTATAAATCATACATACAACACATGAACATATATAAAGGGATATACACACGCATGGACACTGTGCATGCAAACACCCATTTACACCAGGTACACACATACATACAGGGAGTGTAAAAGCATGAGTCACTGCTATATGTTGCATGGTCTCACGAAAACCTTGCAGGGAAAAGCAAATTTTTAGTTACTGACTGACCAGCTCCATCATGTACATACATATACTGTATACAGACAGTATAACTGGCTCATCAAATGCAATTTAAAAGGGTGATAAATACTGTAATGGAAATACAAAAGAACCTACATTACATGCATAAATCTTTGTTTAACAATGTTTTGTAACTACACTTTATGTCCAAGTAAGCAGCAGAATGCTGAGGCTAAATGTCCAAGGATATGATAAGACTGATCATCACACCACACTATCTGTTTGTTGTGCCAGAACATAGGACGATGTGTAACTGTGTTAGATAATGTGTGACTCTCAAGCAGGGACACAGTCTCGTCTGCTTTTCACACATTTGAGCCATCTCGTATTGGTGTATGTGAGTGTTGCTGTGAGTACATATATAGATGCTGAATAAAACTTACAGAAAGAAAATGAAGATTTTACTTTGTTTGCTTTATTTAACAAAATTGTACAACAATACTTTGATATAAAAAGGTATAGTATGATGGAAAGATGACCTGACTATCCAATACTGATAAATGTCAAAAATATATATTATATGACTTAAAGGCATTTTATTCATGATTATGTGTGCACACAAAATCATGCATAACGTGGGTTGCATGATTTTATTCGCACTATTCAGAGTACTATAACGATGTTTAAATCTCCATTATTGGCTTGGAGTTCCATCTCTATCAAGTGTTTGAACTGAGATAGTTTAGGGGAGAGTAAACAACAGTCTAATGTGTTTATCAAACACTAAAGCGCACACCAACATCTGTTTACCACACAGAAAACCAAGCCGCATACAACAACAACAGCACGAGGAACATGTAATCTGATGGACTTACACGCTGTGAGAGAAGGTGATCTTGATGAAGGTTTGTGTCTTGGGCTGGTTGGGGGAATCTGACAATATGGCCAACCTGCACACGGATATCCATCTGCTACAACACACTCTCTCACCCTATAGTTTAGAGTCAAAAAGTGAGGAAGAGAGAGAGAACAAAAGGTGTTTGTGCTTGAAAAGCCTCCTACTCATGGTAAACAAATCAATAAACATGATTCCGCTTCACAACAATACGCCACGCCAGACTAAACTACATGCAGCTATACACGCAGGAAAACCTATAGAAACAATTAACCATCATGGGTAAACACGCAAGGGAACACACAAAAAATATGCATGCAGATGTTATCACCAGGACAGTCAGCCTCCAACCCTGAAATTTAACTTATTATCTGATTATCAGTTTGAAAGGATGAACTGGTCCTACAGTCACTTTAAAAATGATGAATGTAGCTCTTTCTCTGCATAAAGAAAGTTTATGAAAGAGAGAATTAATTACTTAAACCATTGTGAGATATTAATGAAAGATCAATTACAGGGACTATACTTAATATGAGAATGAAAACATAAAAAGTATAACTGCATGCAGCTATGGCCAACGGGACAAACAACAACAACATCAATAGATGAAAAACTGCAATTTGTCCTCACTCAGAAACAAGCAAGGAGCATCATCAGATGCAGTGTGATGCACTTTGCATACTACATCGAATGGCTCTAGCATCAACTATTTAGCTTTGCACATCTTCACTGTCAACATTATTCGTGTGTCTTGGCCAAATATCAAAATTCCCTAAAATAGAAAATTAATACTTGATACACTTTATATAAAATTTCTTAAAGAAATAGTTCAACAGTCTGGGAAATACAGTTCTTGTCCAGAGTTAGATGAGAAGGTTGATACCACTGCCATGTCTGTACAGTAAATGTGAAGCCACCCTCCTTTAGCCTGTTAGCTTAGCACAGCACAGCACAAAGACTGGAAACAGCTAGCCTGGTTCTGTCCAAAGGTGAAATATTCCTCCTACCAACACCTCTCAAGTTCACTAATTAACATGTTATATCTTATTTGTTTAAACTGTACAAAAACTGAAGCAGAAAATGGCACTTGTGGTTTTATGTGGGTTTACTGGATGGACCATTTCTTGGGTGGGTGCAGTAACTTCAGGTGGTCTCGCCTGGTTGCTTGGCAACCTCGCAATAACCCGATTTAAAACCATGTAAATGTTTTTACACTTCGGTTTTTGTTCAGATTACACAAACGAGATTACATTGCATTTGATGTGTTATTTAATCTAATTTGTTTAATCTGATGGGACTAGTTTTAGTGTTTGTATATAGTATGTGTGTATACATAGTGTAGCTGGACAGTTGCAGTATTTCATCTATTTGTGTGCGTCCCATGGGCCGACCTCCCGCATCGCTGCTGGCAGATATATATTTTTTCAAAGCTGTTTTCATCCACCCTAAAAATTTGAGTATATGACTCCTTCAATAGAGCTCTCATTTGTATTTGAGATTGGCTTTAATTCATAACTTTGTTGTTTGAATACAGGATGTGTGTGCATAGAACAGCTTACAGAGCCCCCAAAAGGGTCATGGTCAGATTTTTTCCCCCTGTTCTATTTTTGCGTTCACTCGCAATAAGTTTTATGTTACCTTACAATATTACTGCATCCCCCCGATGCACAGGAACAGACCAGTTATAATGCACTGCCAGTTTAGGGAAGCACTCCACACTAGGGGTGGGTAAAAATATCTATTCATCAATGCATTGCAATATATTTTTTCCCAATTCAATATCGATTCATTAAATCCTCTGAATCGATTCAAGCCCCTGGCCAGTGGGGGCGCGGTGAGCACCTTTGTGTGATTTGCATTGTACGGACGGAGGCCGCACTCCACTTGACAACACACAACAACAACATGGCAAACGAAGCAGGTAGCAGCAGTGTTAAACCAGCGCCTTCAACTTTAAAAGCAGTGTAAACCCGGAACACAGGAAATAGACAAAAAAGTGTGTAAGCTGTGCCAGGCAGTACTAAAATACTGCAATAACACAACAAATTTGCGCAACCACTTAAGCCGACACCTTGCAGATGCTCTGCAGCAACCCGCGGCTAAACCTGTGGATTCAAAACAGACGCAACTCGACAGATCCTTCCTTTGCAAACTGCCGCCAAACTCTGCCCGCGCACAGAAGATAACGGAGTCTGTGGCCGTCTTCATATGTAAGGACCTACGACCGTACAGTGTCGTGGAAAACGGGGGTTTTAAGAAGATGGTAGATACACACTGGAACCACGATACGCCATACCAACACGCAAACACATGGTGGAAGTCGCCGTCCCGAAGCTGTAATTTACTTATTACTGAATCGATATCGAAGCATTTAAAATCAATATCGAATCGAAATCGAATCGAATTTTGAGGTTCTTAACAATACCCAGCCCTACCCCACACATACTACAGAAAGGAGGATTATGTGACATTTTATATTATGCCTTTATTGCTGCGACAACTGCTGCACTTGTTAAGTCAATGAAAGTTAGTTGGCTTTGTATTATTGGTTGTATTTATCAGCTAAAATGTGATTATCGGAATAATACACAATAATATAAATTTCCCATTACTGACTGATAATTTAATTGAAAATAGAGGGTCAGCACCTAATTTTAAGGGAAAGTATGCAAAACAACTGCAGCAACAAAACTGCATTCATGCATCACATTATGAGCAACATCAAGCTCAACGTCATGCAACTTATAAAAAACAGCTGTCAAATATTGCTCAGTGGGTTCTGTGTGGATTCCTAACATTCATCCTTGCATCTGTTCTTTGTGTCCTACGTGTGAGTGGCCGAAGAACGAGGCATAAACGCCTTGAGAGGGAAAAGAAGATTAATTAAGTGAGAAGAAAGGACAGCCCATAAAGTCAACTTTATAAAGTGCAATGTGCTGTATTTCCTTCGACAGAACATGTAGCAATATGACAATTTGAACAGCCAGATGGTAGAAAACGGACATTTACCAGTCTGTGTTTAGTTACTCTGCACTATTACAGTATATTAACCGGATAGTGGTACTGTACAGCATTTGCAGATAGTCTGTTACACCACATGCCATTCCCTTCCACTCAAAAATGTCTTTCTCCTTTCATCTCTCCATTATTGGTAACTCTGAACGTGTACAGTATATGAATATTGGTTGCTTTAGCAGCCAGCATTCAGGATTTCTGCCTTATGAACTACCAGCATCTTTAGCGGTGTCATCAATATTTCTAGTCAACATCATCACCATTGCCATCACCTGGCCAGTCCACACACACGAGTTCATTACCTTGAGTATCACGCAGCACTCTGCCAACTGTAAGGAGGATGTGTGTTTGAGGGGGTCTAAAGTGTGGGACTGAGCCCTGACGAGAGAGGCCTCTCTGGTGTGAGGAGAGCAGGATGAGTGTGGCGCTCAGCCCTGTCTAAGTGAGATGCGAGGAGGGATGGTAGTAGATAAGTCCACTTCAGCAAACTCAATGGGATACTTTAGTACAGGCGCAGCTCTCACCCTGAGCACTGTCTGTCTGCCATGACAAAGAGAGCCAGAGAGAGAGGGACTTTGATAAATTCAACTTGGATCAAGATTCTTAATTTGATTACAACTAAGTCCAGCTGAAAAACTACTCATTTATTTCAGTCAGTCATTACTGGGAGTCATTTTTGGTCTGGCTACCGTCAAAGGCACAATAACATAGCACTGCTGCAATATCAGCATCTAACAAAGGTAACGTCACTGTGTGTGTGTGTGTGTGTGTGTGTGTGTGTGTGTGTGTGTGTGTGTGTGTGTGTGTGTGCAGGCTGCAAGCACAGTGACAGAGACAGATTGGGTGTCTGAGAGGGACAGATAGCCCTACAGCCAACCTCCACTCACTCATTGAGTGAGATAAAGAGGAACATTCACACACACACACACACATACACACACACACAGACAGACAGACACAAATACACACTCCTCCACTGGCATTCAACCAATTGTGTTGAGAAATAACTCAACCCTTAACATGGACAAATAGGTGTGGATAAGGCCTGCGTTGGGTCTGCTGAAAATTGCAGATTCATCACAAATTTCAAACAAACAGATTAGAAGAAGACTGTTGTGGTATTCAAATGGACTTATAGGATTTGTCCGTGTATACACTCTGCCGTGCTGTGTGAGACTCGGGAGGGTATGCAAGTACGAGTGCCAAAACAGTGACAGGCCATTCTTTTACAAACGGGTTTTCAACAAGCTCTTATCACTCTTCTGCTCTCTCCTCATCCATCCCCTTGTTTCTTCCTCTCCTGGAAGAAATGCCCTTTGATTACATTTTCATCACAAATATACTTGTTACATGCAGCCTATTTATCAGAAAGGCAGTGTTATATTAGGTCAGAGCCTTTAACCAGATATACAGTGCATCACCAGAGAACTGGAGACAGATAAGGTGAGAAAAGCAGCGTTATGGGTTTGTGTGTGTGTGGGAGGGGTGGTCCTGTGTTTCTGGGTGACCCCAGTGGCCCAGGCTGCCTGTCTATTAGAGCAGGGGCTATTAGACCATCAGAAAGTGGGAGCATCCCCTCTCGCCATGGTGATAAGATCAAGGCATTCCGACGGCCAGAGCGGTCATTACCCTGCTCTCTAGCCCATAATGTCCCTCCATTAAAACACCCTGTTGCCATGGAAATGCAGCTGTGTCCGTTTAAGTAATTTCTTGGCCCTGCTGTCTCTCTGGGTCAATGACACACATGCACACAAACACACAATGCATCGACATGTCGTCTGATAAACAGTAACACATGCACACCGCTATCGGGGCCCTCTGTCTCTCTCTCGCACAGAGAAGTACGCACATGCAGTAACACACAAGCTGCTGCGGTCTGGGTGTGATTCTGGTCTCATGTGGGGTCATAGCCGCCAGGACAGCGAGATGTTCACTGAGTCACTGTGAGCAACAGGACTGATGACAGATTGTACAGTAAGACAATCTGGATGGCTGAGTCATCATGCAGTCCGAATTCAGCTTCAAACACAAACATGGACAGGCAGACAGATAGGATGCTGACAGAAACACACACACACACACACACACACACACACACACACACACACACACACAGAGACAGAGACATGTGCAACACTAACACTGATGACGGATAAACAAACACCTCTGGTTGTTCTGAAGATTTTGTGTCAAACAAAACCACCCCCATTTCTCTAATTCTCATTTGGCCACTTCCAAACTTTCTTTAGAGTCATCAGCAGACACCGCCTACGCTCAAACAGACACACACACACACACACACACACACACACACACACACACACACACAAAACTAACCCCTCCTAAACCCCCGAAACACAGAACCACCATAAAGGCTTACCAAACCCTGTTTCTCCTAAGGAACTAGTTAGCATATTGTACAACACGAGTTTACCTCATTTAGTCCCTGTCTACTGCCCTTTTTTTAAATGTACCGTTTTTTATGTACCTACTTACAGATGTATGTACACACTTCTACTGAAATGTTGAATCTTAAAATATGAGATAAACCTTTATAAAGTAATAACCATCATGGTAAAAACCCTTCCCCCATCCAATTTAATGTCATAACATAAAACAAATCTAACCTAACTTGACAGCTTACATGTCTTCTGTTTTTTTCTAGCACTTCTATGAAGAGGCTCTGTGTTTTGTGTGATCACTTTTACTACTGACTATATCAGCACCCAATGATCTCTTTATAAGCAGGCAAAACTTGACAAATACAATAAATATATATATCACAACTATCAAGAAAACACAGTTCAATGCTATAAAATATTATAGTGCCACCATCACAAAATATGATGAAGTCATAGCTTACTGCAGACACACTGAGAAAGAAGCTACTGTATGTTAAGGGACCAAATTGAATCAAATCAAACGTAATTTATATAGCTGCTTGCTAAAACTGTACCCCAACTAACTTTACTCATAAACATGACTATTGGACAGAATAGTACCTGATTAGAGAGACTGAGCTAAAATGAGTCTGCGTTGCCCTCTAGTGGCCTGTTCAGATATGAAAATAAAACTGAAACGAGTCAATCATAAGCCAGCTGTTTCTCGCAATTCCTCTCATAATTTTTTTTCCTGTGCAGTGCCACCAGTATCAGCGTCCAAAATCAATTGTAAAGCTGCTGTTTCCTCTCCTCCTGATTTCTGTCCTTGCTGTGCCTGAGCCTCTCCTCCACTTTGAGGGGCAGGGGCCAAAGACAAGGCCTTCAGCTCAAATTAATAGCTCAAGGATATAAACGAACATATACTCATTTGTCTTTATCCGAATAGCCTTATTACACTGGCTGGTTTATGCAAGAACTATAATAGAGCACAATTACAAACAGGGCCACGGTTATGATCATTTTCACGCATGCGCTGAACAATTAAATCACAACTTTAATTAGCAAAAAAGCTCACTTGTTGTGTGTGTCGAGTGTTTCCCCTCACAAACTAACCCCGACTCCAACAAGTCGTCTCTGCGACTCCTAACCATAAACTATATTAACCCAATCCCTCACTCCAACCACAGACTGCAACGCCACGGGAAAAAGAGGAGTGACGTTAAACATAATCTGTCATTACGACATTAACACCTGTTGAAACTGCATCGCTTGCTGCTGTTGCTAGGATACACTCCGACTGAGATTCTGTTTATATTCAAATCAAAACGTTACTTTAAATCCACTTTGTCAAGCTGGTTAGTTCCTCACGCTGCTGCCTGTTGTCCGTCTGTAAAGTAAGTTGCTGACCTGACTTATATGTTTGCTAAATATTAGTTATATTTCTGCGGTTCGCTGTGAACGTTAGCTGGGGCTGTCAGCGCAGTTAACATGCTATCTATTTACAAATGTTAACTTAACTAAAGGTTTCCCTTCAGTCGCCAAACCACACGGAGCATTTGTACTTACCGATAGACTCTGTTATTTTATGTTGTTTTGCAGTTAGTTGCCGCTACCTTAACTACTTAAAACAATGCTAAATTTCACTTTTGAAGCCGCTCAATTTAAGCTAGCTTGCTTCCTCTTCTTATACTGCCACCTAGAGTATAAATGAAACGTAACAACAGCTAGTTAACGTTAGCCAAGTGACATTGAAGTTGGTAGTGCACTGTATTTCTTTCAGCCATGTCCATAATAATATCAATACAATAAGATATTATACTTAACGTTAGGTCTGTGTTTATATTTGCTATATGTTATATTACTGATAGCACAACTTGCAGTAATGTGACTGCTTGTTGCTTGCAGTAGTTAATTAAGTTAGTGAGCTCAGGCCGTATTTTTGTGATGTTCTAGGTTAGGTTTGAAGCTGTAGCTGTTTTGATGGAAGGTTTGACATCACATTATCTTCTAGAGTATAAAAAGAAAAACCTGGGGGATCACATAACTGATTAAAAGCTAATACCAGTACATAGGACTAGGGGTTTTGCTGTCATCATAACTCATAGTATACTCATACTGCAGATTCTGGGTTTATGATCCTCTCTGGTTCTTTTTTTCAGTACCATCAGGACCAAATGAGCTTACTCCACCAGCAGCGACAGCAGCTGCAGATGTTGCCTGCAGTATGGCCTATCCAGAATACAGGACAAAGAAAATCTGGTTACCTGAATGGCCCACAAAATACATTAGATGCTGAAGCACACATGGCTCAGCAGGCCCGCAATAAGATTCAAGCTCGTTTGAAATTGGCAAAGTTATTTCAGCAATACAGGTAAGAAAGTCTTCAATTAGAATTATTAAGCTCAGTCTTTATTGTACTTTTTTAAATTGTGATTACTAAGATTCAAAGGTACCATACTATTCAGGTTGCATTTAAAGAACTGCTCAGATGTGTATAACAACTGTGGCATAAACATAAAGTATGGACACTGCAAAGCTCTCAAACTTAACCAGCTTAACCAACCTTTCACTGATGTGGTTAATGGCCACAAAGACAGGTGCCGTTCTAAATGGTTGCTTTCTCAACCTTCATTGTGCAACTGCTTGTTTAGTGTAATCAAAGCCTTACAACAGAACTGCTGTTCATGTTTGGCAGTCCACTTTATGTATGATATAATTTCAAACAACCCTTATTGTATTACTTGTCGTCCACCAGGGCTCAGCCAATCTCCAATAAATATGGTATCACTGTAAACTCAGACCCTGTGTCAACAGAAGAGAAGATCTGCCTCACTGTGTTCGAAAAGAAGGTGAGACTATGAGGAGTAGTAAGCTTTTTAATGACCAACTAGAACCATGCTTAATACTGATAAAACCATCATTCTAAACATTTGCATTAAGTTGGAGTAGAAGCCTAAAGTGTAGATTAATTAAATTAACATACACATGATGGTGATTGTGTGTGTGGATATGGGTTTGCTCATGTCATGTTTGCAGTAATAAGACTGACAATTTGCATGTAAATTGTTTCCTGCCCAACAGAAAGTTGTGCTGCTCACTGTGAAGAACTCTGGTTTCGCTACAGTTTTTTTGACTTTCCGGGCATTTGACCTCGTTAAGAACATTTTCACTGTGAGCGACTGTCATGGACACATCATGAAATCTATCAAGCGACACAGTCTTGGACCAGGTATGAATAAGAAACACACAATCATGTGCCCCACCTCCAAGAGGGTACAGTGGGTGTTGGATATTGATACAAACAATATCTAACAATAGTGCATATCATGTACACCATTCTTAATTGTTGATTTACAAGGAGAAAGAACACAAACAACTCAGGTAGTTACTGTGCATAGACTACCATGACTTGAAGATTTAGTAAAACCAAGAAAAAAGGCTCCAACTTGCAGAGTACATCAGAAAAGTCGTTGTAAAACGAGAGACAAAAAGCTTGAATCCTAACAGAAACAGGAGATTTCACTGACTGGTCATAGTGAAAACGTTCAAATTCAATTCAATTCAAATATGTGTCATCTTCTCTCCAGTTGAGAGTTACTGTTAATAATCCTCCAATCGTGTCTTAGGTTAAGCTCAGCACAGGCAACGCTTACAACACAATAAGTAGTTTGACAATGAAAACGCTGCATCCAGCAGAAAATATTGAAGATAGTAATTGTGACTTCATGTGGTTTATAATAGATGTGTTATATTTTATTAAATGACAAAAGCCAAGTTTTTAGAATGTCTCAAGCTTTGAAATATCTAGTATATTAATTCACATTTCACAAAGTAACATTACTGCATATATATCTCATTTCTTCTCCTTTTTTCTCCCATGTTGTTTCTAGGAGAGGCATATAAAATTAAGGTCCATTTCTACTCTCACCATGCAGGCTTCTATGAACAATTACTGGTCTTTAAGTTTGAAACATGCCCGCAGTCTGATACATTTGAGATCATGCGCCTCTTGGAAGTAGCACGTCGGACATCTTTTAATGAAGAGGTCCTCCCCACAGCCGCAAACTCATCGTGCGACCTCCAAACTCTGAGGTGGACTCCTGCTGAAGGGTATGACAAGTGGATATCATGTAATGATAATGTTATCTATGTTAGTGTGTTGATTATGTTGTACAGCATTACTTATGAAATCCAGTAAAGTACCTATTGTGATTTATTACATCTGATGACCAGAGAAAGGCAATACTTTGTATTAGTTTTTCTTAGAAATCAGATTTACAGAAGGTACCATAAAAGGTCACATTGTCTTCTGGTTCCCTGCTGACCGTCTCCATTCACATTGAACACTGTGTCAACATCCAAATATCCATACGGCAGATTGCAGCTATTATTATTCATCTAAGTTGTTACTGTCCTGTGTTCTGTCTTTGTTTATCCACTCCAGTTCTGGATTCATGCTTCTTAAGCCTGTTGTGTCATTGAAGTATTATACGATGCCTGACAATATAAAACACTTCAGGGATTCCCACACGTATGTATTTTCACGTGGCCCACACACACACACACACACACACACACACACACACACACACACACTAAATGAGAAGGTGAACCAATTTGTACCATATTTAATTTATTGTTTTAAAGTAAAGCAATTAAGGTTTTTATCCAGCACTGTGGCATATTTTCTGCACATGTCTGGCAATATATTGCATAAAATATTATTTTCTCTTTAAGTAGAGGAAAATTAGTCGATCTGACTCATCTTGAAATAATCTGGTTCAACCCTGGAAAAAAGAGCTGTTAATGTTACATAAACAGCACTCTGTGACTGGAATAAGAAAATCAAATCAGTTCTCTAAATGACTCACTGAAGCAGTATTCATCCAGGTTAGTGTGTTAATAAGGTTAATAGTTTGTAGGGTATATGCAAGATTATAAACTCTAATCATCCAATTTGTCATGTCACTTGGATCTCTTTAGGGACCTGCACAGACCTCTGAACTGGAATAACTACTCCCAGAGGTTCCACTTGTTGCTGCATCTTGAGGAGTTCCAGCAGAAGACCGATATTGAGAAATACAACCAGGATGATGTGCCCTTGTTCAGACACAAAAGCAACACAAACCTTTTCGTTCTGCAGGTGATGCACTACACACACACACACACACACACACACACACACACACACACACACACACAAAATAAGACATAAAGACATTGGCTGGAATTTTCCCCTCAACAATTCAGAATGAAACAGTATGTTGACTTTTTGTGTCATCAGATTACAGGTGTCTCTAAGGGCTCGCTATTGAAGCTCTCTGGTAACCAGGTGCTGGTGACTCCTTTAAATCAGAAAGGAGTTGAGAATGAAATTCACCAAGGCTGGATCTATCATGTGGATGCAGAGCAGGTCTACCTGCAGTTCAGTGAAAAGTAAGAACAGACAATTGGCTAAAAACAAGAAGGGGTCATATGGGATTAAATGGTGACTCCCCTAAAACTTTGTATTGCTGCAGAATTAAATTTACTTTACAGATGGATCTGTATAACAGCATGCTGCTCCTTGTGCTCAACTGGCCAAGTGTATACAATATGACATAACAGCCACAGTCGAGTTTAACTTACAGCTATATAAAATACAGTACGATGATACATTTTAGATTCTGTCCCAGGTGTTGCACCCCTGTTCACAATCAAGCAGCGAGAAATCCCACATAAACGAGGCTGTCTGAAAAGCTCTTGTAACTCTACTGCTGTTGCTTTACTCTCTGTTTGCGAGTTTGCTCACCAATTCAATATGTTAAGTTGTTCAGTCCATAATACCACACTCATGACTACATGTGAATTTGAATGCAGGTTCATAAGTGATTTCAAGGACGGCATGAGGTTCAGGGTTCTCTTCGCTATCAACCGTGTTCCCCTGCGTATCCAGCATAGAGCAGTGGCACGGGTGTACAAGCACGGACTGAGGGAGGTGCTGTTCCCTACTGGAAAACTTTCTTCTCACCATTCACATATACACAGGTCAGCCTACCTCAAGGTCAATAATCCAGGAAAAACATTCAAAATATGTGATATAGACAAGGTCATACTTCAGTACTGTCTTACTGAATCTTATGTGTATAAACAACTAAATGTCTGCCTTATATCCCATCTGTCCCTGAAACTGCTGCATGTAAACACAGACTCTCTTAACTGTGACCCAGCTCTGATATCGCCCCTGTCTCCATGTCATCAGCTTGTTAGGAATCGAGAGCAACCCAGAGCAACACATGGCCATTCAACACATTTTAGCTGGTTCTGCAAAACCTTCCCCTTACCTGGTATTTGGTCCACCTGGCACAGGTACTGTACACATGTGTGAATGCCCCATGACGCTTAAAGTATTTATTTGATTTGTATTCAGAACAATGTATTTTTACATCCGTTGGTCAGGCAAAACAGCAACTTTGGTGGAAGCCATCAACCAGATAGTGAAAACTCAGGCGTCATGCAACATCCTGGCTTGCGCTCCTTCCAACAGTGCAACTGATCATCTTTGTGAGAAGATTCTGGAAGGAAATTTAGGCAATTGGCTGGAGGTGTATCGCTTGTATTCCCTAAGCACTCCTGTGAAAAATATTCCCCAAAATAGCAAGGTCTGGATTAGTATATTATTATTATATTTCACTCAGTTCCTCATAGATAAAGACATCAAAACATTAGCATAAAGATAACACAAATACCTGACAAGAAGCCACATACTATAATTTCAAACAAGGATTGTTTATAAAGATCCACAAATACATACCAGTATATTATAGATTTATGAAGAGTTCTGCTGTTTCATCTCCATCAAATAACTCTCTGATATCCTATTGTTTTAACTTGTTAAGTAAATCCTTACTAGGTTATGTCCTGCCCCAGCATCTACGTCTCAGCAGGGAATTAAAAACATTAAGGGAACAAGATGTTTCATTCTGAGTGTAGTATTATTAAGTCTAGTTTAATACTATCAAACTTAATTTGTGCCTCTGCATACTTTACTATGTGTGTATATGTATGTATGTATGTGCTTTGTGTTTTTCTATAGTTGTGCTGCAACCTGATCTATGGCACAAACACATTTATGATTCCTCCTAAAGAGGAGCTGATGAATTATAAGATCTTGGTTACCACCCTGCAAACTGCGGGAAGGTACAGTAGCTAATGCAATTAATTACTATTTGAATTTCCATTATACTGTTGAATTTACAACAAAAATAAATGTTTGTATTCGTTATCATTCTCTTTAATTGGCAATAAGTATTTTTCACAAAGCATTGGTGTAATAAATTATATAATTGTTGCCTGAATACCACGTAGGCCATATACATGCTGGCTCAGTAGCGTGGCTTAGTGTTCCTTGTATCATCCTCCTGGCTAACACGCACAGACACTGAGCTATAAAACACATAATGGCAGAAAAGGTAAATTTTAGCATTATGTTGATTGTAATTTTTATACATTAAACGTTTTCTAGATTACATCTTCAGATCCACTTGAAGTAGAATTGTCAAGTCAGCGCAGCTTTCATTGAGTCTGTAAAGTAGTTTAATGTGCATGCCTGTTTTATGTCAACATGTGATTCCCTATTTACACTCATAAATAGTAACATCTGAGAAATTCACAGCACTCACACTGTCCTATAAGGTGGACAGTTTTTATTAGTGCTTGGTTTTGTAAGTACAAGTTCCAACTGTCTTCAATGCAAGAAGGTTACAGAACCCTAAAAAAGCACTTGTTACTACAACTTCCTTTCCTTTATCTAGATATTTTTATATCTAAATACATTTTCCCTTCTCTCTCCCTTTCTCTCCAGGCTAGTGACAGGGGGGATTCCTCCAGGTCATTTCACTTATATCTTTGTGGATGAGGCAGGCCAGGCTGCAGAAACAGAGTGTATCATCCCTATAGCAGGTGTCATATTATCACTATATTCCTTATAGTAATTGATCTTCTGTATAGCATGTGCCCTTAACATTTCTGTGTTTCCTCCACAGGTTTACTGAAACCACACAGATGCCAGGTAGTGCTAGCTGGAGATCCTAAACAATTAGGCCCCATCATAACATCCAAAATAGCACAGGAACATGGCATGGGTGAGCACTGTGTACACCTTTTAAACACATAGGTAAAAACCAAAAAAAACTGAAGAAAAAAAAACTGCAGTTTCTAGTTCTAGTAATGCATCAAGTGTTTGATGTATCAAAGGTTTATTTAATGCAAAATCGGTGAATAATAATCAAGGTTGAACCTTCACTTATGTGGTATCCAAATGCTATTTATTACTGCCTGTACCTCAGGAAGTTTGAAGACATTTACTTTGTGCAGGTGTGTCACTGTTGGAGCGTCTGATGGGGGACATTGACCTTTACAAGTCACATGAGACATACGGGTTCAACAACCGCTTTGTCACCAAATTACTGAGGAACTACAGGTGTGGTAGTGGTGATTCTTTCACGTGCTGATGTAACTGAAACCACCCGTTGATATCTCTGTTCACACACCTTGTTTAAACTTGTCCCTGGTTCACATTTTTTCTCTTCACGTTTTCTCAGGTCTCATCCTGCGATCCTGAAAATTCCCAATGAGCTCTTTTATAAAGGAGAACTTCAGCCTTTCGCTCGTAAAGAGAAATGCAATTCATTCTGCAAATGGGAACGCCTGCCCAAGAAAGTAATGTAGACACACATGCATGCAATTCTCTCTCCCTCCCTCCACCTCTATTTTCATTACTCTTTTTGTGTCTCAGGGTTTCCCTTTGATTTTCCATGGAGTGGCAGGTAGTGATGAACGTGATGCCAACAGTCCTTCTGTTTACAACATGGCAGAGGTGGAAGTGTTGAAAGAATACCTGAAAGTCCTTGTTGACCATATTTGTAAAAAGACAGGGACCAAAATTCAACCGAGAGAAATTGGCATCATTGCTCCGTACAGAAAACAAGTGAGTATGTTATTACAGTAATTAAAGTAGTACCCATAATATAACATTAATAGACGTGAAATTGGCACTGCAAGTCAGCTTTGCTGCCATTTCTTTCCAGAGGCTGAGGGCCATACTAAAAAAAACCTAAAAAACAACCTCTCTGGCCAAAAGTACGTTTTCCCCACAGACCGCCTATATAAAAACACATTTGTTAAAACTGTGACAGGACACCTTGAATTGCAAACATGGTCAGTTATTATTGTTTATGTGGTACAAGTAATTACAAGTAATATTTGTCAAATGTTTAACGCAACACCAGGGAAAGAGGTAGTAAAGAGACACTTTTTGTTGTATGTGCTGTTCGAGGGACTGTCATTCAATTGAATGGGTGTCATCTTGGATCCTAATATTAAGTTCCCATGAACTAAATTAATCTAATTTTATTTTATTTATTTATAAAGACAGCACACATGAATTTCAACTGCAGCCATTTGTTAATATATTCTGAAATCAATGAGGTGATGGTTGAAATTTACAGACAACAGACAACAAGACGTCATAAAGACAGCAACAGCAACAAAATGAGCTTTCTCAAGACAAGCCACGCAGAGCAGGAAACAGCAAAACATTAGTGCAATAAAATGGAAACAATATCCATTATTTGGTACATGGTAATGCCATACACCTAACACATTAGCCATGCAGCAGAGTTGTAAGTCACAGCTACGGTATAGAATATCATATGGCATTTTTAATAAATTGCTAGTAAATATTCCATACATACCCAAGCCATGCAAAGGTAACCATGTGGCAGATGGACAAAGGACATGGGACAAGTTAGTAGTAGGTCAGCCAGTAATAATAACAATAGTGGTAAAATTAGCAATGTATTATTGTAGTATTTGGATTTTAAAAAATTGTAAAAAAGAAAAACAAACAAAAAACAGGCTTTGAGACTTTGCGTGAAGATATAGTAGGTGGCACAGTTTCTTACTTCACTTGGAAGGATGTTCTACAGTCAAGAAGCTCTTACAGAAAAACCTAATTAGCTAAAGGAGCTGGACCTGTAGAGATTACAAAGTCCCCTCTCAGAGTAGATCTTGTAGATGTTGTCTGAAGTTTTCTGCTTGATAAAAATATGTAATTGGTAAAGGAGCTTTGCTCTTAAGCATCTTTTTTTCCTTATGTACCTTTTTATTAGGTTTTTATTTAGTAAAGGTAAACTAAATTGATACATATTTGCCAACTGAACAGAAAGCACACACCTTATTTAAAAAAAGTATAGTTATAAAATAAATAAACAACAAGGGGAGGATCCTTCTTTAAAATGAACAAAAAAGTATAGATATAGACATACTTACACACATACATGTATATACGTATAGTATACAAATATATATACTCGCCTACACACACATGCAAGTGATGGTAAGTATTGGGTTTTCTGTCTAACACTTTAAGAGCCTGTCTTTACTCAGAAATAATGGGCTTAAATGTTGTACCTTTCACTTGAGTCCAGATTGTCATATAGTGTGTTAAGTGGGGGATGATTAATACAATATTGCTGAAGTAATAGTTGCATATGTGTTTAAGTTTGATCAAGCACTGTAATGACCAACACCACATGTGGTAAGGGTAACCTTGTTAACATAGTCCCACATTTTCATGCCAACAGGTGGAGAAAATCCAGAAGGCTCTTGAGATGGATAAAGATCTCAAGAAGGAAAACCTGGAAAACATATTGGTATGGAGATACAAAGTTGCAAGACATGTTTGAGAGAGATTTTGGAACTGTACTGGGGCCTGTGTCCAGATAGTTATTTTCTGAGCACCAGCATTTCAGTTGTACCCAGTGAGTAGAGTGTGTATGCGGGCGCATGTGACCACTTAGAGAAATGAGTGCTCTGCGTTATTTGTGTGGTGCTCCGGTCCAAGTTCAGTGTGTAACATGTGGGGCGGGTGGTGTCTATTGTCAGAAACGTGACGATAGACGTATTGTTAGAACAAGCGTTTTTTTGAACTACAGAGGGTGCAGATTCTCTTCTATGGAGCTCCAGATAGGGCCTTTCATGTTGAGTTTGAGTTTCATGACTGCCATAGTTTCTCCTACACACCTCACAACCCGACACGAGCCGTGTTCAGTTAGTTGTAATCTGAAACTTCACGGCTAGATGCCACTAAATCCTACACGCTGGTCCTTTAACACAGTGGTTCCCAACCTGAGATCTCAAGGGGTGCGCACAACTTTGTCTGCTGAGGTTGTGAGGTTACCAGAATTATTATTTACAAAAATTTAATTTATAAAATCCCAATAACACACCCAATTGGATAATCAAAACTCTGTATAATCTAAATTGAAACATATTTTTGGTCCACATTTAAATTCATTAAGCTATTTAATACCTATTTAGTGCGTGTATGCAGGTAGGGGTTGGGGTTGGGGGGGCCTGACTTGTCTTGGACACAGGCAAGGGGGGCTTCAAGGAAAAAAGGTTGGGAACCACTGCTTTAACAGACATTTATATTTTTTGTAGGTTGGCTCAGTGGAGCAGTTTCAGGGTAAAGAATTCAATGTGATTCTGATGTCTACAGTCCGCAGCACTCCCAAACTGACTGCGCACAAGCAACGATTCACTATAGGCTTTCTTGATAATGAGAAGGTGAGAAGACATTACAAAAACACACAATAACTCAAGAGCAATATATACCACCAATAAATTACTGCTCAATTTAGAATTCTCTGAACCTTGCTGAAAAACACTTACACATTAATGAAAAGGCATTGATTTCCATGAAGCGGCTAATGTCCACCATGTAAGCACCATAAGACCAATTCACAGACACTCATTTTTACATGCACACTAACTGAAACTACCTCCTCAGAGGTTCAACGTGGCATTGACCCGAGCACAAGCCTTACTGATTGTGGTTGGAGACCCGAGAGTTTTGAAAACAGACCAAATCTGGAACAAGTAAGTCTTCACCAGTCTAATTATCTTTCAGTGGATAACGAGGGGTTGGACAAATACATAGCTAACTCCTACATGTCTCATACTCTCACCTCTCTTTTTAGATTCATCCATTACTGCTATACAGAAGGGGGTTATCGAGGAATTACAGTCTTTGATGCAGAGGAGGAAGATGCACCGACAAACGCACACTTATCGCACCGCTGGTAATGTGCACATTCACATAAACTCACTCATACTGAAATGTCTTTCCTTTGTACAAAAATTCTTGAATAGTCTTAAAGACTAAGGGATATTTGGCTTCTCTGTCCACCTTTGATTTACACCCCACAGTGGAGAGTGATTCAGCAACAGCTGGACCCGTGTTGAAGGACAGACTTCGCACACTAGATCCTGATAAAAGAACTTTATCAAGAATGAAGTAGAATAAAGAACTGGATGAGAAACTGAGTACTAAGATTGGAGTCACAAATGTGTTTTTCACTTACAGACACAAAGCAGAACTGCAAAGCAGAATTGTATTTTATTTAGATTTAGCAAACATTTTAAATTATTAGTATTATTTAAAGAGAATTAGAGTGGTGGGTTTCCTTTTTCATATCTAACAAATAACAAATAAAAAAACATCAGCGCTCACTTACTTGGTTTTGCTGTTAATCCCAACCCTGATTATAGACCTGAGTTATATTAAACTAGTCTATAGAGATAGTTCTTTTTGTTAATACAATTCTAAAGTGAACAAGATTGTTTCACAAAAATACAGACTGACTGTTTTTAAACCTAAAAAGTTTACTACCCTACCCATTTAATCACCACCCACATGTCAGATTTCTCTTAGAAATTCAAAGCAAAGCAAGCGAAAACAAAAAGGCAATTCTGTGTTTTTATCAGGTCTCCCAAAACAATTTCAAAGAGAAGAGCTATATTTCCATTGCAGCAATCAGTGACACCTGCTGACAGCTGACAGTCAGGAAAACATTAACTCACTTTATGGTTGGTTAGGAAATGTGGAGCAGCACCTTTTAAAGGCCCTTGGTCATAAGGTCAACTATAGTCAAGTGGAGAGTTTCATTTTCATTTTACTAGCTGAAATAATGAGATGACTCTACAAACTGTAGTTGAATGAATAGATATTTGTATAACAAACTTCCTAGGCCTACAGTATTATCAACTTTTATTTATTTTATATTAAGAGACACAATTCTGTGTATTAATACTTTGTTAATTTGGGTTGTCAACCTTTTCTATAAATTAATGTCTCTAAGACCAAGGAAATATATTGATTTCTGCAAGTCATCTTCTCTCTACCACTTCCTTGGAAATAACCCCATGTTTGATGACAACACTGATTTTATCTGTAAAGAAGGAAACCAAAAGTCAAGGAACCAAAACCTTGTTGTTGATTTGGCAATCTCAGACTCAAAAACAAAAAACAACTGAAGCTGTGGCACAAAGTCACTGAAGACAATCTAAATTATCTTAAGCAATGCTGTCTTACTGAACTTCCTGGAATCACTGTGTAAAGCGTGAAACTCCCTGCACGCCTTACATAATGAGTTCAAGTTGCTGCCTGCAATGCAATGACAGACAACCCAGCATCAGCATCAGGATCTCCTCCTGGCCTTCATTTACCAAACCCTTCTGAACGTGTGTCATATCCTCTTATACAGTATGCCCCAAGTTATCACAGTGTTTTAACATTCAGAATTTTAAGTTAAATTTATATTGACCATGCCCATTTACTGCTTGTATGAAATACAGGGACTATTTCCCATAGTCTACACTCATTGTTTGCCTAGCCATTATGTTTTCTGAAGGCAAAATATTACTTAAAATAAAACTTTTGTGCGCCGTATGCTTTCAATCAGTCAGAAAATGTTTGCCATAAAGTGCTGTTTCTATGCACTTTAAATCCTGTTTACGTTTTACAGGTTGAATCAGTCACAAAAGTTAAACAAGTGAGACTAATTTCCCAATGCACACTGTCTAGGTTTGTGCTTCACATTTTAACTGCAGGGATATTACTGCTCTCTCCATCTTAATCACATCATTAATTAACATAATGTGTAAGTAAAATAGCATTAAGGTTTATCATTAATTCACTTAATATGTTTAATAATGAATATCTTAGTATTTGTTTCACTACTGCATGGCTCGGGTTGCAGGCAGTTTCCACCACATTAACTAATCACGTTGCAGTTATTATATAAATCATATGAAGGTATTATTGTTGACTTGCTCACTGACTGACTCATAAAAATCAAACCTTGTAATAGCTCTGTTTTTATGTTTGTAGTTTAATTCGCTTTGCTCATTCGGCCAGCTCGTTAAGTTTCGTTTCTCCGGGCTGGCCCGCTGTGTGGGAGCACCTGCTTTAAATATCCGAGCTGGACTGTCTCAGTGTCAACAGCTCCGCGTCTGCACAGTAGGAGAGACACCGCCCATGCGGACTGTCCTGGAATAGAAAGAGAACAGCAAACCCCGGTGTTTCTTAGCTATCTTTTTAATATCCGTATTCAGCCGAATAGCCTGGACATTTTCTTGTTTGAATAACGTCGATCGTATAAATCTTTGATCATGGTTAATATGAAGTTAAGTTTACGCTGTCAGATTGGACTGGAGTTCTTTGAGTTTTTGAATGAGACTGATCGGGCATCCATCACAGACAGACTTGAACTAAGAGACATTTACAACGATGAGTTCAGGCTCAGGTGAGTTGTCCTTCGTTATGTTACATTATGCATGTAACAGTATGACAATTTTATAAACATTTACGTAATACATTTATGTAAAATAAATGTTTTATATAAACTAAATGTCTTTTATTTTAGGAATCCAGGGACCAAAGATCCAAACTTCGGTTCAGTCCTCTATGCCCTGAAGATGTCCAACAAAATAACGAGACGGAGAGACATTATTCGCTTCAACCCCACGGTATGCATGTCCACATGACACTTTAGGCTGTTGACGTGTTATTTAGTGTTATGGAACGGAAACCACATTTGCAGCCTCTCAGATGTGATCATGCAGAATTGATGTGCAATCTTTGGCTGTCAGTCACTGTAATGGCTTACTGTATTTCCCCCACAACAACTATAGCTAATTTCTCACTTTATTTGAAGTTACTTTACTTTAGCAATAAGACTAGCAGTTTTAAAGTTGTGGTCACGCGCTGTTTATTAAGTGGAAATACAAAACTCATCTTTGTATTTTCTGGCTCCCACTTCGATTTTGACACAACTTGGTTTTAGTTTAAATTACATGTTGTAAATCATATGAAACAAACAATTACTGCAGGCTGGATCCAACCTGAATGTCTCTTTATTTAGACCCGTCATTTAAAGCATTTATCATACAGTGTAATTGGGGTTAAAGTCTATTACACATCTGATCACTATAAATAATTGGTTGGTATGTGTAGGTGTGGTTAGGTGATCCTGTTGGAGTGGTGATCACATGCAACAGTGATGTCACTCTGCACCAGGGGCTATAATGTACAGTATAAACACAAATCTGTCTTTCTTTAATCTTGGTTCCAAAAACAACAAGCTGTTCTGGTTGATCAGTTATTTATTTAATATGTAATAGTTATGTAATGTTATGGATATATATATTAAAGATTTGACACCAAGTTTTTTAGAGATTTAATGTTTTAAACTGACAACAACGATGTGTCAGCAGAAGCTTTGTCATAAGCCTCAGTGACTTGCAAAATAACTTTATGTGTAAGGATAGGGTGTTGTCACTTTCTCAGAAACCAAACTTCCGGTCTGAGAGAAACCAACTGTATACACATTTGGGCCATTGAATAGAATTTAACTTTAAAAGTAAAAAAAAAAAAAAAAAAAGCGCTTTAAAATTCACTCCAGAGCACAAAAGTCAAATTTTATTCATATAGCCCAAAACCACAACAACACCCTGTGCTGTGTGCCGTGAGCTTTCAGGCCACATCCTGGAATGTGGGAGTATTAGGTCATTTTCAGGCGAAGAAGAAAAATGTATTACCTAAATAGTTTTATTCTTATCTGACCCTGATATTGTCTTTCCTGTTTCCTGTGTGTTGAGCAAAGGATCTAAATTGTCTGTCTTCAGGATAGAGGTCAGAGAAGTAGAGATACCGCTATGTGTTTTTCTCTCCATGCTGCATGATTGCATGAATATAATATCTATATTCTTCTGAAGCTGAAGATTTCTACCACATAAGCCTGTCCGTCATAAATGTGACTATCTATCCTTGAGCCCTGGCAGGGCCTGTTTTGTGTGGTCATGTGTACAGGAGGTTTAGGAGTTCATCAGTTCTCTGTAAAAGATGTAAATTGTTCATCATCATCCTCTTCATCAGACTGTACAAGATAAAAAAAAAAGTAACAGAGTTTATTCAGCTACTTGATAGTGGAAGTTTTCCTCTGGAAACAAAATTGGCATGAGGTTATTTTCTGCACAGGTCAAAGCTCATTATCAGGACCAGTGGCATTCACACAGGGGCCGTCAGCCAGAGCCTTCCCCGAGTGGAGCTGCCAGTCCCGGGACAGTACAGACCTTCATGTCTGGAAATGGCGCTGTGACGGGTGTTCGAGCCCGGAGGCAGCTGGCCGGGCTTCTGATGACCAAACTGAAGACAGACAGGTAACAGGGTCCTCTTTTAGTTATCATGTTCCCAAAAGCCACTTCTCTAGCTAGAATGCTGCACTCCACAAAGTTGTGAATTACATAGCTTCCCATCAAACATTTAACTGTCACTCTTCTGTCACTGGCCTTGCAATTACTACATCATCCCCTCTCATCTGGCTGTATTATTTCACAATGCGGCTATAGAACTAGAATATGTGAAAGAGTATATTTGAAAATGTTGAGATTTAAGCAGAATCTTCAAAGTCACGGAGCACTCTGCTGCCTTTAATGAAGTGTCTCATAACCTTTGCTCTTTTTGCACACACAGGGCTCAGTTCATCTCTGACAAAAATGGTATCCGCATCATCTCTGACTATGAGTTTGAGAATGGGAAACTTTGCTTGCGTGTGGATGAATGTGAGGTATTTATGTTAAGAAACTGCAGTGTTGTCTGATGACCAATTGCTAAATCAGATAAACCTGTTGTCTGTTATGGTATAAATATGAAGCTATGTTTCTTCTCCCTTTTTTTTGAAACAGTGCGTGGTGAAACTGAAAGTGGAAAACACTGGAACAGCCCCTGTGTATTTCACCCACTACACCCCACTGCACTGGCTCAAGAACTTCATTCTGATGGATGAGCACAAAGTGACCAAGACAAACCCTCTTTGTCTACAACCAGGTAATAAATATCATGATGCCATATTTGCTCAGCTGATAGAAAATGTAATAAATACAATAAACTTTATTACCTGTCTTTTCTCAGGTGACAGCTATGGCATCCAGGTCCGCTTTCACTGCACTTCGGTTGGTTTTTATCCAGCTACACTGGCCTTTGAGTTTAAACCAGACCTGGAGACCTCCACTGTGTTCCACATTGTGCGTTTTCTTGAGGCTCATTATATTACTGCCTTAGGACGGGAGCTAGCACCTATAGCGCCCTACAAACCTCGCTCCCTCCCTGCCTGGACCCCTGAGGTTGATTACACAGTTGTGGATGGACAGCGACCTGAAGGGTATCATGTTAACTCAACGCACTGTTAAATAAATGTAAAATTTTATATGCTGTATGCCTGCTGGTGACGTAGCCAATCCTTTTTGCATCCTCTTACCAGGCTGTCAGTGATGCGGCTACAACATGTGGTTGAGCTGAAACAATATAAACTGCCAGCACATTTGAACCAGCTCATACAGTCACTGAAGCAGTCGTTCTTCTCCGATACAAGGTAAGTTAGGTTCAGTTTTTCATGTCCAGCTACAGGGCAGTGTTTTAAATATCACAGTGTAACCAAGAGAAATTACATTTATACAACTAATTTGCAACAGCAACACGTTTTAAGGAAATCTTAATGCAGACCGGATTACATTTTAGATCACCATAAGGAGGAAATGTTTTTAATTAACGCATCTGGCAAGTTGCAAAAGTATAAAATGTTAATTGACAACATATTTTGATTGTTTTCCACCAAAATTTCTGGTCTTGCAATACAAAATCTACCTGTAGTGACTGCTATTATATGAATCTTTTTATGGTTGGGTTTAGACACTGGCAGCATTTGGTTAAGGTTAGGGAAGGATTGTGGTCTTGATTTAATACAGAAATAGTCCTCAGTGACTTGAAGACATAATGCGATTATTAATTTAACCAAAAACACGATCTTTCCCCCAAAAGACCCAGGCTTTTGAGTATGTACATGTAATTTCTCGGAGGCAGGGTTTGTGACAAAAAACATTAATTCATGATATAAAACAACCCTGCTTCTGTTCTACAACATATGCATATGCCATACAATGTGTTTCCTTTCCTTTGGTCTGTTTAGAAGGGTCTTGCTGGAAAGTCCCTTGAGCTGGGAGAACTACTCCGAGAAGTTCCACCTGTTGCTGTATCTGGAGGAGCAACAGATGGTGGTGGACATCAAGAGATACAACATCCCCAACAAAGAAAGCAAAGAGGCCAAAATGTACAGAGACCTGCGCAACAAGAAACTTCTTGTTCTGAAGGTTAATATGTGTATCTCACTCATTCACCCACAGAATTACCTTGTCCTTCATGTCCTTCACAAGACGACTGTTAAAGTTTTAGAATATCACAATAATCCCTTGTAATTTAAACATTTGTGCACAGCTGGTACACTGGCTAATGTGGAATAACACATCCCTGACAGCAGGTTGTGATGCAGTATGATGAGAGAAAATATAGCATGTATAAGTATAATTATTTCAATAAATAACTTATTAATTGACATAAAAATAATTCATACCTTTCTTTGTTCTTGTTCACCTGCCAGGTACCTGGTGTGTCTGAGAACCGCCCGTCTGTGCTACGAGGGGATGCGCTGCTAGTGTATCCCGTAGGAGAAGATAAAGGGGTGAAGTACCGCGGCTACGTCCACAGTGTGGAGCTGGACCAGGTCAAACTCGGCTTCGACTCAGCGTAAGATCATGAAAATTACAGTAACATGCAATAATTAGGCAATAAAAATATTGATGTGAACATTTTTGTTAGTATCCAAGATTCACACAGTTTGTCTATGAATTTGTTTTCAGATTACTGGATCGCTTTGTAGATGGCATGGAATTCAATGTTGAGTTCACTGTCAACCGTGTGACTTTGCGTCTTCAGCACAGAGCAGCAGAGCTGGCAGTGAAGTACAGACTGGGAAAGGTGTTGTTCCCTGCTGCTCCTGCCTTCCCCTCTCAGCAAACTGAGCTTCCCAAACTCAGGTCAGGCATGCAAATATATACACTGCATATATCTTTGTGATGTGTGTGTAATGTGTTATCTGGCGATTTTACAGCACAAATGTCTGTAATATGTATCCCTCCCTTGAAGGGCTCCATATTACATTAGGTGCAAAGTGGCACACAACACAGCGCAAGGGTCGTTGCTAGTTTCTGAAAATTATATTTATATGTGTGGTCAAATTGAGTCATATTTTTTATTTTGCAAAGTATCAAATGTGGAGCAAGAGGGGGAGAAATATGGTGCTGCACATAACAAGACACATACAGGTCTGACTCAGACAGGTCTGAAACGTGTTAGATTAATTTATGAATCTTAAAAAATGTCATTCAGGTGAACGTATCTGGAATGGAACATCAGTACTGATGTTCCATTTGCTTTAGCTGTGGTTTATTTTTCTTTGTCTCAGTACACCTTGATTAATAAAGTTTTGGCTATATGACTATAGTGAGAGACAACAAACTTTCAACAGATGGCAAATAGAATTGACAGTTTCACTCACAGTGTAAGGTTAGTTTGCGTCGAACAGGATACAAGCAAACCGAGTTGTCTCAAGAATTAACTGAAGAACAAGAAATCACTCTCTTATATACCTTTGTACTAATGATGAATTTGCTGACTATACAGTGTATGATTACTGCAATAACGTAAGCATACTGTCATAGCTCACCTGATACCTTCATTTCACCCGTAGTTGACAACAATCTTCCCTTCCATCCTGAACCCTTCTCCATGGTCACCTTGAGTTTTACCCCAACTCCTACATCCCCTTATTGTACTATACCTACACATGTTTTTTACTGGGCCTGTTTCACATCTGCTACATGTTTCCCCTTATAGTTGCATTAAAGTTTCCCTAACCCATATACTTACTTCTCTGCCAGAGTTTCTTACCATAAACACAGAACCGTATCCCAGAATGCAGTTTCTCTACTACACTGTCCACAGCTGGTTGTGTGTCAGTTCTTTCCTTTGACTTTATTAAATACCTGAGGCATCACACAGCAGCAGAAACGCTAAGTGTGTCTTTAAATTGCGAGGAGCTGTAGCTTCATTAACAGGCAGACAGGAGGATAATGTTAGTAAATTTGAGTACAGACTTTGCTTATTTCTAAATCACAAGGTCCCTCAGTAATGATAGTCCCATGCGTGTAATCACAATTGCAATCAATCATGACCAGCCTGACATATATATAACCAGATTATATATATGTCATATATTATAATTGCGATACACGATAGTCATGAAAATATACTTCATACTTTTAAAATGGTACTGTGGTGGCTATTTGTTAAATAAAGCATACAAAGTAAGTATGAGTTCTGGGGCAATAGACAGAGACAGTGTGGTGCGACAATGGGTCTCATCATGTCGTTGGCTGTTCAGTGAAGTCTCAACATCCCGCTGTTTACTTGGACATAGAGTGTAGTTAGAAACGGGGTTGAAGGTATGTATATAATAGCCTCTTGAACAAGCCATGTGAGGATATTCACGATTATTCAGATTTAGGATTATGGCGATAATGGAAATTCACCACGATAAAATGTTTATCACAAAACATGATAATATCGTATATCGTCCAATCCCCAGTCTCCAAATCATCTGACATTTCCTCAGCACAAAACCGTTCTGCAACACTGCCATTTAAATACTAATGTCCCAGGTATATTAGGCACGTGTGGCTTTTAAAGGAAATGGGAGATGACACTGTGATTGATTTAATGCATGTTATACCCTTTTAATTAATTTGATTAATTAAGAGACTAAATACAACCCTGTGTACCTAAATAGTGTGCCGTTTAACTGGCAAAAGTGGAATTGGACACAGCCTAAATGCACTTGTACCATGCATGATATTGATCATTTGAAAGGGGCCATTTAACATTAGTTATTGAGCTCCACATATAATCACTCTAGTCAACTAAGGCTGGAATTATGGTTCTCCGAACATGTAAACTCTCTGCTGGTCTACGCAGAGAAGGGAGTGAAAAATATTTCTTTAGGGGGGGGCTTTCTAATTTCTAACTACTCCTACAAATATAGAGGGAAAAAATATCCCAATAGTTGTAACAGAAAATACTGCTCACTTCCTAGTTATCTGGTTTATGTTCAGTCAGAACTAATGGATACCGTATTATTACATTAAATATCATATTAATAGAGGCATTTGAAAGAGGTTTCACATAATCTCATTACAAGATAAAACATGTCATTCCTAGTCTTTGATCAGACAGCATGCAAATCAGATTTGTTTCTCAAATCAGATGTTTAAGGCCGACTGTCCGCACTGTTATTTGCAAGTGATCAGATAGGACACTGTATTGATGTTGACTGATGGTCTCTGTATGCCCTTCATATCGCTAGATTTTAAGTTGTCGTTGGGTGTCACGTTGCAAGTAACGCGAAAGACACTTTGAAGTTCTTGGAATCCAATTTGCATTGACATTTCATGTGTTTTTTTGCTGTCCAGACTTTATATCTACATCAATCAGGACACAGTGTGCATATAACAATAAACAGATTTGGGCTGGCAGCCTGAACAAGGCCTAACAGTGCTGACCCAAAACCAGGTTGTTTTACCTGATGAGAGTATGAGATTGTTGAAGAAAACATAACAGCTGATTCTCTCTATCTGTGACCCAGCTCTGACCTCATACCCTACCTATCTGTTCCTCTATCTTCCTCTTGATAGGCTGTTTGACTCAAAGCTGGAGGAAAACCCTGAGCAGTATCGGGCTGTACAACACATTGTAGCTGGCTCCTCCAAACCTGCCCCTTACCTGGTGTTTGGCCCACCTGGAACAGGTACAGCAAGTACCAGAACATTACTTTATCTTCACTGTTTAAGCAATTTTAGGTAGCATTAGCATTCACTCACTTCACTTAATTCTTTATTCCGGTGGTTCTTTGTTTGTTCAGGCAAAACTGTGACTCTTGTGGAGGCCATCAAGCAGATAGAAAAGAACGAGCCTTCCTGCCACATCCTGGCCTGCGCTCCCTCCAACAGCGCTGCTGATCTGCTCTGCAAGAAGATTCTGGAACATGTGGAGGAGCGTAAAGTGTACCGCATGTATGCCAGCAGCCGGGACCCAAAATTTGTCCCTGACGAACTAATGGTTAGTGCCAGTGCCTGTGTGATTGGAGAAGTCAGATTATCGACCCCTATTTACTTGCTTTCTTGCTGCAATACTGCTGCACTTCCCATTGCTTCACATGTTGGATACTATCGTACTATTGCTGTTGAGCTTAGTGTACACTGACTGTGTGGTACTTTCACAGGCATGCTCTAACTTGGTAGGACAGTGTTACATTTATCCCGCCAAAGAGGAGCTGATGAAGTATAACATCATGGTCACCACTTTGTTAACCGCTGGAAGGTAGTGATTGGTTCTCTCAGTTTGCTCACCTGCATGATACTTAAAAAAAGTTGCATTTTATTGTTGCATGCTACATACTCACATCTTGTTTATATTATCTGCCATCCAAAATACTACCAGTCAACCCTACTGATGTACTTCTGTGGGAGTAAGTAAACTAACATATATGTACTCTGTACTCTCTGTAGACTGGTCACAGGAGACATCCCTGAAGATCATTTCACTCACGTGTTTGTGGACGAGGCGGGACATGCCGTGGAGACTGAATGTTTAGTCCCATTGGCAGGTAAAGAAAAGTTAAAAGTCCGGTGTGTAACATTTAGGAGGATCCATTTTTTTATCTACTTCTCAAACACTGGCTCTAGATGAGGCATTTTTTTGCATCCACCATAGTTTCTCCTACATGCTTGGAATGGGAGGTTGAGGCGAGGGGGTTGTAATTTGTGACTACACTCCTAGATGCCACTAAATCCTACACGCTGGTCTTTTAAACAGTTTTTCACAAATAGTTTTTGTAGTTTAGTATATTTACCTATAATAACCTTGGTTGATTTTTGTTATCTCTGGATCAAAGGGCTGCTCAAGGCAGAATCCGGTCAGGTTGTTCTGGCTGGAGACCCCAAGCAGCTTGGACCAATTCTCAGATCCCCTTTTGCGCTAAAATATGGAATGGGTAAGTACACACACAGTCACATATACTGTAAATTGTCCTTTTTATAACACTGTAGTTTGGCTAAATGAAGATGCAGTTCAGTTTTTGTTAGTTAACGCTCAGATTTTAACTTAAAACATAGTCTTGCTCTACTTGTGTGTGTGTATTTCTGGAGTGTCTGGAGTTAAAAGGCTCTGCTATCTGCAGGAGTGTCCCTCTTAGAGCGCATGATGAATGATTTCCCTATCTACCTGAAGAACGAGGGCGTGTTCAACAATCGCTTTGTCACCAAACTGCTGCACAACTACAGGTGTGTTAGTAGAGATGGTTATAGTCTGTCACTCCTGACAGAAATGTCAGATTTTCCACATCTATTTTCATTTATGTTTGTCCTTTTCAGGTCCCACCCTGCCATTCTGAAGATTCCCAACGAGCTCTTCTATGACGGAGAGCTGCAGGTTAGCGCGAATGAAATGTTACGCAACTCCTACTGCAGATGGGAATACCTCCCAAAGAAGGTAATGATTCTTCAGATTCTACAGTGCTTGTGCAAACTGGTCACTAAAAAATCAAAGCATGAAAAATACCTCAAGACTTAGTTACGTCTTTACTATTCAATATATAATAAATATAACAAACATTTGCTGTTTTTTGGTGGATTTTTTTATGTTATGATTTTTACGTCATTGTAAATTGACTAATCAATAATGAACATAATTGTTCTATTACTAATACTAATACTCACTTTCAGGGGCAGTGTTCTCCTATTAGAGCATCTTCATTGAAAGAGAATACATCTTCATTACTTTTAATGATTTTTACTTTCTGATTATAAAGTACTGTATTCATTGTGAAGACACAGAATAGACAGATCGATTTCCATTTCAACATTGACTGGCATGTGCTTCAACTTCACATTATTAACAAAAAAACAACCCTATAACACACTTTTGCAGCACTTTTTACTCTGTTTAACAGTTGTGAACTGTGGTAAATGTTTATTCCACCTCACAGGAGCACAGACTTCAAAAGAAGTTTTGTAAAAGAATATATAAAAACCTTCTTTAATAATGTTTATATTGTGAAATGTAAAATATATCTCACGTACCTCTCAGGACTTCCCGGTGATCTTCCATGGCGTGACTGGTATTGATGAGCGTGAGGCCAGCAGTCCTTCATTCTTTAACGTAGCAGAGGTGGAGGTGCTGATGGACTACGTGAAGAAACTGCTGGAGACACAAAGCAGGAAGGGCCTGGCTACCATTTCACCCAGAGACATAGGAATCATCGCCCCCTACAGGAAACAGGTTAGAATTTATTCAATTCAACACACACAGAATACCACAGTTTGTTGTTGTTTCAGAGTACAAAATAAGACAAATAACATAGTTAAAAAATGTTGCTGTTTTTTCTTTGTGTCACACAGGTGCAGAAAATCCGTAAGGCTCTGGAAAAAGTTGGGAAAGACCTTAAATTTAAGGACATGGAGAAGCTCAAGGTAATTAAATATTTCACACTTAACTTAGTAACTTAGAAACACGCAGCAGAAGCAGTGTCTTAAGTGTGTGTGTGTGTGTGTGTGTGTGTGTGTGTGTGTGTGTGTGTGTGTGTGTGTCAGGTTGGTTCGGTGGAGGAGTTCCAGGGTCAAGAGAGGAGAGTGATCATGGTGTCTACGGTTCGGAGCAGCCCCAATTACGTAGAGATAGACAAACAGTTCAACCTCGGCTTTGTCAAGAATGAGAAGGTACAGAACAGAAACACATGCAGGTACACTATATGTACACACAAAGCATTATTCTGATTTTTTTCCAGAGATTCAACGTGGCTGTGACTCGAGCTAAAGCCCTGCTGATTGTGGTGGGAAACCCCAGGGTGCTGAACACAGATACTACCTGGGCCCGGTACGTGTCACATGGCTACTTCTGGTCTCTGCTGTCAGCGTACGTACATGAACATTTACGTTAAAATTAAATTGTTTTTCTCTGCATCCCTGCTTGTCTGCAGCTTCATCCAGTACTGTCAAGATGAAGGAGGCTACACCGGCTTTACTCCAGCAGAGGAAGAGGAGGACATTGTGGAGAGACTGTCTGTTCTCTACCTCAGCATTGAGGCTACAGGTAACCAACATATATTGTTATTTTCATTCGTATCCCCCCTCAAATTAACATTTCAAATTGATGCTTAAATTGTCCACCTTGCTTGTTTTCTGTGACTCATTTCAGTGGAGACCGCCGAGAGTGTTGTTCAGCAGCATCTGGACCCCGAGTGGAGGAACGACCTGTGAGGGAAAGGAAATTTCCATCCCTTGAAGGGATTCATTTTGCTTTCAGACTGGAATATTTCTTCACCAGATGCTTCAAAACGAAATATTCATAACAATTTTTTACATTTGTACTTTATGGCTGCCATTTACAAGACAAGAATAACATCGACAATATCTCTTTAATGTCAGCTATATGAACTTTACCAAAGACCACGAAGGACAGGGAGCTGATTCATGTTTAGAGCAGTTTGTCTTCGCTCCCTCAGTGGATAGCATCAAAACCTCTTTTAAATATTCCTTTTACACAGTTAAAACCACAGCCAATCATCAGACCTAAATCTTCAATTTTAAGTTAATTTATATTGTTATTTAAAATTAATTTTACCAACCAAAACTGTCAGTCTCAGGTTTGTTATTTAATTGACAGTTTTACTTTCAACCGACTGTACGGCAGGGTCCATACATGTATGAAATGTCCAATCTATTTTTAAGTCACTGTGATTGAATACAGATATATTTTTATTGATATTAACCTAATAAAAAAATGTCTATGGTCTATTTTGAACTATTTGCTATTTTAAAATATAAAGTAAATGTTAAAACTACAAATTTCATCCAAACTAGAGCTAGAAATTGTTTGTATCATTTGGGATTTTTATTTTTTTTGAAATGGCAATTTGTAGTTTAAAAGTTTGTTTTTCATGCCATATTGAAATCAATGTAATCTAACTGCAGCCTGAAACACTGGGGAAAGTACAAATCCAAGACACAATGGTAATTGTACAGTAGGAAATGACAGTAATTACATGTGATTTGTATAAATTAATTTAATATTGGTCCTTTTGCTAATGGAGATGTTACTGCATGTCAGAATTTGAATGTAAATGCATTTCTAAAGAAAAATACAAGCATTCACAAGACTTTTTCACTTTTTCAAAAAAAAAAGCACGAACAAAATCAAACCAATTAAGATTACATAGTATTTCAAAAATACTTTATTAACGTGTTTGTCTCATCCAGACAGTCAACACATCCCACTCCTGTTTGTAAAGCGTTATCACAATCAACATTTTCTCTTGAACTACGGTGTTTTGACATTACAGACATAGAGGCACTGTTCAAGAGTTAGCCCGAGCCCGATTCTGATCTCTGGATCTGAATGTACTGAATGACGGAAAGATCACCACAGTTGTAGCTTATAATGGTGGTAGGATCAATGTGGGGGCCATTAAATACACTGATGGTGTGTTCAGGGCTCTTTCATGACAGGACCTGTTAATGTAATCTGCATATCTTTACTCCAGTCATGAAACAAAAGCGCACGCTGACTGTGTCAGAGGGCTGCCTGTAAGACGATGAGGTGGTTTGATGAGAATACACGTCTGGAAAAAAGTTTAAATTGTGGTTGCAAAGTTGGCTTTCCATTCCAATTTTGTTGCAGATTTTTTATTAACTTCCTGAGAACAGCACCTTTATGAGGCATGAATGTAAAGACATTTTTTTTTACCGTTACCCAAACACACCGTTATTCCCAGGCATACACACCCTCTGTTAATCAGTTGGCCCCATTTCAACGACCTTTAAGGGCTACTAAAGAGAAAACTTTTGATCATTTTTCCAATCACATTTCAAGGAATATTTTGAGTGTAGTGTCAAATAAAGTCCTGGTAGACACAAACAAAACCCCGATTTAAAAATAGTCAAGAGAGCTACTGATCTGGTGAGCCAAACTGAGGAGATGGCACATTGATAATGTCTGATCTGTCAGTCAAGTTGTCAGTTGAAGATTTTATTACGTTTATAAACAGAATGGGCCTATAGTCTGTCTGAATATCAATATATATATTATCCAACCTGTAGATTACAGTGTGCACTTTTCCTCAGAATATCCAGTACACAGTGATGCGTAATAACTATATACTGGATCTGAATCAACAGTACGGAGTTCAGACAGGAGGCTTGTTTGGGGGAAGGCATCGGTGACGTCTTGGTAGAGGCAAGTTTGTCAGCGCCAGTGTGAGCATGACTGAGTGTATTGTGTCCGTTACAATAGACCACTGTCTCCAGTGCCAGTTCAAGCTATCGCTGTGGAAGAGAGACAGAAAAGGTGCAGTCCAAAACCTCTCCACACAAATAACCACTGCTGCTTCAGTTTATGTAGGTTTCAGTGTATTAATGCAGTGTGACCACACTCTAAATTTAGTCCTTTATGTCAGAAGAGAAAGATGGGGGGGGGGGGACAGAGCTCTGCTGACTCAGCACTCGGTGAAACAGGACTTTAAGGGTGTAAAATGAATAGTGGTGTGACAAATAGATTGTGACTGAAGGAGACGGGGGTTCAAGAGAAGCAGGGGTTCCATACTAATTAAAAAAAAAAATCTCAGACCGTCGCAGCAAGACAGTCAGTGGGCATGTGAGCTACAAGACACTTCTCTGTAAACAATCATAACATAGAGGCAGACGCATGATATATTTGTAAAGTATATGCACATATAAATACAAACATACATTCATAGAGGAAGATAGGGCAGGTCCTTCACACAAACAGGCTGGTGGAGGAAAACAAAACAGCAAACAAACAAACAGGAACAAAGCTGACAGTGTGCGAGTAGCAGAGGGTTTTTTTTTTTGTTTGTTTTTTTAAAAATGGATTTGTTTTGCTTTTAAACAGGTGTGTCAGTCTTTCATATTCTCCTGTGGCAAATCTGCATCTGTGAAGTAAGTATAGTCCACGGAAGCCATTGATTTAAGGTTTCTCTAAGTTTGCTCTGTGTGTAAAGGGGGGAGTCCTCCTTCAGCTGCTGATTGGCCAACAAACGCCGTCCCTTCACAGTAGCTGGCAGCCGCCCCTCTTCTTGCGCTTGCGGACCTGCAGCGCTGCTCTGGTTGCCATCTCAAACACCTCCCGCACGCCGTCCTTGGTCTTGGCAGAGCACTCCAGGTAGCCAAAGGCACTGATGCGGTTGGCCATGTCTCTGCCCTCCTCAGACTTAACCGGCTCCTGGAGGTTTAATGTACAGACAGTGGGTTAAAATGAGGGGTGGGTATATACATTCAACAGTGAGGTTGATTCATTTTGAGATCATTTGTTGCCGGTAACACAATCAGAAACACACACACACACCTGTTTCATCTTGGCCAGCTCCCTGCGAGTGTGTTCATCGTTCCTGAGGTCCTTCTTGTTACCCACGAGAATGATCGGGACGTTGGGACAAAAGTGTTTCACTTCAGGCGTCCATTTCTCGGGAATGTTCTCTACAAGGGGGAAAAAAATGAATTACAAAAACAACTCAAGTCACTGCACATTAAATTCCAGAATTTTCTCCCTACAAGGACAGTTGGGAGAGGCCTTGTCATTTCCCTTGTGACTCTACAGACATAAACATCAAGAGGTTACTGACCCCTCCCTAATGGCTGAGTCTGCTAGCCAAAATCTGTGCTGTCTAGAGGGAGATGCCATGCTGCGATAAGAGTGGGCATACCATCTGTGGCAGTGCCCATTTCAAAACACCGTGGGAGAAAACCCCAGGGCTGAAGTCTGAGTAAGCAAGACATTTTCATGTTTGATTTGGTTTTTGAAGGTCAAGAACACTCTGATCCAAACCTGAAAGTGTGTGCGCTTCCAGGAAATGCTTTCATAACGTTTGAGCCCCGCTCAACAGCAGCAGCTAGGTCATAGTCTAAATTAAAACCCATAAGAGTCTCTATGAAGGATGCATTGATTAGAGTAAATCTACAGTATGTCAGTCTTTGATACTCTGACTTTAGGTTCTTCAACTTCTTATTTATTTAAAAAAATATATAGTTTCCCAATTTATTCAAATTGCTGTAGCTGCAAAACAGTCATGTGTGGAAGTGAGTTAATAAACCAGAACAGGACAGCAGACTAACAGCTAACTGCAATAATTTAATCACACTCATGAAGAAACACCATCTGAATAAGCATTATGTTTTCATAAAGAGGATCATTAATTGCATGAAGGCTGCATACGAGCAGGAAACGGGGAATTGTAATGAAAAACACAGAAATTACCAGAAGGGAAAAACCAAGAGGATCAGTTCTGATTTGACTGCACTGACAGATGAGCCCTCCTTTACACAGTCAGAGGGAACTTCCTATCAGGTGTTATTCGACTATATTCACTATCTGTGCATGTGGCACTGATACTGAATATCTGAGTCATTGTACACAGAGCAATGCAGGAGCAATAGCATGGCAGGCTGTCGACTCTACAAACTGCATCTCAAAATGACCACAAACCACAAAGCTGTGGAAGGAAGCGGAGGAAGGTGATAGAAAGAGTAAGCAGTGTGACAGCGGACAGGCAGGACAGCGACTGGTGCAAACTGTCAAGGAAGTCGGTCAAACCACCACGCTGGTACAACCACCTCCCTACTGCCATTTTATAACTGAACTATGCGCAGGATGCATAGTTTTACTTTCTCTAACTGTGTGGAAATCTGATGTTTTTGCAACCCAGATGACAGAGAAAGACAATGTGATTTAGGCCATAGCATGAGACTCATGTGGGCTGATTTAGGAGTTTGGTGTGGTGCTGAACTGTGTTGCTAAGTGTTGCTAAGCAATATGTATCCAGCCTTACCTAAACTGTCAGGGCTATCTATGGAGAAGCACATGAGGATGACGTCTGTGTCGGGGTAGGAGAGAGGCCTCAGTCTGTCATAGTCCTCCTGACCTGCTGTATCCCACAACGCTAACTCCACCTGAAAAAGACGAAGAACAAAAACATGTGACACATTATTAAAATAAGGTAGGATATTCCCACTACTCCGACAGCAGTATGAAGAGGGGGGACGTGACAAAAAGAATATGGGCGTCAAGAACAGAGGCAGAACAAGTTGAGAGAGAGAATATTTTAAACAATTCATTCCACTGCCTAAAAAGCAACTCCTCAGAGATAAAGATGGCTCCCGTAGGCTTTTCTTAGGCTGTTAATCAAACTGTTGACAATCCCAGAGTGCCTGACCTGATCTAGATAAAACAAAAACACCCAGCAAATAATCATCTGCTTCAGCTGCAGCCCCAAAGAACCATACAGGAATGTCTTATACACAGTGGCCTAGAAGCGTGATTGCTGTGGTCTCTTGGATTTTACTGTAATATTGACCCATCTTCTCCTGCATCCTGCTGATTTAATACAACAGTAACATCACCCACATTACAGTCATAGCTGAAAAACTGTGCCTGATGCAGCTGGGAATTGGGTAAAAAAACAGTCCTAATTGTCCCCCAGAGAGCAACTACACAATATGTTAGCAGTTAATCTGGACTTTTCTGACATCTCCCCACACTCGTGTCTTGCCAAGTCTTGCTTGTTGGCTGACAATTGACTTACCTTGGCAAAGCTGGCTGGCCACACTGCCTTCTGACTTATAGTCTAACGTAGACGGGGCATTTTCCATAGTATATGAGACAGGGGGGGCAGAGCTGCACCACATCTTCTGTCCGGGAAAGTCAGCAACACCACACTATGACAAACCTGTGTCCATTTCTGCTGCTTTTGGAGTATTTTACCACTAGGTGTCTCTTTTACTACATGCTGCCATTTACAGCTTTCCTTTCATAGTTTGTGTAACCGCAACTAAACATAATAAAAGAATGATAAGTTTGGGTTAGCTGTAAGTTCAACAGTGACCCTGACTTGTTTAGTAATATTTCACTACAAAAAAATTGTAAGAAAAAAAGAAAATGAAATCATTTTAGAGTACAGTCAACTTTGTATTATATAGCACAGGAAACAGGAACAGGAAATGGGACATTAGTCATGATGTATGAGGGATGGGGGTTCCCAACACTGAGCAGGAAAGTGGCACTGATCCATTTCCTGTTGTTGGCTGGAGGTCTGCTGCTCTATAACAATGAAAAGACCCAACGACTTGCTTACAATACGCACCTACCCCCATCGGCCTTGATGGCACGTGGTTCTTGACCACCAGGGCCAATGGGGTCACATTTTAACACTACAGCAGCAGTTTTAGTCTGTCACACAAACCAGCCCTATCTGAGGAATGTTTCTAATTACCAGCTTAGAAGATATACTCATATCTGTTCCTTGAGTAAAGGAACAATACAACAGTGTAAAAGTACTCCATTTCCAGTCCTGCATTCAAAATCCTATTTAAGATGAAGTACATAAGTATTATCAGGAAAATGTATTCATAGTATCACCAGTAAAAGCACTCACTCAGCAGTAAGACGTCCCTTGTGACTGGTACATTATCATATATTACATTATTAGCTTGTTAATATTGATGGAATAATGTGCACGTAGCATATTACTGTTGTAGCAGATTGAGGTCCAGGTAGTTGTTCCACTGTATATTATAACCAGTTACAAATCTGTTTTCATTTTTTGGACTTTGCTCTGACATAGTTGGGCCTCAAACTGTTATTCAAAGGAATCCATTTGAGAGCTTTAGAGGGGAAATATATCTTTGGTGGAACTTCTAGCATAAAATAGATACAATATACTCCAAAGTACTGTGCTTGAGTAAACTAGGCAACTTTGTTACTTTCCACCACTGTTTATTAATTATAATCTAACCAAAACAAATAAAAGTTTAATTTAAAATATAATGTACCTGTTTGCCATCAACTTCAATGTCAGCGATGTAGTTCTCAAACACAGTGGGGACGTAGACCTCTGGGAACTGGTCCTTACTGAAGACAATGAGCAGACAGGTCTTTCCACACGCACCATCCCCAACTATCACCAACTTCTTCCTGATGGCTGCCATCTACAAACAGAATGCACTTTGGTTAGTTTACATATATTAAGAATTGAGATTCAAAATCAGTAAACTGGTGAGAAACCGGTCTCTTTGGACAGAGGGTGGAGGTGAAACAGTGAAACCATAAAGTGAGGGTGGCGGGGGGAAAAAAGAAGAGATGATCGAAGTCTGTTTTAGAGCCGCACCCTCTTCCCTTTCCTGGGCTGCATCCTGTGTGTGAGGTGGAAAACAGAGTCGGACTGAGGGATCGGCACTGGTCTGGAGAAGCAGTGGGAGGGAAGGGAACAGGAGGAGAGCCACGGTGCTCTACACACTGCTGCGCATGAATGGCCTCGGACACAATCGCCCTTAAATGTGTCACTTCTACATCCCTGCGGCCACGTGATCTACAGCTGTTACTGGTTTTTGTTGACTCTTTCTGTAGGTGTGTGTATGTGCATGAAACGGGGCTTGCCACAGAAAGATATGGCCCCACACACGAACATACACGGATCAATAGCCATCTCCCACAAGCCGACAATAATGGAAGGGAAGGCAGTAGGTGATGAGACAATGCACTGGCAGCCTGCCAGCAGCGTCAGCTTTCACCGATCTGACTACCTGGACCAAAAAGAACACCTCTAACATCTCACACACAGCATCCAAATCACAGCTGAGGGAAATATTCTTTAAAGCAGCTATAATCAATAGTTTCATATGATTACTTGTATGTGTAAGGTGTCGCTCAAAGTAACGAAAACCACAGAAATTATTACCCGCAGTTGTCCTCACCACTACAGCGCTTTATATAGCATTTTTCAGATCATCATTTTGGTTTTATGACCTGTTTTGGTTCACTCTAACATCTAGCATCGTTTTCAGCCGCAGCTGACTGTACACCATCTGCCCAGCGCAGACAATAGCAGACAGATACAGTTAGCAGCAAGCTGATGAACATAGTGGAGCATTCAGCAGCTAAAGAGACCAAAAACAGACTTAAAAACAGACTTAAAAACAGAGTGAACATTGGACACCACTCCAAATGAACGATAACGTTGCTCTGTATCAACTGGATTTGTAAATAACCAACTGAAGTTCACCGTATCAACTGAAAATGTTAATATGTGTCAGTGTTGTGTTCATGGCTTGTTATTGCAGGTTTAACAAGCCATTGAGCAGAACTACTTTTCCTGTGGAGTAAAAAAAACCAAGTACTTGTAAAAACAGATCAACAAACCTACAGATATATTTGTAGCTGTAATAGCTCTAAGCGTAAATTTGTGCTATGGGATGGTAAACAGAGTTTTTTCTGCACTTCTTTCACTTTGTTCCTGGTCTGTGGGTGGGCTGGGAAGGTCCTGTTGATGCAAAATATACATAGAAACTAAAGCCAATTACATTCTTCTAGGCAGCATTGTGGCTCGTCTACGCAGAATGACAAACAATTTATTCTGTCATTTAAGAAAAACCCTGCAGGATACATTATATCCTCACACAATGAGCCCTAAAAATACCAAAGAAGAGGTGTGTGTATGTTGAAGAAATAAATCTGTGCATCCTCCCTTGGTTCCCTCAGCTTGTATTGCCTCAGTCATTTTCACCTTCACTAACTGTATCAACAGCAACCATTTTCACCACGAGAATAAAAAGACAATTGTTCAGTTTGCTTTTCTCTCCCACACATTAAATCAGGCCAGTGTGTTGTCACTTTGTCTCTGAAGAGAGCCACCTGTTCTCTGTGATAGCAGGCTGCTGCTACTCCATACATCATACTGTCACTGCCAGAGAGAAGATGCAAACACACACACACACACACACACACTTGAGTATTAGCTACCATGCTGCCCCAGAAAGCCTCAGAAAGTGGGTCTTGTCCTGCAAAATTGTGCTGTGACAAAATAATGCAGCTTATTGACGACGATAGCTCTCACAGCATGCTGTCTAGTGACAGTGGCAGCACATGGTGCTTAGTGCGGATAATGGCCCCTTCCCTTTGCATTAATGTGTGTGCACACTGTGCCAGCACAAGGATGGGAACAAGGACTCTGAGGACTTCTTCCCTAAACAAGAGCTGATAATAAGGTGTGTCCTGCTACCCTTAAAATGTGGTGTGAAATAATTAACTTAACATTGATACAATAGGTGGTCATACAATATTCACACAAAATATAATTTTATTTTAATTTATGGACTATGTAATATCATATATACTCTTTTTATACATTTAAAAAAGTAAAATTTTAAAGACCATTTCAGTGATCATTCTTTGCTTACGTCGACGTTGCTAGCAGCGTTCCCTAACGAAACCTTGAGAAGACAGCCAGATGAGATAAGGGGTCAGCTGAGAGATGTTTAAGGAAGTAAGACAAACAAAATAAGACATTTGAAGAAGTCGCTTTAGACTTCAAGATGTTGTGCACTTTTCCCTATTGCCTGACATTTTATAAATGAAAATCAGTTAATCGAGGGACAAGGTTTTTCTTAAACTATTAAGACCTTCAATATGAGATTAGAAAAGCAACTCTCCTGAAAAAAAGCACTGAATTTAGACATAAACATAAGAACAGCTACTACTAGCAAGTTGGGTAGATTAACAAAGTAGCCGCTGGTGTAAAAGTTTTACAATATATAGAGAATTTAAATAGTAAAGAGTAGCTAACAAACTAACAACCAGTTCATTACGTTATTTAAATCAATAGTCTTGTCAGACTTTAACCCACACTCAGTGACATTTAGGTGTAAGAAAATATGTAGCAGACCATAAAGGTAGAAGGTAGGAGTAGAATGTGTTGACACCTCAATGCATTTATTATTAACTCATGAAACAACACTTCCTGCAGGTGGCTCACAGTAAAAGTTTGAGTGACAAAAACAGAGCAAGACTTTGCTTATACAAATAGGCAGGAAGTCCTCAGCTTCACCTCAGCTTCACTTAACAGAGGATTTGTTAGGTGAATATCTGCAGGTGCTTTATGTATTTTAGTAGATTCTGATTGTCATTTCTGTCTTCATTTTGCCTTCCTCACTTCATTTCTTTGCTTCCTTTCAGTAATTTCCTGGTAAGACAAACAGCAGTGAGGGAGGAGAGAAAATGACCGACAGGGAAAGACAACTGGAATTCACCCATTTTGTCATTTTATCGCATTCTTCCTCCTTGAGTTTCTCCCCTCAGGTCACGTCAGCTAAGCCTTATTAGCACAAGGAGGAGTCCAACACAACCAGTAACTCCTCAAGTCACACAGCTCAGGACTCAGTGTGCAAATTTAATGCTGATTATAACAAGAATCTGCTGAAGTATAGTCACAGTGTGTGTGTGGATTAATGTAGAGCAGATACCCACATAACAGAGCAGAGGTTGTACGATTTTATGTGAATAATATGGATAACAGAACAATACAGCCTTCAAGTGAGTTTAACTGCAGCTTAAAATGATACTGGAATATCATTAATATATTACAAAGGCTACACTAAGATTAAAAAAAGTAAATGAAATGCACCTAAGAATAACATCTTACATCCTGCAGCGATACATTGTTTTGCCATTTGCTTTTGTATTATGACACTCTACTTTGTGTTATATTCAACAATCAATAATTAAGTGTGCCCTGGATTTATGTTGCGCTAAGTAGGCCTCTGATAGTGTTAGGGGAAAATGATTTTAAGAGGGAAAAGTACGGTACAAATGTGCTCATAAATAAGTTAAATAAGGATAGCTATCTGTGTGTTGTAGAAATTACTCACAGAAGCAGCAATGAATTGAACAGACAAAACCACCAAAAAAAATGTGGTGAGCCATAGTATACATGCAGAGACATACATACAGTACCTGCACGCACTCACACACAGGCGCGCTGCCCTCAAAGAGACAGGTCATCAAAATGTGCAAGAGACTGTTTGTTCACACGTGTCTTAGGATGAATGATCCTGTCTTGCATAATGTTTGTCCCTGTGTGGGGGTAGCAAAGGACAAAGTTCTCATTCCCAGCACATGCGGCACAGATGCCTATTTCTCTCTAATTTCTCCCAGGCAGTAGTAACACATTAGCCAGTGTCAGTCATTAAAAGTGGTAGGGGAAAAGAAACCACTCGGTGAGCTCCAGGAGGGGCAGTAAGATATAAACTTTCTGTTGTTGAAGTATCAACCAGATTCTAATCACATGGATCAGCAAACTCAAGGTATTTACACCAGCTCTGCACTCAGTGACCCATTTGATTGAGAGTAAGTACAAGCTATAAAATGCCTATTATTAAATGTCATGTACCCGTCCAACTCAAGCAAAATAATCGAAGTACATTGCTGGGTATTTGTGTGTTTTTCACATCGTACCAAGGCAAACACTCAACTTGACAAAAGGAGATCAAGGTTAGACGTCATGAAGTTTAGGTCTGATCTTATTGGATGCCTTTAAAGACTTATCTAAACACTGAAGACACTGCAGAGTACAAAAGATGAATCCAACAGACTCATTACAGTGTGAAATTAAGCATGCTGACTATTTAAAGGCCCAGTGCATTTCCAAATTTTGTCTTGGCTTGTTTTCTGGGCGTGCCAGCTGTTGAAAAATGCCTGGCTGTGCTCCATTAAAACAATGGAACCGCACAGAGTGAACTATGTGTGGAGAACAGCTGTTTCAATGCAGCAGCAAGCAATGCCTCAAAAATTGCCTCAATGTCAGCAGCATTTTGCAGGTGAACCACACCTTTATACTGCTGCCGATTATTGATAGCTGCATATGAACTTCAGTATTTTGTTGGTGCATGGAAAGAAACACAACCAACCTTCCTGCCACCAGCAATCAGAAGCAATTCTCTCTTCACAGGCATCCTTATTATACAAAACACTACAGGACACTATTTAAAACCTTAAAGGAAAACTTAAGGTTTGTTTAAATGAGGACAGTCTGGCAAGGCAGCGGGGGTGCCGACGCAGGGCCTGCATTTAACCTGGCTCAACTTATGCTGCAACTAAACGTGATGTCGCAGGGCTCCAGAGTGCCACCAATTTGGTTCTAGGTCGCACTGGTGCACCTGACGCTGCCCGAATGAAAACGTAAATTTATTTCGCAAGCGCATCATCTCTCTGTGTTCTCCTGTGACCGAACTCACACACTCATGGTAGGATCATATTGTGTTCTAAACCAATAAGAGACAGAGCTTGGGCGGGTCTTTGCCTCTGATTGGCTGTGGTCCTCTTCACTGCACTAAATTGCGGGACAGGAGAAGACTGCAACAAGGGTCGCGACCACCGGCGCAAGTATAAATAGTTACGGCGCTCCCGTGACTTCACATTGTCGCGCGACAGGTCGGGAACGGCGAGTATACCGAGCGCATGATGTGTAGTGCATGCTGCGGGGGAGGGACGGAAATAAGCACGTGCGAAATGTGTCCAAATTCAGGGGCTCAGCTTTTTTCTATACAACGTTGCACAACAGAAAATGAAAAAAGAAATCGTTTCCCTCCGATTTTATTAGTTTTGAGATCGTTTGGCCCCAAAATCGTAATCATGATCAAATTTCGATTAATTGAGCAGCCTTAAATCGGGTCCTCTTTTAATTGTAAATGTTTTATTTTGCTTAGTGTTTTAGTTTGAAATATTCAACTTCAGCTCAGTGAAGCACTTTAAACACTTTATTTTTCTTTTTATATATAATTGTGCTTCAAATAAAGACAAGCATTTCTCTACACCTTATTCTTGTTTAAAAATCATTCACAAAAAATGGGTGCACCTACATTTTGTGCTGGTGCACCTAAAAAAAAAAAAAGTTAGTCTGGAGCCCTGTGTCACCAGACATGGCGCCGTAATGTGACCAATTACGTACATGTAAGCTCACTTGTGACTGAGACAGAGAAAAAAAAGTTGCCGCCAACTTTCCAGAGTTTTAAAATCCTGTCTCAGAGCATTATAAACTGCTGTGCAGTGTTCTGGCAGCTGAGAAGCCGAACTCATGGATCTGTTACCTGGACTTTCTCTCACTTAAAATGGACGGCTGTTTTCAATCTGAAAGTCGGTAGATATTGAGTGGTCCACTCCGGTGAAAATCCACAGAGAGACCTGAAGGTGTCATTTCTCCTTCCCATCCAGTTTGACAGAGTAGCGTAGAAAATAGGGAGAAACTGCCTGAATCTTGGCGTGCAGAGAGTCAAAACTGCACTCATCGCAAGTGGTGTTTTTGCACTGTAGTGACAGGGTCTGGATAAATAACTGGATATAAGAGGTTTCAGTTTTCTTAAATTCACCAACAAGTATTTTCTTCCTCCTATTCGGCCAGAGGAAGTACATACAACCTTGGCCAAAGATGTTGCCAGAAGTTACTAAATAAGGACAGAAAAAGGTAGAACGACAAGATAAACTAAGAGGATTGCAATAAATATAAATACGTCCTCCCCACTTTCCTCTTCCCTGGAAAGTGACACAAGCAGCTCTGACGGGACACTGCAGAGCACCCACCTCCCACCCCCGTCAAATGTCAAGCTGTACACTTGCAGGTGACGTATGAACAACATTTGAGTTGTCACAGACAAATATTAACTGAGTGCGTTAGCACACTGATTGGTCAAAGCAGCAAAATGCATTCCACATAATGATTAATAACGGGTCACTGAATGCTCACACACACACACACACACACACAACTCTGTCTGTGAAAAAATGTGGGAGGACGTAAGCAATGAGGAATGTCTCACCCACTTTCAACACCCCTCACCCTTTTCTTCTGAACACACAACATCCCTCCCCCACCACTCACTTTTTCCTGGTTGAAATGTTAACAGGATAATACATGAAGCTCACTCTACCATACAGATACGAGACAGTGCATGTCTGTAAACATTGATATTTAAAGTTTATGTTCACATTTAGCTTTTTGGCTCACTGTTCCCAAATACCCAAAAGTACTTGCTGTTCTGTTGATGTAGTACATTTCAATTCTTGCTTCACACACCTCCAATTCAATACATAAGCAGGTTATATTTTTGTAGAGTCAAAACTCAGCAACAGATGTGAGGCAGAACTGCAGCAAATTTCTGTATAATAATATAAGTTTCAGTGTTTTGGTCATGCTGCAGAAGGAGAAGCTGTCTAAATCCTGTCTAAATCTTCCTGCCATGACCCAAAAAACCAACACAAATCATTGATTTCAGCTTCTGAAATGTGAGTATTTTCTGGTCGTCTTTGTCTTCTATATTAGACTGAATATTTTCGGATTTTGAGACTGGTTCTACTAAACCCCTATACGAGTAAAAAAAATGTAATACTTAGATATACAATAAAACCACCAGAATCTTTAACTTTCTTCAATTTTCAGACTTGTAGACTTCAGTCCCAACTAACGCTGCCTAATCAGATTAGTACTCCAAGACCTGTAAACAGATTTTTAATGTTATGGAGTTCCTCTTTAAATGAAATCATTGGGGGTAATACAAGCTGTACTTTCTACATAAATTGCTATTTAGTTGACAAGCGTACTCAGACTGCTTTATTATTTCAAAAGTCTCATATGGGGTTCACAGACAATACCCTCACTGTTCCACTGTAATAGACAACCACTTCCACGCATTCTGGCTCGGCACGCCAGTTGGGCGGTTTTCCTCGGAGGTCATGGGAAAGCTGCCCTAGTTCCTAAAACCTTAGCATGCTCCCTCTCCCCCTCCATTTCTCTTTTAGATGTTCTCCCCTCACTTACATCTCAACAGCATTAACTGAGGCCAAGAAAACCATACTGCTTCAACTGGAGAGACGGACGTGACCTAACAGTCAATAAACCATTGGCTCAATTTGTTAACAGACCATGCAAACCCAGAAAAGCTCTCAGCAACCCATAACTGATCCCATTCCATAACATCTGCTCTACTTTCCTCCACCTCATCCAGAACTGATTCTCTCTCTGACTCTCTACAGCACCTCACTCACTCAGATCCTCCCAAACTTTATAGGACAACTCACATGCTAGGTGTGCACTATGGAGCTGTACAATTTAAGGAAAAAAAATATATATAGTTAAAATAAACACACACTGGATTGAACTCTTGAGCGGGAAAAAACTTGATGGGGATGTTCCTAGAAAACACTGCCGTATTTGATCCGTTTTTTTTCTTTCTTTGAAAACAAAATCTTTGGCCTGAGCTTGGATTACAGGAATTCTTTTAGAGAAACTCAAAATTTTAAGGTTGAATCAGACTTGAGACAGAAGTGGCTGCTCAGGATTCAGGCCAGGGAAGCGGCTAAAGTCAGAGAACCTAGCTGGAGCCCAAAATAGGACAGAGCCATTGAGACTCCCCCAGCCCAATTTATCACAGTGCTCAGAGCTCAGCTCAGAGCAGAGGACGAAAGAGAGAAATATCTCACAGAATTATCCTTTCATCCACCCAAGCCTCCGCTTGCGTTGCAAACAGACTGAAAAGTCGGATACATCGAGGAAAAGTGAGGAAGAAGAAGTGTGGTGGACAAAACTAGAACATGAGTGTGTTGTAGTGTAGTAAGTGTAGTAAGAAAGTATTTGATTAATAGTACATGAGTTGAAAATAATAAAAAATGGATGAATTAGTCATGGAGTGGATTGGGAACGGTGCTAATCCGGATCATTGAGATTTCCAAGTGTTTTGCACAGGCTGCTGTCACATTTACGGACACACACCGCCTTAACTGGACCCTGTTTCTTACTCACTCCTTACTTGCTTGCTTCCTTGGCTACCTCTCTCCCACCCACCCTCCTCCAGGCTCTTGCCCTCACGCTGTCCTCGTCTCATCCCTTCACTTTTTTTTCCTCTCTCCCTCTTCCTGTGTTGCAGTGTGATGTCACCATCAGGGAACTAATGTGCCGTATCCTTAGGGTGCTGCATTCCTCCTTTCCGACTCACACAGCACAAATGAAAGCCAAAGCTGACACACATGTATGCAGCTTGGATGGAGTCACCACCTCAGCAACGCCCCGACAGTTTCTCTCATCCGTCCAGTCCATCTGCGCCCTACAACTATGTGGAGTGTTGTTGTTGTTCCACAGCATTTTAACAAGTCTTTTCAAATTCATAATCTATAGTTATCAGGTAACCTTTCAGGGTTTGCAAGTAACCAAAGGCTAAAATAACTGTAACTCAGGTTTTAGTCTGTCTCCACCCTCTACCTACAACCTGGAAATGAGATGAGCAGCCTAATATATGAAATGTTCATTAAGTGTATTGGATGCATTAAATTAACAGCTTTAACCCATTTGCTCCAACTACTGAAGGTCCTGATTCAGAACAGTTAAGTGGATCCGATTAAAATGTTACGATATGAATAACAGTTTAAACGAGGAGGAGGAAAAAAAAGGTTTCATGAGAGCTTTTTAGCATCTGAGCTTAACGAATGCGGGTGTTTTGCCAACCGGGACCAGGATCTGAAAGAGAAAGCGGCTATCAGAACCCGTCCCCAAGGGCTCTGCTGCTAATGTAACTCATAAGAAAAATGTTTAGCTTTCCAAAATTGTCCTTTTAGGGACTTCCTGAAACTGCAAGCACCAAGATCCAAACAGGAAACTCTCCCAGATATGAATTGTTTTGCACAGAAGATTTTCTATCCGCTTGCTGTCTGTGCGTGATACACCCCACAGCATACAGACACAATTTTCCATGCTGACACGTCTGTCGGTCACCGTCAGATGACTAGGAAACAGAATCGGTTAAGAGCCCCGATCTCAGCATTTTCCTGTGGTCTCTGTGAAAAAGAAACTGCAGTCAGATTAGCTTTCACTGTGACACTGGCCTCTCTGGAAATCACAGTTGATGGAAACTTGTCTGGACTAATCTAAGACAGGATGCCGTTGAGTGTTGTGTTTGAACACCTCAGCCGATAAGTACCCAGAGTTAAACAATAGAGTGAGTGTCAGCTGGAATGGGAAAACCTGCCATCTGAGCAATCCTCTTCTGTCCATGCACCACTTCCTAAAATCTTTGCCTGGAAGAACTACTATAAGCTTACTTCGCCATCCCTGAAGTTCTGGCCGGCACGTATAATAAGCAAAAAGTAAAACGCTCATTGTAGGTCAGTGCTGGAGAGTATGCCAAGGGGACCAAAAATGAGGCACAGCAGCAGGGTGAAATGGCCTCTGGCAATCCTGGCATGCACTGTATGGAGCTTTTGATCCATAATGGTTTTCCATGAACGCTTTCATTCTGACCTATTCGGCGGTCTTCAGAGATGACCTCAATACGGCAACAAGAAAAGAATAAGAGCTCACATGCTAGAGATGGAAGATGCATTATCATAATGTCCGTTCTGTCAATATGAGACACCACGTCTTCTTATTTTAATTTGAAATTAAGTGTACTCATTTGGTGGCCCAGTTCCACTATAATAACACAGCAGTGTCATGTTGTTATTTTATGAGATGAGTGAACTGATCTATTGTTTAGAGCTGAAATGACTATATGCTTAATCGATATGTAACTATTTTGTTAATGGTTTATTGGTCATGTTCCAACAAAAATCCCCACTCACTCTGGTTCCAGCACCCACAATGTGAGATTTACTGCTTGTTTTTGTTTTCTATCACTGTAAAATATATATTTGGTTTTAGACTGTTGGTCTGATAAAACAAAACATATGAAGATGTCATGTTGGGCTCTGAGGAACCCTGATGGGCAGTATGGGACAATAGTTTTCAGATCAGCAATGATAATACGACTAATAATTAGTTGCACTCCTATTGTTGGTTTGAACGGATTGATCATCATATTTACTTTGCATTCTTTCTGCTATTGTGTTTAACTAGTCCTACAACATTACAGACAAATGTCTATCAATATAATATTGAATTCTTGTTTATGCACCACATGCTTGGAAAACCTTGCAAAACATTTGATTAGTCAATGTTTTGATTGGAGAAATTCAACTACATTGTTTCTCTAATTAGATTTTGGCAAAGATTCCTCTGTATGCGTGTGTTTCTGCATACTAATACGACCCACCATCTACAGCATTTGTATGTGCAAATAACAAACACAGCCCACTTCACACAGAGCGACTCTGGATTACATCACTTAACAGACAGTCAAAACCACACTGCGATGACAACACGACTTCTGCTTCTACATTAATGTAGTCTAGATTGGGGATTTCCACAACACTTCCTTCCACTGCATTGGCACTGATTTGTGTTGCATGTCTTGCCACTTCCACTTCTGACCACTACCTGCAAACAGCTTGGTCAGCACTCAGCTGTTCAGGCTACAATGACATCATACTTTCTCCTGTAGTAACCTCACAAACACAAAATAAAACCTGCAAACACACACACACACACTGACTATAGAAGATGTAGGTAAACATTTTAAGCACTCTTCTTGTGTGTGTGTGTGTGTGTGTGTGTGTGTGTGTGTGTGTGTGTCCGTCCTTTAATGATCCTGTGACGGTGTAGACACACAAATGGGAGTAGCCCAGTTGGTGCATGGCAGAGGACTTTTTGCGGGGTTCAGATGGGCTACCGGTGGTTTTGTTACGGGGGGGGCAAGACAAGGGAGCAAGCCTGTGTGAGATACGAGGGTCTGCGCTACAGTAGCCGAGCAGCACAACAAGGGTGTGGTGAGTCGGAGAGAGGAATTTCCTCGGGACAGACTGCTGTCTTAAAAAAAAGAACAGTAACAGTAATAAGAACAGAAAACAAGAGTTGTTTTTAACCAAATAATCAAATGGAAAAAAAGGTAACTCATACGGTAGCCTAAAAGTGTTTTGACATTATTATTTTTTGCTTTCCAAGAAGTCCCATCCAGAGGAAGAAAAAAAAAACTCATCCGAAACCATTCCTGATTACTGGCCAAACTGGTTTCCAAAAGAGAAAGAGGCGATAAAGTTTTTACAGCGAGTAAAGATCGGCTTTGCCTCCCTCCGCAGCTCAAGTCCTTACAATTAAATTACGTAATGGAGTATATTATGGGTAGAGACAGGGCTGGGTTCGTGTGCTAGGAATACTGATATGATCCATATCTCCGACAGGATGTGCCTAGAGGTGAACAAACAGGAGTGTCGACAGTTTATGACAGTTTTCCTTCACGTTTCTATCCACCAAACGTCGAAAATACTTTATCGATAAGGCTGGAAAAACTTTACTCGGCGAGTAACAGGTTTCAACTGGCCGAGCTCGAGCTGTTTTTTCTGGGCTCGTTAACGTCTCTCCTGAGAGCGGTGGTCGTTTTTAACTTACTTTTTCTTCGTATCTCAAACTCGCTTTAATAAGTCGAGGTGCTTTAAGGTGAAAGTAACAAAAAGGACAATTTGTTCTCTTACCTTTCCAACAATGTGCTTTCAAATGCCAAAGACCTCCGTGTTCCCCCTCCTACTGTGGCCCTTCCCTTGAAGCAGCTGTACTCAGAGTGAAGGACAGAGAGGAAGCGGCCAAACTGATACTCACAAGACCCGCCCATAACGCTGCGTTCACTGTCCCCTCGGAAATATATAAAGGCCAACGTCTGTGCAACATTTGGGAGGATTTCTCGGATTTATTGGCAGAAATGGAAACTAATGTGTTTGCATTGGTGTATAATGACTTGAAAATAAGAATTGTTGTGTTGTGTTTTACGTGGAAGCTGCTATATTAAACTGCCCTGTTTCATTTTTGTATAATTTTATTTTTCAACATGTGAGACTACATTGTGACGTGAAAACAAGGTAGTTAACAAGAAAAAAAATGTAACAGGACACACAACATCAATACATCAAAATAAATAAATAAAAACAAAGCAAAGAGGGGAAGAAAATAATAATAAACCCACACCCACTAAAGAGGTTACAGGTAACTTTTTCCATTATTATTATTACCGTATTTTTACCATCAGCATTATTATCATGATCTATTTATTCCTAGGATTTGTTTTCCCCTTCTGGTCGTATTATGTTTATGACATTTATTTTGATTGTTTATTTAACACGTACCCTAGCTTGTTATTTATCAGAATCCACACTTCCTTAATGGGATCAGAGAGGTCAGTGACAAGTTAGAGAAATAACTGTGAATAATATGAATTTACCTGGATGGTAAACGCTGTAGGGATTGGAGGGTTTATAGAGGCCTTTATGTGACTCGTTATCTTTATTATTCTTGATATAATAACAATATTTGAAAACTGCCATGTTACTACAGTGGCCCAGAACGGACAAACCAAACAGTGGCTCAAGACAGGGACTTTGTATTTTGGTAGTTTCTTCTTCGCACCTCGCGGAGGGTGAGACAAGGGAGGTGCAATCTGCAACTAAACCGCCAGACGCCACTGAATTCTACACACTGGTCATTTAAATTCAGCATTTCATTTTGCTCTCACTCAGTAATAATAGCTACTATGTAATTATATAATATTAATAGTATTTTATAGATTAGTGGATTACTTGTTTGTTGTATATGCAACGTCCGAAAATAGTGAAATCATTTCCCAGAGCCCAAATTCAGGGCCCAACATAACTTTTCAAATACTTTACTTTATTTGGCCAACAGCCCCAAACCACAATATATATCCAATACTATTACTTATTATAAGAAAAGTATCGAATTCTCACATGTGAGAATATGCACCATACATACATCGAACATACAAATTGCATAAATAATGAAAAACACAGAACTGGAGGGTTCATATTCCATCAGGGAACTAAATGACTGATTAGTAAAAATTCCTGACTGCACCTGAATGCAGCACGCTGTGTCGGCTGTTTAAGATTCCAGCGCCTGCACGCTATTGGCCGAGAGGATTTAACCGTTACAAGGTCCCCTCCCCTTTACGGTTAGAGAATAATGACATCATTTATTTTAAGAGGAGGCCTGTCATTTAAATTGTCAGCATGAGTTGGGGTTTTCTAACAAACAATGTTTCAGTGTTATTCAGTGTTTTGTAAAATGTTACTATTATTATCATCATTATTATTCCTCCATGTGTAAGGAAATGGACTCTGACCCAAAGTGCTTTTCTCCCACAGTGCAACAGGAAATCACACTGCGGGGATTTGAGCTTTTTAACATGCCATTCTCTCAATGAGGTTGTAAGTTCATTCGCCCTACAGTGCAGCACGCTGTAAAAACACACAGCGGCTCCGGGGTAAGAACATTTCATTACATACAGTAGGCATATTATTAACCCACAGTAGCCTATTATAACTCACACTGCGTATCAAGATACACTTCTTTTAAAGTCAAATCAAGATGTTTTATTGCACCCAAAGAAAACACCCAGCGGCACATTTCTAGTGCATTGATTTTGCTTCTCATGGGGGGGGGGAGAGTTGAAACAAAGACTTAGTTGTTGAACCAATAACTTTCCACAACAAACTGTATGTATTTTACTTCTCTGCATCCTGGCACTTTGACAACAATTTGGACAGTTCTCTGCAGTTTCCATGGTAATACCCACATACTAGTTTCAGAGGAAACGGTGCACAGTGGCACCTCCCAGTCCCATAGATTACTGATGCTATTTCTGTAAACTGTCTGGGAGGGGGAGCTGCTGGCTGATGTGTGTTGACTGGAGAAAGATGAGTGTTTGAAGTGCAGCTGCAGTTCAGAGAGAACATAACCCTGCAGATGTATTCACAACACCCCTATACTCTCCATCAATCTCCCTCTGTGCCTCTATAACCTGCTATTTTGACACTAAGTGATGAAGTGGCTGATTCGGTAAATGAAGATCATTTGATTGTTTGGAGACATCTATAGTGCTTGGAACTTTAAATATTTACTTGAATCAGTGCACACACACACACACACACACACACACACACACACACACACACACACAGTTTTGAGTCTAAATAAATAAACATTTTCAGGTTTTTGGGAGTCGGTGAAATCAATTAATTTCAGCAGAGCTTCAGCACTCAGTCAAGTTGCTTGTGGAGGTTAAATAAATGTGTTTTCACGCAGGAATAAACTTCCACATGTAAATTCATACCACTGACTGGTAAGTCATCAGTGCAGAGGGACCTGGTCCAATATAGAGAGCAAGCTATCATAGCTCTGTCACACCATCCAATTTACAAAACCGTGCCCTGCCAGAGTATAAACTGCTCCAGAGACATGGCCTGGTTTGTATTCATGCATGAGACAGGAGTGGATGGTACAAATATATTCCTTTGAATTAAAGCACTCAGAAGTCACTACATCACCAGCACACAGGTGGCTTTCAAAGTGTTTTTATCATGAGAGTAGCAGAAATAAAAAATATTAGAATACTAAAGGAATGTATTACCAATATAATTTTTTTTTAACATTAACAATAAGGCTACAGAAACCTGTTTCACCAAACTCTGTCAGCAGTGTCTGCAGGCTGGCATGAGATGAGTATGGGTTGCTGTACCTGAACTAATAATTGAACAGCAGCATGGACCAGGCTAGTATTGAATTTTAGTAGTCAACAACCTTCAGCACAGCACAGGAGCTCAGGATGGAAGAGAAGTCAAAGTAAAACTGCTGGGTACATAACACAGAGCTGTTACTAAATCTAAGAATCTCTTTTCTAAAATGTATTTGAGATAGTTGCTCACCAATCACTCTATCCCTCTGCTGGGTGGTGATGTAACTATCATCTGTACCTTATGAAGGTACATCAGACAGCACAGTCTTAGGAGTTATTTTTAGAGGGACACATTTACACCCTTGAAGATCAACCAGGACCATGAAAAATCCGCGCATTTCCCTTTAAGGGTGAAACAATTTGAAAGTTAATATAAATCAACTAAAACTTGTAATGTTAAATGAAAATATAAAATGTCAAGTAGTACACATATCACCTAGAAATCAATGCACAGATTGGTACACAAGATATACATATATAATCTTGTGTACTATATCACAAGCAGTGTAGGGTTTAAAGGCTACAGTTTAAGGCTGTGTCCAGTGTGGCATTTGACATTTTAGAAAGGATAAACTGTTGATCATCAAAGTTGCAGAAGCACCAACAAAAATAAATAAATAAATAAAACCCAGGTTATTGCACCTGTCTCTAAATCTTTCAAAAAGATTTGAAACTGACATCTGCTTTTCTTCGCAGATACGTTTCTATACCTGAAAGTGTTACGACCCCATGGGAGGTTGGGAGATGAGTGTTCTCAAAGCAAATTCAATGGCATAACCTTTGCATTTCTTTATATAGTAGTATAGTATCACCTTGAGAGGATTGCTTATGCATCAAAAGTTGCACATACATTCCCCTAAACCTTTCATTGATTTATCAAAGCTTATGTAATTCAGCATGGTGTCTATTCACCCTCAGGACCCAACATCAAAATATCAATAATAACTTTGTGGAACCCAGCCTCGACATTTCTCATCTTTTTTCCCACACTGGTCATTATGGATCAGTGAACACAGAAAAAAAGAGAATGAGCTTGAGGCTGTGGTGAACTACTGAGTCACCCATCATGTCCCTGAGGAAGTTTACTCGTGAGAGTGGAGGTGGACTACATGTCCTCACTTCACCCTCCACTCCACTAACACAACTAAAAAGTGTGGACACAGTGACACTTAGTGGTGTTACACACATGGTGCAACCTGCGTGCATATCACTGATTGTGCCTGGTAAGCCTTTAGGAATAGTGGAAGAGAATCAATTTTAAAAAAGACTGTGGACCTTCATCATGCATTAAACCAAAACATATTTAAAGTCACACTCTGTAACACTTAAATTAACACACCAGTAATTGTTAAACACAACAGCATTAATAAGAAACAAGAAATTTAAAACATTTCACGATGGGCTCTGGGATTAAACAGTTATATATGAATAAATAATGAAAAGGATCCTTATTCGCAGCAATCAATAAGAAAAGTAAATTTAAAAAAGAAGTGGATTGGGGAGGCAGATCAGACAATAAGAATGTCTCATATCCAAACTCATACATCTGCTGATGCAGATATGGACAACTGCTATTAAGGAAATATGAAGTAATCTTCCTCAAAATATAAATATTTCAAGTGAAAACTTGACAGATGTACAGATAGAGGAGACAATTCTTTCTGGAAATATCAAATAAAGAACCTAACAAAAGAATATATAAGGCCAAGATTTTACAGTTAGTAAAACTGTAAAAAGTACAGAACCAAAACAAAGTCAAGTATTGATGTGTGAGAATGTAAATTAACCAGAGCATTTTTTCATTACTATGCCATCAACTGTACGTCCAAACCTGACCACTAGAGGGCCCTAAAATCGTACAAATCTTAACACCGCTACTCTTGTCTGCTTTTCTGTCTCTGTGATTGCATAATAATTCTTTTTCCTTTATATAAGGTGCTTTAAGAGACTAATTTTACCAACATTGACATCCCATGGACCACCTCTGCCTACTGTGCATGCTCATTCACCCCTTCAGAAGATAAGTTTAGGATTTTTAAACTAGGCCTAAACCAAATAAAAAGAATCATGTTTCTCCACAAGCTGACATTTACAACCACCGACCTCGTCTGCCTCCTCCTACTCGTGCTTGAAGCAGATTTTTCTTTAAAATAGTGCTATTAGTAGCAGAGAATGTGGGCTCACTGGTTTTCTCCTCTCCAAAGTGTCTTTTATCTTGGCTCCCTCTGGTGTCTTTTTCCTCAGTAAGATGGAGTCAGTTGAGTAAAAGACACTGCTGGGAACAGAGAAGGAGTGAGGGAAAATTCCCCCTGCTGCCTCTCATATAAAATGCTCCCAAATCGCAGCCAATGGCCAGCATGGATTATCATTAATCACGTGTAGGTGTTGGCAACAGGGGAAAATGAGGAGGTCGGAGGAAAGAAGTGAGGGGAAAGGGGAAAGCAGGTGGGAAAGGAAGGGTAAGGGAGGGGTGAGGTGGATGAATCAATGCAGTGTAGTCCCACTGGCAGCGTATACAAACGGGTTGAATTGCTTTCAGTGGCCGTGCTTTGCACAGTGATGCCTCTATGGGGGGTTATAGACACACATCTGTATGGGTGGGATGTCGTCTGACTATCAGGCAATTTAAACCTGTATGAATGTGAATCCGGACTGGACAGACTTTTGTGTAGCAGACCATGTTCACAAGGAGTTTAAAAACAATTGCCTCCTTCTTGTAAGGCTTTACAGGGATGAGCAAGCCTACGCAAACATAAAAACCAGGAATTGATGAAACAGTAAAAGTTTAATCCCATTTCACTTGGGCCAAATATCCAGCTGTGCTGCTCAAATATGTAAAGCTAAAGGCATGCATCTGTGCTTGTGTTTGTGTCAGACCCTCTAATCCAGCTTATGTACACGGAGCCAGAGTGTAGCAGGGTGTTGGATGCAGGGATGGGGTAAGGGCACAATATCTGCTAATACTTTTCAATGCAAGTGGAAGAACAGTCTCTAAACCTTAAGAAACTATATGCTCTCTGCCTCCCTCTCTCTCTCTCCCTGAGTCTCTGCCCTTTCTCTCTTGACTGTACAATATAAACCTGACAAATACATTTGCAGAAAAAACTTTTTATCTTCAGCCTCCAAATGGAGCCTTTTCTGCCTGATCCCATCCTGATAAGAACTAAAGCTGTTTACGAGATTTAGAGAAGGAAAGAGAGCGAGAGAGGGAGAAAGGCTGTAAGAGGGAAAGACAGAAAAACTGAGAGTGAGAGAGGATTAAAAAAAGAAAGAAGGAGTGACAGATATTCCTGTCCCTGAGCCGGTAGCGTGGAACAACATAATCCCAGATTTTTATGGGCGTTGTTTTTCCTGAAAAGCTTTTGGATTATGAGTGGCTGTTGCATTATTATGCCTGTATCTCATTGTGCTCTGGAAATTATAAACATGACCCCACGGCACTGCTGCTCAGATGAGTGGAGCTGAGGTCAAGACACACAAGGAGAAAGATCGGGAGAGAGAATGAAAGGAAAGGGGAAGGTGAGTTTTGAGTCTAAGGAGAACAAAAAAACGTTCTCTCCTGACATTTTCTATTACTCTTTATTGGTCTCCCGTCACTGCAAACACCTTTAAAAAAAGAGCGCTTTTATTTGCAGTGTTCAAGCCAGAATGCCTCGCGAACTTGTGCCATCATCTTCACCACTGAATATTTTAAAAAGCCATGGAAACACGCCTCATGCACCTTCTCTCGTTGCACCAAGAGAGCTTTCCAGCTGGTGTGCATATCATCCTCCATGTATGGGATAACTGACTCCCATCACACATGGATATCTGATAAGTTAAGGGATCATCACTCTGGGTCCTCTTCTTGTTCCAGACAGCGCATGTGTAACTGCATTCCTGAACAATTCATACTCTACTTGCTGCTATGGTTGATTTCTGCTTATGTATGGTCAAATTAGATTGCCATCATGGTAAGGTCACTGACAAGAGGCATCACACTAGTGCCAGGTTTGGTTGGTCAAACAGGGTATAAGGAAATGTGTTTTATCCCTGTAGAGGACAGTCTGTTCCTGCAGAGGTGTCCCTGTTGCACTCCTGTTGTGTCTACATAACAGCCTGACAAAATGTAAGGAAGTGACATTTTGAGAACAGAACATCAAGTAGTGACACAATACTCTTCGTTTCCACTTTGCTGTGTTCATCAAAGTCACCTGGATGTGAGGACGCTGCTGTCATGAATGTCCTCTATTCTATGTATGTGAGCACTGGACCGCTGACTTTATTTTCTAATGAGGACTTGTGGAGTTGTTGCTACTCACTACTGTGCGTGGTATAATTATGTCATCACATTGTCAAATGTCAAAGTATCAACTAACTTGAGAACACAACAGAGACATACAATACTGATCCAAGATGTGTTTAAAGCTGCACTTATAAATATTTGTATTGTAACAATGGATCAAATGACTTGTTGAATTATTGAATTATCACCTGACTCTGCAACTCCCCTCAGCTCTTTTAGTGTCTTTCAGCTCATTGTTTTGGTTATACTTTACTGTTCACAGTCACTGTTGTCATCAACCGTATTCCCAGCCAGAGCAGGCAGCTGTTTACAGTGAAAAAGCTCTCAAATCCAAACACGCCAGATATTTCCCACAGGAGTGGCTGGAGACCAAAAGGAGAGCTGTACTTTAGTCAATATTGGACTTATATTTTCTGGGTGGCCAGAAACTCCAATTGAATGCTAATGTTGCTTTGTGTCTGCGGGATGAGTTTGCTTAAATGTTCCCAAAATAACTTTATATAGTCAACATATGACATGTTCCACTGTAATTGAAATTGTGATAAATATATTCAAATATATTATATTGTAATTCATTCCCATGCATGCCAACACCACAGGGATCTCTCCCTCTCCTCTTGTGTCATGTGCAGGTAGACAGTAGGTGTGGCGTGTGAGTGATAACTGATGCTAGAGCATCATTCTTGTGTAATCTTGTGAATCCAGCAGCCTTGCAAAGTAAGTTCCACCACCCCCAAGCAGCAAAAAATATACCAATTAATAAATTAGATCAATGGCTGCTGCTTTAAAAGAAAGTTATTTTACAAAAACTAATAAATGCCTGCATTCATTCATCCACCCATTTTCTAGCAGCTCCTCCAGGTTGAGGGTGCAGTGGCAACAGAGCAAGCAGAGCATCATAGATGTTCTTTTACAAAGCAGTGTCTTCCAGCTGTCCCTGGAGGATCTACAGGTGCTGCCATACCAGCTGGGAAATGTTGTCAGTCACCCTGTCATGTTGCTTTTGAGTCTGAGGTTCAACAACTGCCTTCGGTCACATGCTAGCGTCTACTGGCTTTCCCAGGAGAAAAAAGATCTGTTCAAAAAAAGAAGCATTTTTTTGTGGTTTGACCAGTCACAAGGAAAGGTGGAGCTTGATGCAAATCATTTACAAAGGACAGACTGTAAAAGAGAGCTAGAGGTGATAATAAAGTTGATATCTCAGTTATTTCACACTAGTGACCATTTTTCTTTTTAACTCTGCTTCATAATCAGAGCAGATTTCTATGATAAGTGGATAAAGTATGGCAAAGTACAACATTCTTGTATCTATTAAGAGTAAACGGATGCTAAATGGACTGCACTCGTGTACCGCTTTTCTAGAGACCTCTCAAAGCGCTTTACACTTCATGTCACATGCACCCATTCACACATGACACTTCAGCAGGAGGAGCCGGGGATCGAAACAACGTCCTTCCGATTAGTATACCTCCTCCTGAGCCACAGCTGCTCAGTGTGTCCTTAGTGTAATAATTATGTAAATGCAAAATTAGTCTGACCATGTGAGTAACACTGGGGGTTTTCCTTCCTCTTTTAGTGCAATGGGATCACTCAGCTCACATCCATGTACTGTAAGTGACATTTAAAGTGAAAGAATCAGACTGAAAGGAGATCAGTGTAAGGTGTATCTAGGATGTCTGTAATGTAATTTTAATGGAGCTAACTGTAGTGTAGTTACCGCTAATGAGAGTCTCAAGCAAGGCTCATCTAGCTCTCATGCTGCGATGCAAGGCCATCAATTAGCAATGAGGGCGGGGACGGGTCTTTCATACTCATCGTAGCTCTAAAGGAATTAGTCCGTTTGAACATTTACATCTTTGAGTGAGAGAAAGAGAGAAACAGACAAGAGGAGAGAGAGTTGAGTTGGTAGGTTGCACCCTGCTGCTATCTGAGATAAAATGTTCTTTGCCGAGGGCAGCTCTGTCTTTCAACTCAACTTAGAGCCTGTGATAAGTGATCTACTGTAACTTTTTTGAACACCATATCTCGCATTATTCGGAGTTCTAAGAAGCACTGCTTCCTCTTCAGCTTTTTCAGTTTTATAAATGAATGCAGAGGTTTCTAGATTAGAGGAATTTTTAGGAAATAACTTTTAGGATTTTCTGAAAGTCAGCATATGTTTAAACTTTGGTTGAAAAAGACACAGAATATGATAAAGAATGCAAGTTAAAGTAAGTAATGAGTGTCCACTCTTCATTCATACATACACTGCATGTTCCTTACATTCCCTGAGGGATGTGATTAGTCATACATGAGTCCCAGGGTAAAAAAAGTAGCATGACTGACAGACAGGAGGAGACACACAGACAGACAGGAGGGAGTGCAACAGTGAACGTTAGTAAGGCGAGGGTTAGTAAGAACAGAGGAGCTGCTATCCAAATGGATAACACAACAAGCAACAAGCAACAACAACAGTGACAGCTACACCTTCCAGCTGCTGTCTTTCATATGCTAATGCTGGTATTACTGCCTGCCAACACAACGCGGAAGACAATGTGTGTTTTTGTGTGTGCATGTGTGTGTTGGTGTATGTTTATTCCAAATGATGTGATGCACTCAGCACACCGTGCCACATGGTATTGGTAATAAGAGTCATCTGGCAAGGCTTTGAGACACAGGGACATGTGCACACATAATACTGTGTATAAAGCTTTTATCTTGACTTTGATGTTTTTATATGAAATTAAATATTATACCATATTGTACTGGAAAAGTTTTGTGGTGCCAGTTAGAATCTACTGTGACTGTTGGCGTAGCATTTTTCTTTTTAGGATGATATTTTACATTTTTCTTGCAGGCAACAAATATTATGAAAAGACCAAAAATCAACAACTAACTGATCCTACTAACAAGTATTGTAGCTTATTCCTCTGACCTTTCTTCATTGTTGTCCAAAAACTATTAATACAACTTAAGTGAGCCACAACACTGCACTGGGTGATATGTTGGTTCATTGCAATGAACATGAGCATTGTAGTTTATTTTGAGTCAGTCTCACATACACAGTCCTGCTACTGCAAATACTCATGCACCAAATCCACAGCAGAAAATTGTCCCCCACAAATACACTATTTAATCCTATTTGAGTGAAGTTTGTTTAAAAAAAATACTAAACCCTTTTTTTATTTACTCTTTTGAAACTGCAATAATGTGTCTTTTTTTGGGTCACTTCTTTGGCAGCAGAAACTTGTGACAGCTGTGAACACAAAATGGACATATCATCACCTTTCATGTTAATACGGCAAACTTGCTAGTAAACAGTTGCTTATTTCCGAAACCTGCAGTTATGAAGCAACATTATCATTCATCTGGAGTCATGTTTCTGTCCACCTGGTGAATGTAAATCCAATATTCACTCTCTTTTAGCTCTGTTTTTGGTCTATCAACTCCTAAGGGAAATATCTGGCTCTTTTGTTGCTAAATGCTCAAATATGTTCACCAGCTAATCGCTAACTGTGTCTGTTTGCTGTTTGGTGCTGTGCAGGTATAGTACAGTGGGGTTGTAGAGATTCCTTACTGAAAAACCTGCCTTCTGTGGCCAAAACGCTGAAACTTGCCATAAAACTTGTAAAGGGGAGCTGCAGATTCAGGTTATAATTGAATATATAACTGAAGATTTAATTCTTCGGTAGGAACCAATAGGCTGAGAGCTGAAAGCCACAGACAGACTGAGGAAGTCGAAAAAGCATTTAAGGACAAACTAACACATTGATGGTTTAGGTCTTTTCATGAGATTTGTGGACAAAAATATAGAATATTATTCTGAGGTTTTGCATGTGACAGCTGCCCCATGGTACATTGTCTGCACTCATTACCAGCTCTGATTATTATGAGAATATGCAGGACCATGTGGCAATCTCCTCATGGCTGTGAGGATTATCTCATATAGTCCAGCAGCATTTGTGTCCATTTCAGCTATTTTGTTGAGCTGATTTACCATTCACTTCAATGACTGAAGGAAATGTGTGACAAATGGATGTGACTATTTTGAGCTGCTCTATTAATACGTCCACGTGGCAGTGTTTGTGCATACACAGGCGTGTGTGCTAGTATGTGCTACTCCATGTACGCACAACATGTCATGTGGTCTGCAAAGCTTCTCTCTATGGGAATTGACCATTCTGTGACAGAAATGCACCAATGTCTTGCAGTGACTAGCACATGCTAAATCCCTATCTATTTTCATTGGGAGGACACCAACTGGAGTGTGTGTGTGTGTGTGTGTGTGTGTGTGTGTGTGTGTGTGTGTGTGTGTATATATGTGTGTGTGGGGGTTAGGATGTATGTGTGCAAATGCCACAGATCCCAAAGGAATTAGTTTGATTTTTGAGTGCTTCCAAGCAGCCCTGGGATCTTGCATGCATGTGGGTCTCTATTTGTTATCTTGCAGTCCACATGCTGAGTTTAACTGTGCTGCCAGAGAACAGTGCAGAAGACAAATCCCATGGCTAGGTTATCCATGATTCACCCGTGTTACTGGAGAAAGAGAGAGAGAGCAATAGAGGGATGGAGAGAAGGAGAATGCTCTGGTGTATTAAGAAGAAAATATAGAAGGATCAAAGAATGAGAAATGAAAAACACAGAGGGCTGCAAAAGGTGAAGGAAGGGGAAGAAACGTGTAAACGAGGAGAGGAGAGTGTTGAAGGCTCGAGAAGGAGGACAGAAAGAAGAGGAGAGCTCAGTAATCTGAACTCTTTGTCAGAGTAACAGATTAGCTCACTGGGTGAAATGATATATGACTGGCACCGGGCCTCCTCACATGCACACGCGCACAATCACACTCCCACTATGGATCAATTACCCTGTCATCCATGTGTGCAACCATACATCATCACCTCGATTACATCTCACCCTTACACACACACACTCTGACACTTGCATGCTGACTCTTATATATACACACACTGCTAGAACTTCAGATGTTTCACTGAGTCGGCTGTGTTTATGTGTTTTGTGTTTTACGACCAGGTTTCTCTACTGCCTGACTTCTGTGGCCTTAATACCTATTACTGTCTATCTCTAACTGCACACCCTGTGACACGCGGATGCACACACACACACACACACACACACACACACACACACACACACACACACACACACACACACACACACACACACACACACACAACCCATGCACGGTCACACACAGTTACACTCCAGAGCCAGTGGGGCTGCCTCCCTTAAATGAACTGCACTGGTCAGAGTGACTGAGTCTGGACAAAGTCATTTGTTGTGAGTAAACTTCTTTGGGCAGCTCAGGTCATTTCAGGCAGTGGAAGAGACTGAGACCACACACGCGCAAACACACACACACACACACACACACACACACACACACACACACACACACAGGTCAGTTTGGTCGGCACAGTGTCGATCACCCCTCCGCTTCTGTTGGTGTAGTCTACTGGGAAATGCCCATAGCTCAGCTAAAGTGAGTTCAATTTAATTTGAACTTCACACAGCTGAGAGAGACAGAGAGAGAGAGAGGGAGAGAGAGGGAGAGAGAGAGAGAGACAGAGAGAGAGAGAGAGAGAGAGAGAGAGAGAGAGAGAGAGAGAGAGAGACACAATATTGTTTTGTCTTTCTTGAAGTGACACAAGCATTTCAGACTTTCCTCATGTTCAGCATCCAGCCCCCCTGAGAGGGATTGCTGACGCATCTGGAGTTGAGTGACTGGGTGACCATGTCTGTGACTGTGTGTGTGTGTGTGTGTGTGTGTGATGCTGACACATTTAGTCCATGCCTCTTTCCTTTTGTGTGTAAGTCTATGCTGACAAGAGACGACTAATATCATATATCCAACAGGTCTTGGCGCAGCCCATATGGCCTTCTTCACATTACTGTACAGTATCATTTACGTTTATTGCATGCTCCTCTTTAGTCAGCTGTTCCCTCTTTACGCCACTAGGGAGCGCTGCTCCACTTCACAGCTGACAGTACAGTCAAGCAGCGCTCTCCATCTTTCAGGCGGACAGACAGGAGCGCAACAACAGTCTGCCTGAACCCCCGACCGCAACGCACCTCTGTCCCGCCACACTGGGCTACCTTCTCATCGCTTCCTTTGAAGAGGACACAGAGGGGATTCTCGGTGCAAAAGCCTGACTGCGGAGGGTTTAAGTTGGATGTTTCCTCCATGATGGTATGTCTTAATAACTAAGTTTCCTGCCTCACCCGTTGTGCGCAAGAGGAGGAGAGGAGCGGAACTTTCAGGGGACCCTTTCTTGCACCGGAGTAACCGCGGGGGCAGCGCGCTGGTTTTAACCCAGGAGGTCACATCTGCCACCGGCTCCGTTTCTCTCTAGCCCGGCTGCGGAGGTGGATGGTATGGTATAACTTTTCCGCTCCAGTCGAACCTGAGCGGCCGGTGTGAGAGAGGAGCCGTTTTATGGTACTGGAGAGGGGGATGCGAGCCTCTCCTCCGTCTCGGATAGCGCAGCGGCTATGAGGAGAGAGGTTCACCTGCTGGGCTAACAGAACAAGAGCACACTGCACCAACAGGTATGGCTCACTGGACAGCCTTTACACCTGCACATCCTGGTGCATCCCACGCTTTTAATGCTCCTTTTTTAATTAACTGTACTCAAAGTGTGCGTGATAAATAAAAGTAAATTAGTTGCACACCTGTCACGCATGAATATGGTTTTATAGTCCACTGATCTTTGAAAAGCATTTTACGCAGAGAGAATGGATTATCATCTGTTCCATTTTAGGGAATAGACAAGGATTTGACTTTATGAAGGCATGAGAGTTATGCAAAAAGATTGCTCATTGTAAAATCCCATCAGCCCGCTCTGGTATGGTATCAGTTTTATTATCTTGGTTGTGATTTTATATAAGACAAATGATTGCGGTTGTTTCAGGGTTTGCACAGTCTATATAGGCTTGCCTCTCCCTCTCTTCCTCCCTCTTCCTCTCTCAGACACACACACACACACACACACACACACACACACACACACACACACACACGCACACACGCACGCGCACACGGACACACACAAACACACACACACACACACACACACACACGGACACCGGGGCAGGACTGAGCTGTGCGCATCCGGACATATGGCGCTGGGTTCAATGCGCTATTTTAGGCAGAGCTGGTGTTTGGCGGTGGCAAACAGCGGTATTACTTCTTGTTGATTGATTCTATGAGCTGCGATATGTCCAGAGGTGCTACATGATGAGTGTATTGTCGCCTTAAATGAAAGATAAGGAACCTTAGGGTTTCCCTCTGCACTATTACTTGTCTTCAATTTAGTTGCACTAAACAGTGGTCTTTAGATGACAGGAAGATAATATTGCCTTTGCTTATAAAAATGTGAACATGTGTGTGGAGAATGTTGGAAACTCATCATTCTGAAAGCAGTGGTGGGCGCCTTCTTCGAAGCACCATGGATCACCTGATGTACTGTAGATGGTGATGCATAAGATAACCTTTATAGTTGACAGTTGTATCAGTTTGGTAGCCAGTAGAGGCTGTGAGGTGTTGAATGTGTCACAGTGGCTACATTTAGCGGAAGTAATAAGGTATTACGTATTTGTGTCTCATGATCATGTTTCATGTCAGTTTCTGGCCTTTTCATAACCCTGAGTTGCTTATAAATCCTCATGTGTGCACACAAGCTGATTGGATTTAAGCAAAGATGGTCATCCTAACGGTGAATATATCTTTGACATGTTCCCGTACCATCAGTCTGTGTCTCTGACTCTCCCTCTGTGTTTCATGAGCCTCTGTGAAGAACATAGAAGAGATGAGGCAGAGTAACAGAGTGAGGGAGATACAAAACATAAGGAAGGAAGAGAACTGACAGGGGGATATGATTGACGGGAAAGAAGGATGCAGGGAGATGTCGAGTAAAGCAGGGAGGAAGATTGGATGTTGGGCTTTATGAGGAGATACAGGAATACATTAAAAGAAACAAATGTGCGGTTACTGATTAGTTGCTCCTGGAACGGTCCTCAAATGTATTTTTAATATGACCACAGGCTAATGAATACCATCATGAAAATATAACATCGCCAGTTTATTCAATAAACACTTTTGGTTTTCTGCTCACGTTACTGATCAGAGGCACATCAGTGTGACAAAAGGAAAAGATGGAGGGTAAAAACCTTGAAAAAATTGTATGCGTTTATGTAAATATATAAGTACAAATCTACTTTTGTGCCATGTCATTTAGAAATAAGAATAGATAGAAAAAAACACACAACACACCTAACTGTATAGTTCTTTTCTCATGTTACTTAAATATGACTTTCCATGGCTGAATTATATATCCTCCAAAACAGTGCAAACAATTTAACTGAAATAACTTGAGAGATTAGGAGGATGGAATGAAAAAGAATACTGATTATACTGATTTGTGTTTGTGCCCTTGTTCTTGTATCTTTGTGAGGTTTTAGACTTTTAAATTGAGGATGTTTTTGGAGAGTGAGATGGAGGGTTGCTTTACGTTATTGGCCACAAGAGGGTCTTCACAAGTATAAAAGGACCAAAGGTGTGTGTGATTAATCTTGCTGTGGGGATGCAGGTCTGTTGTCACGGTCACTTTGTGGGGACCGATCCCTGCAAGGATAACCATTTATTTTAGCTCAAGACTCCAAAGATACTGTGTGTATGCATATATGTGGAGATAAAGGTATAGCTTCACTTTTTTTTAATGTTTTTTTGTGGAAGGATGACAGCAAATGAGGAAGAGAGGGATGCAACAAAGGTCATGGCAGGCTTTTTAATCTCCATGCCACAGGGATGCCCTAAAGTATGTTGGCTTGTGGAAAATTAATGACTGTATATGACGAGTAATGTAGAGGATAATACACTGCTTTGGAAACCAGCAGAGTACTCAAATGAAAATGAAATTTGATTGTTATTATATCTCTCTTTCTTTCTCTCTCTCTCTCTCTCTCTCTCTCTCTCTCTCTCTCTCTCTCACACACACACACACACACACACACACACACAGTACCCTAAGCATGTTCCTGTCTTGGGCATGCTGGAAGAAACTGAAGGCCATAGGATTTCAAATTGGACCATTTTAACCTGCCTCCCTATAGTAACATGACAAAAAGGCCCACACACACACACACACACACACACACACACACACACACACACAAGCTTTCATGTGTCCATTTCCCACAACGTTTTTATGTCTCCCTGTGCCCCTTTAACACGCGCTTCCTCTTCCTGCATTTCTCTCACTAACTTCCTTTATCCTTCCATGGGAATAATGTCGGAGCTCCTGTCCAGAGAGACAGGAGAGAGAGAGAGAGAGAGAGAGAGACACACACACACACACACACACACACACACACACACACACACACACACACACACACACACACAAAGACAAAGAGAGCAACCAAGAAGAAATAAAAGTACAGCATGTGTCCTATAAAAAGTGATCTCTTTTTCATTTGCCACCTCCTGTAGCTGTGCGTGATGAGAAGAGAATAGGAGAGAATGAAAGAAGAAATAACAAGAATGTGAAACAGGAAGGAAAAAGACAGAGATCGAGAGAGAGAGGGAGAGAAAGAGAGTAAAAAAAACAGGAAGCTACAGGGGATAAATAAAAATAAATATAAAGCATATGTCCTATAAAAGGTGTTCTGTATTTCATTGGCTATCTCCAGTAGCTGTGTGTGGTGTGCTGAGGCCCAGGGGGGACGAGTAGCCACTCTAAATGTGTGTAACCCACATAAAGAAATTGTTTCTGGGAGATCGGGCCCCGTAAATTCATTCCTAGCCGCCAACCCTGTTCTTATCCCACCTCCCAAAGGTGAGCTATAACATCCAAACACATATTTTTTAGATTCTTTCTCTCACACACACACACACACACACACACACACACACACACACACACACACACACAACACACACATCCAGACACCTTCCCTCCCTCACAGACACACATCTTTCAGCAGAACCTGACTTTCTCTCTATTCAATTTCTGCTCAGGATGCACACAGACATATACACACATTTATTTATTTTTCACACATTTCTTTTTTTTGGCAGAAAATACACATTCACACAAACATACACACATTGCTTTGCTTCCCAAATGGCTTGTGTGGGACAGTAACGGTGACAGCTACAACAACATCAGTACCTGCTGTGGAACAGAACAGCGTCAGAGAGAAACAGCAGCAGATGCTGAGCTCACAGCTCCAGGATTACCTTAGCCTGAACAAACTCCATTACTGCCTCTATTACCCAGGTATACACAGCCTGGGAAAAAGCACTTTGCGAGACCACTGTTTACCCAGCACCTCTGTGCCCCACACACTGTGTCCCTTGACTACAGAGCAAGGAAGGGGTGAAGACCAGAGGGAGAAGAGAGAAGTTACCTGGTGGGTAACACGAAGCTTATGTTTCAGTGACTGTCTTTCTCATAGCCAGGGCAGCGTGTAGTGCTGAAATAATTAGTTGGTTACTTCAGTAGTCAAATGAGAGCAAAATTAATTAATCACATTTTTAAATAACAATTTTAATACCACAGTAATCATTCAGACTCAAGACATTTAAAGGTGTTATAAACCAGGAATGCAAAGACATTTTGTAGACTAAACCATTAATTGGTGATAAAAATCCTCTGTAATTTGAGCCCTAAATAAGTAAAAAAGTAGAAATAACAAACGTCTGCCAGTTACAGCCATACTGTATTAATTTAAATGTGTTTCAGATTGAAAAGAATCTGGTTACAGCTTCTCAAATGTGAGGATTTGCTGTTTTTTCTGCTTTGTAATATTATAAATTGAGTATATCTGAGTTTTGGATAATTTGAAGGACAAAACAAGCATGACATTTAAGACATTTTGTAGACTACATGATTAACCAATTCATCTAAAAGTAAGGCTGCAATTAGTAAAATAATCAAAAGATTAATCAACAGTAAAAATAACCAGTAGCTGCATCCCTAAATCATTTATTGTTTATCAAAAATTCCAAACTTTGGCCTGTTACAGCCATATTGTATTAATTTGATTGTATTGTTTTGTGACTGCCAGACACAATAAGCAATTTTAAGACTCTGTTATTCTGTGATTGTTCTTTGTTATTATTTTTGACATTATGTATGCTAGAAGAATACAAATCAATGTACTGAAAATAATTAGTGATAAGTAGATAGATAGATAATGACACTCGTTTGTGAGAAACAGACAGAAAAGACAGAGAAGACAGAGATGACAGGGGAATACAGTGTGGCACTGCTCTCCTTCTTTGACTAATGAGGGTGTGATAGGGCAACGGTGAGTGATGCTCTGTATGTGTGTATACATGAGTGTTTTCCAAGGCTATATGTGATTGCAGTGCCAGCAATACAATGCTGAATTGCACTGTATTGCCTAAGTGGATGTGCAGAAGGTTAATAAGGGAGAGAATGAGGGAGAGCACGAGTGAGTGTGTCATTCTGTTTGTGAAAATACACGGTAAAATGTGTGTGTTTATGTCTGAAGTGAGTGATGAACTGCCATGTATTTGAGTGGAAAGCCATCCATCACCCTCATCAGTGACTCTGGGGTCCTGTCATTACATGTTTCCCTTCATTGACACTGTTAATGGCTATCTCTCTTGACCAAACTCTCTGCTGTGCTGTCTCACTGTTGGTCTCTCACTCTCAAATTAAATGTTTTCATTTTGAAACAGAGGTGGACATTTGTTTTGTACAAAGTGTTTTTTCAGTTCAGTTTCAGTAGTACGTTCAGTCTGTTGCTGGTTCAAGCTGTTACATTACGTTCAGCACAAAACAAGCACTGTCTGTAACATTAGTAGTTCAGCAACTACTTATTTATATTATGTTGTTTCTAACCAGGAATTGATATGTGTATCATGTGTGAGTTGACCCTGGTGCCCTCAGGAACTAAAAGCTACTGATTCGTTGAGTGACAATGGTGATGTATATCATCAGTTTGGCTTAAAGATTTGGTATTAAATGTTCGTACATGTATTGAATGCCTCTGTTTTGCTTTATTGGCATGACTATAATCATGTACTGTATAGCTAGAGCTGGTTTATGATGTTCTAAATTTTTCAGAAAAAACATCAAGTGGTTTGCATATTACTACAGTGTACGATAATAAAATAAACTATAAAAAAATACATTTGTTTAGTAATATATATATATATATATAAGATATTTAGTCTAAAGTGAATATAATGGTGAGATGGTTGCTGCAGCGGCCCAGGGTTTGAATCCGACCTGTTGCCCTTTGCTGCATGTCATCCCCTCTCTCTCTACTCTCTCACTCACAGACACTTAGAGATGGAGATCTCTCTCTCTGTCTATACCTCTCTCTTCAGCCCTGATGCTATCTATATACACTACACACACTCATTACTAGAGCTGTACATTGGTGCGGCTCTGGTGATATGATACATAAACTGTGATATATTACGATATTGTAAGCAAGGCAATATATTATGATTTTGTTCAGATCAGTGGGATCTGCATTTGTATTTATCACAGTCCTTGTAACCTCCAACATCGTAGCCCTCAGTTTACGTCTACAACACTGATATCTAGCGGTTGGCGGTTTGAATGCAAAAATCGATACAGTGTTTTTGAGAATCAATACAAAACAAAATATCATTACACTCAAGAGTGTCAATATTTTCTCACACTCAATGATTACATACTGATGCAGGCTGGCTGTGAATGTTTGGCGTTTACCTCTTCTACCTACCCAGGTTCTCGTGCTTTTCTACCTCGATGACGCTCAAAATAATTGAAATCCTCCCAAAAAGTCAATAAATTGCATAGTGTTAAAACTGTGTTAAGTGTTGTAACAATGCAAATAATTTACCTTGTAAGCAATTCTAACTGTTAAACCTGCAGACTCTTTCAGATATTTAACAACATTTCAGAAACATTAGATTGTGGTGGATGCTGCAATACCATGGTAGCCTAATTCATGGTGCGCAGGTTAACAACAACCATGTTTGCTATTGTAGTTGTCAACTTGCTGTAACACATTGCAAGTTATTAAGAAGGCAGTTTGATTTGTTGATTTTGGCGTGGCTATAGCTTCTGCTAATGAGTCTGCAGTGACAGGACTTTCCACCAGTGTGTGGGCTGGGATGTGGTATCACTTTCAGCAGCAGTTATAAACGGACCAACACAGACACTGTAGCTTTGGCAGTGTCAGGGCTGACTCATTATGGCTGACGGCAAAGAGGGGCTGTTAGCCAGAAGTCAGAGCTACACCACACGTACAACCCTGTGGCTCCGACAGCTTTCTTCATCAACATCTACACAGTAATCACTGTGGTCATTAGGCCGGCATAATTAGGCCCAGCCTTATGTATGTGTGTGTGTGGCCCCTGTGCTCTCCTGAGGCATGTTTGTGTGAGTCTTGCCTTGGTCGTTCCTTCGGCGATTGTGACGAGTGAGGAAAGGTAGGGAGCAAATGAGATCCCAAAGGCTGTGACATCGGAACCACAGAGACACTCACAGTCACTGAAGAACTGAGCCACTGTTGACAGAGTATAATGAGAGTGGTAAACTCACTCACTCTTTTCTTTCTTTAAATAATTTCTGCTCTTTTTACGTGTGTGTAGCTCTGGGTCTAGCCTACTGGCTGAGTTTATCTGTGTATGCCCTTTTATCTTGTAGTCTTTGATTATGTTCTTATAAGTGGGACCACTAGCTATTTTATGGCTGCCTCATTAGGTTGTCAGGCAAGCCCACAGCACATGCAATTATATCTAATTATGCAATTATGAATTCAGTATGAAGCTTTATATACTGTAGATTGGTATGTTTGAGTTGGAACACGCACACACAGCAGTAATTAGTGCAGTTTTGTGGGTGGTTGTGGTGTGAGAACACTCCATTGAACAACTCAGCTTGGCTACGTACTTCATTTAGTCTCTTTTCTCACCAAGAGGAAGGATCCTCTGAAAAACAAAACAAAGCTTGGACTTGGAAAAATGTTAAAGGTCCATTGTGTACAGTTTCGGAGGATCTATTGGCAGAAATGGAATGTAATATGTTTTCATTAGTGTATAATCACCGGAAAAAATAAGAATTTTAAATAAGACATTTTTATCTACAGTCCACAGAGGCCACAATGTTTCTACAGTAGCCCAGAATGGACAAACACTGGCTCTAGGGTTGCTCACATTTATCTTACGTCTCACAGGCACCGTAGTTTCGCTGTCACGCTTGGAAAGGAAGAGTGAAGCGAGGGAGCCGCAATCTGCAACTACACCACTAGATGCTACTAAATCCTACACACTGGAGCTTTAAAGATGGAAATTAAACATTAATGCTGAATTTATTTTCTGTTTTTCCTAAACAATAAAAAAGTGTCTTGGTTGTTATGTTTTGCTTAATGCTGAAAGGCCTACTGCTCCTATGTTAGTGACGTTGAGGTTCTGTCTTTGTGGTAATATCTACATGTAGGTGCTTCCAATGTAGGCTGCTCAAAACACAGCAGAGTGTCCCCCTCGTAATATTAGACCTAATTTGCACCTTTTTTACACCCATTTACTTTTATCAGATGGAAGTTGGATCAGGAGTTGAATTAGTGTGTACTGCATGGCTGCTGGGAGAGAGAATATAAAATCGATGATCATCTTTGCAGTTAATTTCACATTGTAGAACTTCACTTGATGTTAAGTCAAACTAAAAGAATAAACAAATGTATTTGCTTGTTTCAAATGTTTAAAAAATGATTAGGCTTGCTGACACTGACCAGTAGTTTCAACACTGCATTTTCAGAAACGTAATATAAGTTGTGCACTTAAGTCACTGAGAAGTTTGTCACTTTGGCTTCGACCATAAATGACATAGTCTGCCCAGTAAGAGGGAACACCTTGTTAAGAAGCTCAAGAGCATAGAACTCTTTCTCCTAATCCGTACGCTTCAACCTTCCAACACAGCCGGAGCATTTCTGTTTTTCTACGAGACATGTTACACACCCGCACTTCAATAGATGAGATAAAAAAAACACAGTGGAAGAGGGGAATGAGCTACAGTAGGTGGTGCGCTTCAGTGTGTCATGTTTCTCTACAGATCCTATTGAGGAAAGCAGGCGAGGCTGCTAGGCTCCCAGTGTGTGTGCGAGACAGGGCTGACAGTAATACAAGCAGTATCTGGCACCCCCTCCCAGGGATCACATCCTTAAGACGGTTTCTCTTACTAATCCCCTCCTAATATGACTAATATTATGACACTGCCATTAGCCACAGCACTCTGAGGGCACACACAGAGAACACTATAACCATGTACATGTGCATGCATACAAACAGAATAATGGTGGGTAGGTTTTATATAGAAATAAACAGCTGTATAAATGCTTTGTGTATGACTGAACACAACCTCTATGTAGCTGCTTCATTTGCTTACACATCCAGTGCTGCTTTGGCCGTTTTCTGAAGAAAACCGTTTGGTGGACAGATAACAACGCCCTTTACATTTCTGCTGGCAGCCACAGTTCATTACAGGAATGTTGCTTTGCTGGACTTAGTGAGAGCTCCCAAGGCAGATGAAACAAAGATATGTGTAAGTGCCTACAGACAACAATGCCTAATTAACAAATGCCACAACAGTGACTGCAAAAACATGATCCACTATAGGAAATGTAAACATCAGCAGTGTATATTTAGCATGAAATATCCTATAACAAGAATAAAAGAGAAATAAAAAAGAGATTCCACTCATGATCATATTTTTAAGTGTTTACAGTTCTTGTATGATTAAAGTAAAATAATGCTTTACACGTCCATCTTGTCAGTAGATAACACAATATTCTCTCAGTTGGAGCCAGGATAAGACTCGGGCTGTGTAGGAGAGAACAAGAATTCTAATTTTAAAGCCATGAATTACCAAAAGACTGCTTTCAATTTGATTGAATCCAACTTTATTAGCATTCCGCCTGCCTTTATGTGATGAGGCTGAGCCGGCCTTGTGTCCTCTCCCAGGCTGCAGCTGTGGCAGAGAAGGGCACAAAGAGGAGCTTAATTTGTGATGCCGATGGCTTTAGGGCTTTTGGTCACAAGGAATTACATTGTCAATTATTTTTTGTCAATATGTTTTCTACACATTTTTTGCTACTATCTCTCTTAGAAATTATTCGGATTTGATCTATTGAACCTGTCCATACTATTATGTGAAAATAAGACAGCAGCAAAGTTTAACTTTTGGCCATGCTAGCAGCTCAGATGCTACAGATGGCAATGTTGGTGTGTTGTTCCACCACAGGGATTGCTGTAACATTTTACATTCATGGTCCCCAGATGATGAATCCTAATGGCTTTGGTGATGCTCCTGACTTTACTTCTAGCACCACCAATAAGTTGACTTTTGGGCGTTTATTGCCTTTAATTGATAGTGAACAGGAAGAAGAGTGAGAGGAAAAGGGTAATAAAGAGAGAGGGTAAGACACGCATTCCTTCATCCCCTCATTTTTCATCTGGAACCACTGTCACATTCAATTTGTCCAAAACTTAGGTTTATGATCAACAAAACAAACAACATTCCCATGAGCCATAGCTGCCTTTGTTTTGTGCTAATTACTGTAGCAAATATTAACTTGATAAAATGCTAAACTCAGATGTTGAACATGGTAAATATTATACCTGCTCAACATCAGCATGTCAGCGTTGTCATTATTAGCATACTGGCGTTAGCATTTAGCTCAAAGCAAAGGTGCACATTCTCACATGTGCATTACTGTAATATGCATTTTAAATAAGTGAAATTACAGCAGTTGATAAACTAGGGAGTAAAAGTTGAGAGTTGAAGTGTTTATTTGTTAAATCCCATGGGACGACTATACTTGTTGTATACTTTAATCCTGTTAGACTTTCATTAACCTTTCTTGAATTTTCTTAAGTGGAAGGTGGTAATGAAGGAGGTCATAGTTTACCTAAAAGTTGAGACATCAGGCTGCACCTTGTGCGATAGGGAGCTGTCTGTGGTGCTGACCAGAGCAGCATGACCCAGTGAGGGAGCTGTCCGTGGTGCTGCAGGAGAGATGTGCATCAAACGCCATAAAACAGTAACCCACTTGGTATTCATAACATGAATTCATCGGATCACAATCATTTCTCACTGTGAATGTGAACCCTGAAAATTCTGGCCACCCACATGGCGATGCCAGTGCTGCCCTCTGGTCGCCTGTCCGAGGCTGCCTTAAGTACACATTTGTTCACAGTTGAGACTTCCCAGCATGGAGGGATGGTGATCTTAAGAATCTCCTTGACATAGCCTGGTTCCTCTCACCCCCAAAGGTGTTGGGAAAAGAGGAGATAATGCAATGAGGCATGGTGTGGAGAAAATCCATCTGACGTGGAGTTGTTTGTTCATGGGGAGAAAGAGGAGAGGGGAGGACAAGGGGTCACTGCAAAGGAAGAACAGCTGCTGAAACAAACAAGAGGGAATGCTTGAAACTGAGCACACGGAGGATAAACAAAAGATGGAGATTTCTGAAGGAAACATTGTGTGCTTTCCTTTTGAGTTTCATGCTGTATAATTACCTTCAGAATGAGATTTGAATTTTTTTTAGAGGAACTCAACTCTCATTGTGACATTCTAATTCAATTTCAACTTTAAAGCATCTTGTTTAAATATTAAACAATCCCTCTCCCACTTTCTCTCTCTCTGTGAATGTGTGTGTGCGCTTGCTATTGCAAGTGCATGTATGTGTGACTTTGCACCTCATTAATAGATGATAACCCAGACTGGACAGAGCGGTGCTAATGCACTTGTTGTCTATCCCTCTTTTTGTTGTCTCTCCATGTCCATCTCTCTCAAATCAACCACAACTGCTATGGACTTTGAAGAACTGTGAAGACTGAAATGGGAATTGGGAATAGGGTTGATATGAGGATCCTGTGTGTGTGGGTTGTGTGCCTGTGTGTGTGCAGGGTAAGCCCAGGGGTAAGCTTTTAGAGGTCTGAGCAGAAGGGTGTGAGTGAGAAGGAGAGGACAGATTTGAGCAGTTATCTCTCCCAGCAGACCTCCTGTCCTGCCTGCCCACATATCCAAACACACACACATACACACACACACACACACACACACACACACACACACACACACACACACACACACACACACAAACAACACATACATACACAGACACACACACATACACCATTTCCATCTGTAATCATGTTTAGCATGGCTCTCGCACACATGTACACAGGCCAGTCAAAATGGACTATCTCATCCAGCTCGACCAGAATGCCTATGCAGACCTATGAGTCTGGCTGTTCTGTATTTGTTGTGCAGCAACAGCAAAATCTCTTCACTGTACCTCCTATTGCTCACCAGAAACAAACCCTGAGCTGCAAGTAGACAGAACCTTGCCTGGGATTGTGGGGTTGATGCTATTTTTACAGCCAGTGTGATGAGGGGTGTGCTGAGAGAAAGCTCAGCTCTCTTCCCCTCCCAGATACTTTAATTAGAATGCTTGCAGTTCTTGCTGTCTCACCTGTCTCTTTGTTACCACAAATGAATACATGTTAGGGAGATACAGGTAACTGGATAAATGGATAGATAAATTGAGTGAAAATACAATTTGCACTTGCTTTGTTTCTTGTGAAGGCAGATTTGCAAAGAAAAGGTACTTTCAGGGAGTCGGCGACTGTGTACGCACGGGTGTATTTGTGTGTGTGTGTGTGTGTGTGTGTGTGTGTGTGTGTGTGTACATCAGCTTTGCAGTTGGAGTGGAAATCAATGCAGAGAATATAGTGGCAATTACTACAGCAGCCTGCAAGTGAACCTAGTGGAACAAACTAACTAATACATGAATAAATAAGCACAGTGAAATGGAGATGTGTATGCGTGTGTATATGTGTATGTGCAGACTGGTCTGTAGATCTTGGACGGTCCTTTGCTGTGCCAGCCAATTAACGAAGTGTGTAAACCGAGCTCATTAAAGAAACACAGCGTTGGCCACACACTAACAAACACTTTCATACACACACATAGTCTCAGTATCAAGACAGACTCTCTCCTGTTTCAAGCATACCATGCATAGGAAGTGAAAACATTTTTTTTTATCACAACACAGGTCTACTACAAAGTGTCTGGTATTGTCTGCTTGTTTGTGGTTGCCTCTGTGTGTATGTCCTTTTTTGGGCCCATGTGTATGTGTCTGTATGAGTCTGTTTGGACAAGCTGTAAAAGATTGATTTAGACTGTGTTGCTTTGAACCAACTGCCAAGTGCTGCCTCACTAACCCTCCGTGTTCAGAGAACAAAAGCTCTTCAAGGTCCCCACCTACTAACCATTCCTCTCTTTCTTTCTCTGTCTGTCTACCTCTCTCCATGACTCAGTACCTGGCTTCTTTTCTTGTCTTACACTCATCTATTTCAATCTGGGTTCTCCGTTTCTCTGACTCTGCCTTCTGTTTTCACGTGGAGGAGAAGCGCAGCACAAATATAAGCTCTTCATTTGCTTAACTGTTATAATGTTGAGTCATGGAGATGCTGTTTTGTTGGTATTGTGAGCTCGGTGTTTGTGGCTCTTAACATTCTCTGCTCAATAAGACTGTGAAAAATAAGCAGTCAGGAGACTTAGGTGAAAATATTTTCTCTTACTGTGCTTAATAACCATGATTCATGGAACTGTGTGGACTATTATTAGTCACCGAAATAACAGGAACAGAATAGAGAGGGGAAACAGAAGTGTGAGAGGATCAGACGATGCAGTTTGTGTTATGTCTTCAGGGTCTGGGTGCTGAAAGACATACCCGTCTCTCATGTTTCTGCACCACATGCCTCTCATTGTAAATCAACTCAATTTAGTTTAATTCAATTCAGCTGAAGTCGATTCATTGGCGTGAATGTTAATGAAAAGTGTTTCCCAAGCTTCAAAATAAGATTGCAATTATAGATGATGTGTATTGAATATTCAATTTCGAACACTGAACCATAGCCATTTTTGATCGGCTCTTACTCCTATAAATCAGTTGCCAAGTAATAATTGTGCAGGTAATGGCTTCTGAAATGTGGATATCTGCTTGCTTCCCTCTTCTTCATATCAATTAAATACCTTTGGGGTTTTGTTTATTGGTCAGAACTAAGACATCAGTTTCAGCTCTAGTGTCTTGTAATACTGCCATTTGTATTTTTATTAAGTGTTTTACTGTGAAATAATATTTGATTATTCAATAATGAAAATACTCATTAGTCTCAGCCCTAATTAAACAGTTTTTTACCCTTTTGTACAAGTTTTTCAGTATGTGTTGAGTTTAATTTGATTCATCTTTGTTCTCGCAGCAACCCAACAGATGTAGACTATTTGATGAATTTATATTATCTGTTTGCTCAACTGCATGCAGTGTTACTTCCTGTGTTCTGGTTGACTAGCAGAAATGTTAAGGGTTTACATACATACATAAAGATACACAGGAGCTGTAAGTTAAGACAGAAGACAGATGCATCCTTTAGTTACACCTCGCACCCTTGCAAAGCGATGTGTGGGTGTTGGGGAATGGGGGCATAGTGTGGGTCTGCATGCATTTCTTTGTTTTTTTGTGTGTGTACAAAGGCTGATAATGTGCTGAGCGAAGGATTTGGAGGATGAAGCTGCTGTGTCCAAATTTTGTCACAGATTCTGGTTGGTTATGCAACCCAGTGCAGCCACTTATACCTTTGATACAAAATATGATCCTCTTTATTATTCTACAAAACTAAGAAAAGCATTTCTTCTCTTTTCATCAGCCTCCTTTTGGAGCGAAGCCATGTATGGTTGATTTCATTCTACATTCAGAGACATAAAACAATTCTGCAGCACACATATACAACAGAGAAGTGGACAGCCTTCTCAGTGGAATGCCTCATCCAAAAAGTCCTCATCCAACAGATGGGAGATTTAACTGCAAGCCACGTGCTATATTGCTGAAGGGGAATCTAAGAATTGTGTCATTTTGAAAAGCCTCACTGCAAACTGGTAATCAAAGACCCAAGAGCAAATCCTCCCCTGAGGCAAGCATTCATGTATTCACATACACTTATGCAGCAGTATAGCCTGCGGGCCACCCATGGCTCCAACTGTACCCAGCACACAGCAGGACTGATCAGGAGAATACAGTAGATGTGCTTAAACAGTTTTCTTTTAGAGATTTGGCTTAAAAATATGTGTGCCCTACCTGCACTTATGTGCATCATCCATCCATCCATCCATCCATCCATCCATCCATCCATTCATCCATTCATCCATCCATTCATCCATCTATCCATCCATTTTCAGTTGAGTTCCTGTTGAACCCTCTGCAACATGGCAGTAGGAGTTGCCAGATTGGAGGGCTGCAGGGCTTGGTGTGATGCCAGTAGAGCCAGGTGGTGCGAATCTGTTGGAGATTAAACTGCTTGGTGACCAGCTACCCGGCTCACCCTGGCCCTAACAGACGTGGCACCCCTGGCTGATTGACCCGTGTAGCAGGTGTCGTGGGCACGGGTGGCAGGTCAAAGTCTGCCCTTATCTCCCTTTGCCTGGCTTGGGAGAGCTGTGGATGTGGGAGGTCGTTTGGTGATGCTGCCCGATGATTAACGCTTGCCATAATCCCAAGCCACGTCAAAGCAACTCTCCCAGACTAAAGTCTTATTTCAAACCTATTTCTAGGTACAAAGATATTAGATAATTCAGCATAATCCTGGATTACATTCAGTCACACATTTTTGACACTCAATCATTTTTATTTTATTTTTAATTTCTACAATAACTACAGCAACTATAGTATGGTCTTTCTGTTGCAGAGTTAGATCAGAAGATCAATGCCACTCTCATGTCTATAAGGGAAATATGTAGCTATAGCCAGCAGACAGTTAGCTTAGCTTGGCAAAAAGACTGGAAACGGAAAACAGCTAGCCAAGCTCCACTACTTCTTTGAATGATCACATAATGTGTTGTGTTTTTAATGGGGCATAGAGTAAAGCAACCTATTCAGCCCATTAAGGACCTTATCTGTGCTTAAGAATATAAATTCAAACCAGACTAGTCCAGTGCCTATGCTGATACTCAGAGAATGTCATACCATTTCAAGCTTCCGCTAATATCTTCTCATGGGCACAAAGCTCTATTGAGAAAAATTGGTATCTGAATGAGTGATCTTGAAAAGAAAGAGCGAGGAACCTACTTTTCTTTGTAGCTAATAGGTTTTTATTCAAGGACTCTCCATTTGTCCCAGTGCTCTATCTCTTTCCTCACTCTCTCTCTTGCTTTTGCTCTTGTGTGCAGTATCAAATCTATGCAAGTCACTGGGGAGCTGTAGACCTTTTACCTGCTCTGGTCTGGTTGTGTTAAAGGTCAGATATGAGAGGATCCCATACACTGGTCTCAGATGTCAACACTGCCTGCCTCCCACAGCTTGGATTAAGAGGCAAGGAGACGATGGCTGCCAGGAAATCACTTGTCCTCCAGCCTGTCAGTAACAGTCTGTATCTCTGTCAGGGGGGAGTGTGTGTGTGTGTGTGTGTGTGTGTGTGTGTGTGTGTGTGTATGTGTGTTTGAGAGGAGAGAGAGAGAGAGAGAGAGAGAGAGACAGAGAGAGAGAGAGAGAGAGAGAGAGAGAGAGAGAGAGAGAGAGAGAGAGAGAGATAAAGAGAGAGAGCAGGTGTCTGCATGTGTCTTTGTAATATCAATACCCCACTGATCCTCTTTCCCTGCTGTGTGTGTTTCTGCACATCTCTGATTGCCAGATGTGTTTATAGAGTGTGTGTGTGTGTGTGTGTGTAATTGTGCAGATTTATGTTTGTGTAGGTGTGTGTGACGACCAGGTGTATGTCTGAGTTCCTCGTACGCAGTGAGAGATTTCTGTGTTGACAGGGCTGATGCTGTTTATTTTGGCAATAGGCTGTCAGGGGCGGTGGGACACTGGCTGTGGTGTGTGTGTGTGTGTGTGTGTGTGTGTGTGTGTGTGTGTGTGTGTGTGTGGTTGTGTGTGTGTGTGCAGAAGGAGTTGCGTTGCCGGTGGAATGGTGTGTGTGTGTGTGCCGAGCTGTACATCTGAATTGCTGTCACACCCAGAAGAGAGCAGTGTGTAATCAGGCATAATCAGGTGGTTTGAATTGGTGGTGTATGTGTGTTATTCTATAAGTTCAACAGGAATCAGGTTTATTTATAACCCCCCCCCCCCCCACACACACACACATCCACACACATATCTCTCTACAGCTGTGTAAAAATCCTCCAAACTGTATCCAAACATTTCCTTCGCGGAATAACAGACTGCTCTTGTAATTCTTATATCTCTGTGATCACTTAATTGTTTGTCCGCTGGTGTTTTTGATGTAGCCTTGTCAGTGAGATCGCACCCTACAGCTAACTACAGCTGCTAGATTGTAAAACCAGTGAGGGGGCAAATGCAACACTATCATTTATTGCCACCACAGGGAATTTCTTTAGGTGTCTAACTTCGGTCCTCCAGCACAAACACAACACATATGGTGTTGAAAAACAAGATCCCTTTAGCCCTTTAACAGCCAACCATTTTTTGGGGGTAGGGTCAGACTACCTGTGATCATCAGATATAGAATAATGCAGCGATACCAGCAAAAAGTGAACCTACAAATGTTTTCCACTGACTTTTTAGAGTTAGAGGGTCTGCACTGGTGCTTCTCAGTAAACATCCACTGATATACTGACTGTGTCCATAATCTGGTGATAGCTTATTATCACATAAATAGTTGGTGACACTGTCCAGGAAATAACCACAGCCTCGCACCCTGTCTCCGATGTCAACAAAAGCTCTCACCTTCTCTGCTTTTATATATTACCAAACAAATTGCCAGTGATTGAAATGGAATTGGTACAATCCTAAACAGTGCTACAAACTCACTCGAGTACTGAGTGTTGGTAGATTTCTATTTATTTTCCTCATGGCAGTGATTTTGGATAGAAAGTTTTGAAGGATTTATAACACTTTTGGGCTGCCAAATTGCTCTGAAGGTTGGGAGACGCCATATTTTTAAGGTTTACTGTATACTTTGCTGTGCCCTTTACTTGTATTATTTTAATAACACGCCATCCTTTTTGAGAATTACCACTATAAGTCTAATATATCAATACACATATGACACAGTCATATTGTTGTGCTAATAGTCAGTCTGAAAGCTAAACAGCAGGTGGTTAAAATCTCAGGATTCCCAATGTTAGGGACTCACTGAACTGAAGATGAGGTTGTAAGCAGCCATGCTGGCACCAGCTTTTACTTTGTGTTTTAGTTTAACTGACATCAGTGATGATGATCTATTCTCTCTTTCCATTTCCTTTTTTCTCTATTCTCTATTTCTGTAACACACATCTGCATGCACCAGATAATTTTCAAAGGTTTTCAACCTGGCTTGAACAACGCCTCCGAGTAAAACAGCTTATATGATTGACTAAAAATGGACTGTTTGAAGTCTGCCTCAAAATGTAGGGCTGTTTGACACTGAGGCTCACAGCTGCAAGTCTTTGATGAAACATAACTGTGACCTGCAACAAAAGCTGAGAAATAACTAGTTGCTCCAATTAACACACATATCACACATGCACAATGTTAAAGTAGTGTAATGTGTATCTCTCAGTTTTCAAACGGATTACCAAGCTATCTATAGGCAAGAGACTCAATGCTGTAAATGTTCTGGAAATCAATCAATGCAAATTTGATTAAAAGGATGTAAAAGCAAATATTTGAATAAGAGGGGTTGTGTATATCAAGCGTGAAAATGAATAACATGAATACATTATGGATCGGTGGATTAACGCATCTCGAATAGCCTGTGATGTTTGAGAATTATAGATTTATTAGTTCATCCAATTTGAAAATGACAACACAGTCACTTACAAGAGGTGTCATACTCAGTCTTGTGCTAATGTATTCACTGACTGAAGACTGCCTGAGATCACAGGTGTGTGTGTGTGTGTGTGTGTGTGTGTGTGTGTGTGTGTGTGTGTGTGAGAGAGAGAGAGAGAGAGAGAGAGAGAGAGAGAGAGAGAGAGAAAGCAGAGTGCATTTTGTTACATTTGAGTTGACTTGCTTTTAGAAAAAGTGCTTTGTCACTTTGTGTATTATTTGCGTACAAGTGTGTGTGTTTTTGGGTTCTCAACTTGCCAGTCTGAGTATGTATGAGTGACACACGTCAAATGTCTAAACCCTGGAGAAGGGAAGCTGTCATGAGGATGCAGAAGAAAGAGGACGAATAAAGGCATGGAGTAAAGGTAGAGAGAAAGAAACATATAAGGAGAGAAATCCCAAGTGAAAAAGCAACCTGTTCATTAGCAGCATAGGAATATCTGTGAGAGTACATGCTGCAGCTGTGTGTGTGTGTGTGTGTGTGTGTGTGTGTGTGTGTGTGTGTGTGTGTGTGTGTGTGTCTGCGCTTGTGTACACGAGGCAGCAGGATGCTAACTGGGACACATTTCCCAGAATGAAGCAAAGCCAGATTTTGAACAAGATTCTTCTTATCTCAGTATTTTTTTCCTTGTCACTTTTTTTTACCTCTGTATGAACCGCTCTGTGTGATGCAGCATCCTCAGCCTATCAGCATGCAGATCTACCTCACTGCTACTGAAGTGCTACGTTGCTTTAATGTGAGTGCTTATGTACTTTGAGATACTATGCTACATCACTGGGTTGTCAATTAGATCATGTCTTGAGTGTTTCAGTCTCAGGGAATAATCTGCAGGGTAAGAGGGACTAACTCAAGTACAACCTGGAAGCCATTTGCTTTTTTCCATCCCCCTTCCCCCACACCAATCCTCAAAATGTCGACCTCTTTACTTTTCACCCTGAATATTACATGTCTTCTTCTCCGTGGTACTTTGTATTTGCTGAAGCATTTTTTTCCTTTGTTTTCAATTTTTCTAAGCCAGCAATTGTTTTATCCGTCCCCAGGCTGAATGCCTCTGCTGGTTCTGAGCAGGACTTCCAAAGGACAAACTCTTATATATTCATAAGACAGACATACTCACCTCAGATTGTTCCAAATTGCATTCATGTTCCTGGCTGTGCGTGTTTTCAGCGCATGGGTTATAAGTTGAAGATTGAATTAGACTCAAGGAAGGGAATCACGAGCAGAGAAACACAGGGATGACTGTGTGTCTGTGTGTGTGTGTGTGTGTGTGTGTGTGTGTATCCCTGTGTGCGAGCGAGGGATGTGTTCCATTTGAGGAGACCAGTTTTCTGTGATCACAACTCTGATAAGAATTGTGGGAAACCACACTCACAACAAGCCACCCTGGAATACCAACTAGACACACGCGCACACACACACACACACACACACACACACACACACACACACACACACACACACACACACACACACACTCTTTGTCTGTCTTTCTTTCTGGCACACACACTTACAGATTGACACACACACACATACACGTGACAGGAATGTGTATCCATGTTTCCTCTAGATGTAGTTCTGAATTTGATTAGGTGCCTCGCCTTGGCAATGCAAATGTTTTCTTGTTGTGAATATAATGCATCCATGGAAACAGAGGCATGCATGTTGATGTGTGTGGATGTGTATGTGTTTGTGTGTGTGTGTGTGTGTGTCTTGTAGGCACATGGGTGCTTGAGGCCAAGCAGTATAAATGATTTACTCAATTTACAGTGACAATGCAGGGAAATGTCTGCCCAGATTATCAGGATGTAGAAAACCAATTCACCCTCAAACTCAGGAGCAGAAACAGTTGAACTCTATACTTTCCGTGTTTTTTTTGTTTTTTTTATTGCTTCTAACACACGCATATTGGCAGACAGCAAAGTTTAAAGCAGCTATAATAAATGTTTTTATAAAAACAATGTATAAATGACAATGTGAAAATGTGAAAGATGTCTTAAAGTGATGAACCTGAGCTTTATAGCGTTTGAGCTCATTGCTGCTGTCTAGCCCTGACAAAAGTACTCTGGTTTTGGTTCACTCTCAGTGCGCTCATAGTGTTGTTTTTGGCTACAGCAGGCAGCTGTTTCTGGCTGTTTGGCTACAGCAGGCAATGGTTAAAAAAGCCAAGTAAAAACCCACCGTACTATACCTGCTCAACACCAAACGGAAGACAGACACAGGTAGCTACAAGCTAATGAACATAATGAGAGCGTTTTGCAGCTAAAGATCCAGATATGTCCCTCAGGGTTTGGTGGAGACCAAAAACCAGAGCTAACAGAGAGAGAATATTGGACTTCAGGACTTCAGGACTCATAAACATGACTCCAAATGAATGATAAAGTTCTTTATACCTGGTGGTTGCTACGTTTGCCTCTTTGCTCTTTTCTTTTGTATTGCCATGGCACTTTCAGATTCTTTTTGTCTGCCACTTCATGCAGGTGCAGTGTGACTTTGGGGTATTGACTTGTGACTCTGCTTAACCAAATTTTTGACATGTCAGACATTCATCCAAAGGCCGTTTGGGAGCAGTTGACTGGTCCTCGCTCCCCCCATACACTGCATGACTTACGACGCCCTACGAAGAAATGTCCGATTTAAAAATGAGTCATGTTGCTCAAAAGTCTGAAAACAATAGGCTTAATCTTATAGTGCTTAAGTGGATAAAAGCCTTATATTAGTCTGAGACGGAAGCTTTGATGAACGCAAGTAAATTCTAATTTGATAATGCTTGAGCGTGGGCTAGTTTCAAGAGCTCCTTGTTTAACTGTTTTCTTTCTTTTTCCTCTCCATTAGTGAAACAGAAACAAAAAGAGACATAATTTTACCCACCAGGAAAACTAAACTCTCTGTTTGTCCGTCTGTCTGCCTCTGATTCTTGCCAGCCCAGCTGCTGATCTGCCTGCCACAGTGGCTTCAGTTCTCCATTATTATGTCTGGTGGAGGGATGTGTGTAGAAGTCAATAGCTCACCCTGATCTGTTGGCAATAACTTGTGATAGGAGTTTTGGTGTATGTGTTTGTTTGTTTTAGTTTGTGTGTGTGTGTGTGTGTGTGTGCCAAAACTCCACATCTGCCAGACTAACTGGCAGTGTAAAGAGGGTCCTGCTGAGTCAAATTTTCTAAGACAGGATGCATTGTGGTTAAATATTTAGATACTAATCTGCCTGTTCCCATATGAGCCTGTGCAGAAATTGCATAATTGGGATGAAGACAAACGCACCATGCTCCCCATTTGTGCATGCAAACACACATACAGTTGTACTTATTCTAATTCGACATGCTACTTTTTCTTTTTCACTTTTTACAGACTATGATAAATGATACGTGAGACAGTGGATTTGCATGTGTGTGTGTTTGTAACTGGAGCCCATCTGTTCTTGTGTATGCTGATATGGCAACTGCATCTGTGGGGAGCTGACTAGCACATTAGGACAGAACACACACACACACACACACACACACACACACACACACACACACACACACACACACACACACACACACACACACACACACACACACACCAAAGCTGCACATACTGGACAGCTAACAGTTAATTTGACACTGTAATTACAGCCAGTGATCATGGATCTATTCATCAGCCCTTTTCCTCAGGGCGTCAACTGACCTCCAACAATATCACCAAAAGACGGAGGGATGGAGAGAGGATGGGAGGAGAGGAGGAAGGCTGGAGGGAAAAGGGAAGTGGGGTGGAGTGACAGAGAGATGAGAAAGGACAGGCAGAAAATAATGGGCTACAAGCAAATATGGGAGAAAGTGGATGGGGAGTGATATAGAGATTGGCAGGGTACATGTTTATTGGCCTGGAGGTGTGTTTGTTGGCGATTGATTCATTCATTCATGAGTCTGTCCGTGTCTCTGTCCGTGTGTGTGTGTGTGTGTGTGCGTGTGTTTGTGTGTTTGTGTGTCCAGGCAGTTCACCTTCTACCACAGTCTCTTGTGTTGACCTTACCTGCTGCTTCACTGTTGCATCATTAGGATGAGTTATACACCATTACTGCTCTGCTGCTATCTGTGGCTGCTGGTTGGCAAACACTATACACACGTACGTGCACACTCCCTGATTACAACTTACTCTACAATCAACCCCCATTAACAGGGCACACAGACAGTACACTGCCCACAAATACACACACACACACACACACACACACACACACACACACACACACACACACACACACACACAAACTGTGACACACAAAGAACATACACATACACAGGCACACACCAAATCATGGCAACCTGTATGAAAACAGCATGCATAAGTTATCTGCACCAAGCTGTGAGGTGAAATAGGAAAGCAACGAGGAGAGATCTGGGGAGAAGAGACAAAGAAAAGAAAAGGGGTGAAGTTTGTGTAATGCATGAGACTCTCTGCTATATTCTCTTTGTTGCTTTATGTTATCAAGAAATGTAGTAAAAATCCTTGTAGGATTTAATTATAATCCATCTCTAGTCCTAAATAGATTTGCATATCCATGCACAAACAAACACACTGATATCATTGCTTGGTTATGAAGCTACATAGCAACAACTTTTTTTAGAGATAATTTTAAAATGATGGTGAAAAATGATTTATGTTGTAACACACAGTATGACATTAAATACTTTAGTGCGTAGTGTTTACTATAAAACAGAACTGGTTTAACTGCCCCAGAAGTAAGTTTGTATTGATATGTTTTCACTGTAATTAAATTAGTATTGAATTTGATTTCTGTTGTCATGCCAATACACCAAGAGGTATGTTACTATAGAAACAATGACTTCATGCTAACAGTGATTTTGTACGGATAAATATTGACAACTACTTCTCTGCAGTATTTCCAGTGTATTATTTGTCTCCAGTACCAGACTTGCACAGAACAAATGTGCTCTTGATAAAGGTCTGTCCTAATTTAGAAAAACCTAAATACAGACTGTTTCAGTTCGCACAGCAACCCACCTTTTTACTGTCATAATTTACTGTCTATGCACAAATCAGTATCTGTTATGACATTTAAGCTCAAATTCTTTGCAAATATCACACTGCCTGTAATTATTTATCATTTACCAAACTTGGACACACTGAAGTTGTATGCATTTTAAAAACATAGCTGTCATTTCCCTCAAAGATTCTTCCTAGGTGCTGCATATTTTTGGGGGACTGTTAGCAAAACTATTTTTGAGTAATGGGGCGTGTGACTTCATGTGCGTGTCAGCCTCAGCCTGATACACATGGGCCTACTGGGACCACCCAAGCAGATGCTTCATTTACAAAATTATGCATTTAGGGCAGAGAAATAGGTCTGAACAGGGGGAGTTTAGGAGAGTTACAGAATGAGACCAGAGAGGACTGAAGCCATCAGTGAGATGTCCAATTGTGATCTCTACATTGTTCTTTAGAAACTACTGCCCTGTGGGTTAATCTGTCAGAGAAGTAGAGACAAAGAAAGGGAAAAAAGGGAGAGAAGATGCACCAATGCCCTTTTACCATGTCTCAGCCTCTTTTTCCCCTCTTTAGGTATTCATTAAACTGAGGCAGAAGTTTCTAAGGCCAGCTTGGACACTAATCATTACCTCCTGCCTCTTATCTACTCGCATCACTGATCATCATCTCTTACTATCTCCCCCCTGCCTGCCCTTCCTCTCTAAAATGGTAAAAAACAACAACAAGGGAAAGTGTATTGTTGACTCCCCATATATACTTTTATCCTGCTCCATCACTTTCTCTCTCTCAACCACATGTTTTTCTACATAAACTATAACCAGCAGTGTTGGCAGTCCTCCACTGACACACATGGGTGAATCCAGTTCTGGATGAAGTCTTCATGCTCAGAATGAACATTCTTGAGGTTCCCAACTGGCAGCGGCTTCTATTTTTAACCAAATATGACTGATTTTAAACAAAATATTGCATGTAAGGCTGCCTTGCCAAGTGCTCACTATGTGCTTTTAAGTGTGTGTGTGTATGTGTGTGTGTGGGTGTGTGTGTGGTTGGTTGTGTTTTTCTCAGTGGCAGGTGTTGGTTTCAGAGTGTCTGAGAGTGTTGCCCTGTGGGCATGACCTCTTAGTGTGTGTGTGGTCCTTATAGTCCACTTAAATTTTTAATCTCCAGTGAGAAACATGAGATATTTCCTCTAAGAGGGCCATGTGTTTTTTTGTGTGTTCAACCTTTGGCATCCAATTGAAGCATTTTGTTTAAAAAATTACATTGCTTCTTCATCAAAACTCAGTGAAATAGAAAAGCAAATAGAAATAACTTACTGACTCTATGGCAAGATCACTCAACAAGCATGATCAAAACATACTCATCACTAATGGAAATAATAAAAGAACACAACATTTAGGATCGTGTACAACTTTTTTTCCATTAAAATCTAAATTATTGCTTTTTTTTTAGAGTTATTATTTTTTTTTTTATATGACAGAGACAGCTGAAGACAGACAGGAAGGGTGGATAGAGAGAGGGGGGATGACATGCAGCAAAGGGCCACAGGTCGGATTCAAACCCAGGCCACCGCAGCAACTCCCAATATGGGTCACCAGCTCTACTGACTGAGCTAACCAGGCGCCCTTATTGCTCATTTTTTAACTATACATTATAATATATTGCATGCAAAACATATAGTTACCACATTACAAGGGAATTATAATTATTAAGTAAACTGAGCAAAAACAACCTATTTTATTACTAATCGTTTGGTCTATTAAAAAATTACCGTCACAGAGGTGGAAATCACAAATCGCTCAGCTGATTTGTATCATTTTGTTCAGTTCACATTAAAGATTTGTAATTACTGACTTTGTACAACAGTAGTGTCAGTGAACACATCATTATGATGTTCCTGTTTTCAGTTGAGTAAGCTGTCCGTTATTTCAGAGCAAAACTAGCCCACGCAAGCACTGCACATAAGGTTAATAAGATTGTTTCTGTGGCTTCTTTTAATAAGCTTTTAACAAGAAAGTAATGTACAGTACTTTATATCACAGTGCTCTTAATCACCCGAGAGAGGAGCTCCATTGACAGTAACAATGACGATTCAGTATGGTCAGTGCAGTTGGTTGTTTACGATTTGTTCATACATGTACTAAACACCGGACAAATTATTCCAAAACATTGAGAGTTGCTAGTTCTCTGAAGAATTACAGACTTGTGAGATGAATCAAATCTCTTGACTTCATGCGGCACAGAGAGAAGACCTCAAAATGGTTGTTCCCTGAAGGGACTTTCCGAGTGCCTTACCTCATATGCTATCAAGTAAACAGAAGAACAATTTCTGAGCGCCTAACAAAGTTGATTCAATCAGTCATTTATTCAGGTGTTAATCATGTGTCAAATACTTTGGGCCTTCCACAGAACAATGAATCTTTGATGTTGTAACTCTGAGTTGACTGTCAGCTGCTAATCTGACTTCCTCACAACTTAAACACAGAGAATCATATTTCACATTTCCCACATAATCACACTTTTCTAGAGTCCAAAATAACATCCAATCTTGAGCTCAAAAACAGCAAATCCTTACATTTGAGAAGCTATAATCAGAGAATGTTTGATGTTTTGGCTTGAAAAATGAATTCAACTCAGTTCTTGGACTAATTGTTCCAACACTAATATTAACTAACATGTTGGGGAAATGACAGGCAAGACATAAATGAGTGGTAGTGAAGCAGAAGAGAGAGCGAGGCAGAAATGGAATGGGAGGAGAGACACAGTCTAAATATACCAGCTGAGGGCGGTGGAGAGGAGAAAAAGTGCCGGTCTTCTGTATACCACAGTGTGATGAAAAATTAAGTTGGGAGTCACAGGAGAGAGGAGAGCAGAGAGAGAGAGAGAGAGAGAGAGAGAGAGAGAGAGAGAGAGAGAGAGAGAGAAAGTGCTTTTACTGCCGGTCACTTTCACCTGTCTGTCTGGGAGATGGACGGATGAAATCAGACTCCTATTAAAGTGAGCTGGAAAAGTAGAACCTGCATTCTTCCTCTGTCAGTGAGGCCAGAAACAAGGGGATAGTTGCTCACTCTTTCAGCCTCCAGTACTGTTACCAGGTCCTAAAACATCTGAGTTTCAGTAGTTCCTCATTGTTTTATACCCTTTGATGAGACTCTCACTGAACCGCCTCAATTCCTAATGTTGTTTGTTCAGCAACATCGTCAGTTCTTTGGAATAAAACAGTTTTACTTTTATCTGTTTTTCTTACTCTGCAGAACAATTACTACATTTGTCAACAACGGCCTACAGTATTGAATGGATTTTCACTTTGCCCATCTAGCACTTAAATAGTCCCAGCCTATAGACGTTTAAAAAAACCTGGATTGAAATTGAATTAAAGAAGCCATTTCTTCCCCCTGGATTATTTTTTCATCCGTGCTCTCCCATGCCCGACGCTATCCTCTCTCAGGGACCACACAGTTGAGGCCATTTGCATTTTGCTTTCATATATTTCTTAAATTCGAAAGCGAGAGAGATCCCCACTTTGCATTTGTTTATTTAGTTCAAAGTGTTTTTTTTTTTTGTTTTTTTTATGTTATTGCCCAAGAACCTTGCAGAAAACTGAAGTGTAGTCAAAATATGATAGATAAATATGAAAGTGGTGTGCTGTGTATTCTATGGAGAGAGGGACTTTGATGTTATTTTTGCAGTGTTAAGCCAGCTTATAGCTATGGTGTAGCCCGCGCCTTTAGGTGAGGGCTGGCAATTCCCTTTTTCTTTTATTGTTTGATGCTGTTGGACTTGTGGGTGATAGAAAGGCTCAGACAACATAACTGTGTTTCCCACCTCGATCTGCACTGTCAGCAGACACACTCTAGCAGCATTATTTTGAGTGTTTCTGTATATGTCTACATGTTGGGATATTTTGTGTTTGACCCGGGGATGTTTAAGGAGCAGCCGTGTCGTGTGCAGATGATGAATTTGTAGTGACATCAGGATCGTACCTCGCGGTGCAACGAGTTCTTCAGGTTAGCACGACGAGCAGCAGAAAGAGACAGAGCAAAGGGGGGAGGGAGAGAGAGAGAGAGAGAGAGAGAGAGAGAGAGAGAGAGAGAGAGAGAGAGAGAGAGAGATGAAGTGTGACACCTTTGGGTTGAATCAAGCTTTCGGGATGTGTTGGGGACACAGCAGGCAAAAGCTGATTTGAAAGATGGGAATGTCAAGTCTGTGATGTGCACACTGCTGAAGTCCTGGAATACAGTTAACTAGTGAAAGAGTGATAAGAGGCTGAGAAATGGAGGAGGAAAGGAAAGGGCCAAAAAAAAAATCACCCTCCTGATTTTCTCTCCCTTTTCTTTCCATTTCCCTCCCTATTTCCCCCACACACACACACACACACACACACACACACACACACACACACACACACACACACACACACACACACACACACACACACACACACATTGAGTGTCCACAATGCTTGTTAAATTGGAGGCTTAATTTGGAGCCACTGGCTTTCTCTACAGGTCACGTGGAGTGAATTTATCCACAAAGGCCAAACCTTGGATGTCATTAATGAAACAGACATGAAGCACACACTCATGCATACACACACATGCTCCTGGCAGGATCAGGGAGGCCTAATCAAGCTGAAACCTCCCGAGGTTGCAATTAGGTTTGGAGACCCACAGTCCTAACTCCCGCTGCAAAATAGACCCTTCCATTAAGTCACAAGGATACACAGATTTCCTCTGACAAATCATCATACTGTTGTGTTCCATCCATTCACCTTCATCTTATGCTGTATACTAACTCAGCCACTACACATTTATTGTGCCGCTGCAGAAATGAAATACAAGTGACACACCTGCAACCTTTCATGGCTTATTTTCTTCTACCATAGCAAGAGTGTTCTAGAATAGAATAGAATAGAATAAACTTTATTGTCCCTGAGGGGAAATTTGTCTTGGGCACAGTGCTACAGTTTGTTGCTTCACAGAAAAATGCATACCTTAACAACAGATACACATCAAAAAACAATTATAAAATCAACATAAAATACATTTTAACACTGGCAATGTGGCAGCTTAAAAAGAGACTGTAAGAAACTATAAGAAGTGCTACGGTGCTGGTTTGTTTATTGCACATTGCCCTATTGTCCAAGTTATCCAAGGTTTTGACCTTTGACCTCTGTTTGGGACAATTATGTATGTAATGTGAGTGCTTGTCTCACTCAGTGTCAGCTGGAATAAGTTTAAGTTTAAGTTTAGGAGAGTAACCAATTTTGCATAGATTGAAAAAGCAATGCTTTATGTTGCTCCAAATATCAATTTTTCTGCCAAAATATTTAATATAATCACCAAACAATATGTCAGCCACAAAATCGACTCAAGGTTACCAACTGACATGTCGTCCAAATACTCCCATCACGGCCTTATTGGAGACCTTTGTTTCGTTCTTTGTCCTTCATCCTTACCGTACCGAACGTACCGTTCTCTTTTGGTCATTACTTTGCTTCTATGCTTACCTTTCATCTTTCCTTTCTATCATCTCTGTGTCCTTTCCATTCCTCTTTGCTGCCTCTTGACAATATCACACAATATCTTCCATTTTCTTTTGATACTGTGACTTTGAATAGCACAGCAAGCTACTGTGAGTATCCTGATGACCTTAGCCATGGTACCACTCCACAGGAGACTGAGATAGTCATCTCCGTTAAATTCTCAGGATGAATGAGCTCCATATCTATTGTTCCCAATTCACAGTCATACAAATACTAGTTAACTTTGTGTGAGGGAGGGGACACACACACCCCTCATGCAAAAAGACACACAAACAGTAAGTTTGTTTCTAATTGACCATGTTACCATGGTTACCAACTGTATAAATATACAGTATATTGCTTATACAGGTGGTTTAAGATTGCTTACAGATCACAGTCAGCAGATGGATTTAACGTTTAGCTTTTGGGGTCACATTAAAATCATATCTACTTTCAAAAAACACCATCCGTTTGCTTTCAGCACAGTCCCCCAAGTCCACTTTTCAAGTGGTCTGGGTCCAGTTATTCGGTCCACAGTTGTAGTTCAATTGTCAGCTTTCACACCAGCCCAGACAAACTGCACTAAAAGGGCAGATGCACCAGAGATTGTTTTAACCGAACCAAACAGACAAGGTGTGAAAGCACCCTAAAACCATTTCTCAGAATTAAAAACCACCAATTCAGTTTTTTTCTGGACAAAAAAATGATGTGGTGACACTATATATCTTTGATAGCAGAATTGCTTCGTGTTAATTGCCGCAGTAACTGATGTAGAAAGTACAGGCATCCAATCTTCCAAATAGCGGATATCTCAGGGAATGGAAACTCCTTGAATATTAATGTATTTCCACTACATTTTTCTCCTCGACTGCTGGGAGATCAACGAGAGCTCATATGCCCGTGAGATGTCTGTCCGGCGTTAGCTAAGATGCATACAAACACACACACTCCCTCGCGCACACGCACACAAATACAGACTGGAGATATAGAGGGGAAGCTGATCAGCCGCGTGGAGCGGGAGGGCATTCCAATGGGACTAATTAAAGGGATGGAACAGACTGCAGAACTCATCGGAGACCACCACTTTCTCCAACTCTATCTCCTTCTCTTCGCGCTCTTCCTTTCTATTTTGCTCCTCTGTGTTCGATTAATGAAAGCTACATCATCCAGGGTTAGAGGATCCAGTGCCGCTTTCTTACCGCCATTCCTACGGGCAGATATGATCAGAGGAGTTTAGGAAATGTCTACAGTACCTGACGGGGATGATGGAAACATATTCTCAACACATATGCATGTGAACAATGTGCAAAAGTGCAAACACAAATGTTAACAGACAATTAGCATACAATCAGAAAATTCACAACCTAAAACATGCAGTCTTTTGGTTTATCATAAATGCGGCCTTTGTGTGTTTGTATATGTGCGGTGTGTGTGAGCGTACATGAGTCACCGTCGGCTGCTGAGTTTGATACTGATGGAGAGTCAAGCTGGTTAGATGCTATTGATCCGAACCCTGTGTTCCTGAGCAGTCACACACACACACACACACACACACACACACACACACACACACACACACACACACACACACACACAGCTTCCTCCCCCCTCCTCCTTTCTCTCTCACTCTCTTTTTCTATCTCTCTCTTTTCCTGCTCCTTTGTGAATCCATTTCTATATTACACACCCACTCATTCTGCGGCAGACAGACCAAACAACCAGCCAAAATGAAGTGGCACTGCATCATCACAAACACTGCTGTGTGTCTAAATGAGCTGGAGAGGAAACGGGCAGCTTCTCTGCTTTGTTTCCTAATTATTTACTACAAGCAGAGCATAGGTGTGGACAGGAGGAAGGGGGTAAAAGGAGGAGGGAGGGAGGTAGACTAAAGGAGACAAGAGGAGATGAATGGGAGAAAAGACAACAAGTGACAATAAATCGCATGTGTATGATTCTGTTTGTGTGTGTGTGTGTGTGTGTGTGTGTGTGTGTGTGTGTGTGTGTATGTGTGTGTGAGATGCCCTCTAACCAGAGAAAGCCTTGGCTCAGCCTGTCTGGCTTTGCAGCTTCTCCCGGCTCTAGAAATGCCTGGCTGTATAGCCAGATGACTCACACACCCAGCTCAGAACTCAAGCCAGGGCTTAACGCACACACACTTCCTCATGGCAAAGCACTCACACACATGCACGTAGTTATATGTCCAAATACATGTGCTCAAATAAACACATCAGCACATATTCAGACCCAACCAGGTGTGCGTATAATCTCATCTGCACTGAGCTAATCTGCACAGAGACTCACACAAACCTGGAAAGTTTGGTTTGTTTTACTTGCATCATCACATATCCACTCAAAAGTATTTCACAAGATTCTTCAAGATTTTTCTGTGTTTCACTTTTGTTGGCTTGCGAGAAAAGTGAATCAACTTCCATGAAAAGTATTTAAAGAGTGACTTAACACTAAATCCACTGCTTGAGTAAATTATTGCTCAGGTATGACATAATTATGGTCTCAGTCTATAGTGTTGATTGTAATGAGAGTTCTTGCTGAGCATTAGACAAAAGACAAGGCAAAATCATATTCACTCCAGTCTGAGCAAAAGCTCCATTATCTACTTTTGGAGGGGTGGAGAGATCAAGAGCGCTCAGACGAGAGTAGTATTAATAGTTTACAGAGTTGAGCGTTCGAGGCAAATCTACATCCTTCGGACGACTCAGTTACACCCACTTCCTGTTTAATGTCTATGTCATCATGGTGTGTTCAAGGTAAAATGGGTTTTTAAGTCTGTCTTTATGTTGTATTTTAGTCTCATACACACATTTATATAAGCCAAATTACAAACACAGTTTCCATGGTGGAGACGGAGAGTTTGTTTGTCTGCTGTGGAAGTTTTCGTGCTGCTCAGCGATCAGAATATCAAGTGCTTTAATCATATGCATCCCTGCTCACCACTTCAATGTAAACATCTGTCAGCATTTGGACAGAGAAGGGCACACAAGAGATTTTGTGTGTTTTGGAGTGTTTACTCATCATTGTTTGCATGCTACCCAGAATAAAAATAAAAATAAATAATAAAAACCATTATTAAAACTATATTGCTGACAATTTCTTTTTATTTTCGGTTTCTTGGATTGTTTCTTTATCAGAAACTTTTCATTACTGTTTTTATTAGAAGGTTTATTGCCTTGTGAGTTTGTGTGTGGATTTTCTCAACAGACGTTTATCCGACTTGAGTAGGCTGTAAAAGCCTTGGACTGCTTTGGTTTGGATTAGAATACTCTTCCCTCAACAGATGCCATCTATTTACAACCATCCACATTTATGAACACATACACAGTAGTTAATCACTGGACAGCGACTATGTAGACTGTATTAACAGAACTTGGCTCATTAGTGCTTTTGACGTTGTTTTCCTGTTTGCTGACAGACTGCTGACCAAATCTACAAGCAATGATAGTCTCCAAACTTATGTCTTTCATCCCTTCATTCCTATGTTTCTCTCTCCTCATCTCTCTCTGTTTACTGCAAATACATTCAAATGGAAGAGGAGATGGTGTGTAAATATTGTTTTCTTTGGCAAGGCAAAGAGGTGCTATGGGATGTGTGTGAATGTCAGTTGTGTCTCTTTTACAGTTATCTTGGAAAGTTGTCTAAATGTATGCATGTGTGCACATTTATCAAGAGTAAGATTCGCCAGCCATGCTAGCAGCTCTGTGAGGCTGTGTTAGCGAAATGCTAACATGGTCACAATAATGTTTCAGTTAAGCGTGTTAACTGTAGTATTTGCTGATTAACACGAAACACCGTACCGCTGAGGCTGACAGGGATGTCATTAGTTTTGCGGATATTCAGTCATAAACCAAAGTATTTAACATTTAAAATTTTTACCTGATATATGAAAAGTATTTGGGTCAAAAAGTATTCCAATTTAATCTGAAGGAAACATGAGCTGGCCTCACTTTCCTGGCAATCCATTGTACAGTTGCCTAAATATTTCACTCTAATTTTTAACTACATGAAATAGATGTTTCGGCTTAATCACATCACCTTTCTGTGTGGCATGTGCGTGTGACCGTCTTGATTATTATTTCGGCGTCCATATTAACAGATTAGAGATGCGTCTCTCAGCTGCGTCTGCGAGGCTTCACTAGAGAGTCGAAGTCTTGCCAATTTTTACAGCGAACCTATTGGTAGTCATATTCACATATTTCACTACAGTTTAAACTTCCTTTTCAAAGTAAAAGCACTGTAATAATATTTAATTTAACACGACTTCACTTGTGAAAGAATTTCCGGAAGTGAGCAGGCTGAAGGGCAGTATCTTTCCACTGCGCTCTCTCTCTCTCTCTCTCTCTCTCTCTCTCTCTCTCTCTCTCTCTCTCTCAGGTAAACAAACCACACCTGCTTCGTGGTTACCACTCTTCACATTTACGTTTAAACTTTACTGCATTGTAAATTAAATGAAAACATTAAAGTCGATAGACAAAATAACATTAACATAATGTTATCGCCTCACCTGGTAGAGCTGTACCAAGGCTGAGCCCTTGCTGCAGTGTGCTTGGGTTTGACTCCGACCTGCGGCCCTTTGCGGCGCATCATCCCCTCTCTCTCCCCTTTCCTGTCTATCTTCACCTGTCACTAACAATTATATATATGGGGACCATGAATGTTTGTACAAAATTTCATAGCAATCCATCTTATAGTGAGATAGTTCAGTGTGGACCAAAATGGTGGACAGACAGACACATGGACATTATCACTAGAGCAATGCTGTTAGCGTGACTTAAAAGGTAGTAAAGGGGAAATATATGTACATTTATAGGCAACCAACAGTTGTAAAAAGTCATGTAATGTACAGTATATTCTAATGGTTTTGTTTATGTGTATTCTCTAATGAAGTATCTGTGTTTTATTTCTTTCTGGCAGAATGCGGGAACCGCGTCCTTGCATTTGTGGAGTTGGTGTGTGGGGTCTACTGCTGTCCCTTTGTCTGGCCTCCCTCACACATGCACACAGGAGCCACATAGGTAGGTAGATGTGCTTATATCCATTCATGTGTGTGTACAGTACATGTTTCTGTCACTTGGTCAGTTTCTGTGCACAGCATGTATGCTATTGGATCTATGGTGGATTACTACTGCAGGCAGCCTCTGCAGCCAATTTCTTTTCACATGTTGTAAAGTTGGAGTGAATAGGGCGTGTGCTACCCGAGGGAATACAGAGGTCGGATTCACAATGAAATAAGAGACCACATAGGCTGGTTGCCAAGAAGAACACACAAAAAGTTATTTAATAAAAGGAAAGGGAATACAAGCAATCCAACAAGAGAAGTCTTCACAGTTCAGGGGCTTTCACGTCTTTGCAGTCCCATCAGAGTGGGGCGACTTTCCAAAATGCCTTTAGGTTACACCACAGACAGCGAGCGGTGAGCCTTATGGATTAGAAATCCCTGGTTTGCGTGATAGTCCTCCCATGTGAGCCAAGTGGCTGAGTCACTAGCAAGATTGAGCCCAGAGGCCTCTTACTACTTTCCAGTTCATTTCTCATGTGAAGGTTGGGTATCTTTGCCTCTGCGGTTCACAATGATCAGAAAAAAATTACCTACCTCTAGGAAAAAAAATCTTTAATAGAGAGCACATCGTACCTGCTACTGTACCTTTATATGAATGAGAGCTTTCTAAGTGCCTGAGGTTATGCTGTTCACTTACATACACTTATGGGGTGGAAATATGAATATGAATACCTCTCTGTACCTGTACCTTTCGCTGTTTAGATTATGTTGAAAAGATGTGAAAACCCATGATAATTTCTTTGGCTGTAATTTTATAATGAATTTCATGTGAGATGTTGATGTTGTGAATTATTTTGTACATGTTACAGCGCAATATATTCAAACTAACTTAACTTACTACTTATTCAAACTAATATTTAATATATACCAATCAGCCATAACATTATGACCACTGACAGGTGAAGTTTATAACATTTTGTCCTCCAGTTGATGTGTTAGAAGCAGGGCAGCGTGAGGATTTGAGCGACATTGACAAGGGCCAAATTGTGATGGCTAGACAACTGGGTCGGAGCATCTCCAAAACTGCAGCTCTTGTGGGGTGTTCCCAGTCTGCAGTGGTCAGCACATATCAAAAGTGCTCCAAGGAAGGAAAAGCTATCTATCTATCTATCTATCTATCTATCTATCTATCTATCTATCTATCTATCTATCTATCTATCTATCTATCTATCTATCTTATTTGTAAAGAAAATTACAAATCAGAACATGTCTATACAAAATTAATTCAAATTACTTGTTGAGATATCTGTTACAAGAAAGTGAATTTTAAGAGACTTCTTAAACGTAGCAAGATTGAAGCTGTTTTTGGATGTTTCCAGAGGGAGGAGTTGGTGTTTAATATCCATCAGTCTGCCTATTAACTACATAGACTGCAAATGGCATCAGAAGCCATGCGGTCTGCACTAGGGATGTGACTAACATGTTATAAAAAATCTGACCAAAATAAGTAATTGACAATGACAAAATCACCTCAGGATAAAACCAAGGAGTGATGGTAGTGGATTTTGTCTTTGGTTTGATGGGCAGTGATGGCTTGAAAATGTTAAGCTCTGCCTTTGGCTTTCGTGTCGTGATAAAGTGGTGTGCACCAGCAGGCCTTCATCTGACTGGTTGTCTTTGTTTGTCGTTGTTACTGCGTGTCTAACATCCCTGATGCTAAAGTCATTTATACGGCAGTCAGTGTATTCTATGTCTCAACATCTGCCTCGTACTGATGGTCCATTTGCGGATGACTGAAAGTGAAATGATTGATGAGTGTAGGTCTTTTCTTTAATTTTTTAAGCACAGCATCATGGACATATAGTACACTAGTCCTTTGGCCTTCTGTGTAGAAATGGAAAATCTCTCATAATGTTATTGCTTCTTGTAGCAAGGATCTTTGTGTGAGCTTATTTTTGTATACAGTACGTGTGTCCTTGCCGGAATGCGATCACCCATTACCTTGGCCATGTATGTGTATGTGTGTGTTGTTTCTGTTTGTGTATAAGATTGACTCTGCTCTTCTCTGGCCTCAAGCCGTTCTTCTTGACAAGGCAAGGGCAAACATTTTCATGAATGGAAGGATGGTGAAAAGACATGGAGGAAGGGCGGTGATGCTCTCTTAATGTGGAGCATCACTGAGCTTTCAGTGAAGTGCTGAGGTCTGCACAAAGCAACGAAAGACTGAAAACAGTGTGCGAGAGAGATGGATAGCAAAGTCACAAGAAAAAAGATAAAAGTTTAGTAGTTTAGATTCTGTCATGGTCATTTTATCATACAGTCCTCTGAAGTAGTGGCAGTAACGTGGTGTTGGTCTTTTAGCCTGACACAGTCACACATGAGTGTGTGTGTGTGTATGTGTGTGTGTGTGTGTGTGTGTGTGTGTGTGTGTGTGTGTGTGTGTGTGTGTATTTGTGGGCATGTGTACTGTCTGTGTGCTCCTGTTAATGGGGGATTGATTGTAGAGTAAGTTGTAATCAGGGAGTTACAGCATTATCCAGTTGCAGGTTGTCTGAGTGGGGAAAAAACGAACGAGTAATCAGATAATTACTGAATGCAATCCCTTAGGTCACCTCAAGGTTGACGCTGTCACACATACATTACACACACACTGTCTCTTTCTCTTTCACACACACATTCACAAGCAAACAGGCACAAACACTGGCATCTAAAGAAATTTGATTAGAATATTACTGGGTTGAAGAAGTCAACACAGTACCCCTCTGCATGATGGTTGCTACAATTACATCCGACAAGGTTATACCAAAGACAGTGAGTATTTGTGTTCGGGCTGGAAAATATATCAAATAATTTCAATTAATTAAAATTTTTGTTTGTGCAAAATGTGTAAATGTCTACATCTTGAAATCAAGTTATTACAACATGCACAAAAATGTTACATTTATTAAAAAAGTAATATGAGAGCTGGCTGCATTAGCTATTTTGACAGTCCTGTGAACAATTTGTTTGACAGTTTATGGATCTCCAGGTTTTGTGACTCCAGGTGTCCAGCTGGTGTAGGCCATCTTGAAGTGAATTTAACAGTCAAATCAATGACAGGAATACACTGAAAAAGACACTGATCTGAGCTTGGTTTGTTTTTGTTGACGAGGTGTTATCTTTTGTAACAAGACGTGAAGCTGACAGGACATTGTGCGGATTCAACTGTTAGCCAGCTGTCTGCAGATATCAGCCCGGTGTCAAGAAACACAAACAGCAGGAGCAAATGAATTATTGTGTGGACTCCCTATCTCTCTGTGCTGAAACTGATAATTAAAGTAAATGCTCATCTTAGTTGTAGCATCTGCTACTGACAGTGAATAGCTATATGGGATAACCTGTATGTTGTGAATTTGCAGATGTTGCAGGTCTTTTTTGCTTGAATGTCTTGTACATGATAAACAAGACATTTTTTAGCCATATCAACCAGCCCTAATGTGTGTATGTGTGAATGTGTGTTCTTGCCACCGGCTCAAGAGGCATGTGCTGATAAGACAGCTGTGGCGACCACAGGAGAAAAGTCAAAGGGGACTTAAAAGTGGCAAAAGACATTTAAGCATGTGTGTATATATATATATAGTACATTTATGTGTATGTGTGTGTGTGAGCGTGCCTGTCTAGCTTCTAGCTTCTGCTCACCTTTTATTCTCCAGATTTTTATCTCTCAGGCCAGAACAGAAAAAGATACCTCTCCTTTGCCATCGGTGCTTCTCCATCTGTTAAACCATCCATCCTCCTGTCTATTTCTCATAGTCACATGGTTTATTATACACATCACTACAGAACAGACTGCACAGCTTTAACACTCTTAGTGGACTACAGATCTCTTGCAATGAAGACATCTTATTTGTAGACAAAATCTAGGCCTTGGTTAAATGTCTCAGTGACTTTGCCAATAGTTTTGGAGAAACAGCTTGGCTTGGGTTTTGAAGTAAAGCGGAACGGCGATTATGCTGATCACTTTACCACACACTGTCGAGTCATTGATTCTCAGTCTATAGGCTGCAATCTCCATACATCGCCACTGATTAGAGGCTAGTAAGAATTTAACTTACTCTGAAAGGCGTTCTGTCTGCCAGGAAGGAGAAACAGAGATGTAAGGACAAAGATGTATAGGGATGCAAAGATGCATGTAGTAAACCACTTTCACACAAGCTCAGAGGGACATGTGCATTAAGTCAGGCACGCAGACAGGCTTGCGGTAAATGCACACGGAAGGACACACACAAACACATGCGCACACACCTACATGCATGCATACTCAAAGAGGCTCTTTAATGTGATGTGCACAGACAGGCTGTCTGCCTTCCTTAGAGGCTGCTCCACAGTAAAGCTGCACTCCATGCTCGGTCTGCAACACAGCTCCATATGGCTTGTGAAAAATTCAAGCTGAAAATTACAAAATGTGAAATTTTTCATGCTGACAAACATCCCAGCATTCCCTACCACTTTTCATTGGTCAGGAGATGGAGATAGTGTGTGTTTAAGTTCATATATGTAAAAAAGAAGAAGAGCAAATTAATGCAATTAACTAACTATTAGGTGGGGGAAGATAATCAAGATTGCAATTTATTATTATTTAGTTACTTTTAACCAAACAGTATCCCTATCTGATTTTCATATTTCACCTCAGGATTTACATTGAAGGCAGTTTTCAGTGTAATACTAGAGCTGGCCCTGTAAACTCCATGATTCGAATCATCAGTTCATCCTGAAGTGGACTTGCATTTTGTCGGTAGAGTCTCTGTGCTTATGTTTGTAGCTGCGTTACTGCACACAAAGTGACAGTGTGGCAGGCTGTAAATTTTACAAACCAAGTCTCAAAATGATCACAAACCACAAAACTAACTGATTGAAGCGGAGAAGTGTGATCATGACACTGGACAGCGGCTGCTCTGGTGAAGTCGGCTAAACCTCATTTGAACCAGACAATGGCAGAACAATTTACTACCGCCCATTGTATTTGACTCTAGGATTTTATAACTGAACTATGAGAAGGACACACACTTTCTCTGACTGTGAAGAAATCTGATATTTTCACATCACAGATGATGAAGAATTTAAGGATTTAAAACGTGGTGAAGGCTAAAACATGATACTCATGTAGCCGCGTTTTTGCCATTGGAACTGCTGATATAGGAGTTTAGTTTGGCACTGAACTGAAATAAAGGGAACAAATAGTCTAATCTTCGTATTGGACAGCCAAATCCGATTTGACTGACAAAATTCTGAGTTGGCTATGGCCCTAATTAATGAGGAAGTAGCGTGCCCTTTATGTAGCAAGGCAAAATAAGGATATGGAGAGGCGGATGGCCGTGTAGCACATCCGACTTACATTCGGGAGGCTGGAGTTTATTAATTCTCACCTTTCTTTAATGGTAACCCAATATTGTTTCAAGATATTGAAGAAAGTGACAATTGGAGACGATTGGAAACTTTGGAGTATTGATGTTCTCGACTGATGATAGCTATGGGAGAAAGCGGCACCATTACTGTGATATGTTCTTTTGTGGTACTGAGGAGGAGGTGTTTACTTCTTTTACTACAGTTCTGCTTTTTGCCAGTTCATGGCTGTGCGTGTGTGCGTGTGTGTGTGTGTATGTGTGTGTGTAAAAAGGCTCAGACTTGATTGTGCAACTTGTACTACACACTGTTTCATCTTAAATGTGTATAACAACATTAAGAAGGCAGTACAATACAAATGGTATACCACTGATTGCTGCTTTAAAATAATATTTATTTACTATTTATTTGTTGCCATGACAGTATGAAGTAATACCAGTAATATACACAGAATAAAGCAGTTCATACAAACGAATATAACAGAAATTGCATTAATTAATAACAATAACAACAATAAATATTTATTTCACTGTGTATTGAACATGTATTGCAGTGGTTCACAAAGTGGGTGCGCCCTTGGCCCTTTTTGTAATTACAATTTTTACATTGTTGTATTTGGTACTTTTACTTCAGTGAAAGATCTGAATACTTCTTTCACCACATTTTGGAAACACTGATGTAAGATAAGATATGATAAGTCTTTATTGGTCCCCAGAGGAGAAATTCGGTTGCTGAAGCAGCACAGAAAGAGGTACAGACAGAGAGGTAAAATACAAATAATAAGAGGTAGCCTATTTAAAACTAAAATATGAATAAAAGTAAAAAACAGAAACTTTACAAGACCAATTAAAGACTAAATTATGAGAAAGTGACAGTGATATGATTTACAAGTCTTGAATCTAGTCTGTATTATCATTATTACTTTTTGGGGGATTTTATTGCCTTTAATTGATAGTGACAGCTGAAGAATGACAGGAAAGGGGAGAAAGACACGATGAAAATGTAAGTTAGTTTCAACACCTTTTCAGGGCATTATGGGCATGTTTAAAAATGACCATTATCCAATTACATTACATTTGGTATGAAGACATGATGACCTTGGTCCCATATCCTTACAGCAAACAAGATACCTGTTAATTATGATCTGTCCATTTGTTCATCATTATGGATGTTATATAGCCCCTGGCTCTCTCTCTCGTTTTTTCTCCCTCGCTCCACTTCAATTGGTGTTGACAAATTCCAAGGAACTACATTTGCATATACTAACCTTCGCCAATCAGTGTGTCCTTGGTAACGCATGTGTTGTTTTAACCATGATGTATTCAGTTATTAAGGTGCTAGCAGTGTATTTGATAACTGGCTACAGGCACTCTGGCCTATTGTAGTCTATCACAGGATAATCTTCTGTGTTTATTCCTTCTGATTCCATCCCATATTCAAGGGATGCGGAGATGAGAAATACATTTTCTAATGTCTGTCAAGCAGAGTGCCTGTTTGCAGAAATATTGAACAAGAGGGTCACAAAGCAGCCAAAATGGCTTTTGTACAGTGTGTTGATAGCTGCTATTTTCCACCAAGTGCAGAAAATGAATATCTATGAAAGTAGAAAGGTGATGCCAGACAGCAAGATGCACTCTGTTAGGAGGTAGAGTGATTCATGGCCTATGCCTGAAGAACCAGGTCGACAGATAAACAAAAGCAGACTGTGAGGGTGTGATTGGGTTACTAAGGACCAGGCATGTGCTGTGAATATATCCAACTATGTAAATGTGACTTTTGCATTTGCCATTTATGTGTGTGTTTGACTTTTTTTAGGGCAGTGGTTCTATATGATACACAGACAGTTCAGAAATGTTTAGGAATCTATGATCGCATAATACATTTTAAAATGGACTCCATAAAAGATAATGATCAACAACCTTTGTCTGACGCCATCTTTGCAGTCCTGACCTCGGCTAATAAAATGGGCAAAATTTAGGCTTTCATTTAATTTAAACAGGTGAGTTACATAAAAATCCGCCATACAGTTGTCATGAATGGGGAAATTAGCTATTAGATAAAAACTGTTTAATAGTTGTTGAGACATTTCACTAATAAACAAAAATGTCAAACTTATGGTGGCACTAGACAAGAGGAAACGTCAGTTGAGATATTACCGTCTAGACCACACTGGTGAGCATCAGGCTGACAGACTGACACAGCCATCCCTAACGTCACGCCAATAGCATGGCTAAAAATGTGTTGTTGTCAAAAGAAATGCACCTGTGGAAAAAATGAAAAACATACTGTAACCTAAAGATGTCCTCAGAGACAAGTATTTCTGTAAAGCTACCATTAGGTCAAATCATACAGAAGAAATCCCACTCAGAAGCCCGCCACTACATTGTACTGACAAACAACAATGGAGAAAGAACCTACCAATAAAATCATTTACAGTATGTTTCTGGGTGCTATGGTCACTGTCTGACTATGTGATTCCTCTAATTGGTGTAAATGGAGAGTTTCCTCTGGCTGCACGGTGAGATTACCTCATTGGGGCCCTCTCATTGCATTCATTAGTGCTAATCGTTACCTGTTAGCTCACAAGCCAACCCTGCATAGACCCAGCATGGTACATCTGTATGGTTTCTTAAGCAAAACTAAAGCCTCTATTGACTGTCTGCCTTTGGTTAAGCCACTATGTGGAACTGGGATGGTAACAACAGAACTGTGGATTAACATTTTGGCAAGAGAACTACAGGGAGACACGTTTAAAACAGTAATGAGTAATTAGCCTTAATTGAAGTTTTTACCAGTCATAAAGTAGCTCACTTTCTATAAAATCCATGTATCTTTTGGTCTTTCAGTTTCCAAGTCTCCCTCCCTCTCCTTTGCCGTTCCTCTACCATTCCTCTCTTTTGCCCTCTTTCATATTCTGTCTTTCCTCCTCTTCCCAACTTTTACTTTATTTCACAGCTATTAAACCAGGAAATTTCAATCAGGTAGCACAGCGTGAATTTCTGCAGGGGCAGGAGAGAAAGAGTGAACTTTTATTTAATGCAGCCGTTCTTTCTTTTCTCCTCTCCACCTCCATCTCGTCTTTCTTTTCTTCCGCAGCTGAACTCAACCTTGGCTCTTTATAGTTTATGATTCAATTTCCAATTTGTCCTCCAGAAGTATTTGCCTGGTGGGTGGCGCAGTGCTTTTGTTCTTATGTGTTTGTACAATACTCGCCTTTGGTATTCATAGAAAACACAGGCTTACGGATACATGCATTTGAATTTCCAATTCTGTGTCTGCAATTCTGTTTTTTTCCCCCTTTTTTTTTTACATGAAAGTCACATTGAGATGGGAATCGCTCTTTTAAGTAAGCTCTTGGCAAGTGAGGAGAGATGCTCTGAAATATGTATAACCAATACATACCATTTCCTTTTATTAGAGTCAAGGATGACCAGAGGAGCTTACATTGTGACTTAAAGGCTGTTGGTTAATCGCACCCCTCAGACAGACATTGTAGCAATAGTGTTATACTCAATCTACCAAGGAATACAAGTACCTTTCTATTGTAGCTGCAGGGTGCAAATTACAGCAGGAAGAAAATACAAATGAAAAAGAGGACACTAAAGTCTTTTAAAAAACAAACTAATTCTAATAGTAAAAACTATATATAAAGGTAAGCTATATTATCTCCTAACTATTGACATTATTTTCCACGGTGTTAAAGGACCAGCATGTAGGATAAAGTGGAATGAGAACGGGCTATGTTTGTGAATGGCCTTATCTACAGCCAGTGTTTGGTTTGTCCATTCTGGGCTACTGGCGCGACTCCATGGAAGGCAATCCACGGCGTCTGTAGATAAAAATGTCTCATTCTAAGGTAACGAAAATACAACAATTCTTATTTTCAGGTGATTATACACTAATGGAAACATACCTATAAACAATATATTCAATTTCTGCCAATAGATCCTCCTGTATGTTACACACTAGACCTTTAAATGCTTTTACCGGAGCTGTCAATTGAATACATGCTTGGATCTAAGAATGTAATTTAAGGAAACTGAACACAAGAGTAAATCTATTATCTCTTTATCTGCCAGGTTATATTGTGGTCATTAGCTCTTTATTTTAAATATCTTTTTTCGGCTTTCTTATACAATTCTATTATGCTCACATTTTCACCTAGGGGCAATTTTATATTCAAGTTCAGCTAATCACCATGAATTTGTGTGAAGAAACCACGAGAGAGCACTTTACAAAGTAAATTTGTAGAGTACGCCATCACAAATTTGGCTTATTGAGTGAGTTATTGTTTATTATTTGTATAGTTAGGAATTACCATTAAAAAACATGACTCCCTGAATGTTATCTGGTAATTTGCAAACAGTCGAGCTCTAAGCACATCAAAGCATTTTGCTCTGCCTCCTTGGGGTCCATTTGCCCCCGTTTTCCTCCTACTTCATTCCCCATGTACACAGTTTCTGATTTACAGTCTCATGGGATTCTTCAAATGACCAGATGTTTGGCAAGGAAACAAATGGCTGGATGTTACCTTTTGAACCATTTAGATATTTGAGACAGGCTTTCAGGAGAGGCAGGAAACCGTCCAAAGCTTTTGTTTTCTCAGCCATGTGTATATTTGTACCTAAGAATGATTTGGACGGATTAGTGCTATTACACTGTGGATCATAACCCAACAAAACGAGAACAACGTTCTTTACCAGGAGCTTCTTTGGTTACATGTTTATGGTTCTCAAGTGTCACTTGTCTTCTGTTGGCTGGGTCTAAAGTAGAATAGCCTTTTCCCAGAGTTTTCCCAGTAGAGCTGGCACACTTGAAGCTATGTGAATAATGAATGGAACATAGTTATCCTATCTAGAAGATTAATATATGTGGGCAGGAAAAATGTATCTATATACAGTAAGTTAATACTTCATCTTCCAAAACAATAATTACATTAGAAGCAGATGTTTAGAAGTTTTTCTATCAGGTTCATGCAAATATAATGGACCACTGATGTTAGCAAATAGCCATTAATGCAGGAGAAATTAATACAATAGAGAAGGGTAACCTTGGACAAACTAGTATTTGTTTGAATGTGTACTGAAAACACAATAAAGTAACCAAAACAGAACAATAGTTCAACCAAAACCAAATATACAGCTCAATGTAAACTTGGCACCAGAAGTGGCTGCATCAATAAAAATAGGATTGTGGAAAATTGTGGGTTTTTTTGGCATTGTGAACAATCCCAGTGTGTAGTCCCAAATGTAATACAGTTTTAGTGGATCAGCAATGTCTGTATTTTGGTTGGTTTAATGCTGATGTTGATACAGTGAACAGTATGCATATGATTGTGCTTGTGTGCGTGCACTGTGGAGAGCAGCTTTAGTATTCTTTACAGCAGCTCCAGAGCCATGCACTGATGGATGGGGTGCTCTTTACTTTACTGATGTACTGTGATCAATGCTGATGCAAGGAAAGAGAGTGTGGGAGAGAGAGAGAGAGACAGAGAAAGAGAGGTAATGTGCTGCCTCTGCAAATCTCTCTCTCTCATTCGCTCTCTTTCACGTCTCCCTCTCTCTCCCAGTCTTTTTGCATTAATCCTCTCCTCTCTCTGTGAGTTTCCCACTCTGTTGATCCTGCCAGTATCTGCATATGCTGCACTCTCACCAACATCATCGCCTTAACAGATATGACAGCGTTTCCTTGCGTAGCATATGCTGCACAGGGCAACTTTCAGCAGATTACTAGATTATAGATTAAATACAGAAAGTTGAGTGTGTAAAAAAGTGCGTGTGTGTGTTTGTGTTTATGCACAGCCCTTTCAAGCACAGGTCTTTAAAGAGGTCACAAACATGTTTGTCTAACTGTTCGGCCTGGCCTCTCATGTTGCCTAAATGTGGTTAAGAGGCTTTTATTTTTAGTCTTTTGCTGTTGTGAGTTAAATAAAACAGCAGTAATGCAGCTTCACTAATCCTCTCACACAACTAATCCTAGCAGAACACCACTGTAAATACTCTGTGGGCTGCATTAAAGCACAAATCACTCAATCCCTCACTGAGTGTTTTATGCTTATTTTGGTTCAGATTAATAGAAATTCTTCTATTTTTCATCTAAAGAGAGATGTCCTGGAAATAACTGGGCTTCCTCTTGGACTTTTGATATTTTCTGTGTGGCTTTTGTGTGTGGGCGTGCATGCATTTGTGTACGTCTATGTGTATTTTTTTACTGAACGGTGCTTTAGCCTGAACATATAGTACTCACTGCAATGATCAATACAAGACTCTGTTTGCTTGAGACAGACAGTCATAGAAATTGTTTTGCGATGACCTGTACGTTACCTCTTTACACAGAGGTCATGATTCTGTAGATGCCATTCAGTTGAGGATTGTGTGGGTTACTTGAACTGTATGAAGTACAACCAAGGAAGATGATCCAGATGACTTATTCCAAAGCTGTCATGACATTTAGTCTCCATCTGCTCTTCCCCACCTGATATTACCACTCCTGACCATTCACACATTTTATTTAGCTCAATTTGTATTTTGTGTTTTGAATTGTAATGAACCTTATTAACAGCTTTATCTTCTCTTCCACATGTTGTACAGGGGCCTCTCTCTCTACAAACAAGGGTTCTCCAATGTTTTCCTACTAGCCAAACAAATACTGTCCTGAAATACCAAAGCAGGGGCGCCCGGTTAGCTCAGTCAGTAGAGCTGGTGACCCATATACAGAGTCACTGCAGCAGACCAGGTTCAAATCCAACCCGTGGCCCTCTGCTGCGTCCCCCCCATCCGTCCTTGGCTGTCCCTATCTAATAAAGGCATGAAAAGGCCAAAAAAATAAAAAAATAAATAAATACCAAAGCAGGGTGAATGTCTCCTTAACTCAGTAACATTTGGGCTCAAGTTGGGTTGTGTGCCAGCTGTATAAAATAATTTTATTACAAGGACATGTGAAGTGCAAGGTAACCTAATTAATCAGGAAATGCCTCCTTGATAATTAAGAAAAAAGTTGCCTTTTCAATATTTTAATCAACTAATCGCTTTTGTGGAATTTAAATTACAGATACCACTTCAATTGATTAAAAAAGAAACACTTTGGATGAACCTGGCAGGGTTTGGAGTTTTTGCTTTTAAGTGCTACAAAATCTTAAGACCCCGCAACATTGACCTTGTATGTGTAAATAAGATGTGGCTAGAGGAAAAGAAAGGTAGATAAATATGTACGCAATGCAGCCCACAGCTTTCCTTGGATCTCCTCAAGCAATGTTTACAGATTGTACCTCACTGAAAAGTAATAAGAATTCTGTTGTTAAGGAAATGGAAGAAACAGTGAAATGTGTATCAAATAAATGAGTGTTTTTGTATTTTTTTTTTAAATGAAACTCTGCCACTGAGTTCTTTAATATCTCCCCTGGTGGGTCTGAAGTGAATTATACAAGCTGCCTCAAGCAAATACAGAATATTTGTTGTGCTGCAACAACTTTGGTGTGATTTCATTTAACAAAAAAACAAAATGTTTCCATCCTCCAATGTTATGAGGCAGTGAGAGCCAAAGGGATATGCAAAAAGGAAAACCACGTGGGCAAAGTCCTACCTCTTTTAAAGGCTGTGCACACCCACACAGGTGTTATCAGTTTGTCTGTTGATTATAAACTTCTGCTCAGGTTGATGCTGGGAGGAGCTATGCTGGAATTAAAAGGTTGTTACACCTTAAGGTGTGAAAGGACTGTGTGGGCACATATAGAAACTATCTGACTGACATCTCCTTGACTCTTCTGAGGAGAGATCAGGCTAAGGTAAGTGAAAAAAAGTGTGGGTGTACAATAGGCATGGACCTTTAAAGGCCCTGGTGACGTCTTAGATGCAACAGTTAACCATGGTGTTGTACATTACTAAACAACTAGTAAAATTTCCAGATTTTGACTTCTGTAATTGACTATGACCCCTTAATAAAGTCAATAAAAGATGGTGTGTGATTGTAACCAGGTCAACTTAATGAAAATATGTTGTGATAAAACAATGGGTTTCAGAGATATAAAAAAGTGTCAGTCAAAAGCAGAACATGCAGAACACAGATACCCAACTAAACTGTACAAAATGGCACAGAGCATACAGTAGATGCTTCTCTGGACTAACTGTGTGATTGTGCTGAAGTTTCAGCAGACAGACTTAGAGCTTAAGTTTTATCCTGCTGTGTACTAATAGCCCAACTATGGTGGTTCTTCAGTTTCCTTCCCACAGAGTCCTAACAGAGAGCAATCATCCCTTCAACATAAACTCTCCTCTTCTCTCACACCATTTACAGTCAGAGCAGGCTGTGCCTTTTCTCTTCTCTCCTTCTTTTCTCATTCCTTCTCTTTGCCTTCATCTCCCCTCCCTCTCGCTTCTCATCTTTCCACCTCTGGCTCTGCTGCCAGCCAGCCTCAGACACACCAGGGTTTCCCTTTCATTTGGTAGTGAGGGATGGGATGAGAGACAGAGAAAGGCAAGAGAGGAGAGGAGTGGAAGGATGTAATGATCTGTCCTGATGAATGCAGTTAGAGAGAAAGTGCTGACGCAATGGAAGAGAGGCTTTAAGGAGAGATGGGCTTAATGCACCAATCACAGAGCTCATCAGATCACCTGTCAATGTTCAGTGGCCAATGACAAAGAAATTAATTGAGTAATTATGTTTCAATATCATTTAATTTTGTATTCAGTTGTTTGTTGTGTTTTTATGTGGCTGCTGTAAGTATAAACAGTTTTTAGAACTTATTCAGGAGGATTATACAATGAGGCAATATTAATGCGGGCGTAATCAAGTGTGCTCAATATATACAAGACTGCGTACACATTAGGGACAGAAATTGGCAGGGACCTCATTATCCAAAACGTCTGTTTATAGATTATTTAGGGGCAGATTAAATATCTACCACAATTTAGTTAATTCTGCATATTTAACGCTAACCAGTAGCAATATATTTTTACTTTAGAGGTATAGGAGATGAGGGACACGATTTTTTGCTCCTGTAAGCAACCAGCAAGGGCAGTTGTGCTCTTTTCAGAATAAAATAACAAAATACTCTGTATGAACTAAGTAATGAGTAACCATTGATTAATTAAGAGTTCGAAATGGGCTGGGGGAAAAAAGTAGCAACAACAGTATTAGTGTATCCCAGAGACATTGCCTTCCTCCTTGAGGGTGTTGTCAGCAGCTGGCTAGATGATGCCTGCAGCTCTTCAACTGAACGCTGTTTTTTTTTATTAGTTGTATTTTCCCTTCAAAAACTGATTTTTATTGAAGGTTTTTTATCTTTTGAGGAGTAAAAGCCTGGTTGCACCAGAAAATCGCATGGTTAAGGCCTTTGATGCATCCTCATACTGGAAGCTTGGTGACAAAGTGACTACTTGTGGTTTGTGTACAGTGGCTGCCACTGGTCGTGGCTGGTTTTGTTCATGGCCAAATGGAAACCAAGAAGGAAGCTCTATTGACATTGGTTTTCATTCAACAGAGCAAAATGATATAAATTTGGATGGAGCAACATGCTTAATATTAATTGTCTGCATGAATAGAAATGATCTTACTAACTTTATCATTTAAATCTTATATTCTGTTTTTAGAGTGACTTTGTAACATCTGTTCAGGGACTGAGATGAAAAATAACCTCTTGGCTAACTTTGGCACATTCACAGAAATGTTTTATCAATGTGTGCTGTCCCTGCTAAATAAACCAACCAATAATAAATACATAAATAAATAAAAAACGACTTGTAATTGTTCTAAATTTGCAGGTCAAAGATCACCACATTTGAACTCTACACCAAAGCAGCAGACAAACTGGTTTCACCTCTGTTAGCAAATACATTGATTGCAGTGAAAATTTTCATCCAAATGACACTGGATGTCATAAATACTCGTGACATGTATCCTTTATCCCTTATATACGATGAAGCCCATTTTATTATTCATTTATTATTACTATTCATCCGTAGACCTACAAGCCTCTGTCCAGTGAAATGTGCCTGCATGTTGGTGGATTTCCACAAAAAGTGACTTTGCAATGACTGATTTTACTTTTCAAATCCACCCTTGATGCATTGTTACACAAATTAACCATGCTATTCAATTATAAAGCATCATGTCTAAAATTTGTCTGCTCAAAATCAATATTGTGAAAAAATTAATTCCAAATTAAAAAACTGTAACTCCTCAATGTCTAACTTCCTTGTCATTGGTGAATGTTCACTTTACATGTCCTTGTAATTATAATCATAAAACTACTCTAATACCATGCCCAGTGGCACTTAACGACAGTATGGCATTACACAACGCTGCTGTGACTTAGCAGGTAGAGCAGGTCGCCCACTCAGAAGGTTGTCAAATCGATCCCTGACTCCTCCCGCTGCATGTCAAAGTGTCCTTGATCAAGATACTGAACCCCAAATTGCTCCCGGTGCTGTGCGTCGGCGTATGAATGTGGATGAGTTACTTTCTGTTTGTGATGGGCTTTAGCCATCACTGTGTGAATGGGTGAATGTGGCATGTAGAGTAAAAGCGCTTTGAGTGGTTGGACTAGAATGGTGCTATATAAGTACAGTCCATTTACCATTACAACATCACATTAGTTCAGCAGGTAGGTGGAGGAGAAGCAATGTCAGCAGTTTGGAGATATATTTTTAGGCAACTTTAAACAACATTAGCAACATTTAATTTGTTACAGTCTGACAACCGTAATGGGATTAAGTACTCATATCAATACTTGGTATCTGTAAGTACCCAAATGTAAGTACTTGTACTTGTATTCGGTGCATCCCTACATTAGACCTACAAGGTTTGCAGATGACAGCAGCATCGTGGTGGTGTGTGGTGTAACATATGGGACTGTCCAGTCAGTAAACAGGGTGATAGCAAGCCATTTATCTAGATCTGTGAAACGACACCACTACAACAGAGTGACATAAACAACAACCATAAATCACACACGTGCACATGCACTCACGCACACAAATACACAGCAACCTGTTAAAGTGAAATACGCAGAGCTTGACGTTTACGAGTGTCCGTCCTTATTCCTTTGACAGGAAGAGAATTCAGACACAATGAAATCATCATCAACATGGCTGCTGAGCTATAGATCTCTCCTCTCCACTCCGTTCGCTGACTGACAGAAGAGAAAACTGGAAGGGGGGGTGGGGGGGTTGGACCGAACACAATCATTGTGTTTCTGTTTGCCAGAATGACACAGAGAAGGAGAAAGACACACTGGGAGGCAGAGAAAGAAAAAGAGAGAGACACCAGCTTTCAGTCAGAGAAATGAAAAGAGACTGGCATAGCTCTGAGCTCCCGAACAACAATGCACATTAGAAACCGCTGTAGGAGGGGAAAAACGATGCAAATACTCCCGTGCACTGGATAGGTTTCTAACTTCAGAGAGAGTGGGAGGGGAAGGAGGGAGTGAAAGAGGGAGGCAGAAATACAGATGAGTAAGGAGACCTGGACATTCCCCAAGGGCTGGTGAAAAGTCACCTCCAGTCAGCAGTTAACGATTAACGCAGGGTTTAAAACATGAGCGCCTCATGCACGCACACACACACACACACACACACACAGGCTGCCACAGGTTAATGGCTGAGTGGTAATGCTATGTTAATACATCTGAGCATATTAACAATTTATACCCAATTCACCGCCCTAATATCTCGCCTGAAGCACAAATTAGTACAAATTGTCTGCTGTGGGGTGGTAGCGATGGTGGCGGTGGGGGCTGCTAGCATGTCAGGACACAGCTTGTGTCGCGAGGCCCGGGTTGTCGCATGAGCTAATATCTTGTATGATGTAGCAGGAGGACAGTGGTTGTGGCGTGGGCAGATAATACCCTTGTTTGTGCTGCATTAAAACTGCATGGAGATCATTGATGGAGAACCATAGGCGTTGTCTTTGGGGAGAGACAATGCAGCACAAGCTGTTCGCATATCAGTATGGATGATTAGTACAGGGATGGGTGGGTGGGTGGTGGTGGAGGGTACCGTGTTACAGATGGAGTAGTTCAGCAGGAGGCTCGTCACATCCTTAATGACACCTTGTTAGGGTGTAAGAGAGCCAGTTGCATGACAGAAGTGAAGGGAGGAGTAGGCCTAAATGCAATCAGAAAGAGATGTTATGAGTATTTGATGGATTTGAAGCTGTTTTTGTTTTTCTGTGCAGGCTGATGAGTGTATCTAAATGGGTTTGGAGATTTTTGGCAAGGCATATTTTCTGACAGAGATGATCCCCTCTGTGTGTGGACCTCCACGGTATTTTGTTCTTCCTTTCAAATCTAATTCCAATGAGCCAGATCCTGGCGTTTCTTTCTCTCCCTTTCACTCTTTATTTTTGTCACATCGTGAGCAGGAACTGCCGCTGTGAGCAAACACTTTCCAATTGTGGTCACTCAGTCACTCAGAGATGCTGAGCTGAGGGATGGTGTGTGATAGGACAGTGTGTGTGTGACTGCTGTGGAGAACAGCCCTGGCTTGCAGTCTGCGCTCAACCTGCTATTTTTCTAAGCAGAGGCAAGTTTTGTGGCTGATCTTAATTTTCATTGACTTTTTCAATTGTATCAGTACACATAAATGCTAGATATTACATTATTCAGTTACTCCAGGTCTCATCCACCCATCTATGTAATGCCTCTTACTGGTTTGTTTGTGATAGTTTTATTGCATAAACAAAAGAAACCATTTTGGTCAATAATACAATTATTTAAACTCTTGGTCTATTTTGGGAAATTGCCAATAAAAACCATTTAAGAACAAAGCTTCCTTACAGTCAGTCAGAGTTGTTTTTGACCTAACCTTGAGCATGTAGCTTTTATTCACCATGACAGATGTTTTTTATAGTAACAATATATCAAATTTCAATGTGAAAGAGGTTGCTTGTAGTGATGAACCTGCAGAGAATTATCACCAGTATCTGCAGCTCCCCTCAGTTCATTGTTTAGCTGTCAGGCCCAAAGCTTTACTGTTTTGATTCACTCTCACCTCTCTCATAGAGTAATTCTCAGCTGCAGCAGGGAGCTGTTTTCTCTCTCAAAACACTTGCTCTGAAAACCCACTACCTGCTCAGACACACACTGTTAGCAACTAGCTGGTGAACACAGTGGAGAATTTAGAAGCTAAAGAGCCCAATAATTCCCTCAGGAGTTGGTAAAGACCAAAAATAGCGCTAAAAGGGAGTTAATGTGAATAATACGAATGATGAATGCTAATGTTGTTCTATAACTGCTGGATGTGTAAGTAATCAATGTATTGGTCACAGCATGTTTCCGCTGCCCCCAAGTGGCAAAACGAAAATCAGTTATTGTAAGTTTAATAGTAAGTTGTTATTTTAACACAAACCACAATCTTTCTTTAACCCTAACCAACTTGTTTTAGTGCCTAAACCAAACCCCCAAAAAAGCCTAACCAAACCTTAAACATACTAAAATTAGTTTTTAACTGGTTTCAACTGAAACAGTCTCAATTTAATACTCATGCCTCTATATGAACTACATAAACAAGGGAGAAGATTGGTTATTTCTGTATATGTATTCCAAATGTCTGCCACTGGGTCAGATTCAGTTGGATTCCCATTGAAATCAATGAAATTAAGCGGTGGAAACACTACTACTCTTGTCCACAGGGGCTGCCAGAATCAACACAAAGTTCCTTGTAGTTGCTTTAACCATAGTGGTGTCACATAAGCATGACCAGCACTGACATTACAACAAATTAAAGACCTACTGAATTGAGTTGAGTTTACTCAAGCACATGTTGTATCTTCATGTTTTTTTAATTTGGACCAAATATGCAACTTTGATGTGTTTCTGTGACTCTGCTGGTTGTGTGTGTGTGTGTGTGTGTGTGTGTGTCTTTGAAAGAAGCTGTGTATAGTTTATTGTTGTGTTGTCTGATGCGCCGCTCATGGTAGTTAATGCCATTGTGTTTTGTTGTGCTTTGGGAACATGGGAACTCCTGCTTTATGTTCTAATTTTGATGGTTTCAACAACCATTGTTGTTGTTGTGATTTGTAACAGTTGTTTGCAGCCCTGTACAGAAATAAAGCCAGATCTTGGTGTCATACAATTCTGCCTTGTTCTCCAGGCTAAATGGAGAATAAATCTGAGTTAGTCTGTCTCTAAATTTTTAGTGTAGTTGCATTTTGCAAACAATTTTCTTTTATAAAAATGCTGGTTTGTCAAAATTATTGTTCAAATCATTCTTTTGTAAAGCCAAGAGAAAAAGCATAATGAGATGTATATCTCCAAGAGCTCAAAAAGGTACTACTTTTTATGCATATTGCTCAGTCCAATCTTAGTTGTACCAAGCTTGGAATAAACCACGGGATTAAATATGCACGTGTGCCGCGGCCCTGGACGAGTTTCATGCTGCTCTTCTTCTTCCTTCTTCCTTTTCTCCTGCTGGTCTTAAGGGTTATGATAACAGGGAGGGACATTAGTGTGTGAGAGGAGTCGAGCTCCTCAGAAAGTTGCCATTTATCAGTCTAGTCATGCACACATCAACACACACATATACACACACACACACACACACACACACACACACACACACACACACACACACACACAATATATGAACATAGAGACACAGCACAAGAAGTACAGTGTCAATTACTGTTACTTAATCGTCTTCTCTTCTAACCTTCAGGTAATAACCATTATGTAGAAATGGCGTGGCAGCGGATGAGAAGAGAAGAGAGGTGGGATGGTGTTGTAGGAATCATGCAGAAAGTATTCAGACATGGGAGAGAATAGAAAACAGGGTGGAGGAAAGAGAAGACAGTAGTGGTCGAGTGTGCGTGCCTCCCTTTCTCTCAATGCTAATTTTCCTGGCAGGCTCTTAAACAGAATTTTAATTTGCTCTGTGCTTACGATTCATAACGAATGGTGCCATCTCAGAGGCCAATGTAATCTAATTATTAACACAAATGCATGGACGTACATGCACTGATAGGCACACACACATGCACTGAGAAACGTACATTGTAATCTAATTAACTTGGCAAGGATTCAAAACTCATTTTCCATTTAAAAATATGGTCTTTGTGAATAGAACACTATTGGCCTTGGGGAAATACTTTATAGATACTAAATATGTGATTTATATAGTGCATCTATATGCACCATAGATACATATCTCATATCTCATCATACAATCTGAAGCATCATTTCTACTGTGTCAGTTATTTAGGGCCGGGCTTGACCACACCACAACTTTTTAAATATTTACAAATTTACTCACCCAACAGGCAAACCTAAGAATGACTGAACAACAAATAATAATTCACACTTCAAATGTATGAATGGGGCTTTCCTGTGAACGGAGCATTGTGCAAGCAGCACCTATACATACAAAAAATATGGAATATGGAATGGAAAACAAGAGGGCACGTTTATATCACTGGCAAACCTCTCCATTCATATATCATGCCAGTACTTTAATCAGACCTGATGGAGGATTGTCAGCTCCTGTAGCTGCTCTGCCAACACACCCTCTTGGTGCTGAGCGTCTGTCTACAGAGATTGTAGCCAGTTTGAACTGCACCACATGGAAACTGTCAAGAAATTGTACAATCAGTGCAGAATTAATTCATCGTCTACAATTCAATGACACTGACACATCCTCATTATCTGTTTTTGAGTCCATAGCAGTAATTTTAGGTTTTGGCTGCTATATATGCAGAACAGAACACAGGGTTGTATAAAATGATGGAGAATATTCACTCTAATGAAAACTGATCACAAAGAGAAAGTTTCTCCACCTTCCTACAAAGTGCGCGCATAACACATTTTAAATCTACATTTATACCACTACATTCCACTAAATCTTACATTACTGGTCCATTAATAGGAATATTTTTGGCTTTTAAATCTATACTGGATCAAATAGATCAATGGATTGAGAGACTGATGGGAGACAACACAACAGCAGAGATGAGAGCCTTGAGTTTAGTACTTGGTCAGACAAGAATGTAGCACAGCAAAATTCATACACGTCCTCATGAAATTGGTGGCACTGGGAGCTTGGTGACTTATGCCGTATTTCCACTACATGGTACGACTCTACTCTACTAGAGCATTTTGGTACCTCTACTTTGTTTTCCACCATAGATAGTACTTAGATGGTACTACCGTAAACGTAAGCAAAGCTGATCGTCAGAGCGTCGCTATTCAAGCAGTTGGGAAACAACCAGGAAACAACTCATGGGAGCTTTACTTTACTCTTAGGAAGCTGCAGCTTTTATTCACTGACAAACTGTAACCTACACTGCACATTTTACTGCCAGATTGACAGCTTCCATGCTTAACTTTTCGTCTCACCGCTCCACTAACTACACTCATGAAAAGGAGCGTTTTTGTGGGTTGCCATATTTGAGGGAAAAAGAAATTGTTCATGGCTATTTAAAAATGCCGATGTCCCATGTCACGTCGCCAAGTACGAGTAGAGTGAAGTCGAGTTGAGTCGTACCATGCGGTGGAAAAGCAGCTATTGTAGCTACTGTACTTACAGGTTGACCAATAGCTACCAGTGTTTGTGGCTACTTTTGTTTGTGGAAAAATGTATATGAAGCTAAAACTTCTCTTGATGATGCTTCTCATTTGGAGGGATATATACTATACAATATATACTGTGTTATATACTTTTGTGCTAAAATTGGCACTGCATGGCCTCAGTAAGTTGTCATGGGGTGATTGTGTTAATTCAATGAAAAATAATTGATTTGAGTCTAAAATGTAACTGCTAGAAATGTTTGTGCAATTGGGCACCTAAAAATGAGGATGACCGATCCATGAACCATTTACGTGTTTACACTGGTCACTGACAGAAGATTTCTGTTGCATTATTACTTTTCAAATTCTGCTGATTCCTAATCCTATATGCACTGTATCTGTGTGTCCGTGGGTGTGTGTGTGTGTGTGAGAGAGAGAGAGAGAGAGAGAGAGAGTGAGAGAGAGTGAGAGAGGCCCCCAGAGGTAGGAATGACATTTGAAAGAAGTACCCCGCTGGGACCAAGAGAGCTATCTCACTGCTTCGTGCGTGTTGGCAAAACCACACACACACAGAGCTCCTGGTTGTTCAGAGTCAGGACAATCAGTCCATCTGTTAGTCTGTCAGTAGCACGTCATCCTTAGTAAATGGGGTTAACAGCCACTGCTGTGTTAAGAGAGGCAGGGATAACAAGTCCTCATGCCACGGAGAGAGATGGGAGGGGGCTTAGAGAGGGAGAGAGACATCGGCCAGGAGAGAAAGAGACAGGGAGCGAGGTAGAACACATTATAAAAAGTGTAAAAAATTCTCAGATTTAGGGCCTGTGATTGAGGATAATGGTTCGCTACCCTGCTGAGTTTGCTGTGCAGAGGTAAGAGCAAGAGAGAGCAGAGGAAAAATGGGCCGCTGGAGTGGCTAAGAGAGATTGAGAAAAGGAGGGTTCATTTATGAAATAGCAGTAGGACGAGGTGAGATAGATGAAGAAAATGAGGAGAATGAACATGGGAGGAGAGATGTATAGATAAAGTGGAAAAGTGAGATCGCAAAGGAAGAAAGGAGGCATTTATGAAATAGAAAGAGCGTAAGTTTCTGAGAGTTCTGTAGACTATAACATCCCCAAGTGTTTACATCTGCTTTTTATTTTAGCAGTGTATACACAATTGCATACACAGGGATAAAATAATGTATGTATTCTATGTGTATATTTGTGTGTATCTCCTTCTGTGTCTGTCAAATGGTGAGTAAAGCCTAATTTAGCGGAGTATTTATCAGAGTTTATTGTAGTCTGTGGCCCACTGCCTGACTCACTATCTGGCAGATTGGTAATTATTTACATCTCAGCACAACATAGCCTCAAACTGTTGACACTTTCAGCTGTATCACAGAGAGCACTCTAAACACTGTACACACATGTCTTTGCAATGCTGTTTCCCTGTGTGTACTTTATGTATTTCACCCCCAAATCTTTTTTTGCTCCAAAATAGCCTTTTTTTAATTTATGATGAATCTTAGTACTTGGAGGCAAATACAAAAATACAATCCAATAAAAATCATATGATTTTGGGGCACCACCTGCCATCATATAAAGCTTGCAGGTTCGCCAAGCTAACCGGCAATAGCAACAGTAACAGGTGTATATTCGGGTGTCAGTTTCCAACAACACTGCCAACATCAGCAGCAGCTCTCTGCACTGCAAGAAGCTCAAACATACAGGGTATCACATCCTGACTGATTCCGGTAAAAGCATGTCCTTCCTCTTTTCTACTTTCTCTGTAAGTGAGAATGATGGAGGGGGTGAGTGATCGTCAAGAAAAGAGTCAAGAGCAAACATCAGAGTCTATGTTTTCTCTCTGTCCTACTTACTTTTCAAATCTCAAATCAAGTCCCACTCCTACATCCTATTGTGGGAACATGTCAAACCAAGGAAGAAAATCACAGTTTGAAATGATGTGCAGTCTACATTATTATGTTATTGCAACTCAGAGAAGTTTGAAACAAATATCCCCAAAACAAAATATCTAACACATTTCTTCATAAATCCACCAGAAACAGTATTGTTTTGATAGTTGAAAATGCAACATATTGAGATTTATAAAACTTAAATGAGGATTTCACGGTATTAGCTGAGTAAGAGTGAATACTGCCAGTTTCCATTTTATAAAATGTGAAATCAGTACTGTTAATATCGCTTTTTTTTGACACATTGAGTACAGCACCCTTTTAAAAAATAAACAAGTTGTTCCCGGAATGTGTTTAACAGTTTTCATCTTTAAAGGTTGATTTGGAGGATTAAAACCATAACTAGACCTCAGGCAGGATGACTACCGCTGTCTGTATTTTGCAAAAAAAAATAAAAAATAAAAAAAATAAACATGAATAGCAGCAATCAAAACAATTAGAATAATCATACAATTTTGGTCAGTGGGGTTTCAGTACTCCCATGTCTTCATTTTTGTTGTCTGAGCAACTACAGCACTGTGCTTTTAGGGATTTTAAAACTATGACTACCACCTGGCAGCAGTAATGGTTTAAAGTAGTCAAATTAACTTTAGTAAGTAACAGAGTAATACACTGAACAGGCAACTATTCAGCTGCAAATTGGAGGATGCGTAATATGAAGCAAGACGATCTGTTCAAGACATCGATGTATCAAGTAGTGACAAAATAATCACTCAGCCATTCTGTCATATGGCTCCAGCTCATATTTATTTTACCATGTGCTTCATATTGAAGAACTTTACTATCATCTATTAACATTAATATGCGTAATCAAGCCTCAATGAACTTTTACATTCCTCCAGTAAACCCCCTACCCCACCCCTCATTACTCCTCCATGCTTGGATTAGTGAACCATCGCTCTTACTAATGCTGAGTCAATTACTACTACAGGTGCTGAGCCTAAAAATGGGCCAGGGGGTGTGTGTGCGCCTGTGGGGGGTTGGGTTAAGGTGTTTACCCTGTGTGTGTTGATTTTCCAGAGCAGCGTATCTTCCAACAGGCCTGTCAAGCCTGTAAGGAGGAAAAAGAGCAAGCAAATTAGGGTGGTGCATGGGAGAGAGAGAGAGAGAGAGAGAGAGAGAGAGAGAGAGAGAGAGAGAGGGGGAAGAGGGGGAAGAGGCTAAGTGAGAGGTGTTCTTATTAAACCTAACTAAAACTCTAAATCCCACCAGGATGCAATGTTCACTTCAGTTAATTTTAGTGCTGTCAGTTAAATGTTAACGCAAACCCATTTTAACGGTGTAAATTTTTTTATCACGAGATTAACGTTCACAAAGTGTGCTAGGCCAAACTTTGTAGTTTTTTTCACATGCTGTTTCAACAACTAGTAACGTTAGAAAAACTACAACACCAGACCGGATCTAGCTATACCGGAAACAAAACAACAGGCATACGGCACACACTTGTTTAAGAGTAGTAGACGTTACGTTTTGAGTGGATGGCGAGCACGAGACGCCGAAATGGATGCCAATAATATTCTGAATGGAAAGTTTACTTTTAAAAAGTTGCCAAATGGTTCCATTGACAAAACCAAAGTGATCTGTGTGTTTTGTCGTTGTGAACTGAGCTATCATCGCAGCACGTCCAGTCTGAAATACCACTTGATGGCCAAGCACACAGCTGATGCGAATTCTCCGCCCCCTCGTCAAAGCCAGGCGACAATGGATGATTTTTCAATTAAAAACAACATTTGCACAAAGCAAGCCAATCCACTTTTCCATGTTGATAAGAGCATTAAAATGAGAAAAAATAATGGGACAAAAGAAATCAAGGGACATTTAGAATAGATAAAAATGTGCGATTAATTGCGAGTTAACTATGACATTAATGCGATTAATCGCGATTAAATATTTTAATCGTTTGACAGCACTAGTTAATTTCATGGAAAACTGGCCATTAATTGTTTTGTGTACAAACGTTTTTAATTAGGCCTGGTTTGAATAAAGGTAACATAAGAACTAAAATAGAAACCTTGTGGGGATCATAACAGCATGGCCAGAGTGTAGGAATAGAGTAAAGATCGAGGGGTCACCAAAGTCAGAAATCTTCGTCCTCTGGGGGCACAAAATAAACATGTTTGCTCAACCAATTGTGACCAGCAACATATAAAGTGGGTACCTTAACCCAACCGAGAGCTACTCCACCTACGCTATAAAAACAAACCAAAACTAAACTTAGAAAAAAAGGACAGAAAACTGGAGTATCAGACCTCCTTCTTCAAAGAAAAAAAAACACAAAAGTAAGGAGCAAAAGAAGCTAACACTAGTGGCATCCAGCGGTGAAGTTGTAGATTGCAACTAACTGAACACTGCTCGCGTCTGTATATGACAACCTGGGTGATGATTCCTATATTCAGGTGATCATACACTAATGACAACATACCTATGAATATTATATTTTATTTCTGACAATGCCACCCCAATAAGGGGCACCTGAAGGAGTAAATGGGAGAGAAAAGAGGGAGGAAAAACAGAACAGAACTCCTGCCCAGTAGTTGAGGAGATATCTTTCTGTGTCGGATTGATGGACATACAGCTGGACAGATCAGTCAACCAACATCACTCTCCTTGGGCCCCACTGCTAGTGCAGCAAAAAGGGAAACCAGAGCACATGAAAGAAGGATGAGAGACAGACACACAGTGGGTGAGACATTAGAATGTGCTTTTCAATGAGATGTTAATTGGACTGGGCTTTGCAGGATTGCTGCTTTGTCTTTTTCTCATTAACGGAGCAAATTAAGAACTTTTCAAATCTCTGTTAGTCTGTTAAACATATTCATACTCGGTCTTTCAGTTCAGCTTGCCTCACTTTTAAATACTCTTTAGACGGAGAGGAGTCATTGTTTGCTGCTTTAGTTTTCATTGCCACGCAGTGTGCACCCTTTGTTGTATTGTGGGTGCACTCTTTTGTAATGGAAATAGCAGTAACTTCCAACAACTGTGTGAAAAGCCAAAACACACTGACTTTGACTTTCACAACCATGAGACTATACATATTTGCACCTGTACGCTCACACATGACATGCAAAGTCAGTCATACCTGAAGACTTTAACAGCATTGTAGGCACAACACGTACAGTCAAAACAGGCACACATACATACAGTATTCTTTCACACAGTGCTCCTGACAAGGCTTATTGTTTGTCCTTGACATTTTCATGTATTTGATGAAAGGCTGGTATGAAAGGACCATGTGTTGACATCACAAGTCTTCGAATCTAGAGCGATTTCTTTGTTCCCTCTCCCTTAGCTGACTCAAGGGACTTGGGACTGTGCTCGGGGTGGACTTGTTGTTAATTAACCACATGGCTGTCTGATTGAAGTGTGTGTGTATATATAGATGTGCACCCAAAGTGGTAGCTATAGAAGTAGTGAGGGGCCTCCCCACATCTACAGTTGGGATGCTATACCATACGATCACATCAGTATACTCTAATCCTCTACAGATTAATTATTCCCTGTGTTTTGCAAAAGGGGTACAAGAGACTTAACATGCATTTTCTATACATCCTTTAATTGAAGGAGCAGCTGTAGCTCAGCAGCCATGCAGTACAACATGGGACTTACAGATTTGCTATACTTATGAGTTAGGGTTAGGGTTAGTGATTGTCTGTAAGTTAAATATGTATTTTTACATGTGTGCGTGGTTTTGTTTATGCACACATCACTGCATAAATAAAGAATCAGAATTCATTAATGCTTAATTTGATAGTTCTGACTATAAACTGCTCTTTTGTGGCTCAAGGCTATCTGATAAAAGTCTCACAATTACAATGAATGAATTGTCCTTTCATTTCACTTTATGACATATCGGTAATTTAAGTGTTATTATTTCAGGATCAGTTACAACAACCCGTATATCTGCACTGATCTGATCTGTGCCATTTTTCTGTTGCTGTTTTTTGGATCAAGCAAAGGTAGATGACATCCTCAATCTTAATCCCAAGAACAAAATTCTGGCTGTTGCCGGTATTTTGTCAACAATGTAATCAGCCGTCACTGAGCACAACACCAGATCTATTTGAAATGTTGAAAGAAATCTGAGGCGTGGGCAGTGATTCATTGGTCCGGAACCAGGCAAATGTGATTACAAAGCGGCACTACTCGCTTACTCGTTATGCTCGATATTAGATCACATGTTTGATTAAACACTGTGTAAAATGTAAAGACTGCTACTGAGAGCCTGGTACAATGAACACTATGTATGTGTCGCTCTCTCTCTCTGTTTCACAGTGCATGTGAAGGCAGGAACGTGTGAGGTGATAGCTGCCCATCGCTGCTGCAACAAGAACAAAATCGAGGAGAGATCTCAAACTGTAAAATGTTCCTGCTTCCCTGGACAGGTTGCTGGCACCACCCGGGCCATGCCCTCCTGTGTTGATGGTATGTACCACTGTTTGTGCACATTTTGTATCTGCAAGCTCACACCAAACCAGATTTTAATTGTGTCTTAAAATGCCTTTCATGGTTTTTAATGTTATCAAGCTGATTATAACTTTTTTGTATGATAATGGGGTATAGTTTTAGCTCAGGCAGTGCACTAACGTTGCACTTGCGGTGGCCAATTGGTTTCTTAGGAGTCTAAAGATTGTGTGTGTGTGTGTGTGTGTGTGTGCGGGTGGGTGTATGTGTGTCAGTGACCTGCGCCTCTTCTGCTGGCTTGCTACGTTCCCCAATCACACCTGCTCTAAGCTATGCACAACACTGACACTGTAAGAAATGTCAGACTACCGCGTACACCACTACCTGACATTTGTTCTACCCAGCAGTATCATACAGAGTGGGGGCTGCGATATTGTTTAAATATGAGAATAACAGTGCACATTTTCAGACAGTCTCTCCTGGAAGACTTTATTAATGTTGTGAAAGAAATTATTACATCAAGAATGAAAAAAACAGCTTGAAAGAGGAGTTTGAACCCTGGTTCCTTTTCACCTGGCCAAACATGGTGTGAAGTGGGTGTGAACTTTGGATTGTCAGTTCAACAAAGTTATAGTAATAGTTGGATACAGCCAACATCGGAAGGTGCAGGGCGAGGGGGTTTGCGAAGTAGAGTGACTATCTGACAAGACATTCTCATGGAGTATACTAGCCTCTTAACTCCTCATGGTTACTGGGGCCATGATAAGCTGTTTTATATACAGGAACATGCATCCACACAGAGTTGTTAAAAATACCAAATTCAGGCAGATGACACCCAGGAACTGATAAACAATACCCAGTCTGCAGCATTTTAGAAATTGTTCACCGTCCATGTTTACTGTTGATGTGGTAGTACACAGGTCCTTATTTTCTGGGGTAATTCTGGTCAGAATTTGGAAGAAGAATTGAGGAAATAATTTATTTAATTTGGTCAAACTAGAATTATTAAAAAGTAAAAATATCAAATTCGGCTGAATTGAATTGTATATAATCTGCCTTGAATATCCATCCATATGTATGCATTGCATCATGGACTGTATATTGATACGCACCCCTTGGGTCCATGGCTTCATTAATGCTTCGATCATTGGCTCATTCTTTAGCTGTTTAGCCACCAGCTGACTAGTAAAATCCAATCCTGTTCATGCAGGTGCTCAGTACAGCCAGTATAACCCAATTATTTTCACCACTACTCTCCTGATACGTTCCCTCCTACACCCCAGCCTCTAAAGGCTATATTTTTTGGTATTGCTGATTTAACCAAGATTTGTCTACAAATAGTATGGGTTTCTTAGGGGTCAGGGGGTTAATTTGCCCCAGCCTTGATGGTGCTTGAATTCTTTTAACACTTCCTCAAAGACCAGACCCTTTCCTGCCAAATCTAACAGTGCAGTGGTAAATGGCAAATTTCCTCACACAAGTGTCTCTGACTGAAACATAATTGAAACTCTCCAGCTGGATACAGTGATCCTCACAAATGTGGCACTCATTGCCAAGTTATTGGACCCAAAGTTCCTGTATGGATATATAAGATTACATTACACTGCACACATCTGTCCATTTTAAAGGTGAGGTCTGGAGCGTGCTGCTCTCTTCTGAAAATTGATATAAATATTGATATATGACTGAAGTAATATTTGATTTGACAGTGAAGACATATATGTCAATACTCTCTTGGCAGTATTTCTGTGTGCTCCTAGCCAAACTACTGTACATGTCCTTCACTGAATAGAAGTGCATGGGACAGAATCAGAGAAACCAAAGCCACCATGCTATTCTGTTAAAAGTAGTTTCCTGCTGTTAACTTCAGGAGCCTGATCAATTATAAACACAGCCTCTGTCAATTATATTTTGGTGATGAATTCAGAGGAATTATAAAGATGATGGATGACATAAGGTTACATTGCATTTACAAGTAATTCAAAAATAATGGTATGGCATCTCCTGCTATTACCCAAATAAACCATAGAGATAAAATAGAGCAGAAATCTGAACTATCAGTAAAAGCAATCTGTGCTTCACAACCAAGCAAATCATTAAAATGATACACATAAAAATTTAATAAAAAATTCTAATATAACATAATGACTTCTTAACTGAGAGGCAGAATTGGGAAAATGCTCCATGAAAACGAATTCAGGTGCTCCTGCTATTATATTGAGCTTTTGAGTCAATGGTATGTGAACATAAAAGGGCTCCCAACATCAATCTTTAAAGCAAATATTATAATCTGCAGATAGTGTTATCTTTCTGGGTCTGCTTTGTTGACAGTGAATGATAGGTTGATTCTGTAGGCCTACATGTTTATCTGGGCTTTTACACATAAATTAGCTTTGTTTTGCAGTAGTGCTGACAGTATAAACTAGAAAATGTATCCATATACCCGGAAAATCGCCCAGGCAACTGTTCTTGTGTCCACAAAATCAGTATACTGCACCCCCTGCAGCTATGAAGAGTGGCATTTGATAAAATTCCCAGACTGCAGTCTCTGCAGCTCTGTTGTTTCTTGCTTTGGAGTTCCTGTTAAAGCTAAATCCAAAGCATATACAGTGAAAAAACACAGGCGTACAACTGCACAGATTTTTAGAATTCTGATATGTAACTCACCAGGTAAATGAACATTGTAACAGGATGTATGAGCACCACTGGTCATCAAAGATTAACAACAAATTTAACTCTCATCTTTTGTTAGTGGTTTGTTTTATTAATTCATGGAAACAAGGAAATGTATTTATCATAATACAACACAAGGTAGTATAACAAAATTGGCAGTTCCTTAATGCTACACAGATAGAAGCCACATTAAAAAAAACAAAAGGAATAAAACAATATATATGGGTAGTTATATACATTATATACATATAAACGTATACACCCAGGAAATAATTCTGCACTGCATCTTTTGAATTTTATCAAGAAGAATGTAAACAACAACACGATATTGATGATGATGTGGTTTCATCTTCACATAAAAAAAAACATCCAGTTGGACTGCGTTTGAGCACCAGGCATCATCAATGTAGTCGACCTCTTCTCGTCCTGCGCTCTGCCGGAGTGCTGATGTTGATGGAGCAGGTCTCTGTAAAGATGTGGGCACAGCAGTCTCTGATTTCCCGTTGTTTGGCAAGTCCCATTTCATCCAGACCGGACATTAGCCAGGAGCAGCCTTAAGTCCAAGGTGGGCCGACACAGCTCCTATCCAACTCTCCCTTCCTTCTCCTCCTGGAGGGAAAACACTCGCCGTATTGGGCTGGTCCCGCTGATCGGGGTGGGTGGATCGTCTCAAAGTCTGCTGTTCTTCAAACCAAACCCCACACTTCCTTTTCCAATGACTGCACGCTATTTCTGTCATACGTGTTGCATACAAAATAAAGTTCAAAGGAGCTAGTCTACCAGCAGTTGCCAAAGTCAAAATCTCAAATCCAAATCATCATCATTCAATGATGTTTTTAGTAATAAAGCTGAAAAAAAAAATACATATTAGAACAAAATTGAAGGAGCTACGGGCCGCTGCATATACAAGTGCGGCCGTTGCCATGGTTATTGTCAATAGTAGTTGTAGGGAATAATTTCTGACAAAATAGCACTGTCATAGCTCTCTCCACTGGGAAAGGGTTTATTAACCGTAAAACTCTTAAAATGCTTGTGGGCATTACATCCTTATTGAGCTGACACAATTTCTGACAGACCACATAATGATGACTCGAAGAAAGTCTGCCTAAGCATTGTATGCTCAGAATTCTCTTTCCAAAATGGCTACCAGCAGCAACATCTGATTACTGAGAAATCTCTCTCAGAAAGTGTCAGTAATCCCCTGGGAATGATGTGACTGAAAACAAGCTGTTGCTCAGTACTAAGTTGGATTGACAATTACTTAAAAACTTGCAACATGTAATTACCTGTTAATTGACTATGCTACGTAACTAGTCTTCAGAGTGACAGATAAAGAAAGGGTATTAATAAGAACATTTTTCATATATCCGCACATTCAGTTAGTCAGCTTTTACAGTGGTGAGTCTTCTTTTGTTATTTTTTTTTTCTTTGTGATCATATTTAATCGTCTTCTTGTTCTTGATGTGTCTGGTCTTTCTAAGCCTTTTTCTCTTTTGTTTGCTCAAGGCACTTCATCAATTCATTTTTATCTGATTTGATGTGTTGTGAACAAATCTACTCTAAATCCTAAAAGATCACAACATGTCCCAGCTGTCTTGTGCATATCTTGCCTCCGGTTGTGTCCCTTTCTTTCCTACTTGAATTGAAAATGTGAATGATCCCTTATGTGCTGATTAAATTCACATGAGTATAGTGGCCCTGAATCCCACGCATACAGTAATAATCTGCATTTAAAAGAAAGCTCTGCAAATGGGATGTTTTTTTCTTTATTGCTGACAGACTGTCAACACATTTTCTTTAGAGAAAAAGTTCTGTTTCATATTTCCCTGAAGATCAATAGGGGCATATGGGCAATATCTTAATTATATGGATACTGATGTGTAACAATGTTTGCTAAAATATTCAATATCATATGGTAGTTTCCTAAACCTATGTTTGCCTCACAGTGTGTCAAGTGTTTTTTAGTCAAAAAGTGACACTTGGGGTTTTTTGATTTGAGAGACAAGTAAGAAGCTATTTTTGTACTGTCTGGCCGATTATTTGGAATTTCGCGATAATCGGCATCGGCTGATGTCTGTGCTCAAAAGGCCGATAAATAAAACATGTCTTAAGACACATTTGCAGGCAGCCTTGTCAGTGTGGCTGTTCTGGAACAATGTTAGTGCTCTTGTGAATTTTTGGAAGGTGAAGAAAAAGTTACTTTCAAGCGCTGTACTATAACTTTCGAGCACTCTGCTTTAAACATATGTCTGAATTTCCTATAGAATAGAATTGTACATTGATCTTCTTTGTTTTAATATTGGCATTATACACCCATCAGCAATAACATTATGACCACCTGGGCACCCTGGTGGTCATAATGTTATGCAGCCCCATACACAACAAACTGTGATCCACTTTGTGTTCTGACACCTTTCTATCAGAACCAGCATTAACCTTTTCAGCAGTTTGAGTTACAGTAGCTCATCTGTTGGATCGAACCACACAGTCCAGCATTCACTCCCCATGTACATCAGTTAGCCGCCCATGACCCTGTCTCTTGTCCACTTTTCCTTCCTTGGACCACTTTTGATAGGTACTGACCACTGCAGAGCTGGAACACCCCACAAGAGCTGCAGTCGGGGAGATGCTCTGACCCAGTCGTCTAGCCATCACAATTTGGCCCTTGTCAAAGTCGCTCAAATGCTCATGCTGCCCATTATTCCTGTTCTAACACATCAACTTTGAGGACAAAATGTTCACTTGCTGCCTAATATATCATACCCACTGACAGGTGCCATGATAAACAAATAATCAGTGTTATACATTTCTCCTGTCAGTGGTCAGAATGTTATGGCTGATCGGTGTATATCGGCCATTGGCAGCCCAGCTCTCTAAGTATCAGAATCCACATCAGCCGTTGAAAAACCCGTATTGGTTGACTATGGTGTATAGAGCAGAGGTGTGTGTTGTATTACAATTCTGATGGACTTGAACTGAAGCTCACACCGCTCTCTGATTCGTAATCATAATCATGCTTCTGGTGGATTTACATTTACATGAAGTACTCTATCAGGAAATGCATCCACCTGTTTTCATTTACATTTACATGAAATGCAGCCACCTGTTTTTATGCACATTTTAGCAAATAAACCATGACATACATGTGACTTAAATGTCCACTGAAGCTTCCGCTCTACTGAAGAGATGAAAAGTGTGGGATCTGTGTGGACCAGTTAATACAAACAAATGCTAAATAAATTGCATTTATACATTGTCTCTCTTCCTCCAGCCTCCATTGTAGCCCAGAAGTGGTGGTGTCAGATGCAGCCATGTATGGAAGGTGAGGAGTGTAAGGTTCTCCCAGACCTCACAGGATGGAGCTGCAGCACAGGCAACAAAGTCAAGACCACAAAGGTTTGTGGGCACACAAGCTTTCTCTCTTCTCTCACAAACTGTACACTTACATGCATGCACACACGGTCAGACCCACCACAGAGTGACCGACTTCCACCCACACTGTGTTATATGTCTGTCCTCTCTCTTTCTCTTTTGTCTTATTTGTCTCTATCCCCTACTTCGTCCCCTACTTCTTCCCCCCCAATTTCATTCTTTTTCTCACCCAATTTCTCTCTCTTTACTCCCGCCCATATTGGATCAAACATCAAACAGTATCTGAAGAAAAACAAGGCCAACAGGAACAAGGCAAATAGCACACACACACACACACACACACACACACACACACACACACACACACACACACACACACACACACACACACACACACACACACACACACACACACACACACACAGGGAGAGAGAACATCACAATTCCCTTCACTCCCACTTGCCCTGCTTCCCTGCGTCTGACTGGCATGCCATCTGACTCGATGCAAAAACAACTCACCACATCGAATACACTAGAGTGGTAATTGTCCTCGGATAGTTTTTATGCTCCGATTCGCCCATAATACAGTATGTGGGATTTGTGCATGTGTGTGTGTTCTTTTCTTTGTATTTCCTCAGTTTTCGTGTACTGTCCATTTGTCTTTATGTGTGTGGATGTACATTATATATCTTTCTGCTGAGCCCTGATTGGCACCTGTTAGCTTCTCTTCAGTGGCTTGATCTGAGCAGGCTCTTGGTTGTCTGTCATAGGAGGGAATTTGTGCGAGACTCACCTCTTGTCACTGTATGCTTCAGTTTCTAACCTCCATCCTTCTCTCTGCCTTCTCACCTTCCATTATTCATGGCTGGGTGCAGACCTTTGTTTTCTGCCTAAATAATTGATCGAAGGCGTGGTCAGAGGAGGGAGAGTGCATCTCCTTGGGTAAAAGACAGAGATGAGAAAAGCTTAAGACACACATGGTCTCCTCTCTCTTTCCCACTCTGTCTTTCTCTAAAACACTCCGAGACTGTCTCCTGTACGCTGGGCTGATTAAAAATTCCTTCCCTACTTTTTCCTCTGCTCACCTCTCACCAAGCAAAGTGGATCTCGCCCCCTCAACTTACAACTTTCCTTCTCAACAGCCCCTTCTCTTATTCTCACCATGAAATAGTTATCTGTTGTGCTGGCCCAAGCCAAGTCAAATTTGTATAAGGATGTTTAAAGTGTAACTGAACTTTCCAAAATCACTACTCACTTAACAGAAGATAAAAACACAAAGAGAGACAAATAGAAAATGACATAGTGGTCTTGGAGTACGTAGCAGGCTTAATTGAAGAGAGAGACACATGAGGGTTAATCAGATATGAACATAATGCAATTCCTGCATATGTACGTGCCTTTCGGAAGTTGCTTTATATATCTGATCTCATGCATTTAGTTTTATCAACCCTAAAGTAGGCATTTATAATTTTCTGAACGAGATGAAAGCAAACCCGTTTTATCCAGGCATCACTTTATCATTGACTCTGTCGTAGTTTGAAAGTGCACAAATATTTGCTGTCTCTTGCATTCAGGTCTTTGATCAATGATTTGTGTGAGTTTGCTTGTGTGTGTGTACACTATGTGAGCGTGTTAGCTGATGTGTTTTCCTGATGATAAAAAGAGGGTTGTTTTTTTTTTCCTCCAGTGTGGTACGCTGAGGTCAAGATGCGCAGGTATCCAGATCAATAGCATCGAACCTTCTCTTATAGTCCCATTAAGACCTGCTCGTAAATTGAAATTGACGATGGAGTGAGAGAGAAAGAGGATGAGAGAGAGAGAGACATGGATAACAGAAAAAGGGAAGAGAAAGTCAAGGGGGAGATGGATGAGAAAGAAAAAAATAACAAGTGAGTGTGGAGAGGAAAGGCAGAAGGCAGAGGTGATAGGTAGATAAAAGAATAAAGAAAACACTTGAAGACAAGAATTTTTGAAATGGTCAGCTGACAAGGAGCTTATGCTTGTGCCTGGGTACACAGAGCAGGCAAGAACACAAAAGACAGTTTGGCACACTTCATCCTTCCCTCCATCCATCCCTGGCTGGGAGCAGGGGAAAGGAGGGGAAAAGGAGGGCAAGGGAGGAGAGAGGGAGGGGATAGAAGACAGCTCGATCAATGCCAAATAATATCATATGGATGAGCAGACAGACACAGCCGGGCTGCCAAGCCACTGAGCTGTCATAGACTGCAAGGCAAGTGTGTGTATTCGCACACGTAGTCGTATACACACATTAACAAACAAACAAAAAGGTGTCAGCAGCACATGTATGTTTCACTTCCTATATAGCTAGCCTACATCAACACTAAACAGCTGTGTCAGTCTACAAGCACCATCAACCTCTTTAGGCAAGATATTCTGAAAGCACTTTTGTCTTTGATAGAAACAATACAAACAGTGAATCAAGACCTATGTAATGTGATTTGATGCAGCTTTAGTTTATTACAGAATACAATAAATCAAGATTAAACTATTTAAATAACATCTTTCCATAATTTACTTTTGTGCGACTGTGTGTCATAAAGAGTGTGTATAATGTAGGAGAGAAAGGGACATCTGCCTTGTGGCCATCTGAGCAGACTCTAGTGTAGACAGTTAAAGCTTGTTGAATAAGCAATGGAAAATGTGGCACTCATGGGCCTAAAAAGCCCCATAAAGATGACACTTGCGCACTGCTTGTGTACTTTATAAATTGAGATTTAACTACTTAAATCCGATTTCTAATTGGGCACTAAAACTGCCACCTACATGTATATTTAAACAGACAGGGGAACGAACACCTAAAGGGACTTTGAAGCACCTTAAAGCAGAGCAGGCATAGAGATGCAGCGGTGTACATGTAGAGTGAACTGGCGTGACAATAAACGCCTGCGGACTCTTTGATCAGGCACAGGAGTAGATGCCTGAAGGCAATGGGAATGGGCCCAGGAAGGGTGGCCTGGAGCCATTGAGAGCAGATACAGTAGAAGAGTTTCAGTTGCCAGCTTGGAGGAAACGCTCCTCTGAGCTCTCTCAGTGATGGCTGGCCTTCACACTTTGTTAACTGGCACCTGGGTCTGACAAAAGACTGACTCCCTCAAGAGGAAATACAGGGGGGACAGCATGTGTTGGGGCTAAGAGGGGAAGCCACTGGGAAACACAATGAGAGAGAAAGACATGCAGGAAAAAAGAAAAATAGTATTGGAGAGTCTGGTCTATTACATGCCCATGCACTGGCAGTTATACAGCAATTTGTGTCTGTTTGGTAGTTGGCTGGTTGAAAATGTCTCCTAATAGCTTGAAATAAACCGAAAACAAGTGCACGAGCAAAGAAAATGGAAAGATGGATGGCCGAGATAAAGAGACCATGTGATTAGAGCAGCCGTCTCGACAAACAGACGAAATGACATGGCGGTGGGCCAGGCACTGAGAGTGAGGCACTGTGGGCTGACTGCCATGATTCAAGCTGTGTCTTGTTTAGTCTCTTGCCAGAAGAGACAGGGGCCGTGCTCGCCACGTTGTCGGTGCTCCACCAACAACAATCACTTCCCATTATATCCAAATAGCGGACCGTGCCACATCCTTTTAAACCTTATGTTGACATGTTCTACCAGAACTGGCTTTGTGCTCGGTTCTGTAACTTTTACTGTTTTAGGCCACATCATAACTTTTTTAAGGATTTTTTTTTGTCCCTCTCCCTGTTTTAGGTGACCCGATAGTCCTGTCCGTCTCAAGAAGAGCAGAAGAAAATGGCGGCGGGGTTACATACACAGCACAATGGACCTACCAGTGGCGAGGAAACGCACTCAGATGGACTTCTATGAGGAACCAGTAATTGTTTCATTATTCTGAGGATACAGTGGCTGAAGAGACAGGACTCTGACACTTTCTTCAATCACCTTAAACACGACTGAGTGTCCTTGGCCATTTACTGCAGAGGACTGCATCACCCACAATCCTTTACTGCTACTACAAACAACAACTTCAAAAAAAGTGAACTATGATTTAAACAGCACTGGATTAGATGACAAAAAACTACTTTCTTTACAACAATCTGTATTCTTCATCTCTCTTCTATGGCTTAGTTGTGTTCCTTACGCATACTGGGAAATCATGAAGGGAATCTGGATTTTAGACTGCTATCCCGCATTACAAACGTTGCTACAAAAAAAAGAAAAAAAAGGAGTGGATCCAGAATGACTGTCTCATGTAGTCTGGATGACGCATTTAAATTTAAACTGTGCCACATATGACACACTTGATGCTGTCAAAACGTTTCTTAGATCTGAAACTGAACCTTTTCTTTTCAGATTTCACCTCCATAAAAATATTTTACTTTCAATAGTTTGTGGCTTACCACATGCCATTTTTTAAAATGGGGAGACAGTTTGTCAGTCTTCTTTTTTCTTTTGTTTTTTGACAAAGGACAAAATCCTTTCAGGGGTGAGGTTAGACTAATACCAAGTAGATGTTATGGTATATTGAAACATGTAAACGTGTAAAAAATGGTCCATGGAATCAATGGGGCTAAAAATAAATTCGCTCTAATGGTTTTAATATCTGTGTTTTTAAACGCCTGTTAACCGCTATTGAGTACATGTGTCAGTATTATATGAAATGAATAAAACCTTTCAAAAGAAAAGATAAATCTCTGCAGTTTATTTCAGACCTACAAATTGTTCTTACCAGTATACCACACATTGTATACTGTGAAAAAAAATTGATATCAGTTTGAATACATTGAAGGAGAAAAGGAAAAAACCTTTGAAAATGTGTAACTACTGGTGTTATTGTGTTGGATCCAAGAAATTTCATAAATAACTGGTTATTTCTTTCCTGTTAATTCAAAACTTATATTTTATCAGATGTATTCCCTGCTTTAAACAAACAGCTCTGAGCAGGAACAATTGTTTTAGAAAAAGCTCCAAATATACTGACACTGTTCTTCCTTGGCCATCGCACGTGATAGTTCATTAATCACCTGGTTAGAATGAAGAGAATAGCATTTGCTGACCTCTGTGTAATCAACAATGCCCGGGCTATTACAGGAGAAACCTGTTCCTTCTGGCTGGAGTTAACTCCCAAGCAGGTGAGGAACACAAGCAAATATTTGTATGCAGCACATTTCAGCCAGGACTCGGAAAACAAGATTTAGTACCGGAATTTGTGGCTCTATTTTTGGCATTTTCTGGAGGCCAATCAACAGGTGAGTTTTTTAACACGGATTGTTTTTTGCCAGTGATACAATGTTTATTACCAACACACATTGTATTGTTACAGCTGTAGTTCTGGATATTGTTCAAAAATTATGATTCCTGATACCAATACCTTGACTTTGATACTGGTACCTGAAAGATATTGTTTTTATTACCAATTTTATAAAATAAATTTTAACAGAAAGAAAATGGTCAGTGTATTTTGTGGCCAATAGATTTTTGTATTGAAAAGAGAAAACCAAAATCCAAAATCATTATACATTACAATACAGTAACTCACTTAAAAGGAGGAAGCTGTTCAAAGACCTGGTATCCATTGACACTGAAGTATCAATGCAATTTGGTCGTTGTCATAAAAGTATCTAAGTTTGGTACCCAGCCCTGTACAGCTGAAGTTTCGGGCTGACGTGTTAATGTTAAACAGCTGTTGGCAGCGCTCTTCTTGCCTCTGCCTCATACACACACACACACACACACACACACACACACACACACACACACACACACACACACACACACACAGTGAAATACAGATCTTGTTTTACTATTCATGGTGTTGTTGCATCAAAAGATTTGGTTCATGACACATAGGCTGGTCTAATATCTCTGGTGTACTGATACTCCATCAGCACAAACAAACTTTCAATTTAGATAAATGCTAGTTTACTGTATTTACAGTTGTTAGAATCTGCCTCAAATACACAGTTTATGAATATGGGATTCCTACAAAGTGAACGTCATGGTGCACATTCTGCCACAGCAGCCTTGTACAACCTGTATTTGCTGTTTTGTGGCCTCTTGACTTTTATTTAGATGGTATATAACAGACACACCCCGTTATCTTCTTTCAGGAAAGTCTAAATAAATTATGGTGTTTTCTAATAAATTATTTGATGTGTTGTGTAAGTTTAGATGCTTTCCACATTACATCACTTGTATACTCAGGCCTGACCGGCACATTGGCATGGTTTATAGTATCAGCCCATTAAAGCCTATCACAGATATATCATATTGGTATATATTGTTGCCATCACACATCGATTTAAGGTGGTTAGCCTATTATTATAGTTTATAAAAGTATAATATTTTCTTCTGATGTTGGCACTCTTTATTTCAAACAAAGCATGTTGCCTCCACTGTAAATCTCTATGGCAAACCCTTCATAATTTATCCACCAGAGAGCACTGACAAGTTTATGTCAACTGTAAAATATCCCTCTTAGGTCTCTAGATCAGTCCTCTCATAACCAAATTTCAGGGATAATTTTCGAAAGTGTTTGGTTTGTGTTTTTATATAATAAACAGTGATTTGTGACCTTTTAAAAATATTCAAATATTAATACTGTAACGATCAAAGTTGGCATCCTAATACGTGTAAATACCTAAATGTAAATTAAGAAAGAATTACCACGTTTTTTGTAGCTATAAGATGAGTAATCAGGCACCCACATGAGATCTTCAACTTGGTCACATTACATAAAATAAAAATGGTTCCTTGTCAGAACAAATTTCCTCACATCCAATTCAGCTGGACCGTGCAGCATGCACAGAGACCTGACGGAAATGTACCACAGCTGACAACAGTATGATGGATCAACATCAAATGATCACAGGGACATTATTAGTGCCTACTGTGAAGTCCTGAGTCAAATACACTATGTACTGTATATCTACTCTCAGTCAGGTTATGCATATGGTATTTTTCCTGCCAATATTCCTCAATTTCCCATTCCTACTATCTGTGTTAGCCATCAAGTTTGACAAGTAAATGAGAAATTCTACTCAGTAAGCACCCAGGAGAGCCAAGCACTCTCATATTAATTATTACAGTAAGATGAGGCTGATGTTGGTTTACATATAGAGCCATTCAAATATAGCACAGAATGCTGTGGTAAATAGAATAAAGAGAGCATGATGTGCTGTATGGTAAATATGTAACTGCCAGTGATAGATGAGTGGCAGGATGCCTCTGTTGTAAACTTGATCATAAAGAAGAACAGCAAAAGGACTCAGATTGAAAAACTAAATGTTGGGTTTGAGGCTTTGGACATCTATCTCTTCTCTCCATGACACACACACACACACACATGCACTATCTGTGTTGTGTTGCATTAAAGCTCTAAAACGCTTTTCTGATTTGGCTAATCTCCCAGTGGATCCTCTCCGGGGCTGCGGCCTTCCACTGAGCCTCAGTCATTCTGTGCGTGTGAATGTGTGTTTCATGGCCTGGGCTCTTTCTGAGCCTCAACGCGTCGTTAGTGCATGTCATTAAAAGATTACAGAGAATAAATACACAGACAGATTCTCACACATACACACACTAGAGGCGAGAAATGGGAAGTGAGCACGGAAGAGACTGCTATAATTAGAGAGAGAAAATGTGTAAAAGACTTTTGACATCAGAATGTGAATATTTTTTGAGTATTCTTGTTAACTGCTCACAAGGTGTTTCTCAAGCTGTTTGTGAATCCAATCATGAGGCAGCCATGTGAGGCATGTTGAAATTCTTCCACAACACCCCTAATTCCAACCCACACTCACGTAGTTACACAACACATTTAACACTGGTGCTGACGTGAAGTATCCGATGCAGCTCTAACAGTTTCCTCAACAGTGCTACTAAGCATTGATATCATTTGTATTCATTTAATATTTGTCACTGTCCTCTGAACATCCAGACGATGCAGAGATTAGTCAGTATGCTCTCCGGTTAGCGGTGGTGATGAAGCAGTCGCTGCTAACAACAGATGCCAGAGCAGATGCTACAGTCGGCCGAATGATGAGATAGGCTACCCTAGATGCTGACACATCAAGGCTTGAATGCACAAACATGCCTAACCATGCCTGTAGGTTTCATAAAGTGAAAGCAGAACTTCCAGGTCCTGTGTCACGAGGAAGAAAACCTAATTCAAGATCCCACTAAGATTTATAAGAACGCTAACAGCTAAAAATCGAGCCTTGGTCCATGGCTCGCTTCATATGTCTAGATAAGGACAGACCTTTTGGGAAAACTAACATCTAATATCATATTTAAAATTACAGTTTTTTAGCAGGGATGTTGGCAACTAATTTCCCTGTCGATTGAACAGAAATTTAAATTTAGACTAGTCTAAAAAAACATAATAGTCAAAATGGAGCACAATTCATTCGATAAGGTTAAACATTGTCTAAAAAATTGCCTTTAGTTTAATAGTAATAAAATATTAATGATAGTTTAATCGAGTATTTCTCTAACCGATTAACAAGAGTATCAACATTTAAACGACTTGTTGACTAATTGGGCAGAATCCTATTATTTAGCAGTCTTTAACAAACACCATTTCAAATTAAGCCCTACACATCTGGGTCTACACATCAAGGATCGACAACAGAGGTGAGTCCATGAGCGATTTGAGGGGTTGTGGTTAGTTCAAACATATCTGTAACAACAGCAGGACAGAGGGGAGCAAATGCTGAATAAATGCTGTGCTCATGAAGTAATGGTTGTTTAACTGAACACAAAGGTTTTCATTTTGAATAGCAAATACTGTAGTGGGAAGTTAAGGAACACTTAATTTTTTCAGAGAGACCAATAGAAGAAATGCTGTATGAAAGACTGCACTGAAATGGCTTTGTGCATTGTGTCGCAACCCGACTCAAGGCTGAACAAAGAAGGGGAGAAACATGAGTTGTAAATAAAAATACGTTTATTATTAGTTATTATTTTACATAACTAAAAGAGAAATGATGCTAAAGACAAACTATATCCGACCAAACCAAACAGGGTGGAGGCCAAGAGAGAGACAGAGACTAGCTGATTGCCTCCAGCTTATATAGTCTTGCCACCAGACCAGGTGAATTGAATCTTGCTGATGACCCGACTCCACCCACCAGTTCTTGGAGGAAGAGACGTCAGAGGGTTGTCACAACTGTCTATGCTGACCCTTCCTATCACCCGTTCCCACACACTAGCTCATCTTGGTGCTGGTGCTTCTGGTTCCTCATGACATTAATAACTAAAGACTTATGGACTTACTGTATGCACTCATACTGGAATAACTAAATCAATATTAAATCCTCTAATGTTATTGTTGAACTCTGTATATTTATTAATAGAATTTTCTGACAGCTGAGATTTTGACACAGGTGGACCTACTGTAATAACATTAACAGATGCTGCATTTCACCAAGTGCCAAGACCCTTGTTTTGTGTGTGCTGGCTAACTGTCACGAATAACTTGCACTCACCCACCAATTGTTAATGCTACACTGGTGATTTACGTGGTAGGACATGTCCTTTGTCAAAAAGGTCTATTATTTCAACTTATTTGTTGGGGAACTTGACTTCTTAGAGGCTGGTTTAGAAACTGCTGCTGGTGTGGATCTGTTAAGTTTTTTTTAAAGTATTTTTTGGGGCTTTTATTGCCTTTATGATAGTGACAGGTGAAGACAGACAGGAAAGGGGGCCAGAAAGAGAGGGGATGACACGCAGCAAAGGGCTGCAGGTCAGATTCAAACCCTGGGCCTCTGCAGCAAGGACTCAGCCTTGGTACATGGGACACCAGCTCTACCAACTGAGCTAACCGGGTGCCCACTGTTAAACTATTTGACAGAAATAAATTTGGAAAATTATGTTATAATTAACAATAATTATTTTATTACTTTATATTTAATTATTATAGTTATACTAATTATAATTACAATTAGAAGGACAGGCATGTAATTTACTAAATAACAATATGCTGATAATTTCACATGGTTGACAAGCATGAATATTAAGCCCAATTATTTATTTCAACTGTAATACATCATGTGCCAACAGTTTTGCCATTCACAGTATCCAGCACAGTGCCAGGTGACACTGATGAGAAAATGAACAGCTGTCTGTCTTAATTGTTCCCTTGTGCAGCATGAATCAAGCAGTCTGTTTCAAACTGAAATGTTTGCTCCTTTTTGCTTTTTCGTGCATGAAATATTGGCGTTTATACTTAGCCATTGTCCACTTAGTCTCCAGTGCTAGCAATCATAGCTGGCCTTGGCAACATATTGTTCGCAAGGAGAGATGAAAATTATATAAATAGAAAAATATAAATGGTTACTTCAACAAATAAGACGGCCAGTGACGGTGGTAAGGTTTACATGCACAGGGATCACTCAAGTTATCCAGAAATCATACAGCATAACTGGGACAGCATAACCTGGGTAAGTGGATACCTGAATTAGAATGCAAATGGCTCTAATGGCACTGCTTTTATATGGTGCTTTTATCCAAACTGCTTTACAATTTGGCTCTCATTCATCCATTCACACACAAATCTCGCACACTGGTGGCAATGAGCTACCATGCAATGCACTGGCCTGACCATCAGGATCAATTTAAGGTTCAGTGTATTGCCCAAGGACACTTCAACATGTGAACAGGAGGAGGAGCTGGGGACTGAACCGCCAACCAAGCAATCCTCTTGAGCCACCGCTGGGACCTGCCCTATGTTCAAGATAAGGGTGTAAAGTAGAACTGCAGTTGGCTAATCGATTGGCAGAAAAATAGTTAACTACTATTTTGATAATTGATAAAAAAGTAAAAAAAGTCATTGTTCATACAAACATTTTTTTTAGATTCTGTTTTCAGTCTCAAATATGGAGATTTCCTGCTTTTATCTTTTGGGCTGACAAAACAAGACATTTAAAGACTTCACATTTGATGCTGAGAAACTGGAATGGAAATGTTTCAGTGTTTTTTGACATTTAACAGACTAAACAATGAATCAATTAATCTAGAAAATAATCAGCAGATTAATCAATGATGAAACAAATTGCAGCTCCAGTGTAAATCAAAGCTATTGTATGTCTCAGTTAATACAAAACCCTACACTTTATCTTTAAATGAGTTGCATTAAAGTTGCTTATAAAATTATAAAAGCTTTTAAGAACTAATTGGTAAACCAAAGGAAAATGTGGCAGGAAAACAAGTCTCTAGTCTCTATTTGTCAGACAGATATATGTATATAACCATTTGTATATATAGTCTACACACAACACAACCCTATTAAAGCCCAAATCAGGAAGTCATACAAATGAATAATTTTCCAAATTCTCTATAATTCAATGCACCATCCAGTTTGTGTGCTATGCAGGCATACAGCCATAATCCTTCTCTCTTGTCTGATTTCTCTGATTCTGACACAGAGATGAAGACATGAGAGGATGGCCAGGAAAGAGAGAGGGAAGCAGAAGGACAGGAATAATGGAGGGGCAGTCCCGTGATGTTAGAGCGAGGTGATGGCCTAAAAGTAATATGGCTTCTGTCATGAGACTTTGAGAACTGAGCAGATCTGAACAGGTTACAAATGAACTCAACAGATCAGCGTGACATATAATTCAGCTTAGTGTGCGTGTGTCTTTGCGTGTGCAAGGTGGATAGCATGCAAGAAAGAAAGAGGAATGTGTTGGACTGATAAGCAGCACAGGCCCAAAGGGTTCTTTACATGTCGGTCTCAACCTGTCACTTTCCTCAAACACACTTCCTGATACCCCCACACACACACACACAAAGGCAGATAACCCCAACCTGGACTGTGTCATTCATGTCAATGGAAGGGGGTCCCTTTCTATTCCCTATTAGTAGCTCCTGAATGAGCGTTCAATGTGAGCCACAGTGATTAAGGCTGTGCTGATGACTCACACAGATAAGATGACCTCTCATCTATACTTGCAGCATAATATGTGTATGTGTGGTCGTGTCATTTCCATGACATCTAGACTCACTAGGAGGCAGTTGACACATTCTGTCCACAGAGACAGAAGCATAGCCTCACAAAGCCAGCCCACGCTTTTTGTTTATTGTTGTCAGGCATGGCTCAGGAGGCATTTTCTGAGAGACAGGCAACTGTCACCTGCTGCACAATAAAGACATCAATATAAACTATACCTACATCTGCAGAATGGACCTCTGACTGGCATGTCATTAGTCAATACGCTGGGGTTTTTTATCCACCCATATTGTTTTTGAGTAATATCTAGATGAGAAGTAGGCCATGCAGCTGGTGAATCAGCTGCTCACCCAGTTACAATAGATTAGTTGCTCACAAGAGTCATTGCATGGCCTTTGCGTCCACCTGCAGTTCAAGCAGTTTCTTACTTTAACTTCAACTTTGTCCCCAAAGGGCAATTGATTTTGCAGCATAAAGTGTGAAACCCCCCCAAAATAAACAAACATGAAATCCCCTTAGTAAGAGTAACTCAGAGTCTGAACACAGTCTGGACTGATACCTTCTCCTTTCTCTTCACTCTGTTCTGTTCTCCAACTCTCTGTTGGACTTGAGGAACTCTTCTGTTTCAGAATATTTTCTGTCATTATATTCCTTCTCCACGGCAACAGACTGTTGGCAAATTAAACAAATGCTGCATTATTTTTTATTTCTTGCTGCTGCCATGTCTTTTGTTTGGGAATGACAAAGCATCTTTGGTAAACAGAGCACCAATAAAACTTGTAAGTACATTTAAAAAGAAGTTGAACAGGAAAAACATTTTAGTTTGAAAGTAGCTCAAGGGTAATCATAATAAATGAATGTGTACAGTTATCCATATTTATATTTATAATACAGTGCTATTGCAACTGGGGCGCCAAATCGCAACAAATACCAATTGTATAAGTAAATAAGTAAGTATGTTAAAGTAAATGTACAGTATGAATGTAGCACACCACTGTTACACTTTGAAACTATTGAGACCAAGCAATTACAAAGCACTGTTAGAGAAATATGCTTTATGCCTTGAAATTAGGTAAACAAGGAGAAAAAGCATTGAACTATTTGAATCACAGGAGGGTGGAGAAGCAAAATATTGCAGGAAATTACTATTCTAATATTGGTAATTGGTAATATTCAAATCCGCTGCTAATCAGTCTGTGGAGGGAAAGAGAGACACAAAAAATCCCCTGTCTGGGATGAGATTTAGAGAGACAGAGGGGAGGGGTGTCAGTGTTGTGATGAATATTCAGTTGTTGACATTTAGTGAGGAGCACAGAGGATGTGAGGGTGGGATGATGCCAAGTTAAATAAGAGCATTACAGAACATGGAAGAGATAGGGGGGAAGTAGAGGAGATTAGGGGGAGACAGGGACAACGATTGAGAGATATCTCTCACACACACAGCAGACACAGGGGAGTTTGTTTGGGTCGATTTTGAGAATGGAGACCACAAGTGTCGCCACTGTAATTAATGAGAATTGTTGTTGATGATTGTTATTGTCGGTTTGGTTTTTGTAGGCAGCTTAGTGACAGTCTAGAAACTAGATCTGGGTCACACTGCCATAGTCTACTCATTAAACCCATTCAGCTCCCTCGCTGCGCCATCAGCTGTTTATTCAGCTATTGAGATGGTGCGGATGTTTTCTTCTCTTGACTTCAGACACTTCTCTCAAATTCAGACGCTCATCGGCAAGACTGAAAGACCCCTGTGTTAAAATTGGAGAGGGATAAAGGGAGAGACGTAATAGATAGAGAGACAGAGAGTGAACAGAGAGAGGGAGAGAGAGAGAGCGAGGGAGAGAGAAAAGAAAGGAAACTGTGTCTTTGTGTTGTTGTTTACAGACACTGTTTATTAAGTTAATGACCTCTTCTGCATAATTACAGTGACGTACAGTTTGTGCTGAATCCAAAACTCAGGAGAGTTTCTGTTCTAAACATAGGCTCAACCAAAGAACGGGTCTGTTTGTCACTGAAGGAGAGCAGTTTCATGGAGTGAAATAAGTAAGGACTAACTGACAAATGCACACAGCTGAATTTATTTGTGTGGGTTAGGAGGCTACAGCATTGCTTATGCACAAAGCTTGACTTATGTTGTAAGTTACACCAAAGCACAAACATGCACGTCCTCCAAAAGAGGTCCCCGGGAACAGAGACACCATTTGGAGACCACAGCATCTGTAAATGGTCAACTTGTGTTTTCTCCTATATGTTTCTAAGAATGTTGTCATGGTAGCTAGCAGAGCGATATCATGGGTCAGAAGCGTGTTTGGATATTAATTAAAAGTTTGTTTACATTTTCAAAGAATATACTGTAGTTGAGGTCAAAATTATTCATTTGTCCCTCCTCCAACATGGGTAAGGGAGGTGTGGGTGGATGGCTAGTCCTCTGCAGTTCAATATTTATCTACACCTCGGAATTACACCATAAAAATACCCCACCCACATTTGACTAGTAAACATATTTTATGGATATTTCATATTATATTAAATGTATAACAATAACAGTACAGAACAACTGTTAAACTGTACAATGTACCCAAATAGTGAACGCAATAACTGCAGGAAGTGTAAAATGAACAATTTCCTGTGAATATCGCACTAAAGATGAGTTTTCCTGATAACTGTAAGGAACTTTTTATATAATCCTGGGTGTATTTTTTTTATTTTTAGAGAAAGGGGGTGACACGCAGCAAAGGGTCAAAGGTTGGAGTCGAACCCTTGGCCGCTGTAGCAAGGACTCAGCTTTGGTACATGGAGCGCCAGCTATCAGGGCACCACAATAGGCTTATTTTTTGACGAATTTCTTTCTTCTCCTTTGCTTTGCCATTGTTGTGTTAGCTCTTTTGTTGTTTTGAGTGGTTTTTTTTGCAAAAGGAGGTCGAGGCTGTTTAGCAGAGAGTGAAGACTCAGCTTTTGTTCTGGTGTTCGAAGTTCAGATCTTAAATAATAATCTAAAGTTTAAAAATAACAAATTCATCTAGTTTTCTAAACTGAGCTATGGGCCAACTTTGTCTATTTTTTAAAAACTCCTTTAAACCATGAAGGTCGCGTGACCCTCCCCGGGAAGCTTTGGCAACCCCTAGTGGGGGTCCTGAGCCCCAGGGTGGGAACCACTACATTCGGGAACCTATAAACACTTTAACTTTTGTTTTACCGTGACTTTAATAGTTAACTCTGAACAAGAATGTTCACACTGACAGGCGTGCACACACTCAAACACACATATCTTGTTGAATACGTTGTGCACTTGCACCTACAAAAAAGGGAGCATGCAAAATTGTACACACTTGAGTACCCCTCAATGAACACTCTCACAGCACTACATGCAGACTAATGAATACATTCCACAACACTTTAGAGTCACTGCAGATAATGAAGTCTATTTGCATAATTAAAGGGGATGAATCAAAAGGCAATTTACAGTACCCTCTTGTCCCCTGCTAAAACATAGGTTGAAAAGGAGGAAGGGAAGGAGGATGGGAGGTGTTGCATACACTTACATCCCCACCCCGGGGAGCCTTTTTGAAGTTGTGAGCAAGGTGGGGTTTTTAAATCAGGCATTAGAAGAAAATGAACCTTTGTACCTCGGCGTGTCACACATAATATCGATGTCATCACCTTAGGAGCATTCACACACACGTAGGCGTGCAAAAACCCAGTGGAAACAGGGGGGCGCAATTCTTCAAATGCATGAACACAAAAACAGTCCACCATTTTTCCTTCAATCAATTTTTTCCACCTTTCCACCTATCTCTCCTTTCATTTCTCTCTTCATCCATCCATTTCTCCATCCATCCCCCTCCAAAGCCTCCAGTCAGCAGTCAGCTATAGAATTCCATTACAGTCTAGTGATGCAGCACTTCAAAGGATGGAGAGCTGCATGTGTGTGTAATTGTGGGAGTGTGTACACGTACAATACAGTGTAAGTGAGATTTTTTATTTTTTTTTTGCTATGTGCAGAGAATCTCATCATCGGGCACACAACAGTGATGTCCCCAGCCAATATTTATCTTGCAGTGTGTGCAAACAGTTTTTTCTTTTTTCTTAATCTGGAATGTGCTGTAAGCAACTTGGGTTCTTTGCTCAAAAGTGTGATGTTCTGCAAAGATGTTGGCTTGTTTGTATTTATTAGCAGCAGCATGTCTCCTTCCAAATATTTTATCAAATGCAAGTTGAAATGAAATACCAATCAAATTACCTAACGCAACCAATCGCCTGTACCTCTGCTGCATCCAGTGTGTTTTAAGTGTGGTGTTTTTGTTTGTGTTTTTATTATTTGGGCTCTCAGATGGGGGAGGAATGGGATCTGGCAGCAGTATGGTGAAGCAGCATGCTCGCAAATAAAATATATTGAATTAAATATGTTTATTAAATGCTCTGTTTCGCTTTACCTTTGTGCATCTCATTGTTTACTGATAAACAATTTCTGGAAAACTGGCTGAAAACTACTACTCGCCATTGTAGAATTAGTCAATGAATATTTAGCAAAATGCTTTTTTTTTCTTTAAGAGTATAAATCACAACCTTCCTTCAAAAAAAGTCTCTGTAGCTACAAACCCAACTTTCATAAAAACAATGACATGGTTTGTTTGAAGTCTTTTCTGGTAGCTCTCTCTCTCTCTTAACTTCAATTTTCGAGACTTAGAAGTCGTCTACTGAGGTGTGAAAATCAAAACATCTCCTACTTTAACGTACACCAGTGTTAATTGGCCAGATGTTAACTGTGAGTTACACAACATTTGCCTCATACTGCTTCAGACTGTGTTAGTGACACTAACAGCCTATGAAGCAGACACATACTGAAACTGCAAATTTAAGGGTAAAGCATTTCAATATGTTACTCACAGAGAAGTCATTAGCGTTGCTGTAATTGTGGAAAGCTACAGACGGCGAGCTTTGAGCATACAAAACAACACAGACAACGGTAACAGAATCTGACTACATAAACTATGAAGCATTTGTCCTATAAGGGGGAAAAAAACAGAGTTTCATCTCTAGTAGAGTTCCCTTCTCTTCAATTAGATTGTTCCTGCATTTCCACTGGTAAATAATTCACAGGCTGAACCATCAGCAGACAGGCATGGCGGTATAAATGTTTTAGTGTGTGCGTGGGGAGGGCAGTGAGTGACGTTGGAGATGATGGTGTGGGGTCTAACGATGGAAATAGTTTTTAGTGGTGTTTCCTGTGCTTTCAAACATTTCCTGCTGTCTGTCGTCCTGTCTGTCTCTTTCTCTCGCTCCCTCTGATGGACTAGATGAGGTAGATAAGGTTCTCATTCCATGTTTTCCTGAATGTAAATGGAAGAAGTCAGCTCCAATGTATGTCAACTAAAAAGAGCAGGAAAGGAAAGAGGCGGTCGAAAATAGCTGCAACGTGGGTTGGACATCTGTAAGACAAGAAAGGACCTGCAAGACACCCAACATTCCTGTGCTGTTTTCTTTACATTTTCACACACATACAACCTTATTTGTTGTAGTGTGTGTGTGGGTGTGTGTGTGTGTGTGTGTGTGTGTGTGTGTGTGTGTGTGGGTGGGTGAAAGACCAGCTGGCCTAACTTAATGACTTTCTGGACAACAACAGAATTACTGTGAGTCAGGGAATAACTACAGTATGTATAGAGGTGGGCGATATGACAAATTCATAACAATATTTAATTTTGAAAATTGATTTAATCATATGAATTAAGTATTTTTTTCTGTATAGCTTAAGGCTGTCAAAAGTGTACCAAGACCAATAATTGTGAGGTGTAAATCCATGTAAATAAATAAATTATATTTAAATCTCTCAGTTTTGATGCTACTGTTAGTTTCGGTTTGGTGGGGGTGTTTCTTTAAGAGCGGCTAGTTGTTGTCAATTTCTGTTCAGACATGAATTAATAAAATTTCCTCACTCACCCGCAACATGTGTAAAACAAACTCAGGTCTCTCCTTTTCTTTGTAATTAATTATGGTTTAGTTTTTTATTTAATTTGCACTCATTTGTTGGATAAAAATATATAGAAAATTTGAATTGCTCTTATCAAGCTATTTATTAGATATTTATCAAACAAAAATACTGAACATGCAATGATCAAAACCCTCGGCCAGACAAAACAATGAACCTGAAGATTAATTTACAGTGTGTGCAAACCTTTTTCTTGTCTTAATCTGGAACATTTTATAAACAAAACAATGAACTCATCAATTAAAAAATGTATATAAATATCAGTCAATCATGAAAATGATCATAATTTGCTAACAAGACCAAATTATATCACAGTGGACAAAAGTCCTCCATTATCAACGCTGCGTGCTTCAATCAAGCAGTACCAAACACAGAGGACTACCAGATAGTGAGAAATTGAAACTGTGAGCAAAGACAGCTGACTGAATGCTGGTCTACTTGTGAGGCCAGAAGGCAGAGGAAGCCAGACCGGGGTTTGGCTGTAAACGGGGTCTGATTCACACATTGACAGGAACAACATTAGCTGACACCATTCCTGTGGGCTGAACCTCACAAGGGGAAGTTTTCTGAAGTTTCCAGGGAAACACAGTTATCTGCCCAGAGAATAAAAGTTTTTTTTTTTTTTTTTAAACATTGACATCTTTTAAAATCAGATTTACGGTGTGCTATGCTGGTGTACTCTCGTGCTTCATCTATATTTCTCATTTATAGCCCTGTTTCTATCACAGTGAAGGAAAAAACTTAGATATGGTGACCGCATGAGTCTCATATTCAGTATTTTATTCCATTTAAGAATTCTCATTTACAGAGACGACCTGGCCAAGAGGCAGCGACAGGAGGCAGGGCGATACAGTACATTAAAACATATACAAAGCAAGTGCAAGAAAATAAAATTAGACAAAATGAAAACATCCCAATATGTACATTATATAGAACAACAGAAATCTGTGTGCTCTGTTCCAGAGAGGCAAATTCAAAAGCAGGTGCACTGATCAGAAACTAATGCTCGTAATGAGCTATTAAAGGAGGATAACTGAGGGTGAGGGTGTGGAATTTTAGCATCTTTTACAACTGGTTTCAGTCGCTAGAAGCAGCAAACTGGAATGAGTGACAGCCAAAGGAGGTGCAGACTTCGGGAGTAAATTTAGAATGCTGAGCTAGTAAGCAGAGATAGTGTGTGGATATCTCAAAATTATTGCAACATGTCATTGCAGAGTCCGAAGTAACCTGCCATACTGGATAGATAAATTAATGCACAGAAAAATGTAATTACGTGTATATATTGATGGGGAAAAAAAGAGTATGTTATTTTAGTTTGTATTGACTTTGTACCATGATCAATCTCTGTACTCCACCGCCTGACTGACACCTGCCCACTGCCCTGGCTGTTTGAGACACAGCTATTTGTTTCAGCTGACAGGGGCCAAGGGCAGCAGAGACAAGGAGAAAAAAAGAAAAAGGAAATAGAACTGAAAGTGAAAAGGGAGAGGACAGAGAGGGAGTAAAAAACAAAAAGGACAGGGACATTTCACTCAGATCAGACACAAAATTCACACATTCAATTCATGCAAAGGAAGGTTGACAGAACAATTAGAAAGCCTGCTACAGTATGTACAACATTGTCAATTCCACTCCTGATCATAGCCCTTTCCTCATAATAGAGCACGACCAGACCCTCAGACAGGCAGATAGTAAAGTCAGTCTGTGTATCGATGCAGTGACAGTTAACGGGCTAGAGTTTGATTAGTCAGAAGCATGAGATGGAGGCACCAACGGCTGCAATTTGCCATTTCCCCCAAATGAATCCAACATCTTAATGCCTGCTATTAAAAGAATAATAATAAAACAGGCGATGAAAAAGATTTTAGTCCTTTTTAATTGCATTGTCATAATTTATTATTATGGCAACCCACCATAGCTTTTTCAAGAATTAAAGGATGTGTTTAGTGTGACTCCTCCAGACATTAATTGTGACAGATGGTTGATTCAGTTTAAGATAGGGAGGAGGGACGGACAGTACGAGTTTAATTATACTTTTTTTTTCATGTAAAAACACCCCACAGTTAATCATGAAGGATAGGTCTGGGAGTGTGTTAGTGCCAGCGTGTGTAGATCGAACACATTGATCGGAGCAGCTATCTCACCTCACTGCGAGTCAGCTGCCTGTCAAATGGAGATGGAGGGTATCTGATACAGTGTTGAATGAATGAGACCAGTTTAACGCACACAGACACACACCTGCATGCTTGAGGGACACATGCACACACACGAACACTTCTTCAATCCCCTCTTGTACTGTACGCACCTAGTCGTCTCATTACACTCTCAAGTCATCATATCCGATGTAATTATTTTCTACAGAGGACACATAGAACAGTGCTGTCTACCCCCTGTCTATTTATATCATATAGTACCTGTATGCATGTGTGGTTGCTGCCATTATCTTTGTTCCATATTGGCCTCATTCTCATCTTGTTGACATCTCATTTTCACCCATCAGTTTTCTCCTGTTGATTGAACACAGCTGTCAGACATGCCGCTCAACACAAACATTTGTCCTTCATATGTCGCCTCTGTGAGCGCAGCAACCTTGAGATTGTCCCCATCTACTCACAGCTGAAGACGTTTCTGTCCTTCTTTTCGACTCACACAAACATGCACAGGAACAGTCACATGCACAAACACACACACAGCCAAACTCACAAGCATCTGTCTGCCTTCCTCTCTCTCAACTTGTGATCTGTGCTAAAACCTCGGGGGGTGGTAGGTGAGGTGTCAGCAGTGATCTGATAGCACTGAGGTGGTCCAAATGCATGATTCCTCTTAACCCTGATCCTCTCACTGCATCCATCTTGAAAATCCCTCCCTGTGTCGTCCCTGCAGCCGTAGGAGGATGAGCTTAAAGTCCCCAGCCCAGGGACTTAAATGCATTGTTATTTTTTTTCTTTTACTTTTAAGTAATTTAGCAATTTGTGGCTAGCTGGCATAACTTCAAACTTTAAATAGAGCAGTTGAACTAGAGGACCTTGTGGAAATAAGTTTAAAAACTTCAATTAATTCTAATTATCATTCTTGCTGGGAAATTATTGCCCAGGTCGGGCCAGAGCCTGCAGGCATGGTCTGTTAGACCTGAAGAATGCTTAGGATGTTAGAGTTGGGAACAGGGAGGAAGCCTGTCAGGTGAACTCTGAGATGTCACTGCTGCAAGTTTTAATGAAGAGGTAATCATGTGGAAATTACAGATGAGCAACCATTGATTAATAACACCAGTACATGTTTTACAAGGAGGTCAGGGATTGGTGAGGCTACAGTGGATCCCTCAGATTAACCGCTTTGATTGGTTCGGTAAAAACCTAGCTGTCCGAGTGTGCAATGACTGGAGTTAGATAAATGGGCTCATAACTTCCTTAAAGTTCCCTTTTTCTCCACCCCCCAACCCCTTTTCTTCATTTGTATGCAAAGTCCAATCCCTTAGGCTCCCTTTCCTTCTCTTTAATTTTCAGCCATCTTTTTTTAATCAATTTTCTTTTATCTCGGGGAAGTTATTTTAATACTCCTACATCTTATTTCATTCTCAGCAAGACTGTGTGGGGATATCAATTATTCAATGGAGAGGGAGCTGAGGAATATGTTAATATTGATTAAGCCTTCGCCACACCTAAGAAGATTACACTCTCTTATCACTATGCTAGAGTGCTGCATTAGCCAGGCAAATTAAAGGACACATAGATACACTGTGTTAGATATACAGTGGTGTAAGAACATTTGTGTGTCTTCCATGTTTGGATCAGAGATTAAAAGCCTATTTACGCTACATGACAAAGTAGTGAAAAGAGGACATGCCCTGCATTCATAATGACTCATACAATGCTTTGAAGCTTAACCCCTTAATTGAACCAAAGACATAAACGAACAGATTACCCTTGAGGCCAGAGGAAGTTAAATTCATTGTACCAGGTTAAATTAAAGAGTTAGAATCAAAGTAGTCATGTATAACACTCAATTCTTGTTGTATTGGGTTGCTTTATCCCAACCATTGTGGTGTTGGTGTCCTAGCTGCTGTTTTATTGCCAGGGGCTACAGCATTGGTTTTGAGCAGTGATACCGCAGATACTGTGGCATTTGTATCTCATTTCCCCAGAGCCCTGTAGGGCAGCCAGGAGCTGTATATCTGTCGGGGTACAAAGCAGCCAGTCAGAGGGCCAAGGCAAAAGGGAATGGAACAGAGGTGGGTGTTAAGGGGACAGGATGTCATTGTGTGCTCCAACAGGGCTGTAAGATATGCAAGTGTTTAAGACACAGCTGAAGGAGGCTTCAGAAGTCAAAGGGGTGTTTGTGATTGATGAATGTATACATGTACAAGTGTTTCCATCAACACCAACGTACAATATTGGCACATATTTGTGCGCACAGAACACGCGTACGCACACACCAACATGAATGTAAATGAGTTTACCCTTCAGCATTTTGCATCAACCCCTTCTGCCCAACCTTTTCCCACTCATACCCCCTTCACTCTGAACAGATTTGTTCAGCCTGCACCATTTTATTTATTTAGGCAAACATGTGCTTTCTATGCAGACCTTTCTCTCATTTGTTCTTTTCCTCTTGACCATGCACACACACACACACACACACACACACACACACACACACACACACACAACCCTGCACGGACAGACACCTATATAGTGGATATTTGACTGCTCTGCTGCAGTGTAGCCTCTCTTCCAGGCTGTTTCCCACGTCAGTCTGCTTCGTCATTAAACGGCGTGCATGTGTGTATTTATGTGTCTGTGAATGAAGAGGCACCTGTTTTATTTCTGATAGTTATTACACTAGATAGGAGAGATGTATGTTATTTGATAAAAATTGTGGGAAAATCCAAGGAATGTCACTGAGACCATCAGTCTGCTGGCTGTGTTTTACCAGCCTGTCTGCAGACTGCGTGCAGATGTTGTTTTGTTGTTTCCCACAAAAAGAAAAAAGTGAGAAAGGGAGAGGGAGAGGACAAGAGGGGAGAAGAAGGACATGAGAGAGACAGATAAGTAAAGATTGAGACAGGAGGAGGGAGAAGGGAGGAGAGCCCCCTCCTCTGCATTAATTCTCTGTTTGCCAGTCAGAGCATGCTCTTTCCTATGAGATTAGACTGATAAAATGCATGTGTGTATGAGCGTGTGTGTGTCCACACACACACTCCTTTGTGTGTACGCATGCTTGTATGTCTCAGTGTGTGTTTAGGTGTGTATGTGCATGTGCCTGTGTATATACACTCACACCCTCCCTTGTGAGATTAGGCTGATTTGTCAGTGATGCAGGAGTTCATCCATGATTAATAGCCCAGCGTGCTGGAAACAATGTTATTCTGCATTAGCTACCTGTGGGACGCCCTGCACAACTGCATGTGTGTTTCAGTGTATGTGTGGAAAAACAGCATGAATATCAACCCTGACATCTTGTTCCAGACATGTTGATGTTGTAAATATGCTGGTACACAAGTCAACTGTGTGTCAGTACAGCTGTTTGTTATGTACAACCTTGCTGGTGTGTATTATTCATGAGTACCCCCATCCAGTTATGTGACACTGACAGGACAGACAGACCTCAAGGAAAACCAAAGAGCATCGAAGCATTGCTCAGGTGTGCCTATCTCCTCAAGATTCAAGATTCTCTGACATCACATGGGCATTTAAGGTTAAGTGATTTGGGATGTTAAGAGAGTAGCTTGAGCGAATGCCTTTTATAGCACTGTTACCACATTAACAGGGGTCCTTCAGTGAATAGTGGTATGATTTGTTTCCTGCTGACGTCACTAGATTCACGTTTTCTTCAGTGTATCACAACATACTACTCTGGAATACTACACTGAAGGTACTAAACATTACACATTCCCAGTAAAAGTAATCATCTCTTAAATTGTACATTTCTATTAAAGTCTACCCTCAGAAAGAATGAGATGTGTATAAAGGGTAATAGATGAGTCAGATTTGTAATTTTGAGACAACTGCAATGTGAATTATACAAGAGGTCGTGAAACTGCATCTTCATGACATTCAGCTGCAGCTTTATGGAAGATGCAGAAGAGGTGAAGTGGAGCAATTCTGTATGTTGAGAATAAAGCATAAACATTTATATCACACCACTTTCAATGCCCAGTGTTCAATTCGTACTAAAAAATACACCCATTTTTTGGGGAGTAGATACATTTTCCCCTCATATTTTATGTCTCCACAAACCAAAAGGTTAATTTTTTATACACTTGTAAGTTTTTAGTGCACAATTGATTTATTGCACCAAGTATACCCTATCTACCCTAAGAGCATATGCACTAAACCTTCACAGACTAAGCTGACGTCACGGGCGGCTGTGGTGCAGAGACAGAGCAGGTTGTCCCCTAATCGGAAGGTTGTTGGTTCGATCCCTGGCTCCTCCTGCCACATGTTGAAGTATCCTTGAGCAAGATACCGAACTGCTCCCGAGGCTGTGAATCGGTGTGTGAATGTGCATGAATGCGTTAGTTTCTGTTTGATGGGCTTTGCCATCGCTGTGTGAATATGTGTGAAAGAGTGAATGTGGCATGTAGTGTAAAAGCACTTTGAGTGGTCGGAAGACTAGAAAGGCGCTGTACAGGTCCATTTACCATTTACCATTTACATGTTAAGTGCTTGGCTCAAAGGATAAACAGGAAAGGAACAGCACATTAAAAACACTTCTCAAAACATATCTCAAAAAAGTGTTGGTAAGTGGTAAGATTTTGTTGCTGTATATACTGTATAAAGTTTATTATCATAATATTATATGACGTTACCTTGGCGACACCAAAGCATGATACAAAGCCTACAATTATTTTCTACTGTCTTCGTGGCAAAGACTGTCTGATTCGAATGTCTTACAGAGTGTAATTGTCAAATAATCCATTAATTTGTTTTTGTTGTATTAAACACTTCACAATCCCAATAAAGGATTCAAAATGTCTGCGGGAGAGCCCTCATGCACCTGCCAATTTGACAATAGGACAGCCCTAAGGCCCCGCAGACAGACTGGAGCCGTGCCTCAAAGTCTGTGAGTCTGTGAGTGTAGAGACTGGGAGTGGGCCATTGTCATGTTGCTTGACTATTGATTGTGACTAATGTACCGCTAGTCCACACTAGTAGGTTGTCCACTCATTAGCTCACTGACCTGTATAGGAAGTGATGACACTAACTATACACCCACTGGGGTAAATTATCCTACGAAATTAAATGTGAAACTTTAATTTTGTTTGTTTTAACATTTGGTTTTACAACGATTTTGCTAATTGAAAGTGGGGTGGTTAGGAAAAAATTAAGACAGAAAGAAAAGGCCTGTGACAAATTCTTCCTAATTTAATTTACCAAGGCTTTACGTAAGACTTCTTAAAGAGGCCCTATTCAAGAGTTTGTGTTAACCAGAGTGTGTGTGTGTGTGTGTGTGTGTGTGTGTGTGTGTGTGTGTGTGAGGCCAACTAATAGAGACACCAGCAGTAGATGGGATAACTATGGGAAGTAGAGTCTGTGAAGCCAAGGAAAGAGGATCAATACAAAATGTACTTTGTGGAGGCTGAGAGCCGAGAAACTCAGCCAATTAAACAGAAAGATCAGGAAGAGAAGGAGAGAGAAAGAGAGAGTGTAGTAGTAGAGAGACCCACTGATGAAGGTCCATTATTTTCACTATGTACAATACACTGATCCGAACACACCCTCTCTTACTGTTGTCAGTGTGTGTATTGAACTTGTCAGTCTCGTCATCCAGTAGAATCCGGTAGCCCTAGATTTGCAAAAGTCTCGCAAGATTTCTTTTTGCTTTGTTTCTTCATTGTGCGCGTTGTTGACAGTTGACATGGAGCCACATGAAGCATTGACGTTACCACAAGAAGGGTTGTTTTGTTCCGTTTACTGGTTGCAATGTAGTTTAAGGGTCTTATTGTTTTTCCTTGCGGATGTAGGCTAGTGTATTACTAATAACTTCAAACCAAGTTGTTGTCATGGCTGTACAACCTTCAGAATAGACTATTCTGCAGTGTAGATTTAAGATTACCATGCATTGCAAAAAAGTTGTCTACAACACATGATTTGTCAGTTTGGGACTTTAGATGAAAGTCTACAATGGTGGGTTTTGTTAATTGCACGTTCTATTTATCTGATATCTAGGGAAAGTAGCAAGCATGAGGAAGCATTTCAAGTGCACTGATTTCTGTTGTTAAGATAGCTTTAGGTTTAAAAACAACTAGGTTAGGTTTTTGGGAAACATTGTGGTTTGGGTTAAGTTCGAGATAAGTTCTTTAATAACCACTTGGTTAATGTTAGAGAACGATTAACACTTGGCGAGACAAGACTATTATAAGTGTCTCCCAGTATATCTGCCATTGCAAGCGTGTGCAGAGTCAAGCACTATGTGTTGAATCGAGTGTGCGTGTGCAAGAACTTTGCAGATTTACCATCTAGACACGACCGTAGAATCCTGAGGTCAAATTCTGCAGAACTCGTCTCGCAATTATTTATGTGGTAGTAATACAAACTTAGCAAATCTTTAGATCTCATTCACTCATTCAATCACTGTGACTCCCCCTATCAACTTCAATTTTCTTCGGGCCTGCTTCACTTAAAATGGCATAATGTTACCTTGATTTTCTCAAGTCAAACGTGACACGTGTTCACATACACACATTCAATAACACAAAATGTACACACAAACACACGCAGTGTGCCATCACGTCATCCACATTTCCTGAAGCAATGGATTGACTCAAAGCCCTCTGTCACTTTCATCATGAGAGAGTATCTTCTGATACGACTAACTTCTCTCTCTTCAACTTCTGCTCCTTTCGGCAGATGCATTCATTTTTCAGAGCTGGGCATGAATATTTCAGGGCTGAGTGACAGATCCAGTGAAGAATGAAAAGAGAGAAGGAGTAAGGCGGATGGGGATGGAGGTCCAGGGAGGTATGGGTAATCACATTTGGTTTTGCAGATCTCATAAATGACTTAAGCCCTACAGATTTCAATCAGACTACCTTAGTCTTCATCACCTTCATCGATTTCCATCAGAGATTTCTCTCTCTTTGCATTTTCCTCTCCCCTCTTGTCGGTATGGTATCTTACAAGTCTACGAGGAACCAAAAAAACCTTGATGGTGGCTAGGCCCGACTTTACTGTGCCCCAGTGGGTAGGAATCGGGATAAGCGGAGTTTGGGCAGGCCAGGGTCTTTTATCCCACAGCTCCCACATTATCAGCCAACTGGGATCAGCATTTCCGAACTTTCCGCGACAAGTGATGGCATGCAAAATTGAACTTAATTCAGTGAGCGTAGTCAATAGAATGATCTGAATTTCCAGCAGTAACTTATCTGTCTAAATGCAAATGATAAACTGTATTCCTTACTTACTGTTGGGAGATTGGGTTCAAAGAGAGAGATAACCAATCATGAAAAATCTGGGAACAAGGTTAAAAAAAATCTATTTTCAAAAGTGTCAGGAAACATGCCGTGTTCCTGTTTCTTTATTCTGCCTTTGCACTTTAATTGATTTATTCCATTGGAGATATACCAGCTGTAACAGGAAAAGCATGTTCCCAAGGCAGGCAGGTAGGAAATCTGAGAAGTTGTAACCTATATTGTTGAGCTTTTACAAATACAGTCAAGGAGATAAGAGTAATACCCCCTGCTTTCTTGGAAATGGAGGTCTGATTTACAAACACACAACTGATATAAAATCCATTTCCCTGGAAATAGAGGAAATAATCTCTCCCCTTTAATGCTGCAACGAAGGAAGCTGTGTCTGGGGGAAGGCAAATAGAATTGTTTGTTGGCTGTAATGGTTGTGTGCGTGTTTGAGAGTGTGATGGTGTGGCCCCAGAGAATTTACAGATATTTGGCCCTGGAGATTCTAACAGTAGAAAACCACTGTGAGACTGATATACACATCCACTCATATACACAAATACGTATTGCACCTTTTGTACCTATTAGTCAAGTCTTTTGGGTCAGCGTTAACCGCAGGCAGCGCTCCACTTGACATCACAGCCTGTAATACTAAATATATTTACAGTTAACTCTGCCAACTATATTTCATTAATTTATTTAAGTAGCCATTATAACATCTTGGCTCTAAGGGTGGCAATGTTGGTCTGACAGCCTGAACAACAATTATTCAAACTGACTTTAAAGTTTGTTAAAACATTTATGGTCCCCAGTGAATGAAACCTACTGACTTTGGTGATCCCCCAACTCTTCCTCTTCCAGCAAGTTGATATTTTGGTTTTAGTCAAATTTCTCTACAACTACTGGATAGATTGCAATGACATTAGGTACAGATATCCAAGATGCCCGGAGGTTGATTCTCGATGACTGGTCTTCCCCTGACTTTTTATCTTGGCATCAGATAAAGTCAGTTTTTTTGGTTTATGACCAAATACCTGTAATACATGCCAATCACTACATGTGTTCAGGTCTTCTTTTGCACAGTTCCCCAGGGTCTAAGGATAAAGGGTGTCATGGATTATGGACGCCCCTTGAGGCAAATTTGTCATTTGTAATACTGGGCTACATACATAAAATCTGACTTGACTTGACTCCCCATTCATTAAATTGCCTTTGCCTCATCATCTAAGTTTATATTCTCGCAAGCACCAACTGCCACCTCAACTACACCTTCCACAAAAGGACCATGGCATCCTCAACGAGGCTGTCTCAAATGCATTTCTCCAGAAGAACACTCTGCTCATATCGGCTCCAACACCATTCTCATGTCTATGGAATTTGTACCAAAATTGAATACAATAAATCTTGTACATCTCATATTCCAAACCTGTCTCCAGGAAATTATGTTTATATTTGTCCTACCATTTCACTACATTTCAGTAGAAATACAATTACTGAATTATGCTCAGTGGCAGTGGAGGAAGTGAAGGAAGTACGGAGGGGGTCACGGTAATTTGTGGGCGTACAAAGCACATGACTTTGACAATGGAGACCAAGGACTGTTTGCCTTATTTTTAAAGGGTCTAACTCAAAAGTCCCATAACAGCAGTGGACATCAACATCCTGACTACTGATAGATGTCGATTCTGCTAACATAATGCGAGTGTTGGGCGCCTGGTCAGCTCACCTGGTAGAGCTGGTGACCATGTACCAAGTCCTTTCTGCAGTGGCCCAGGGTTCGGGTCCGACCTGCGGCCCTTTGCTGCGTGTCATCCCCTCTCTCTCTGCCCCCCTTTCCTGTCTATCTTCAGCTGTCACTGTCAGTTAAAGGCAATAAAAGACCCCAAAAAAAAAAAAACATAGTGTGACCAAAACAATAAAAAAAGTTGATCATGCTTTAGTTACTGCGAGCAGACATTATAAATAAACAGATTAAATATGTTGTCAGTGAACATTTTGTAGATAAATTCTGTACAACCATTATGCAGCTTGACAGATACATTCATTAAGAAGTTTATAATTATGTTGAAAAAAACAATTCATAATTCCTTTTCTGTCAATACGTATTTGTTTATAATGTCTGAGTAACATCAAGGCTGTTACAATGCAATTATAATGCGCTTATGATGTCCATGATGAGTCATACTGTATTTTAATCAGCCGTTCAAACACATGTGGCATGATAGAAACTGCCTCTAATCAGTTTATTAAGTGATTAGCAACTTGCCACCATAACAAAGTACTTGCTACTATAGGATTAGCCTGTAAATGTGATCTGACAAGTCAATTTTACAGACAGCACCAAGCATGCAGAACCACACAATGATCCTATTTTCTCTGCAGAAGAGAGCTCATGTCCTCAAAGCATCAGAATCATCACTTTTATTCAGTCCTTCTCCTTTGATAGAAATTAAGGATCTGAGTAAAGAAACAGCTTACAAATCAAATTAAATATCAGATGAAAGGTGCTGAGTTTGTCATTTCAGAGCTCTAATATCTAAAAGCATGTCTTGCTGAGCTTTGACTGCTTCAATTTAGATAAGAAAATATTTTGGTTTTCAGTCTGCTGAATTTAAAAGATTGCTATTTCCAATGTCCACTTTTAATGAGTTTCTTGTCTAGTAATTGGAAGAATCTCAGTACTTTTGGCAAGAGAGAAAAATCTAAAATATGAGCTGTGCCCTTACCCTATCTTTGAAACTTTTCCTCAGGGATGTCTGGGCCTGTGCGAACATGAACTTGCATACTAGTAAAGTATAGTTAAGGTCATTACTTATGCCCTCACTGTGCATGTAGGTGCACTGCTATGCAAGCTAAACACACTCCCAATAAAGGTTGAAGACAGTGGATTACGTTTGAAGTTTTTTTTACTGGAAGCAATTGTGAAACTGTGAAAACAGTATTAGAAAAAGATGGTGATTACAAATCAGACAAAAAATAGACACCATAAACAAGAGAAACCATCAAAGGTGTAGAAAAAATAATAATTAGTACAATTATAAGGAAACTGGGATCACAGAAGTAAAGACTTATTGTGTGTTCAGACATTACGCATCTTTGCAACACATCGCACCCTCCTGAATTCGTGTCTAATCTTGTCTTTGCATTGAGTTTAGCATTTTCTTTCTTTTTTTAAATTCATATTTTATATTATTGTTCTTGACTTTTGTAATAATTGCTTTTTCTTTTCTCTTACTATGTTAATCATGACAGTTATTCACAAAAAGTCAAGGCAAATTCCTTCCAATGTGAAAACATACTTAATAACAAATAATCTGTTTCTGATTCTTACTTTACATTCAATTGAGTCTAAAGCTCATGGCCAGCTTGGTTTGTAGTAAACTAAATGCAGGAGGAAAAAAAGCACACAAAAATCACAAAAAGCTATAATAAATATCAACAGAAAATGCTCCAACAAGGGCAAGATTGGATGTAACAATGTCAGTTAAACTTCTATACTGTACCAGTTGCAGTTATTACTAAAAATGTTAAACTGAAAACAACTGCTGGTGGCAGAAAAGAAGCACTTCTGCATTTGAATGTAAATTAGGATATGACTACAACTCTGAATTGATTCAATTGATTCTCTGACACGTCTGCTATAAAGCTGAAGATCAATTATCAACATGAAACAACTGGGATGAGTGATAATGCTTTGAAATTCAACATGTCCTGTCACTTGAACAGCAATTTGAAAAAGGGACCAAATCAATGTGGCTAACATTGATAACAGTGGCAGAGATGTTGAGGAATAGTCAAGAATTAGCAGTGCTGTCTCCATGGTAACTGCTGAGTGGAGCTGGCAGTGTTTTCACCTACCAAAGACCTGCCTTTGACACCATGCCCTATGTAGTTAACCCATGATCTTAGAAACACACACAGAGGCACATTCAGATGTATAATCACACACAACCCACACACATGAGCCCACATGCACATGCAGTCCATGTACATTCACACTGTGGAGGCTGAGCTGAGCTGGAATTGACTGTGAGCCATCATTAAGCCTCTGACATGTAGCATACAGCACTATAGTATCCCCCAAGGCCCTGACTGAGGTTAACCAGGCTTCTCACACTTCTCAGACTTCCAGAGAAGAGAGTTTTGAGGACTGTCTCGTTAGCTTAAGTTCCATTGAAATGCACACAGATATAAAACCGGATACCAAACTCTCACTGAGGATTTTCTCACATTTATACATTTAGAAGGTGTGGTGGAAAAATCAAGCGTGCACAGCAGGAGCTGTTTTGAAGGCTGGATGTGTCTCTGTGCACATCTTCTCCTCTGAAAAGTCTTTTATCCTGAGCTGCAGTGGCTGAGTGACAAGAGAAAGGTTACCTCCAGCCTTTTGTTCTAGCTGAGCTCATTGGCTAAAAGTGGCGTGTAAATTCAGAGTGGATTAGCATATATTAGCATGTGGTTAGGGACTTGCCCAAGGATTGGTGCAAACTTGGAGTGCAGAGGGATCCAACTTTTTGAAGTGGGAGGCAGGTATGACAGGTGATACATACACCAACAGTATGTATTTCCCTGCTTATGTTGTCTCTCTGATATCAGGATTCCAGAGTGACATTTAAAATATTAAGCCTAATAAATACGATTCCAACTTATTTAAAATAGGCGAATAAGTTAAGTATTTGTTAGATGTCAACACAACCTCAAATGCTGCAGTTGTGCCAATGAAACATTTTTTGGTTCAGTTGTACACTAATTTATAACAGCAGTTTATAACAAAGGCACAAGGCACTAAACAGATTGTGTTGTCATGGTAATCTGATTTCCCCGTTGTCTTCCAGCTGTCGTCGTGTTCACGTGTTGTTGTAAAAAATATGGCTAGTGCCAAGTTGGATTTCCATGTGTTATACTTCGTTGACTGCAGAGAAAACTTTGTCCAAAATTAGATGTAGATTAAAAGTTTCAGTCTTCAGTGTGGTTATCAGTTTCTGCCATACATGAGCTAAGTTCTTAGAATATGTTAAATATAAAGGGTGTATGCAGCATAGGTGTTTGTGTGTTTCAAAACTACTTTTAGGTTGCTAAGAAGCTCATACAGTCATACAGAAAATGACAATCGATCCTCTGCATGATACATCAAATTACACACCCCTGCAATAAGCAAAGCCTCTGAGCTCACTCTAAAAATCAGCCTGATCTTCCACCTTTTCTCTCAGTAAAAATGTCTCTAAAACAGTTTAATAGCATCACCCTCTACCCCCTCTTTTTGTCTCCCTCTCTTACCATCTCTCACATATTTAGACACGCTGTCAGGAAACATTTTAGTCAAAGTCCATCTTCACTTCAACACTATTAGGTGTTAGAAGGCTGATGACCCATTAATAATGTCTCACTACTGCAGTGAAAGCTATGGTGGACTTTGCTGTATTATACTGTGGGCATTGAAGTGACAGCGGGTGACTATTGTGAGCTGCCAGTCAGGCCGGCTGCTGTTTTGGGCTAATCTGCGGGGAATTCAGCTGGAGCTCAATTTAGCTAAAAAACTACAGTCAAGCAACTCAAGTGCCTCCAACTCCCAGCGTTCCCCAAGGCATTCCAAGGAGAATAGTGTATGAGCCGAGTTTCTCAGGCGGAGATGTGGAAGACTTCTCTCCTTTACTTTCGTTCTGTCTGTCTCATTCTCTCCCATTAGTAATCTCCATTCAGAGGAGGGTCAGACAGACGGAGCATACCCCAACACCAGACAGCTGTGGACTGGCAGCGTGCAAAATCTATCACAGGCAAAACATGTTTGTGTTAAATTGCAATGACAAGATTATTCCTGTTTCCTTTGACTGTTCAAGTGCAAGTCACAGTACACAGAGTGCTACAGTGTAACTGGAAAAGGAGACCAAGTGGAATTATATTTTGTCCACATCTGGTTTATACAAGAGAGGAGAGGCACTAAACACCCAAGTTGGCCATACAAACTGGTGGAATAATTACTAAATAAATAAAAGTTAGCTCTAAACGTATCCACACTATTTCAGGCTGTTTATTGCATATTAATCTACCACGTGCTATTACTGCAACTGTTATATTATTATAATCATCGTCAAGGCGATTAAACCTGGAACTCTTCCCACTGAGAGGGCAAGTCTCTGGGGCAGAATGGTGGAAATGTGGGGTAAGAATGTAGGTCTTGAAGGGTGCATTAGTGCATTATGTGCCTGTACAAATGTAAGCGTGTGGGAAGAGAAACTCCTGAGTATAAGCAGAGCACAGACATCTCTCAGATGCTGTAAACCAGAGAGAAGGTTAAAAAAAAAAGAAATTAAAAAATGTTAGTGCAATTAACGTCTGTCAGTCAACAGGCCTTCGTGTGGCAATAATACCCAGCGTAAATGTCATGACCAAGCCACAAGGCTGAGCAAACACACACACACACACACACACACACACACACACACACACACACACACACACACACAGACTTTAAAAGAAAGTAAATTTTCTCTGGGTGGGTAATATTCAGCTGACAACTTTATCACTGCAAAACCTCTGAGGATGGGTTTATAATTCTGGAGAAGAGCCAAGACATCAAAAATTCCCACAACGCGTTCTTATTAAAGGGTGTAACTCAAAAGCCTCATAAGAGCAGTGGACATCAGCATGACGGTGGACAAACAGACACACAAACACATGCATTAAAAGGTAGGGGTTTAGAGGACAAGGAGAAAAAAAAGCAACAACATTTTGGTTCAGCATAATGGTGCTAAATCAAGCTGCATGACCCAAGTTCAACAAGCACACAGCTTCTAGTCTCTGTGTTTGTCTCAAGTGAGTCATGATAGAAGCCCCAGCTAAATGCCCAAAATGTAAAATGTTAATATGTTTTGAGAACTTCTTTTTTTCCCAGAGTGCAACCACAGTATTTTCTTTAAACCCTGCTGTGTGCGTGTGAGTATGTGTGTGCAATTGTTTCTCCCAGTCATCAGCATTGTTTCTGCAAGTCATTTGTCGGCCTTAGATTAGATTTATTGGGTCAGCCTTTTAGCGCCTTGTTATCAGCCACAATTCTGAAAGGATTTTAAAAAGGTCTGTTTCACCTCTAAAATGATTTATTCAAACAAATGCTTGGTGTCCTTCTGCCAGAGGAAGCCAAGAAAGTGAACGCTGCCCATCTCCACAAATATGTTTAGTCATAGAGACAAACAACATGAATGTGATCTTCTGTTGAAAAAATCTGATACATACAGTAAAGTCAGTATGCCAAGATAAGTTACGATTATCTTAGGTATTTTTCCCACTAATTAAACAACTATAAAAAATAATCAAACATGGGAAATAAGATCAATAGCTGCATATATTAGAGATGATTTATGTAATATTTAATTAATTACTGATTAATAACAGATGGCGTCAGGACATAATTCAGGAATCCTACCCCACAAACCATTGTTCCTATGTCAGCCATCTGTTTGGATGTTCCTGTACCCCAGGATCGTGTCTCCTTCAGGCTTATAGAAGTTCAAACAGCATGCCAATTCAGTCATGCCTCCATTCAATCAAACTGTCAAAACAAGTCCTGTTTTTGGTCTGCTGATGTTTTCTTTTAGGAAAGCTTCGCTTTATTGTCCTTCATTTGATCTATTTGATACATGCTTGATTTCACTGGAAGAGACAGAGCAGATACTGTGCGGTAACTGTAGCCTCAACCATGGTACACTAACTCTACAGATTGTATTGTGCACTGTGTGCTTTCTCAAGAGTTTGAAATCACGTCACTGTGGATTCAGGCTTGATGTGTATTCCACAGAGACTTGCAAAGAGGTAAATGATAAACCGAAGCTTCTGGTGCTGTGTACAGTCATACTGAACTCCCCCACTGTCAGGAACCATGTTATGCACCGCTGAGTCACAGCCCTGGGACACATATGAAGTATGGCAAAAGCTAAAATATGAATGTGCATAGTCTGTGGCAGACAGACCACACTCGACAGGAAGTATTTGAACAGCATCTGGCCCTGAGTCTGACGGCAAAGAAAGGTGACAAAATTGTACCCTTCCCCTGCCTTGAACATCAGTTATCTGAGGGAGAATCGACTTGATACTTGGTTTGATAATGGTTTTGCCCGTTTCTTCCATCTGTTCATTTTTAGACAAAGCAGAACATACTGTACCCTTCCACAGGCACACAAAGACACAATGGATTAGAGAGTCTGCAATATCTATATAAAATCTAATATATTTCCAGGGCAGGAATTATACCACGGCAAATGGCCAGAGCCGTGGATGCCCCGCCGTGTGTAATTTCCGTCTTCTAAAATTAACTGAGTTGTGGATTTCTTACTTAAATTTGCATGCGACGCAGCAAATAAAAAAACTGTTTCCTAGTGTCAGTCATCAAGCTGGAGATTTCTCCCACTCCTGCAAATATATTTGTAACCAGGGATGGTTCAGAAAGCGAGTCACGCCAAAGACAGTCAAAATAACCTAAAGCCAGAGGTCTCACAGCGGAGCTGGAAGGTACAAGCAGTGGGTCAAATGCAATCTGATTGATTGTGTTTTCTCCTCACAGTTGTGGGAAAAAATTCACAAGAGAAAACATAGTGACTGCAGAATTTAGTCTTTTTCTCATTTTCTACCGGGGTCATTGTCTTGAGACCCTTAGATTAATCTACAGTAGTAACCCCTTATGAGGTTCTCTGGCATAAGGAACAAGAAAGCTGGACCTCCAACTAACAGACAGCAATATCAGTTGCAAGTAATATAATGGACATCTGTCTACTGAGAGTCACTCCATCCACTGATTGCTCTGTGTAGTCAGAAATCTACAGACAAGAATAAGGCCATAGGGAGAGAGACCCTCTGTAGAGCAAACGCTCATAACGTTCCTGTACTTTAAAGGTAACATACACATCTCTACACACTGTTAGAGTAATTGAATAGTGCCTCGTGAATACTAGCATAAAGTGAAATGTCTTCACTGGGTTTTTGATCATTAAAAATGGTGCAGTGCATAAACTGTTAAACGGTGAACCTACCACTTTGTAGATGCTTATAATGTGTATCTTCTTAAGTGATTGTGGATCTATAATAGACTGTTTGAATTTAGGTTAAAGGGAATAAAACAAAATGCAAAGAGATAGAAAAACTGTGAAACGAGTGATGTAAACTGCACCAGTTCTAAAAGATGTCTTGGAGATAATTGAATGCGGTTTGTCTGTCTGAATGACTAACTGCTGCAAGCTTCATTAGCCACATCACCACTGACAGATGTGCATGAGTCTGTGCATAAGTGAGAATCCATACAGCACACGTGTGAAACATTTAAGAGGAGATTTTGCATCTAAGCGTGTGTAAAAAAACACACTTAAAAGGCTGCTAGAAAACCATCGGCTCATGCTTTAGTAACTTCTGAAATGTGTGTTGGTGACAGTGGTACAGTATTGATTAAAGAGCTGGAAAGCTGTTTTGGTTGCACACGCGGTGATGTTGCTAGGAGAAGAAAAATATCCTGTGTTTGCTTTGAGTTGAAGAATTGTGAGCCGGTAGTTTGGGTTTGGGGGGCGGTTCTCCTGTAAGATCTCGATGCTTCTAATGAATCACACTGCATCACACACATGCTCAGAAATTAACAATGCAAACCAGTGGGAAGCAAGAAATGATATACAGAATACACTTACAATAACAGTCTGACTGTAATGTGTAGGTTTGAGCTTGTGCATGTGTGTGTCTTTGTGAACCCTCCAAACAATTTCAGTACATGATGTTCTTCATGAAGTCAGCTGCTCTCTATGTCATGCTGTTTATACTCTCCTTATCAATCTCATGTTGCTGCGGGCATGCACACAGGAGAAGAGGGTGATGAAAGGCAAAGAAAGATGAGGTGGTGATGAAAAGAGTGTGAAGAGGAGAAGATTATCAGTCTTTTGCCTTTAATGCAATTGTGTGATTACTTTACCGCGAGATACATACATGGATACACTCCCTGTTTAATAATGACAACCTGGACAGAGGAAGCGCTGTGTGGTATGATGGATCTAAGCGTGATGTAAAGCTCTGATGGACATGAAATCAGAATGTAAATCTGGTTGCAGGAGGAAGAGAACATTTTCACGTATAAAAAAAGAAAAAAAATGTGACATACAGTACATAATAATGATGTACCAACACTCACATGCAGTAATCACTCTTGGATACATAGTGGGGCTGGAGTACAGAGATTTGACCACCCACTGAAGCGAGAGAGGGAAGAAGAGACAAGAATGACCTTTTTGATAACAAGAGAAATGGAAGACTTGGCAGACAGTGTGTGTGTGCACGGGTGTGAGTGTCTGAGTGTGTGTTTGTTGTGTGCGTGAGGCCTCTTACCATCAGTTAGTCGCCTGGTGCTGACAGTGCTCTACGGCTGAGCCACAGCGGAGCGATCTGGGACCTGCTTTGACATTTTCAACTTGATTCATTAATTTACGTTTGGCAGCCCTGGTGACATGCACGCTTAAACGAGCTATATGCCCTGGCTGTGCATCCACTTGAAATGCACGGTTAATGTTATATTAACTCATTCTCAGAGGCCGGAAGTATACTAGTCTGGTCCATGGTTCCAAGCTTTACCATAAACTACGGGTCATAAATACAAGCAGTCTCCTCCTATTTTTATTCCACCTCAAAAAGAGATTACTTATGTTGAGACCCTGTTATTGAGACGCTCAGACAATCTTTCATAATCTTAAATGAAAAAATAAATCCTTCTGCATATGAATGTGATTGAGACAAGCGTGTGCTTCCTGTGTCAGTAATATTCCTGGGGTAGTCTCGTTGGAGCTAAATCCAGATTTGTCCCAGGGGCTCCTCTTTCTAAGCCCTAGGAGTGAGGTTGGTTGGTTGGGGGCTTCTTGAGGATGCTGCTCTGTTCACAGTTGTATTATGGAAGTCTGTATTCAAACCAGAATCCGTGATTGTGATTAACAAAGGGGAGGCAGCTCATTTTCAAGCTGATGTACACTGAATTACTCTTTTCAATCCAACTCTGTCTCCTACAAGTTACATATACAAACAACTAAGTATACTTTTTGAAGTGTATGTGATAAGTTGCAAAAATATTCACTCATCAGCAAAATGTTCAATAACAATATCTGCTCGGAGTGACTACCGCATTATTTAACTTTTTTATGTTTAGACACTCACAGCACTTGGCTAAGGTTGAGGAAAGATCATTGTTTTGTTTTAACAGAAAAAGTCTGCAGTGACTTGAGACACAACGTCTTTATTAACATTTAACCCAAACCATGATCTTTCCCTAACCTTTACCAAAGTGCTTTTGCTGCCTAAACCTAAAAACAGAAGGGACTCAGAATTCAAACCCTGGTCTCTAGTTTAAGTCCTGCGCTTTGTTTGGCTTCTATCAACACCAACCACGCCCCTGTGCCTCTAGTGTGGTACACTAGGAGGTGTTTCTATGTTTTGGTCCACCCCTTTTATATCAATGAAGTTATGCTAAACAACAACTGTATATTGCCATACAGATCAACAGCACCACAAACCTAATTGGGCAAAATCATCTTACAGTTGAATCAACACCTCTCTAAAACAGTTACAAAAACTGAACATTAGAAACTAAATGACGATGGGATCTATTCTTGTATTGGACGGCATCAGTTTTAGCTAGGTGTACCTAATAAAGGTAAGTGTGCAAACATAATTTCTTTTCGACAGGGTTGTTTTAATCATAACATTTCATTGTCGCAAAGAAATAAGTCACATTAGGTAAGTAGACACTCCAAGAACTGTGGGCTGCAGTGATTGTGAAATTGTGTTGGATCACACTACACAGAAGAAGGCGTTCAGTCACAATTATATCCATCACTTAGTATTCATACAGTATTTCCTGAAACTATCTCAATTCGGGTACATTACGTGCAGCCCAATATGTTTTGTGCATATATCGTTCTGAAATGATGACATGAGGACACAAATACCCTCTCTGCCCGCTGTGCCACACACGTGAAGACTTTTTGTGTGGTGCTCAACAGAGTTTTGAATCTAAAAGTGATTGTGGAGACAAGAGTCATAAATCTATGTCCCCTGGGTCCACATCATAGAGAGATATATAACCGCAGGTCATTACATTAAGTGTGTGGTACTGTGTGTACATCTGTGTGTGCCAGTGTATTTTTGTGCTTGTACAGTATAAACAAGAAAATATGTTTGTGGGTTTATTCGTGTGTGTGTGTGTGTGTGTGTGTGTGTGTGTGTGTGTCTGTGTGTAACTAGCAGGAAAATATACAGCTCAGTTTTATCTCCATACGCTCTCACTTATTCAGACAGCTCCATAATAACAATGAAGGCAAGTTCTCACTGACTGAGTGGGTCCCATCTCAATTCTAGCCGCAGGAGACTGCCAAGATTCTCCTATGATTGTTTGAGAGACAGGCCATCGTGATTACATAAATTATAGTGTTTGTGTGTGTGTGTGTGTGTGTGTGTGTGTGTGTGTGTGTGTGTGTGTGTGTGTGTGTGTGTGTGTGTGTGTGTGTGTGTGTGTGCGCGTGCGTGCGTGCATGAGAAGAGTGGACACCTTCAGGTAGAAAAAGTGAGGGAGAGCCTTAAGTTCATGTGTGCATAAATATGCAGAATTAAACTTGTCGTCTAGGTAAAAGATGTTTACCATCATGCTACAGACTAATGCATCTCCTCCATTCCCATTCATTCCCTTTCACTTGGTTGGCTAATTGACTAAGAGGATAGACATGATGTAGCCAAATGTCACCTCAGTGCTGCTTCCAATCCCATCAAATGAGGGAAGTAATTAAGCAATGCTGTCTCCACCATTAGCCAATTACCTCACTAGCAGTCAGTCATCGGGATGTTACCGTCCAGCAGTACGCAGTCAATAAGGGCGAGTGCCATCAGCAACATGTATTCAGCTCTGAGATACAAAGTGGTTACAACGCTAATTACAGCTTTCAGCTTTACATAAGACAGTATGAATGTGCGGGTCATCTGACAGGGCTTGTGTCAATAAAGTCAACTGGAGGTATAGACCTTCTCTAGTCACTTACAGTTAATAACTAAGGAATAAACAATGTTTCACAGCAGAGCCAGTTCAGCACCACAGACAAGTTTTTATTCTAGAGTTTCAGGGATACGTATAGAGCAACAGAAAAATCATGATTTTTTTAATGTAAAATGCAATATTTTAATCAATCATCAAACAATTTGTGTTTTTCAGTTAAAATCTAAATTTTTTGATGATTTTCAGTCCTTTCACTTTTCCGTTTATCTCAAACAATGTCAAGCTACCATAAATGCAACCCAACAGCACATTTTTTAATTAAAAGTATTCCAGTATTCCTTCTGGTTATTGGTAGGCTTTTAATGTGAAAAATCTACAGGGAGCATTGAGTTTCATTGACAGTACCTTAACATCAGTCGGGAAAATAGAAAAGTGGGAAAACTGGAATTAATAGTAGAATGAAACTTTTAGTTCCATCACAAACAAAAGTTTAGACGAATTCAAAATAAAATAAACTAAAATATACAAAAAAAGCAGCTACAATATGTCAGTATGTAATCATGATATACAGTTTGAACAGAACCTAGCACCAAGACAAAAAAAAAAATTAACTTTAAGGAAGGTTTTATGGAAAATGCATTTTATCCCTCACATATTACTGACAGCAGTGAGTGAGCATCCATCCTTGAGTCTCACTTTTCTTTCTGAGAATTGCTGGAACTCGAGCTCTGTAATCATTTACTTCCATCTTCATCTCGCCTAACTGAAGTGAGTGAAAGTGTCAGTCAGAGGAGTTCTTCAATAACGCTGTGGAAGTCGAGTGCAGCATCTAATCATCCCGATCTAATTTCGATGTGTTTGCCATCTCCATCTCTATCTTTAACCAGACCTCCAGGCCACTCACACAGTCTGCATTGAGCAGGGAACAGAGAAATCAAGGCCCTCCCGTTTGCTCCCAATGTGTGTCAATGGCAGCGGGAGGGGGTTATTTTCATAATCTGAGCTTTTTCATTACCGTGCAAGCTGGAGGTGAGAAGGAACTTCTGCCCTTTGGATCACATAATCAGATAGATGATGGCAGGAGAATAAGATAAAAATCACCCTGCTGACACACACACACACACACACACACACACACACACACACACACACACACACACACACAAACACTGATGCATGCACAAATGTATGCACAGTCAAGGACACATGCACATACTTCATAAAGCCTTATTAAAAGTACCCCCAAGTTAAACATGTGTACACGCAAGCAAGGAGACAAAGACACGTACACACACCTATGGCACAGACACACACACTCTGGTACACACACAAATCCTGACAGGGGAATATGCTAAAAGAGTCGAGCCAGCTGAAGAAGGAATATCTGCCCATATAAGGACAAAAATGTCTAGTTCAATAATGTAGTCTGCAGAATGGGGACTGCTGGGGCTAGCAGGGGGATAGTTGGCAGTAATTACTGGAGTATGGACACAAATGCACACTTACTCAAACACACATTCAAAAAAAACACTGTCACACACGTGCACACACACACGCATGCGAATGAGCTATAATGGGCTTCCTGTTCGATAAAAACAGCAGGGGAAAAAAAACACAAAATGATTTAGAAGGAGAGAGCTAATATCTGGCTCACTGTAGCTATGCGTGATCTGGATTTGATGGCTAAGGTTACAGGTAGCTGCACTTTCTGTCAACTCATATTTTAAAAAATGGTAAAAAGTTTGATAAGGGAAAGAGCAGACAGAGAGAGGCAAAGAGTGGAAAGAGGAGAGTTCTTTTCAGGTCAGCTCTCGGTTGCCAGCAGGTTCCTGCATTAATTAGACAGGGTTGTGTATGTGTGTGTGAGAGAGAGACAAAAAAGAAAGAGAGAGAGAGAGAGAGAGAGAGAGAGAGAGAGAGAGAGAGAGAGAGAAAGAGAGAGCGAGGCGGAGAAAGAGAGAGTGTGTTATTGCATATGTGGATATTCCCGCAAGTGTGTATGTGAGTATGCTAAAGTGTGTAGTTAATTGGAAAAGGAAGCAGTGTATGCAGAGGGTAGAATGAGGCCCTCTCCTCCTCACATATCTCCTCTCTGCCAGACTATTGTCATAAATCCAGATAAGGGTTTACCTGACAACAGCAATTGACCTTTTTTCTTCATTTAGCCCATACTATATCACAGCTGAATACTGAGAGGAACAACCAGATAGAAAGACAGAATGAAAGAAGTATCTGTGTGTCTGATAGATAGACAGATGTTGTGGCGAACTTTCAATAGTATAACAGTAATGTCAAGTGGTTACAATATGAACGTGGGATTATTTGTGTTTATTTGCGTGAACCCACTTACGTTACAGCGGTATGGACCCCAAATAAACAGGATTTGCTTTGATTTTATAGCAGTAAATGGATCAAAAGGATGTTGAAACAAATAAATCATGATACCAACTTGTAAAAATTCAGACTTACTTTGTTAGGTCTGTCCGCAAGACGACAAGCAAACAACTTTTAAAAGGCTTGTTTTCTGAATGGAGCTTGAATCAATCAGGGCTTTGCTAACTTAGTTCATAGTAAATACAATTTAGCTCAAATGAAGTAACAGACACATATTTTCAGCCCTTTCCAGGTAGTCCAATTGCCTTGTTTACTTTTCACTCCAAGCAATCTCGTTTTTTCTTTGGTCTCTGTATAAATATGAAGATGCATCATAGAGCTTTGGGTACCCACAGATGGCTGCAATAACAACAGCAAATGTCTGCACCTCCACCACTGCAGAAAGACTAGGAAGCGAGAGTGAAGATAAATCCAGTTTTTAATCACGTAAGTTTAAAAAATAAACTCTGAGCTCTCCTATACCGCCAGTAAACAGCTCTGAATCAGAGCAGGATCCAAGAAAGTAATATTTGCTAGCTGGTTAGCACGCTCATCTCGGTAGACATCTGCGATGAAATACATAGACACAATATATAATGTCATAGCTGTTAACTCTCCCTGTTCTGTTGATAATGTTAGTTCATGGATTATAACTCTGGCCATATTTTACACACTGCTCCTTTAATCCCAACTCTGAAAAAGTGTAGGCTTATTCATAGTTAGCTGGTTCATGAGATATTTTTGGGTGAACCCCCAAATGTGAAAACATTTTCAGATAGGATATGATTATTTTAGATGACAACCTGTAGCTTATTAAGAAATGATTACAATCTGTTGGTGTTATGGCAATTTAGTTTTTACAATAGAGACATTACATACATACATACATACATTTACAAACCTATATATGATAAGATATACAACATTGAGTACACCTAAAGAAGATGCCACCCTAAAGAAAAAGGACATAAACTCTTAATTAATAAACTGTCTAACAAAAAAGATGACAGCTAACTATGATATTACTGTCATTATTGTAAGTACTGCCTGTGCTGTGGCATTATGATGTGGATATATCATTGAAACCGGGGCTACTTTAGTCGGCATATGCATATTTGTGCTGGTATCATGTGTAGTTGTCTGGCAGATGAAAATATCACGAAAATACCAAAATGTGTGCCAAGCGGTTGTGGTTGGATGGCTTCATGGCTTTTACTGGGATTGAAACAATCAATCAATTTCAAATTAGGGTAAATATATAAACTAAATGGAAATGATTTAAATAAGACAAATATAAGCTAAGATAAATATATTTAGCCATGCAATTAAATCTGATCAATCATGAAAGCACCCACAGTGTAACCTCATTCCTTCCTAATAGCTAACTACATAACAACTATGGACGTGTGGAAACTGGAACCATTATGGAGCACCATGTAGAACACAATAACAATTCAGGAGTGTCCATAAAACAAGAATTAAGTATTTTTCCGTCCCATGGCAGTTTTCCCTGAACACCTACCTCATAAAACTGCAATCACACTTTTATCACTCAACCAAACATAAATGTTAATCATGATTTCAACTCTCATGTTGCCTTTATATCAAGAGTGTGCTGTTATTCAAGATGACATCATCTTAGATTAACAAATAAATCTTCTACCTATTAGCAGGATGAGAATTAGCAGGATCATTTTAGCTTAATAACAGCATGTTAGCCTGGATTAGTGAAGCCACATTTCAAGAACAGGGCCCTGGTATTGGCTAGATGGGTAACCTCTCCAAGCAACCTGCTACCCCAGCAACCAGCTGAAATCACAGCTCCCATGTTACTGTAGCATGGTTTGTTTTTTTTACTTGTGATGCAGCATGCCACCTAAAAACATTCTGTTTTTCAAGTACTGCAAGAAGATGTCACAGAAAGTGGAAAGAAAAGTGGAGAAAAATTGGTACCCATGCTACTGTCATACAATTTACAACCACTTATCTCTCTGAAACTTAGGTAGCCAGTTGTTTGAGATGTATAAAAGATATGCAGTACGGAATTTAGCCAACCATGTCTTTTCGCTTTTCTAAACACACAAATTAGTGAGTGCTAAGTATGTCTACAGCATGTAGAATAGATCCAATCCAATCCAATCCAACTTTATTTGATAAGCACTTTAAAACAACCAAAGTTGACCAAAGTGCTGTACAGGAGAATAAATAAGACATCATAAATAAAAGACATAACAGCTCGCATGAGGCGCAAAATAACATATAAATAGATGGTACAGGCGCAATAAAAAATCATATGACAAATCAAAGCTTTTTATTTAAAAATGTGTGAAAATCTTTTATAAACTCAGGCAAACAAATCAACTCTGTTTTGTTTGTGGGTCATTATTTCTTTCACACAAATGGGGAGAGATTGTGAATGTGTGCACACATGGAATGAGAGGAAGTATTGATCTAGTCACCGAGATGGAGTTGTGTTTACCTTCACAAGAGCTGACGCAGATATGCATATACACTGGAGATGTACTGAGACAAAGGGTCACATAACCTCCCCACTCTGCCCACAGCATCAGGTCCTTGTGTGTGTGTGTGTGTGTGTGTGTGTGTGTGTGTGCGAGAGAGGGAGAGGGAGAGAGAGAGAGAGAAAGAGAGAGCTGGCAGGGAGCATCTGGCACCAGTTTCTCGCCCAGCCTCAAATTAATCTGATTTTATGGCACCTCATTACACTGCCTATCATTGATAATCAAAACCAGTGTGATGGGTTACACACATACACATACGTGCACACACATGCACACATGCATGCGCAGAAGTAGAGGTGTACCGAGATGGATAATCAAATGAGAAAACAGAAACAGAGTTTGAAGAAAATGAAACACCTGTATTTCCTCAATGTTTGCAATATCATTAATCTAAGTCATTTATACTTGTCAGCTTCTCATAGAGTGTGTGTGTGTGTCCATGTTTGAGTGCGTGTGCGTGTGGTGTGTATCTGTGTGTGTGTGTGTGTCCAGTCCCAGACAGCACTGCCATTACCAAGTCCCATCAGTACTTGAATGCCTCCCAATATTCCATCCAGATTCTGCATAGTAATAATATTCAAAACATGCATTATTCCATCTATCTGCTCTCCCCAAGGATCATCTCTCTCTCTCTCTCCTGCCGACACAAACACACACATACACACACCCCAACACACACACCACACTCACACTTACATCTACCTCAGAGCAGTAAATAGGATGGTATTGAGACATTAGTTAGAGTTATGGGGGGCACCTGGCCACTGCAGCACCACGTGAAATGTTATAGGGCCCATAGGCTGATGATACCACTGTCTCCCTATGTGTGATACAGTCCTGGACACACACACACACACACACACACACACACACACACACACAGATACACACACAGATACACACACACAAATAGGACCATTAGCCCTTGCTGCATCACCTCACTAAGCAAAGAGCGGAAACGAATGGCAGACCATTAGAGTTTCATTACGGGGAGTTGGCTCGAGTGGAAGGTGGAATAGAGTGAAAGGGGAGGGGAGAGACAGAGAGAGAGAGAGAGAGAGAGAGAGAGAGAGTGATATATAAAGAGAAACCTGATGAGAAGAGAGGAAGAGAGGAAAAGTGTTTGTGTGTGTGTTTGGGAAACGAGAGAAAACTGAGCGGAAGACAAGGGTGAGAGGATGGAGAGCTATTTAGTATGGCATGAGGTCTGTGGATATGAGAGCTCTTGTCCATGACCCCCCCCCTTATTTTCAGAGCAACAGTCAATTCAATTGCCTACGGCTGTTTTAATATGTCCCACCTGTTTACATGCGCGCGCGCACACACACACACACACACACACACACACACAAGTGGAGTCACATAAACACATGCAAGACATATCTCCAAACAAGCTGTCTTACTCTCTCCTTAAATCCATCTCTCTCTCTCATGCACACTCTCAATGTACAACCAATGCATATGTACACACACACCCACTGTCTCACTCTCTCTTGCTCGCACACACACACACACACACACACACACACAAGCTAAGAAACACACACAAACCCACGTACACCTCCAAGGTTAATAGTAGCTGTCATGGGCAGGGTGAGCAGTAATGGAACACACAAATGCCCCGGGGAGAAAGCAGTCGGTGGATAGACAGAATGTGGGAATGATGAGGAGAAGGACTAAGAGGAGGAAGAGAGGGTGAAGGTGGGGGAGAGGGTGGTGGTGTAAAAGTAAGGAGGGGTGAGGTGCAGGGGCAAACTATTCCTGTGAATCAATTACCTCCAATGCAAATGAGGAGATTATTTATCTCTCCATTAGCACTAAATTATTCACGCTTTCCCTGCGTCTGTGTGTATTCATGTGCTTTCGGACCGTCGATTGCAGTGGGAGGCGGGGGTAAACCTGCACGGGGAAAGTGTGTCGGCAAATTGGACAACAAGCTATTTACATCTTTCATCAGCCATGCTTGTTTCTCATTAGTTAACACTTTTAAATCAATATGCCACCCCCTCTCTCATTCCTCCCGCAGTGATCTCCATTTTGTCTCGCACCTCTATTTTTGTGTGCCTGTCACTGTCAGCGGGGACTTCTGTATTTAGGCACGAAACAAGACAGAGTGAGAACATCACGGAAGGCAGCTCAAGACCAGAGAAAGCATAACCGTCTCTGGCTGCCTGAAACAGTGACAGTGCAATGCATGTATGGCAATAAAGAAAAAAATGGTGTGGATCTAATGTATAGCTCCAGTGTGTAACATTTAGGAGGATCTATTGGTAGAAACTGATTAAAATGAGCCTTTTTATGTCTACAGACGTAAGTTGTTCATTGAGTCCGCCATGTTGAACCACCATGTTTCAACAGTAGCCCAGAGGGGACAAACTAAACTGGCTCTAGATAGGAGCATTCAGGTTTTTTGTACGTTTTGTGGCCACCATAGTTTATCCTTAATGGTTAGAAGGGGATGGTGAAGCGAGGGAGTTGCGGTCTGCAACTACAGCACACATTCTTTACTACTAAACAAGTATGGAACAGTTCGAGAAGGCCCAAGGAATGTTTCGAAAACAGCTGTTATTTCAAAGGCATTATTTGCAAGCTGTCAAGCTTTACAAGAAAAAAAATAAATTTGTACCATTACAAAGAATGACAAGGTGTAAGATATGCAGATAAAATGGGACTTTGTTGTTGGACTACTGTGGAGAAAGTACCTCATATTCCCAGCCCCATCAAGTCTTTGTCTCCGATCTACATGTAGTCTTTCAGCCTATCTGTCTATCTGCCTTTGTATCCTCATTTACACCTGTCTGACTGTGTTGCCAATACCCAGTCTCACCTTTCCCTCTATGCATTCTACCACTGAAAATAGTAACCTCACTATTATATAAACTGCTGTTTATGCTGGATGTGGTAGACAGGCGGGATACACCCTGGACATGTTGCCAGTTCATCACATACTGACACATAACAAAATACCATTCACGCTCACATTCACACCTACGGGCAATTTAGAGTCACCAACTAACTTCTTCACCTGAATGTCTTTGGATATTCTCCAAAGGGAGGAAGCCAGAGCAGCCCAAGGAAACCTACACAGACACGGGGAGAACATGCATACTCCACACAGAAAGGCCCTCTCCAAGCCAGTGCTTACTACTGCCCCACCATGCAAATGAAATACGGAAGGGACATGGCCTTAGCTTTAAGGTTAATGTTAGTTTTTATTTATAGTTTAAGTTCAGGGTTAATATTTAATTAATGTGACTTAAGTGTCATGTTAGTCCATGCATGTGCCTAAACCTGCATGTGTCTGTTTATATCCACATCTGTTCAGTTTTCACTGTCCTTGTGAAATATTCCTATGCAGCCTACAGCTAGGGCTGCCACTACCGCATGCTGCTCTCCTTATCCTTTGAACAACTACAAACATTCACCCAATGCCAATTTAACAACAGATCATTAGTATTTTCACAGGCCTGCAAAGGGTGCACTACAAAGGGGTTATAGGGGTAAAATAATGAACATGATGATGACATACTTGAAAAAAATATCCTTTTCAACAAAAGAGAGGTGGGGGGGGCAGAGAGAGAGAGAGAGAGAGAGAGAGAGAGAGAGAGAGAGAGAGAGAGAGAAAGGGAGAGAGTTAACTAAACTGAGTTATGACGGAAGCAAGTCGATAGAGAGGAGCTGAATCGAGAGGTACTGTCTTCCAGGCATCACAGGTAAATATTTCACTATATCCTGAATATCAGACACTGTGCCTTTGATGTGCAAAATGAAAGCATGCCTCTAAATCCAAATAAAAAAGCAATGCACAGATAGGTACAAGCAACAATGTAGCAAACAACTTTCTTCGATCACTATATTTTATTACAAAAATTGCACTGGGTTTCACTTCTCTTGGTGTCTCATCAGGTGGTGGAATAATAATATGACTCAAAATAATAATACCTAAAATTTGTCCAACTCTGACCCTTATGCTGATTGTGGTGGTGCAGATTCATTACATGCTTAATGTGTAACCTTTTTAACTGTTCTAAACCTTCTTTAACCAGATACCTCATACAGTAAAACATGCTTACTTTGTTGTAAGAGCATTGTCACATTTAACAAAGACTCCTTTGAAAATGTATGGAGGTAAAGGAAATTAGATAGATAGAAAAAATACAATTAATTGAAAAAAGTGTAAAAAAAAAATAAAAAAGGTAAAGGTAGAGGTAAAATATATAGGGTTAGCATATGGGATGTCATTTAAGTCAATATTAAATTAATACATAAATATGCCTTGCCCCATTTGTTTGAATATAACAGATGGAAATATGTGTGGAATTATGAAATAAAAGTCCCCTGAAATCAATAAAAGTCATTTGAAAAAAAAAGTTATATTTACATTCATTTATATATTTATTGTTTCATTTATTTATTCAGGATTATTTTAATAGGTATACATTAATTTATTTATTAATTATTTATTTATTTAATATTGACTTAAATGGAATCCCATATTAGCCAGTGCCTTTCTCGGCTTGTACAGTAGTGCTGCTCTGGGAAACTGAAAGTGCAGCACCGTGCTAATGCGAGGGTGGGCATGCTGAACTAATTACTTGTTAATTGTTGGTTGTGTTTATTTAGAATCATGCCACTCACCGGTGTTAACAATACACATTTCTGTAGCATCCTGAAGCATCCTTGGTCATATTGTCAATACTTCCTTGTTGTTGGGCTTGGAAATAGGCTAAAATAGACCTCAGCTATTTTAAAAATAGAAAAACTGTGAGCTACACTACGAGTAGCGCTTCCTTTCATCTGATTATTGGCTACAGCTCACAGTAGCTTGTATATGGTTCTCATTCAAGCTATTATGGAATACAATATACACCATAGCCTATTCATTAGTGAGATGCTACAGTATTGTGTTTTTGTGGTTATGTTTTTATTGCTCTTATTGTTCATATTATGATGATATGATGAACTTTATCTTAACCTGAAATCTGAACCTTTTTAGTTGTGTTATGTCAAGCTTCACTTCACCTCCATTAGATATGTGTTTGAATATGTTGCCAGTTACAGTATTTGAGCTTTCACAACCCTGAACAGAGGGCTTTAACCTCAGTCTCTACAAGCACAAAATAAAGGGAAACATTCTCTACAGTGGCAGCCAAATCTCTTAATGCCCTGAAAACTGTATTATATCATTAATCATAACAGCAATTGCTCCGACCAATCTTTTTGGCAGTGGCCAACAGACAAACTACAGACAAACTGTTACTTTATAATGACAACGTGTTAGAGGCTTGCAGTATTCGCAGAGTGAGCCAAAGTTATTTTCAGCCAAGTAAGGCAAGTCCAGCCAATTGACAATGGCCAACCACCAGTACTTTAAAAACACCACCCACGTGTCACATTATCAGACGAGGCAGATGTACAATTCTAAACACAATAAATATCAATGGTAAACTAAAATGCTACTCAGTTATGCAATAACTTTTCTTAAAAAATACATTCATGTATGTTTCTTATTTATTCATTTTGCACTTATTTTACACCGATCAGCCATAACATTATGAGCACTGACAGGTGAAGTGAATAACATTGATTATCTGGTTATCATGGCTCCCGTCAGTGGGTGGGATATATCAGGCAGCAAATGAACATTTTGTCGAATGTGTTAGAAGCAGGAAAAATGGGCAGCGTGAGGTTTTGATTGACTTTGATAAGGGCCAAATTGTGATGGCTAGACGACTGGTTCAGAGCATCTCCAAACTGGAGCTCTTGTTAGGTGTTCCCGGTCTGCAGTGGTCAGTACCTATCAAAAGTGGTCCAAGGAAGGAAAAGTTGGGAACCGGAGAAAGGGTCATGAGCGGCCAAGGCTAACTGATCCACGTGGGGAGCGAAGGCTGGCCCGTGTGGTCCGATCCAACAGACGAGCTACTGTAGCTCAAACTGCTGAAAAAGTGAATGCTGGTTCTGATAGAAAGGTGTCAGAACACACAGTGCATCACAGTTTGTTGGTATGGGGCTGCATAACATTGTTACCACCAGGGAGCCCAGGTGGTCATAATGTTATGGCTGATCAGTGTGAGTTGAGTATTTTTAGTTATAGCCAATTCTGTACAAGCAGTACATGCAAGAGTAGGGACAAGAGAAGGAGATAGGAGGGGCCCTTTGAGGAAAAATTGTGATTTTGGGCTGTATAAATAAAATCTACTTGACTTGGGGGGTGTAGCCTGAAGCAGTGTCCGTCCAAAATCCGAAAGATACATTTTAAGCTTTAAGTCCTGTTGTGTTAATGTGAGTCTGGTCTAAAGCCAAACTAATGCAACAGTGATATTTCCCTGCAGGTTTGGCACTATAGTTCAAATCTGATCCTAACCTTTTTGCAAAATATTACAGCAGTGAAGAAGGAAATTAAATTACAAGTTAACTTGCAGTAGCAAAGGCACCAACCCAAGCTTGCTAAAAACTAGGGAGAAAAAAAGTGATACACATAAGATATACAATTGTTATCTTCTATGATTCTGAATTGATTCAGAATCCAAAAATAGATTTTTGTACATTGTTACAAAAATGGACGAAATACAGGCTATAGTTTTTTTGCAGTTCTTCAAAGAATGCAAGTATTCGTTTGCATTTTGTATTTAATAACTTAAGTAAAAAGCATTGCAAGACGCTAGCAAGTTTTGTGAATACTTACATACACCATTACTAATGTTCATGGAGTGGAACACTGAGCTACCAACACACCTCACCACTTAACAAAACTTTCAGCCAACTCTGGTCGGGGGAAAAAAACTAAGTACTTAGTCTGTTTCATTTCAAATGCCCTGCACTCTTACAGAGCAGTGGATAATTACGGTTTTCACAGGTATTAACGTTGCAGTAGGAAGGCTGCTCTTCACTGCTGGAGACTGAACGTTAGTAATAACATGAGAGGAGAGCGCTGTCTGTTTTTACAAAATATATTTAGCCAGTGATGTTGGACAGTAAATCACACTTTCAATTTATTATTTTCAGACAGACAGAAGAGTCTATTTGCCAGACAATAGAGTACACCTAAGTTTTAAGTGTGTGTGAAATGTAAAGTATAGGCCCCCGGCATATAGAAACTGCCAGATGCTAACTTCCATATGTTAGGTAATTAGCATAATTAGCATTAATAAGCATAATCACGTATTCGGACAATATTTCAGCAACTGCTTGGCTGATTTGGACAAAATGGGAGTGGTTTGGGGGGTTGTTGAGGATGCTGAATCCATTTCTGATATTTTCAAAATACAAAACTGGTTATTTATATGATTAATAAATTGGACCTGCATTTTAGATTGAAGAGAGCTCAAGGCCACGTGAATGTTCAGCTTTCTTATTATATTAAGACTGTGGACTGTAACACTTTTCCAAATTCCAAAATTAATGGAATTTTTAATAAAAAGCACAGAAATGTACTTTCAATCACTTTTCTCTGCTTTTTAGAGAGTTAAAGACCACTTAACTGTCAGTAATGTTTCATATTAAATTTCAGCAATCTAAGGATAGCAGTGAATGGGTTGGCACACACTGAACCTTTGTATTTATTAAAGGTAGGGTTCTTCTGGAGAAAGAAAGTTGATTGTTGAGTCTCATTCAAATATGACCTGGGAGCATGAACGCTACCTGTTGTGTTGTGTGCCACTTTTGTTTGTTTCCCATTTACCATAACTCAAAGCACTGGTACTTGATGACCTGGGTATGAGACTCAACGGACTCCAGACTCCCAAAGATTGACAAAGATTCCCACCCCTACCATAAAAATGCTATATTATTTGCCATTAAAATGTAGCAGTCCAAAATGTTCCTCATTAAATTTCATTGCATGCTGCCCTTGCTGGAGTCCAGAAGTGTTTAAATGCAACAAAATGCCCAGAGCAAAACATTTGCTGTAATGTAAATGTTGTGCAAACTCATACGAGAATCAGAATTGGAGAGAGAAAGTGTAAATGTTAATATGAATCTTAAAGTAACTTGTCTAACAGTAACGTAATCTATGGCTATGGCACTGAATGGGCTCGTGAACACATACACAGTCCCAGACATAGGGACAAACGTACACACAAACACACATACACACTTCTGACTGCAGTAAGTAAACAGACTTAATGGGCAACCAGGGACTTGATCTAAACAGAGGGTGAACTGAGGAAGTGTTTGCTTGTGCAGCAGGAGAGCTGTTGGCCTGTGCTCATCCCTATAGCTCACTGGGCTCTGCTGACCCACAGTAGAAATACAGTCCTCTTTCTCCTGCATCATTATTGTAGAACTCGGTAACTTTATAGGCCACTGGGGCACGGTGAGGTGACTGCATTGGTAGAGAATGTTAACTTGGTCCATTAAATGGAGATGATTTCTGTAGGTACAGTTGTTACTAAACATTAGCTGTGGGTAGGAAATACTTTCTGCAGAGGTAAATCAGAGACAGAAAGTTTGCAGCGTATTGTAGCTTAGGGACATTTACTTTAAAAGTCATACCAAAGGGGGCAGTACAAAATGTATTACTATAATGTATGCATATACAAAAGACACCAGGATACTGAGCTCATGGCTTCCACAGGGACTAAAAGAACATAAGCATATGTGCAGAAATGTAACAAACACTGTAATGTAGTATTTTAGTTGTAAACATGACCTGTGGGATTCAGTGGGAATGTTTTCTCTAGCTGTGGAAATGGAGCATTATGGGTCTGCTTTTGATTTAGCAAAGAGATTACTTTGTCTATTTGTTTTATAATGCAAAGTGGCAATAATGTAATACATGAAAGGGTTAAAAAACCTTGTGGAGTAACCGGATGGAACTGTAGGTCACGGGAAGGCCAAGCGCACAGATTACTATGCAGCCCTGTAGTGAAGCAGTGGAAGTCTGTAGCAAACACAGCTCTTTTTCCACATGGCTGCTCAGCCTGTCGGGGAGGCTGGAGAGGCTTTCTCCGCTTTACTGTCTTTTGCAATGGCCTGCTTGAAGACACACTGCCATCCCAGCCAGAGTGAATGCACACTGTTCACTTGACTAGAGGTTTCCAAAGTCAGATGCAGAGGCCTCCAGGGGTCTGCCACACAGGGCAGTTGTTTAATTTCACGCTTTTTTCACATGCTGGAGGTCAGCACAATAAGAAAATGCGTAAGAACTAGGGGCTGGGAACCACAGGGTAACTCACAGTATGATATTATCTTGATATTTTGCCGTTCATTTTTACCACAACAAAGGCAACATATGCAAAACACTACAATAATATAATTTACATAACAATATAATAACAGATAATGTCTATATCATCCACACTGGCATCTTATTTGATGTGAAGATGTCGTCCCGAAGGAGAATAACAGCATCATATAATTTAGAAGTAAAGGAGGAAGTAAGTGTGACGTTGTTATAAAGGCACAAAGTATGCATAGGGAGGAGGTTGAATGGGTCAAACTTTAACACAGGAGACTACTGTTTGCTATGTGTTTTCTACCAACAGTCCAACAGTCTTCTACCGTGACCACAATCATTCCTCATCTTTGATCTAGTAGTTGTTTTAACCCAAACTATGATCCACACCAACCAATGTGTGTGTTTTTTTACCCAAACCTAAGCAAACCTTAACCATGGTGTCAGATCAGATAACGCAACAGTTGTGTGTTGCACTTTGAAAGGCGCTGGCAAATTATGTCATCCTCCCAATAGTGGCGCCAGATCAGTGTGTTGCTCTATTGGGAAATCGACATAGTGCCACGTTTTCTATCTGTACTAACTCTCCTAATTTTCCATTCTCTGAGTTGGTTTATTCCTCTGACTTCATTTGTATATTTACCTGTTACATTTTTCCTTCCTTTTTTCCTTACTTCCTTTCTGCTTTCCTCCAATATTCTATGACGAGAACTATTGGGAGTCGCCTTTGCTAAGTCCTTTTCTCCCCTCCCTAATACTCCCATAACCCTACATAACCCTGCAGCTTGACAGAGAGAGAGCAGGAAATCCTCCCTGTGCTTAACCTGAGCCCACAGACTTTCACCCTCCCCTAAACCGGCTCAGACAGAGGTCTTTATTATGGAGGAGGAGTGGGTTCAGAAAAGAGGAGAGGAATGAATGAAGAGGTAGAGGTGACGGCTCTTTGACCTGAGCTGATTGTATAGGTTTTAAGAACCTATGCTGTGTCAGTTAGCAATATGCTAACCATTCTAGCCAAAGCACTGAAGCAATATCTTATTAAGTCAAAACATTCTCTGTTGCTGGACTACATTTTTTGTATTATCTCAGAGAGTTCCATCTTCACTAAAGTGCATATCAAGGCTTTTGATTGTCATCCCACAAATGGTTTCTTTTCTTCTTCTTTTTTTTGCATCTGAGTTGGAGTTTCAGTATATCACTACACACTGCAAAGTGACTCCACTAAGGTATGAGGAGAGGTTTCTTAATGCTCTGGCAATATTGTCTTTGTTACACTCGTACCAAATAAAGCTAACTGAATTGAACTGATAACTGGGGTGTCAGCAGTGATAAAGCTACACCTTCTGGTTTGCTCTTTGTCTAATATCAGGCAACCATCTTCAACACTGGGCACTGTTAAGACCACAGCAACAGGTTTACCAAGTGTGTTTTTCAAAGCTAATTTAATGTAAGGTGCCTTAAATATTTGCACCTCTTGCACGTGGACATCATTCTCAGCACACTGCAAATAGAGGGAAGGGAAAGCAGTGCTACCATCCTTACTGCAAAATTTAGCGTGTGTACAAAAAAGCAGCAACACAGGGACATCTTGGTGGAATAGGAGATTATGATGCTGGCCAGGGCCTCCGGGGATGCGCAAATCACTCCCTCCCTCTCTCCCCTTTTCAGTTAGTTCTCAACTGTATGCTATCTAATAAAGGTAACACATGCCCTAAAAATATTTGAATGGAAAATTCACCACATTTTGTGGATGTCCAATCAGTGTTGATAGTAAATGTAGTCAATTAAAGCAATACATTCCTGTATCGACAGAGAAAGTTCTCCCATCTGTTCTTCTGGCACCAGCATTGTCATTTGATGTGAACAGTGGTGTAGTCGGTGTCAAGAATCAAAACTTGTTCTCTTCGCTTATAAACTGGTTACACCATAGTATTGAAAATGGCACCCCAAAATATGAGTGTAGAGCATGTCACGGATGAGAATACATTTTCTTTTCTGTATTACAACCTGGACATGCGTTATGAAAAATGAAAGCAAATTATGTAATAAGTTCATTCATGTTAGCATATTTGAACAGATATACAGCAATACTTTGATTTTAAAACTCCTGTAGGCGACGAGTTTATTGTTTCTGCAGGTAGAGTAATGGGTTGTGGTATAGAAAAATGCTACTGAGCCATCTGTATTTCATTAACAAACAAACAAACATGTGCTCTACCTGATTTATGGTTAATTTAATCTTTATTCCCAGCACTTTGTTTTGCACTGCCATTACTTGCTGATGTAATTATTTAATTTCCCCACAGCAATCATCCCATCTAATTTAATAAATGTCTTGTTTGTGTGACAAATCTTCAAACATTTCAAGTGTACACATATACCCATGTCAGTAATCCAGCAAAGCACCCTGGTTTGTTTAAGAAGCCAAACAAAGCCAAGATGGGAAGTCAGCAAATCATCTTCTCATGAGAAACACCAACAATGGCCCAGAATGAGGAGAGGTCTGTGATGGAGAAAGGAGAAGCAATAAAGTGAGAAGTGCGCAATCTCATGTAATCACTGCTGGCATAATTTTTTTGTACCACCTCTCTTATGCCTCTGCTGGATTCCTCGGCACGGATGTGATCAGCAGAGAGATAAATGGTAATCTTGGTAGGCATTCCCACACATGCAAGCACATGAATAAGTACACATGCACAATCTCATGCATACACATACACACACAAACAGAATCAAGGTTCGATGATAATCCTGAATGCATATGAAAGGGCACGCGAGCAGTAGTATGGAAAATAGGTACGAGGGAAGAGAGGAGGGAATTTAAAAAAGAGAGGGGGAGAAAGTAGAGGTAGTGATGGAGTGAGAGGGAGAGGAAGGAGCCAGGCTTTATTTAATCTCAGCAGAAGTGTCGATAGAGCAGAAAGTTCAGCAAGCTGGATCGGTGGTTAAGCCTTGAGTTTTACTTTAACTGTTCAGCTCTTCTGGCAGTGCAGTGTGTGTGTGTGTGTGTGTGTGTGTGTGTGTGTGTGTGTGTGTGTGTGTGTGTGTGTGTGTATGAAAGACTGTTGAAGACATTAAACATATTGCAAAGAAGCAAGAACAGGGTGTTGCGGGAAGAAATGTATTTAATCAAGTCAGAACAAAGGAGTTGTGTAATTTTCTCCTGAGGGCAGAGAGAACACGAGCTCCCTCTGAAAGAGAATAGCCGACTTTTTCAAAGTAACAGTACAATGGTGTTTTATTGCATAATAGAGACATTTCTCCGATCACTTGACAGTATTATTTTTTTGTTCCGTTTTTTTCTTTTTTTTGGGCCAATTCTGAGTATTTATCAAAGCCATGCTGATTGTGTTGAACACCCACAGGAGTCCAATTTTAACAGAGAAATGTTCTGTAAATATTCCAAAAAGGAAATTGGAGCAATTTTTCATTCATCATTGCAATAGCAAATAGAGGTATCACACTGGAGTATTCCATCTGACACACACCTCACTGCAGAAATCCTGAGAGCTAACAATTGTAACCTTTACTCATACATGATAGGTGTAAATGTTCATTTGCAGCAATGCCAGCAAAACACTGACATTGAAACAGTGTCACAAGAACAGACAAACAGATTTAACTTGATTTACTGCCCTGCAGTTGTATGGCTCCGCCATCCAGGTGCAATTTACATCCATGTCTGTACAGACTCATATAATATGTGTGGTGAACACTTGAAAGGAACTGGATAAAAGGTATACAGTGTCATTTTTGACAAAAGGAAGTTATTACTATAATGATGATATGTATGATGAATATCACTTTCATCAATTTCAATTCAATCCAATTTTAATTGTATAGCCAAATCAGAACAGAAGTTATATCAGGAGACTTTTCATACAGAGCAGGTATAGATCTCCTTACTAAATGAAAACTAATTAAGGATTATCATAGATGTATTGGCTAAATAGGCACACATGTACTTGATTACAAAAAATGGGTTCTTATAGAGTTTGAAAATGTGGTGCTTTTATTTTCTCCTGGGATTTTTGGATGACTCATTCACTCACACGCAGGATAACGATTAGCTAGGCAGGGTGTGGTTTGCAGTGACGTGATACTGATGACCCGCAAAATTCATCAAGCAGTAAGTGAAAGGCAGAATGGATCGTACCAGTCAACATGTGCGTGAAATCTGGAATCGGCCAAACCTATTTTAAAGTCATAATGACCTTTGACCTTTGAGTCACCAATTCAGTGTCCGACCAACCTAAAAATATGTTTACAATCTCCCCTGTTTTTCCTGAACATTATGATGTCATAGACAAGTCGACCTTTCCCCTTTTGGATAAAAAATTTCATAACTTGATCACTGTATCCCATTAAAGATCTGTGTGAAATACTGTAATAATTATCACACCGATTCTTGAACCTATTGTGACTTCACCCATTGGTTTAGTACCATTTTGAAGCCTCGAGTTTAGCATTATGGTTGTCGCCATGACAGTTTGTCTAAGCCAGTGGAGGTGAAGTATTGCGAGTTGGGCTGTGTTCAGTTTCAACCCGTCCAAAGCAGGAAACAATGGCGGCTAGCTTAGTTACACATGTTCTAGTGTACATTAAAATATGTTATGTTTCTGAAACTATTTTAGATGAGAAATAGGCAACGCAGTAACAGAATCTTGCTTCGTATTTGATCAGCACTTCCTAGTTTGACAGTTTGTTCTGAGTTTCTTGCAGTGCGCTGGATGGATGCACTATGAATGACCTGTCAATCACAAGATAGCCATGCCCAAAAGCCTACTTTGGCTTTATCGTCTAATTTAGTTGGACAGTTGGATAATTTATAAAATGAGACCATAAACTCATTAGGAAACTGTTTACTGACCCAATAAATCAAGTGAGAAGTTCAATCATGTCTCCATAAGACTTCATGTTACCAGTATTTTATTGCAGCCAATGGATGTTTGTGGCAGATTTGGAAAAAAATAATAGGACCCAAATGCAAGACAGGCAGAGGCAGGATATAGGTATGGAGAATCGGTCTTATAACCAAAATGAAGGTTTGGTACATTGAAGTCCAGTCTGCACGAGAAAAGAAATCTAACAGGGAAAGACAGAAGCAGCCAAAAACAGGTAGTAATCAAAAAACAGAGAGAACAAACAACACTAGGAAAAAGGCTGTGACTCATAACACAAGGGTACAAAGACAGGAAGTAAAGCGACACAAAAGAAAGAAAACTTCAAAATAAAACAGAGTACAGGCTCAGTTAGTGTTTACAAAATCACCTCTGGTAAGGTACCTCCAGCCAGTCAATGGCGATAGTTGACAAGTGTTCCAGAAAAGAAAAGATGACGCGACGTTGGATGACAATTTTCTGAAAAGGACTTTGTAGCTAAATAAATCCACACAATAATTAAGGCTCCCGCTCAGCTAAAATAAATCAACCTTAACGTATAGGACCCAGTGATGGATATTGTAATTATACACAGAAATGAACACTTAACAACTCAATTATAAACATAATCCGTGAGTCCAAGGAGGCCACCTTAAAGTGAGGTAAAGTGTAAAGCAGCTCAATCCAGAAGCTTTTTTCGCAGCGTCTGCAGTGCTCTTGCCAGGGAACATGCAATTGTGTGCCGACAGGCTACACATGACAACTATCAACAGAAGCTAAGTTCAGGCAATAAAAAAGTAATAACAAACAAATAACTACTGTGCCCTTCTAATTTTACATCAAGCTGTATTTGAAATCTAATAATCTCAGATGCAACAATAACTAGAGTGCTTGTGTAAAACTGCAAACTGCCCATAGGACAGAAGCAAAGCCCTCCATTGTGAGATATGCATGTCTATAAATTACATCCACAATTGTTTTAACAATCTCTTCCTACAACTCAAGGGGGAGATTTTGTCACAGTTTAAGCTTTTCAATTTAAAAGTAATTCTTTCATCAAGCCAGATGCCAGGATATTCATATTCTGTGACCCTCTATGGAGATATGTAAATTACTGTAAGCTACACTCTCTGGACCTTGATAACAGCATGCATTTTATTTTATTTGCATTAAGTACCAATTTAAGGTTAATGAGAGCATTTGGAGTACATTAAAGGAGAGTTGTACTTTCTCAATGGATAATTGAACAGAATCAGTTACACAGTCTTTACACAGACGATACAGCTGTTCCCATAAAGACCTCTATCCATACTTATATTTTCTTAAATGTTGATTAAATATGTATCTGATGAGCTTCTACATCCAAATCGTGGTTCAAAAATATTAAGTTTAAATTATTGATATGATATGAATGAACGTTTAACAGCTAGAATGCAACTTTTGAAACTGAAATTACGCAATCCGCTAGAGAGGAGACATATTATTTAGTAGTATTTCCCATCGGCTGGCAATCAACTTGTGACAGTGGCTGTTGGCAAAGTGGAGGAGAAGTGATAGAATTTCATTGTGGCCTGCCATGGATCTTGGATTACAGTAATTACTTGTCCTTAAACTACAGCCAGAGATGTAAGTGAACTCCAGTGGAGAAAAAAAACTGTTTCACACATATCAGATCGAAAAGAATAAAACTGTGTTTACAGTACCTTTAGGCATATATTAACTTTAACTTAAAGGTTCAGTGTGTAACAAGTAGGAGGCTCTATTGGCAGAAATGTCATAAAATATTCATAGGCATGTTTTCATTAGTTCATAATCACATGCAAAATAAGATTAGTTTTTTTAGTTACCTAGGACCGAGTTGTTTTTATCTACAGAGGGAGCAGGTCCTCTTCGACAGTGTCTGCCATTTTTGTGTTTATACAGTAGACCAGAACAAAAAAAATAAAATAAAAATACTGGTGATAAGGGGGGAAAAGTTAGTTTTAATCTGATAGACGCCACTAAATCCTAAACACTGGTCCTTTAAGGAAGCATTCTTGGGCTGCTTATACTAAAATAATTTAGTCACATATATTTTTCCCCTATATGTAATAAAAGTGTAACAAGTGTTTTTGTAGTTTAGTGCATATACTGTATATGAAAAATAAATGTTTGCTTTAATTAAATTATTTCAGTTAAATCTCTACACATGTATGAGTTTTATTCATACACCCGAGGTCTCTATTGTCATATTTTACCAAAATTTATAATAAGCTTACAATGATTTTAGTATTACTTTTATATATATTGGGCATTGGAATTTCTACTTGCAGTTGGATTTGAAGAACTTGATACCATATCCTCTGCTTCCTCTGCTTCTCCACAGGGAGAGAAAAAAGTCAAAGTGTTTCTTGCTGCTGCTTCTGACAAGGTTCAGACATTTTGTTTATGCATGCCAGCCAATGCCTCTCACAGGAGTGCAGACTGACCTTTTCTAAACTCCTCTGCAGATTATATCTCCTCACCACAGCAATATATGGTAAGTATGCACATGCCCATGTGTATGTGTGTGTGCATAAATCTAAATATGAGACCGAGTGAGAGGCAGAAACAGGAGGAAACAAAAAGAACAGTTGGAGTGACAACTTGTCTCGGTGAATCACCGTCCTATTATCTGTGTGTGTTCTGTTTGTATATGTAACTGATGCTTAAGGCTGAAATATACACCATCAGACTTTGGAGAGAGTTCGGACAATGCGTTGTCAACCACCTCAAAACATGCACATACTGCATTTCAATTGCAATATGGTTGTCACAGTGAGGCAACCGCAAAGTAGAGCTCAAGAGAGCTATGGAAACTAAACATGTAACACTAGGAATTTTAAAGCTATACGTGAGACAGTTAAATCAAGATTCAAATCGGTGAGATGAAAAATTAATTGTGGTATCAATCATGGTATCAAGAAAAAAGACTTCAGTTTCACTTTTACAAAGAAACAGAAATATGCATTGATTTGCAGTTTATACTCTACATCAATTATACAAAAAAAACAAATTCTACAATTTGATAAAGAAAATATAAGAATAAATGTTGTTTTGTAGATTTCTGTCTGAGAAGTTAAGGGATGTTTTTCAGTCATAACTTGTCTTCACTCTTATTTTGTTAAAAAAGAAATGTAAAAAATCGGATTGTGAACCCAGTATTGTGAATTGTATCAAATCGTGAGTTGAGTGTATCATTACATCCCTAGATAACACACGTAGCTTTACTTCCTTTATTGAGTACTTGCAATACTTGCTGTGCAATGCATTCCTGGCTTTACCTTGAACTTGATTTTGTTTGCACTCCTCCCCACTGTTCTCTATGAGCACTTCACTTGACATCCCTGCCAACGCAGAAGTGACCAGTTCAGTTTCCTCTCGAACACAATTTGTGAGAGATTATACAGTTTAACTGGCCTACAGATATCACCATCAACAAGAAGCAGAGCGACCTTTACAGACATAAAAACTTCTTCTTCTAGGGGTGCAGAAAGGAAAAATAACTTGAGGTTCCCCATTGTTGGCAGTTGGGACAGGTGAGGGATCATATTCCTCTACTGTCAAAAGAGGGGGAAAAGGTCCAAACAAGAACATTTGTGCATGGTATGCCAAAAATTAATATGCACTCTTGAAGCATTACATTTGTAATATACAATCTAGAGCTGAAACAAGTAGTTAAAAGATGTCACTACTCCGTGAATATGGGATGGACATTTGTGACCATCTTATATTGTATACACTAAATGATTTATCTATTAAATAATTGGCTCTTAATTAATCGCCCTAATGTAGTCCATTCTATCCCTTATCAAGGTGTTTCCTGTCCACCAGCGCTCTGTGGCTCACTTTTGTCGGTACATCTCCAAACATGTCATGTTTTTTTACTTCTACTGTTAGTGGAAAGAAGAAGAGGGAGAAGATCAGGCAGAGAAAGACAAACAAAGAAAGCAGGAGAGAGGCCAGACCAGGGTGAGAGGCTTAAAGAAGTACTTTAGCCGTGGGGGAGACTGGATATTGACTCAAGCAGCCAAGTCTATTCTTCACTGCACTGTCTCCATTTTTCAACCTCTACTTTCTCTTACCTTCCCTACCACTACATATTTTAAAATTCACCTCTCCTCCTGTCATTCAACCATCACCAAACCTCCCTTGGCTATCAACCTTCCATTCAGGGTACAGGACATATTTCTCACAGGTCTCCCTTATCAAAAAACCTGTTCACCACCAGTGTTTCCCCGATATTCACCGCCTCTGCAAAATTATGAACGGCGCTCCTAAAATGTCTCCTGCTCATTATTATCAGTGTGATACTAATACTTTTCACTTTGTGCGAGCACGATAGCACCCTCCGGTAGACTAACTCCCGCTCCTCATTCTTCAAAAGGACATCTACTGAAAGGTACTGTTAGCTTAACGCCTTTAAGGAATAGAGCAGTGCGTAATGTGTGTGCATAGTGTGTGGGAGAAAAGACAAAATCAGCAAATGGCAGAAAAGTGACATTAGCAGTATGTTGTCAATCTGGCAGTAAATTTACAGTATAGGATGAAGTGCGTGCTGAAATTTTAGGCAACTACTTTAGGCATGTGAATACGGGCCAACTTCTAGGGGAAACACTTAGTACAAATGCACCTTGCGTTCATTTACAGAATAATTTTGGCTTGAAGAAACCTGAACCTTTATCTCTGCAAACCTTTAGCAGATATTACAGACACACACACTCACACAAAAACACATACCTTCACACACACAAATCCATACAGGCTTATGGACGCACTCTCCTCTTGCTTACTTCCACTCAAAAGAATCATCAAAGGCCCTGACCTCACCTTTGTAGAGCTTCCTAATGCATTATCACTACATTCAGCCTCTCACTGCCTCTCCACCGAACACTCTCACTATATACCTTTCATTAGAACAGCTTGTATTACATTATTGAATAGCTGCCCTTGTCAGTGATTCTTGTTCGTAAAAGTCAAATGCTGCTGAAAACAAAATGGATATCCAATACTGAATGTTTCTTTCCTAATTAACAGGATCCTAAGGGTCCTATATTGTTTTGTGCTGACTGATAGATGAACTGATTAATAAAAAATGGCTATGCACCATGGAAGAACAAGGTGATCCTCAGGGTCCAAACTATTTTGTAAATAAAATAGAAGAATAACATCCTTAACAGAGTGTTGATGCAACGGAGAACCTGACTCTACCCACGGTCATGCCTGCTGAGTACTGGTAGTGATTTGATTAACAGGGGCAATAAGCTTCTTTTAGCCTCTAGTAGTGTATATGAATGTGGTTTCTATTCTCAGTACACATTATTCAATTTTGACAGATATCATACCAAGCAAGATTTTAATTTTAATTTTCTTCTGCTCTCTGTTTCTGCTTAAATGTTTTTTTGTCTTTTTTTAAAAATTGTGATGTGTTAAAATAAAAGAAATTTGTTATTCCAGTTAACATAAGCGTGTTACCTAATTATCAAAATTTCAAGTCAACAACAATTCACGAAGGCGTCAAATCTAGTCATTATTTTTACTGCCTTTATGTGCAGGTTAATTGGGCTGATTTCACAGGTATAACTATGAGCATCTCTGCCTCTTCAGCATTAAAAGGAAGTACAAGAGCAATAGTGAATCAGTCAATGTATGGTTAATTCAAGCTGTGAAAACATTTGAGTGAAAGCCATGCCCACACAACCATGTGGATGGCAGATTTAAAAAGAGAGGAAGAAAGAAAATCAAAATCACATTGAGAGATTTCACCCAGTCTAGTGTTTCCCCATGCAGCTGACTTGTGCATTTGCTATTGGAGCTGTAATGACATCTGCCGCTGTTGATTAATGCAAACCAAACACTTGTGGTGCTGCTTTAAATTAAAATCCTTTCACCATCGAGTCACTGAGGAGATTTCTTTGTAACTTTGTGAATGCTGACAGTAAAACTGCTACATGAAGTGTAACCTCTTGTACTTATTTATGGGAGCAAATGGAGGTAGTAAAGGTAAAAAGGATATGCAGAAAATGCAGATATGGTGAACTACTTAGATTGAACCTCCAACTCATCGTGAAATTAAGCTAAACTTTTTGCCATGCTGTCATACGAAAAACTATGGTAACTGCTCACAATACGTGGCATAGGTATCCCTACCACAGCTGAAACAAGACATTGATTAACCCATTATTCTTAACTGAGCAAAAATAGCAAATAAAATACAGAATATATTTGAATATCTTATCCCACCTTGGGCTCTAAGAACTTGTGATGGGCATTTTACACTTCTTTTCCCAACATTAGATCCACAAAATTAATAACTGAATTGGAAAAAAATAATCAACAATGAAAACTATCATTATTTGTAGTCCTAATCTTAGCGATAGGACAATTAAGCTTATGAGAGGGGCACATTATGCAAATGAATTGCACACTATTCCACAAATGCATTCCCAACACTCTTAACCAGTTTAAATGTTAAATACAGTTTAATCCACATCATTTTATCCACAAACAAAACAAAGGAGCTGCAACCTGCGACTATGCCGCTAGATGCCACTAAATCCTACACACTGGTCCTTTAAAGTTAATAGAAAGCCACCCGGTCCACTTCCCCACCTCTGATTTATTTGTTAAAACTGCAATCAGAGGCAGTGGAAGAATTGTCAAAATATCTAAACTCTTTTTAAGTAGTAGACTGATTCATCAGGGTTAGTAACAATTTCAACAACTCCAGTTTAGAGTGCTTGTCAAGGATTGGAACATCAACATAAATAAAGTTGGACGGCCATTTTATACATATTCTCTCACTCTATATATTTGTATATAGAAGCTCCTTTTATTCTCTCTATTTTTTATCCTTTTATCTTTATTTATATTGTTCTATGCTTCATTGTGATTCCTATGCACCAATGCACCAAGGCAAATTCCTTGTATGTGAAAACTTAATTGGCAATAAACCTGATTCTGATTCTGATGACGGCTCTCAAAAAGTGATAACATAACATCTTGATCTCCCCCTCGTGGGTGACTGCAGTATAGGCCGTAAAGCCTGCTGCCTCCATGTTAGATGGGACATGGGCCAAACTAAAAAAATCAAAGCACATGCTGATGTATGTTCAAGTGTTGATTTGATAGCTGAGCCCTGCCTGCATTTGAGTCGGCCAGGCGTATGGGCAGGACATTGATACTGCTGCACCAACCCCTGATCACCACTGCACAGGCTCTGGCTTCAAATGACGTCACAGCGCAAGCTGGTGATGATATTTTAACTTGACTTTGGCTTAATTTTTTGTACAGTGGGAGGAAGTGGAGACGCGATTTCCATCTTTTATATGTCGATGTGTTGGACCCTGAAACTGAGTGCATCACAGGTGAATACTTGGATCAGACACCTGTTGAAGGCCAAACAAACAACACCGCACCTTGGAAAACCACTTGAGACAAAACCATATTGAACCATGTCCTTTTCATTTCAGCAAGAGAGTGTCTAACAATCGATGTTCTACCTAAACTACTGCTTTAACCTTCACACTATCATGGCTTACATCTTGTCTGCTAAATCATTTAGATGGCCTCATTCGGCACACATCTTCTCCCCAGCCACTATGCCTCCCAGTCACTGGTGTAAATGAGAGTTTGATGTAAACAAACTTCCCAGGTATACAGGGTGAAATATGGTAAGTTAGGCCTGGGGTAGCTCGACAGAACACAGAAGCAGTGTGCCCTGTGGGTGCATGCTAGACTCCAGTCCAACCAAAAATTAAAATACATATGATGAAGGAAAAAAGTGATATAAAGTGATTAGAGTTTATTAAAATGCACAGTGGTGCACTGGGATGGGTCTGGGCACAGGAGAACAAGAGCAGAAGTAGTTAGATTGGTTTTTCAGATGTTTTTAAGGGAGATATTCAGGCACAATTGAGTGGAGTGCATAACACCTTGAGCTACTTCGAAGACTACACTTGAAGCATGTTTCACAGCTGAATTAAGGTCTGTAAATGCACAGCACAGAGCAGGGAATGGGGGAATAGATGCATTATATCAAGTCTGCTTGCAAGGCAGTTCATAAAATTATGGTACCATCTTCTTTTGGAAATGGTTGGAGGGGAATTCTTAATGAATGAAAAATTACACAGCAATGGTTCTCAAAAGAGCAACTATCGGGACTTGACCTCACATCAATAGTGTTACTCGATTTATAGGCATACATGTGAACACACAGATTTTCACACTGCATATTGTATTGTGTTTACATTTACATGCATATCTGCATGCTTATCAATTCACTTTATCTCTACATGCAAACAAAGTTTATGCTTTAAATATCATGTATGAAGGCGCAGTGCATTTGAAAAACATAATAAACTCTTTACTGTATGTTGTCTTTCATGAATAACAATGTGTAGCCCGACCAATGCGGGATTTTTGCCGTTGATACCAATATCGATATTTGTGAATTACCAAATAAGAGCCAATAGTAATTTTTAACATAAACATACAACATAAACGAACAATCTCGTTATGAATCCCTTAGATTCTGTTATACAAATTGTGACAAATATTTACACAGGGTAGAACATTTTTTTTTATGTAAAACCATATAAAGGTAGCACTAACTTCTACATTACCTCAGAGATAGTTCGACATTTCTGTACTTCAATTATTTGTTACTTATGGGGCAACATATAAATCATATCAGCCGCCATATCATCCTAGCCGATTTATCAGTCTAACTCTAGTGTAGACTAAATGAAAGTGATGAAATAGTCAAAATCAAAATGTGTGTGTTGGTGTTTCTACTCTCCTCAACTGTGGGCCTTTTTCCCTCTTCTGAAACTCCATCCATCAGCAGGGACCAACGCTGTGAATGCAATGCTCCCCAGGGAATGGCCTCCACTGGTGGGGACAAAAGCAGGGCAAAATCCCTCCAGGGGAAACCACACACACACACACACGCACACACACGAACACACACACACACACACACACACACACACACACACACACACACAAAGAGTATAGCATAGCCCACAAACAGTGGTGCCCAAGTGTGTATTCACACAAATGGTACAGCAAAGTACAACAAATTAATTCAGACTGCAGGCTACGTAGAAATCATACAAAATTAGATCAAATTGTTTATTTTTGTTTACAATATGTTTATCTTTGCAGTGCAACATCATTCTTATATGAATAATCTGTTATTTTCTGTGTCACTGTCACTCTTTTGTTGCTTCTATCTATCAGGTAACGGAGTCTACAGACAGCTGTCCTGGGTATGAGCTAGATCATGTCATCATAATGTAGGAGATGGATAGGCAGAGAGCTACACTTTAGAATAGCAGCAAATGACGTGACACTTAACCTTACAAGTACTAGGGCCTACTGTTGACGTTTTGCATCATCGCATTGTGGTTTTTTTCCCTTTTGCCATCAATCCCATGTCATGCTCACATACACTCAGACACATGTGAGCACAGACTACAACACAACTATAATGGTGATGGCTCCAGTAGGGCTGTCATGGGACAGATCAACCTCAAAATGGAAGACATGTTCATCTGTCTGAGGCACACACTGGCATTGGCTCCAAGGTCTACCACATATATTGAACAGTACCTTGGAAAAGCCCACATGTACAGTATATGCTGAAATACACACAAGCACACACAGACACAATATATGCTCCACATACCGCTGTTTGGCTCGTTTCCTGGGGCTGATAAAGTATGTTCATTACCTTGACAGAGAGAGGAGGTGTAATCACAACAGATTGTGTAATCCTGCGCCAAACCAATCCCTTATAGATGACTATTAGTTGATTAGAATCCATTCTTTACTATCAAAATCCAACTCCCACAGTGACGGCTTATATTGGATCCCTAATAAAGTCTCAGAGGAGCACGGTCCATAATATCCACTAGGCTTGGTGAGTGTATATTACAGACCATTTCTCTTGATTGTTATTTTACCGGCATCCAATTAGAGAAATTAGGACAGCGCTATAGCTGGCTTATCAGATACCAACACTGTAAAGTCAGCCATGTTCCTAATGGTAGTGTAATAGGGAAATTTTCTATTGCCCGTATTTCATATTTCACATTTCACACATAATGCGATATCTACAGCAATGCTATGTAGATGGAAGTTTAAATGCATAATTTCTCAAGCACAGCCAATTAAGTGTAAAGCCACCATGCAGAACACGTTTCACTGATGGAACTGCCACTGTTTTTAGCCTTTTTGTTATAAAGTGTTAGGATGTGAAATTACAGTTGTATGAACAATTAATTGTGTTTGAACATGCTTGCATTTGTTGGCGTGTATTTGTGCAAAACACACAAATTGCATACACGGTATAATAAAACAAATCTGACTACTTCTGCAATTTCTTAAACACATAATAGTGCACATAAAGAGATAATTTTACGCCTACACATATGTGGAGAATTGCACAGAATCAAACACACATAGTACAGACCACAGATGTGACAGCTCAGAGCTGTTTTATAACAGTTAATTTTATTTCCACTGATTTGATTCCCTTCCTTCTTTAATACTTCAATCATATCGTTCCAACCAACGTGCTTTGATAAAGATAGAAAGCTGCCAGTGGAGCCGATCACAACCGAAGACAAGCAGTAGTAATTGCTGATTGACTACTCCCATTTCTTTACTACCTTCACTGTTTCATAAGAACAATGCTCTGTAAGAATACATGAGTTCCTTTCACAGGAGCATTAAGCTCTGAGACCAGAACTCTGATTTAATGTAGTTTATTCATGCCAGCACACTGGCTCTAAAGCAGGAAATTAACATCTTTTAATTTCCCATATTAAATTTCACACGTTCAACCTTGAAGTTAATTAAAAACATTAGACACAAATGAGTTATCCCACTTGCTGTTACTAGTGAAGCACTGTGAGGGGACACACTAGGACTACCTGACACATGCACAAACCCACACACTCATAGATTTGATACAGGGAACCAACTGGCAGCATGCTGTTGCTTTAGACAGGTAATAATTTCAACCAGGGGCATCATCTAAGATATAGATTTAAGGGGCTAAGCTTCTACGAGGAAGGTCTGAGTGCTGCTCTCCCTGGAGAAATGTTTCCACAGCCATAAAATGGTTGTTTTAAAAGTGGCAATAGACCTACAATCGATAAATAATTTGGCTTTGTTGTTGCAAGGATTGATGGTATGAATTGCTAATAAGTGAGCATTTACGGTGATTCTGTCTCTTGATATAGAATATTTTATAATTTTGATATTAAGAATTTAAAGACTCACACTGACTGACAAACTACAAACAATCTAGATGACTACAACTCAAAGATGACAATAAAGAAACTTACTCTATATTATGGAATAACTTGTAAGTACAAATCTCATAAGTATACATCTATAAGAAACGCTGACGATTCACTTTAATGTTTAAAATAAAATAAATAAACAATAAAATAATAACTGTTGTTGTTCCCTAATAGTCGACTTAACCGTTAGTCGTTGAGAAAAGTTAGTTAATTGGATAGTCACAGAAAAAAACAACATTAAACTGGGGTGTTGATCCTTATCACCGGGACTTAAGTATCAAGAGACTGTTGTAACACGGAACTTTTCTGTTGCATACTCAACAGTGTAACAAGTAATTATTAACGTTATACATCATCCTTCGTATCAAGTCCACGAGTATTTGTTTTTGTGAAGTTGGTAGTTCTTTATTATGTATTTTGAACAATGTGACTTGACCTGTGATGTTGAAATGTTGAAATGTTGAAAGTTGAAATGTTTAATGTTGAAATAAATTAACTAAATGTTCTCTCTCCTTGCTGGTTGTTCTGACAAATCAGAATCATTCCCACTTTTTCCATTATCATTTAACAAGTGGCTGTTAAAATATATATATTGAAATAACCTAACCCTAAATTAAATTAATATCATAAACATGTGATGACTAGTCAACTATTGGCTTTTTATAAAAAAAAAAAGACTATTAGTTGAATAGGAACATTTTAAGTTTTTTTTTTATTAATGCATTCTACTGTATAAGAATTTGAGCTATAGGCCTATATAAGAATGTTTTAGTGAATACAAAACAATAGGCATTGATGCTTGCCGTATAACACTATTAGCGCTCTGTCTCAATGAATAACACACTCATCAGCACTAATGCAGGAGCTTGCTCAACCGTGCTACAATAAAATCATTTCTCAGATGCTGTTTAAAGGTTTCTGCTTATGTTAACTGAGCTACATTTTCGGTTACCGTAATCTTGTGACATCTTGTCACATGGAAAGGTCAGATTAATTTATACTTTCATACAGACTGACTGATTCAGAGACTACCAGGTACATTTTGTTTTGATTTAGTGATTGTGTGTCCATATTAAACATGTTGTTTGTTCATCAGCGTACTATCCTAACCTTAATACTAGTACATAAATATCTCTACAGGTAAATAAATCATGCCACTGTCTCCACTTAACTTTTTCAAATTCTGATTCCAACTTAGTATTTCAGTAGTACTGAAGATTTGAGCCTGTAAAACCCGAACTCCAGTAAACTGGTCTGCTTTTACAGCAGGTCTTTCACAAACCGAGTGAATATAAATTCCCTACATAATAAGTTACCTGGTCTTTATCTGTATTAAAATCAATGGATATTTAAATATTTATATATAACATTTAACCAATGGTTTGTTCTAAACATCTTTGGCCCTATCTTGCCGATCTGAAACGCAAGTATCAAACGCAAAACGCAAGTAGCTTTGTGGACGGATCTCTTGCGCTGTTGCTATTATGCCGGCGGGATAAATGACTCTTGCGCCCGGCGCAAATCTCAAATGGGTTGGTCTGAAGTAGCTACATTAGTCATAGGTGTGGTTTGGGCGTAACGTGCAATAAACCAATCAGAGCGTCATCTCACATTCCCTTTAAAAGCAGGCACGCTTGTTCAATGGCAGAATGCTATTATAACGGCAGACTTGCCAGGCACACGCCAGGAGTGGTTCACAGCCGAGGAGACCGACGTTCTCGTCAGGGCCGTGAAATACAGAGAAGTGACATTATTGACATGAAATAAATGTAACACAGCCATACAATAAATCAAAACAATGTAACGCAGCTTCGCAGGAAGAAGACCCTGGCCTCGGGAGCAGTGCGCACGGGCCAAGCAGTGCGCAAGGGCCAGCTGAGGAGGGAGCAGCGCAAACATCAAAGTGCAGAGGATCCAGACCCACTACACGCCAGAGGACCACCCGTTCCTGCAGCAAACCGGGCTTGACATGCGGGAGCTGTCCGGGATGCGGCAAAGTATTAATGCCTGCCTTGACCGGGTGGCGATGTTGCTGCTGCCTCTCAGGCGCATCCCCTCAAGTCTGCGCCCTTAAAATAGCATCTGAATAAGTGCCACTGACTTTAGACTAGGTTTTTCCTGGTCTGTGGCGGAATTGTTTTCTGAAACAGCAAAATAGCATCAGGGAACGTTTGCGCCGGAACACGCCTCCTCTTTTCGCTGAACCGCCATTCTCTAATTTAAGGATGTGCGTCGGTGGAGGGAAAATTCCAATGTGCGTCAAGTGCAAAATAGGAATTATACGAGCGCCAGTGTACAAAGTCAATTGCGCAAGCTAGAGCCCCTAATGTCTATTGCATTATTGTATGTGTAAACTGATTTAACTCATTTATTTACTTTAAGAGAACACAGTACATTGCATTTGAAGACTAATTCACATATTGACAGGATGTCTGCACAGAAAGAGGACTATTCCTGAGTATGTTATGAAGGTCTTGCACACAAGGCCCCAACCCTGCAGATGTGTCCATCGTCGAGGGACCTGAGGTTATTGATGACTTGCCTTATGCTAACGGGTTTGTCTATGTAGTGAACTTAAGTCACCTACCAAAGATGAGCTTGATGTCCTGAAAAAGTCTCCCAAAGTCCAAGCTTTGTTCAATAAACTGCTAGTGTATGCACATGTTTCTGACCCTGCTTTATTTTGTTTTATTTGCAGTTCAGAGGAAAAAGGCAAAATATGTTCTAGAAACACTGACCTCTTTCAAATGTCTGGCCTGAGTTCACTTTTTATAACTGCATGCTTACATATATATGCAAATGTCGAAGGATGTCGAAGCACTGCAGGTTGGGTGGTGATACTAGGGTGGCCCTGAGAGCTCAACACACTGCAAAGAAAACACCAGTGTTTTCTAAATGCTGTGCATGTGTTGCAGTTCATTGAGCTCTCAGGACCCCTACATAAAAAGGACCAGCTGAGAGGTCAAGTGTTTTAATCGTGACAACACTGTGGCTGCTTTCTGTGCTCGTACTGGAGGTGGGCGTGACACAGGGATGTGTGTCAGGGCTCCTTCAAAAACCCTCTTAGCTTTATTCTTTGTATAAATAAATAATTTGTTAATTGGCTTGGTTGTGTGCATCCCCCTCCCTTTGTCCTTTTCTTTGTGAAAATTGTTACCTAGGTTCTTCTAAGTAAATATCTACATACATATATACAGACATAAATCATTGTTTCACCAAGAGCTGATGGCGTGTCTTGACCGCACAAGTGGAATGTGAAGAAAAACATAAAGCTTAAGAAGAATAGACGGACAGCAAATAAAACAAGATGCTGATTTGTGAGCATTTATATTCAAAAAAGCCATGCTAGCCTTGGCGTATAGTAAATACGACATACTGACACATGCTGTTGAAAAAACACTCAAATATGCCCCCACAATTTAAGAAGGGTTTCTTTTTTTTAAAATGGTATTGAATTATTTTATTACAGTTTATTGCAATGTAATCAAATAATTAGACATTTCTATGGCCTAGAAGCGACATTATTCTAACTGAACTCCAATCCATTACTGACACATACAGCAGCTTCCTCCCATGCCTCGACTTGACACAATGACCAGAGCTGGTACATTATGTTAAGTAATTACCACACTCTGCAGGGGTTAACACATTAGTGTGTAGCCAGTGAGCTGCCTCTAAATTTGAGTCACTATTTTATGGTATTAACCTGTGGACCTCTGTAAGCTGTGGGTAATGTGCAACCTCTAGCATGTAATGTGTGTGTGTGTGTGTGTGTGTGTGTGTGTGTGTGTGTGTGTGTGTGTGTGTGTGTGTGTGTGTGTGTGTGTGTGTGTGTGAAGAACCCCACTGACCTCCAGTAACAGGCCTATTAATGGCTTATCTCCAGCTGAGGCAGCCATGAGGGCAGACCCATCCATGAGTACCTAGTTAGTCGGTCTGGAACTCATGCAAACTCAACACATGTACACTCACTCACTTACTCATTACTCATCAAAAATGTAGAAATCCTCGATAACAATCACAAACACACACACACATGCAGCCTACAAAGCACATTTGATTTAAACTCTAGCAGCCATATAGAAACATGTCATGTCCAAACCTAATTAATGAGGCATCACAGCAAAAATCACACAGGTTTTTGTCCCGAGAACGATAAAAGAGATATCCTGTTGTGAGTTGGTTGAATTCTACGTCTGTCTTCCACAAAATAAGTTTTCAGCCAACGAATACTCATTAGAGCACTTTGACTAATGGATTTCTTTATTTAATTGAAGAAATTAGTAAAATTGCTTCTTGAGTATTACTGTCATTATTACTGTAAAAACTAGAGGTTATTAAAGACCAGAGCATATTAGTGAATATTATTGTGACACCAGAGATGTGACTATCATTTTCCTCTAATGACTAATAGCTTATTCCCCATAAAAAGACCATAAAGAAGATTAACAGGCTGAAAATGTCTTCGTCAACTAATACCCTTACGGCAGATTAGTTGCTTAATCGACTAAGACAGAGCGGCGGTATTAAATTCAAAGCTTTGAAGAGTACAGGTATGTTAAAAGACAAGGAAAGAATATGGATGTATTTTACTGTATTCACCATCTTTGGCTTTTAGCTTTGCTTTTATGTGACTCTGGCTCAGTGTTATTTGCATAAAGACCTGTGCTCTCTAGAGCTCCAGCAGTCTGGCTTCGGGGCACCTCATTCCATAAAGACTGCACTCCTGGAAGTCACAGAGGGACTCTACTGAGCTCAGAGCTACTTCATCCTGCTCCCTAGTATTCTTCCCACACTGCAGGCTGTTAACCAACTGGGTATGCTCCCGTTTCCTGCAACAAGGATATCTCAGGGTCTTCATGCTTAAGGTTTACCTACTGTTGAGAGAGTGCTTGCAGCTAACACAGAGAGGGTGCATTTCCACTGGTTCCACTGGACCCTTCCATTGGAGTCCCTCTAGGCGCAACCCAGAGTCACCTTTGTTGCCCTTTATCATGCAAAAACATTTCAGATCTGTCATCACCTCTCATGGTTTATGCTCTGTTGAAATTCTGATCACAGTCAACAGTTACTTTCTTTCACCTGCTCTGACATACAGGTTAAGGCACATTTCTATTTTACTCTGGATGATGTCTACACATGGATTTGTGCCAGCTGGTTCCCCCTCAGTCTTTGGTAAACCTTGCTGTTGTTCCTTCATGGCACATACTTCCTGTGCTAAGACCTCTTTATTATCAATCCCATCCTCCCCTTCCCCTCACTGCCGAAAGCTATAACACGACTCCAGACAGCCAGCTGCCTTATAATACCAACATCACAGCCAAAGTGCCATCCTGTCAATTTACTCTGTACAACATTTATCGATCCATTTCTCACAAAAGCACAGTTCCTTGTCCAAGCTCTCACCATCTCCTTACTAAACTACTACAGTTCTCTGCTGGCGGGACTCCCAGCATGCTCTTTGCTCTCCACCCTGCAAACTAGAATGTTGTAAATGTAAAAGTTTACACTACTACAAGAAAGCTAGCAAGGCAGGAAAAAGTGGAAGAGAGAGAGAGCAAGAGAGGCTACACTTAAACCAAGCAAGCAAAACAAAAAAGAAAAATAGAGAAAATAAAAGTAGTATCAACAGAAGGGAAATAAAGAGAAGGGTAATGTATAATACAAAATGAAACAGATCACATAAATTAGAAGCAAGTTAGGCTGTCAGAACATAATCAACATACCAAAAAGGGGAAGATATGAGTGTGTACCCACAAACACACCTGATGCAGTGTCAATGGGGCAAAATAATAAAAGTGTCTTGTTTTGATTACATTAATCTATCTAGTGTAGATCAGAGGGGTTATGGTGGCTGGTTAGAAAAATATAACAGATTGCCCAACTCTAGCAGTAGAGAAAACAAAGAAAACAACAACTCTGAGTAGATATTTTGTAGAAAAGTTCAGAATCATTATTTTATATTGAATAGTGAATATGTTGTACATAGAGTATGTTCAATACAATGTACATTTTCTTGTCACGTTGATTTAAAACAAATGTAATTACATTTCCCAAAGAATGTACTTGCTTATTACACTCAGTTTTATATAAAAAGAGGAGACAGGGTTGCATGTAAAAATATATGGCGTGGGCATATGTACCTACATGTGTGTGTCATCACTGGTAAGCTGTGGCTACCCCATCACACTTCAGTAGGCTGCAGGCAACCAGCCTATCAGCTGACATCTTTTCCATTGTGATTTATCATGTTGCATGCCACTGGCCTGCTCTGGCCCATCACAGTGCAGCAACAAGGCTGATGTGACGCTAACTAAAACATTTGTTAGATAAAGAGTGATGAATAATAGAGAAAAAAAACACAGAGTGCTGTCACGCACTGACGCATTCACAAACACATACAAGCACAGGCGCTCTCAGACACAAACTCACACACTGCAACACTACTCATGCAAAAATGTAGACATCATGCGTAAAACCATACATAAAACATGCCAGGTTTTGGTTTCTGACAAGTTGGGTCTGAAAAGGTGGTCCACCTAAAATGAATCAATATATTATTAAGTTTCCCTCCACAATCTCTGGGTGTCACACACACACACAGACACACACACGCCCATGCTGTGCACTGACATTTCGATGAAGCAATAAAGCCTTGTTCCTCCAGCTGGCATCTGCAAACTCAGTGGGGAGGATAGGTGTCCCATATCAGTTGTTAAGACTGATCATATGCAAAGGACACACACACACACACACACACACACACACACACACACACACACACACACAAGTGTAAGCATGTGCCACACACATGCAGCAAGTACATATAGGTGCAAGTGCATAAGCAAAAACACTAGCAAAATCACACACTGCTACACAGATAGCCCACTTATGCTGGATATCAGCCGATGTTTTCATCTCACGTCTCCTTGAACTCTCCAACTGTTTTGGAAAAGCATTTGGAGAGGAAGTGAGTATTTTTAGAACGTCAATGTGCTGCATGTTTGTGTTTTCTCTCCCTGGTGGATAAATTCGCTTTTACTCTAACTATACATATAAAGAATGCTCACAGATGCGAGAATATGTGCATCTCTTAAGTGCACAAACAGACATGCACACAGATACACACACACACGCACAAACACACAAACACAGCGGGAACCAACGCAACCTCTCCATCAAGCTGCACTAGAGGGACATGTAGCTCTTTAGGCAAGGTCACTCATTCATCATCTAAATCTCTCCCTGAGTCACCCACCCACTCACTCAGTCACTCACTCAGTCACTCTTGCATTCTCCCCCTATCAGTTTCATCCTCTCTCTCTCTCTCTCTCTCTCTCTCACACACACACACACACACACACACACACACACACACACACACACACACACACACACACACACAAACAGCCTATACCAAGTGTCCATGTTGTTATGTGCTGGTATCTTCATCAGCCCTAAGGAGCAGGGCAGCATAGAGATGCCGCTCCACTTGTTTTTCTCCCTGATATCCCCTTGCATGGGTCAACTTTTTTAATGTGTTTACCAGAGCGACAGCTGTAGGTAGAAAGTTCGAGCGAAAACTGAGAGAATGAAAGAAAAAGAACACAGATGGGCAGAGACTAACCCATGAGATGGATATTTTGCCCTGAGGACAGTAATATCAATTTAAAGTTCACCACAGTAGTGGCTCGCTGTATTGTGCTGCAGCTCTTCTCTGGCAGAGCAATCCCTTTTCTCTTTTCAGGTGTCACTTCATGCAGTACACCATGACTTCAGTTTATTGTAAGTGATGCTGTTCAAGCTGTAGGACACATATGTGGCTTTGCATACATACATACATACATACATACATACATACGTACATACGTACATATATACATAATATCTCCATTTAGCATGAAGTTGCTGACCTTGAAGCCCTCAAAGTAACATAAGTATCTGTGTTTTGGCAGTCTTGTGGTCGAGATGAGTGCTAAAAAAAAGAGCTCAGTAAGAGAATGGATTTAATTAATGTCTTTAATTGAAAATTAATTACCATTCATTGGAGTGGTGCAAGCCCCCGTTTCTCTCCTGCTCTGCACCATGAAAGGAGAGAAAATTAGATGCCGAATAACTGAGGTTTAGCCATGTCCCCTCCATCGTAATGACAGGATTCATTAATGCACTCAGCCGTGTGTGTGTGTGTGTGTGTGTGTGTGTGTGTGTCAGACAAATTGGCCAGCATTATATTCTATTCAGAGTCAATTGCTGTTACCTCCTATTATAAGTATCTCAAACAATAGAGGAGGGTGATCTCAATTTTTATTGAGCTAATTTATCCATGTTCATGTGTCCTTATCATTAGTACGGGAACTAATAATTGCATTTTAGATTATTATATTGATACTTTTGTAATTGATATTTTTTAATTGATCATTGCCATTTTGCCTTTAAATTTAATGGCAGCAACCAAAAGGGGATGATATGAAACAAAGGTTCCTGACCGAAGGACATTGCAATGGTACAGCTCTTCAGGCCATCTGATTATTACTTTTGATTAATGATCGGTTACTTTTTGAACCACATTTTAAATAGTTTATTCTCAAATGAATAATTAAATTGTATTTAAAATTATTATTATGACCCATGCCTATCACAAATTACAAGAGCAGAAAATACTGACAATAACTTATTTTAACAGTAAAAAAAAAAGAATACAATAAAATAAATAAATAAAATACAACTATGGATAAATAACTTTAATGATTAATTTACTTTCATGCCATTGATTAATTGTCTATCGATTTAGTAATCAAGTAATTGACTATCCATACGTGAACATCAACTTTTTAATGCATTCTGAAATCTACAATACAAATTAATTCTTGAATCTATTGTTGTAACTATTTTTATTATTAATAAATATGCAGATTATTTCCCGGATTATGTCCATCAGTTTGGTCCATACAGTGTAAAAGTTCAAATGCCTTGGTCAGAGCAACAGCCAATTGACTACTTGATTTATCTACTAATCATTTATATTCAAATCATATATGAAATATCATTTTGGGAATTCATCTTCATGTCCAATAATCCTCTGCTGCAAAAATGAATCCATATGCCATCACACTATCACTGAGTAGAGTAAGCACATGTATAGAATATATTATATCTTACATATCTGCTAACATTACCAAACCAGAAGATAACCCACCATTTGCCCATTCAAATTCAAAGCAGTTGATCAAGAAGGGACTCAGAGAGCTGAGATTATGATCTAATAAACTGATAATCATGTATGCATTCATTTGGTTTAAATAGACCACAGGAGCATTAAGAAACTATATTTGATTAAATAAAAAATCCCATCTTGTTTTTAAAGCTTCATAAGACAATAATGAAGATGATAATGGTAATGCACACAACATATACACCATTATCACATAGTTTAACTCACATTTGATTAGTAATCAACTGAAAAACAGCATGTGATGATTTTTTTTTCCTGTCCATTTTTCATGCATTTTATTTCATTTGACAAGTTAATTCATAGAAGCAAATTAAATTAAATTTGAAATGAAATTGGGTTGCATAACGCCTCTGTACTTTAATGAATTAGTAAAACGCTCTGGCACTGATGTCCAAATACTGAATGTTAAATGATGTTCTCCATGGATTAGATAGATTTGTTTAATCGCTCTAAACATGTAAATAAGCTTTAGCTGTTGACGTCTGTGGGTAAAGGCTCAGAGAGACATTTGATTTGCAAAATGAGGCTGTATGCAGATTTTGCAGCACAACCTTGTGCTAGAGAGGCAATGACGGCCAGCTATGTGAAAGCCATCGTGGGTTACATTTCTTTCATTAGGGGAGGGAACTAATGGGATGACGATCAATTTACGTGAGATCTGACAAACAAAGCATAATGAAAAGATTAGATGCAGAAGTTAATAAGAAAAGAAGGAAAAGGAGGAGGAAAAACAAAAGCCAACTGTTTCCGTTTTCTAATTTTAATGTATTCAATTGTAATGGATTCAATTGAAATGCAGGAAAAATATACTGTAAAGTGACAAAGCACAGATGATTGGGGGGGTTGTGCACTTTAAAAATGCAAAGTTCCCACTCAAATCCTGGGGATGAGAGTAATTGCTAGTGGTTATACTGGACCTGGGCCTGCATTAATGGCTTCTGCTTTAATATGGCATCAAGCAAAACATAGTATCCCCTTGACATTCATTAGTCTGTTTTATGCAGTGTGGGGGTGTCTGTGTGGGGGTGTATGTCCTTTGTGGAAATCCTGTTCACTTCTTACCAAGCGATCAGACTGAAAACAGCCCTGCATTTAAAAACCACAGAGGGCTGTCTCGGTGGGGGCATGCTGTTTCAGGTACCTGTGAGATGATAAAATACGATTCAGGGAGGGCAGTTGGAGCAATAAATCCATGAGTTCGAAGGTTTATCAAACACAGAGATTTATAATACTATGAGGAAGGATTATACCACTCTGGAAATCACTGCAACAATCATTTCATCCTCCATTGCAACACGGCAGGTAAACAGCAAAAGTCCCACCTTTCATGTTATAAAGTAATCTACCAGGATTGTGCGCCAGTGCAGCACTTTTCTGGATTTCGTCACATTGCTTTGTAAGCAAAGGTTGAGCCTGGTGCCAACACAGTGGTCTCATTGAAATTAATCAGGGGGCTGTGTCTTTTCATGCAGTGCTAATGCGACTTCATCTAATTGAGACGACCCCTCCCACTATGCCTGTTTACCTTGCTGTTCTGCAGATACAGGTACTTAACTGGTAGGTGTTGGTGGGTTGATCTGGGAGGGTCGCCTGCATGTACCAAGTGTGAACCTATCGTGACATCATCTATTGCTTTGTAGAGTACCGTTTTTAAGCATTGAGTGTGGCGTTTTAGCCGTCGCCATGACAGTTAGACGGAGCCAGGAAACATTGGCGGCTCACCTGTTCACACACAATATCATATTAGCTACAGCTAAACGGTACACCAAAATATGTTTCTGAAACGATTTGCTTGATCTGAGTTTAGTGTAGTGCGCTGGACCGACTCACTTGACAATCATAAGGTAGCCACACACAAAAGGATACTTTTACATTTGACTCTAAATTGGACCATCATTTATTAAATGAACACAATAATGTATGGAAGAAGACTTGAATCTGGTGATTGAGACCTTAAACTCATCAAAAAACTGTTTACTGAGCTAATAAATCAAGGGAGAAGTTGGATCGTTTCTCCATTTGAGTGCATGGTATGGTTTCTTATTACAGCCAATGGAGCTGCCCCCTGCTGGCCTTTACACAGAATGCAGGTTTTAAGACACTTCCGCATTGGCTTCACTTTACAGACCCACAAGGTCTGTCCATTATATATGCTGTCTGTGGTTTTTACCTACCCATCTAGGTGGGACTTCTGAAAAGGCTTAAAGGACTCCCCTTTTAGAAGTCTCAGCCGGGCCTACTGCATCATCTTCAACCCCCTCCCTTTGTTTGATTTGCACCAGCCGACACACATTACACCATATTTCACTCACCCACACACTTCTAACATGACTGATGCCTCTCATACTAGCACACCCAACCAGTTAGTTAATATTTTATTAGTTTGAAAAAAAATTACCTTTTGACTGATGTATCTATGAGTGGCCTCCCAACAAGAATGAGCCATCTTAACAACTTTTAAGAGGTGATTTTTAGTTAGTTTTAGTTAGTGACTGTCAACGTATGTGGCTAAAAAGATAAATAACCAAATTTGCATCTGTGAGTGGTTCAAAATATAACATCTGTAATGCACATCTTAACACATTTATATACTGAAAGCATAAATAGTCCATTTTAAAAGGTCCTAAAGCAGATTATATTTTAAGTTGCAGTAAAATAAATATCCACTCTGTGCTTAGCCCTCAATACAACCAGAACCAAATTTTTACTCCTAAACAAAACACTATGATCTGTAACACTGTCGGTTACAATAAAGTCACAGTCTGTGATATAAATATTAACAAATCGTTTTTTGCGGCACCGAAAGTCAAAAGACACGTTGTTATTTATGTTGTCTGATTACGTAAAATCTTGTAGCTTGCATCAAATTAATGTTTATTTTTCATTTGTAAGTCAAGCATTCAAATATACCTGTAATTTATATGGCCAGAAAATGACTGATTGGACTTTTGAAACCTTTTATATACATACAAAATATTGTATATATTGTCATTCAAGTATAAAGGTAGCATATTACAGTATTTCCCTCTAGAAGAGAAGATCCTTACGAGTCGGTTACCTACCACTGTGTCCCTTGACCAAAACTCCTTGACCAACTTAGACAGGAGCAGTTCAAATTAATGAGCAGTGTCATGCCCTAACATGAAACACTATAAAGAGAGATTTCATCATTTTACACAGCAGACTCGCTGCCTTTCACAGTCCATCATCGTCACTGAGCAGCCTGATCAAAAAGTATAAACTGTTTGAGTGATGAGGTAGAATCTATTCACAGGCCTGCACAGGAAACACTTATTTACACAGTACACTGTATGTACATTAAACGCAAGCATTTTATAGCACACTCCACAGTATACATGCACGTGAACAGCAGTCATGCACATATGGACAATCACACACTAAGAGTGATGAGCTTTGTCAAGCCAAGATAGGACAGTAATGTATCAGTTTTTGTGATGTTGGAGAGCAGAGTAGATTAACACCACAGCAGCTTTCAAAGCAAAAGGCCATCTGGATGGCACAGAACACAGGCCTTTGTCAAGTTCAAATACATATTTTCATGTTTGTCAGTATGTGTGTGTGTGTGTGTGTGTGTGTGTTTGTGTGTGTGTGTGTGTGAGGGAGGTGTATGTGTATCAGCTAGTAAAAAGGGAGCGACAGAGAGAACAAAATGTTATGTTAGCTCTGTTCCATTGAGCTCAATGTAATTTGTTTTCTTTAATTGTCAATTTTAGATGCATCTATCTCGGATCACATTTTTATATGATACGCTCATGATTCAAGTTATATTTTACCTTGGTGGTATGTTCTTGGCATACATATTCATGCTTACTCCCTTTGTGTCCTGGATGTCCCACTTACCCACACAGTTGAAGTGCAACTCACTTTTTTGCAGTGCTTTAATTAGTCTGAAAATCACGGAGGAACAGAGGCACGCCACCTGAGATAATATGACATAATTTGAGCTCTTTATCTCTTTCTTTCATGGTTTCTTTTGTTTAATTTTTAATTCAGAGATTTAGAAAAATGTGGGTAAGAATTGACAGAGCCTACCCAAACATGGAAATATATACACACACAAAAAAAAATAGCACTTTTGGACTTTTGGGTATTTTCTCTTAAAAAAATCTGCATTTTGAAAGTGAGATGCAGAAAATGGGAAGGGCTATGCCCACAGACATATAGGCCCACAAACACACACATTAGGGGCAGCAGATGCAGCAGCAGAAGTGGTAACAAGCTTGTTAGGAAGGCTGGTGACAAACGAGCCAGAGCACATTGTCCTGGCATTAGAGATGAGCAGAGGTGTGAAAATGTCACCACAAATAGCCCCTGGTCACCAAATGTCACCTCTCCACTCTGCTCCACACCTCTCCCTTCCTCCTACTCTGCTCCTGTTTCCCCTCTTTCTAATCTGCCTCTCTCTCTCTTTTTTCTTTCACTTCACTTCTTTCCATCTACTCACCTATTTTCACCGCACACTGATCTTTTCCTCTCTGTCCTCTCCTGCTCCACTCTCATTCTTCGACACTGCTTTCCCTTTCATCTCCTCAAAAGGGCAGACAGGAGAAGAGAACACAGTAAAAGATTTTTTTTTGCTTTTTTTTTAACTCTGCTCCTCTCCTCTCTGTCCTTTCTTCATCTCTACCCTCCTCTTATATTCCCCCATACTTCTTTCCTCCTGTCCATCCATCCATCTTCTATCAGCTTATCTGAGTCATGGTCATTGGGCCAACAGGGCCTTTTTTCACTACAATTTCCTTCATATCTAGATGTCTTCCAGGCATTCCCAGTGCACCCATGGTATGTGGTCCTGTGTCAGACCCAGGATGCCATTCTATTTCCCTGGAATTTTTCTGAAATCTGCTTCCATTTCTCAGGAAGAGAAGCTGAGGGTTCCTTAGATTCTTAGAATATTGTGTGTACAAAAACACACATGTCCTCTACAAATCTCATTAATGCTGCCATGCAACTGTTGCAGGTATACTCCAACCTTAAATTGCCATTATCATGGTTAGATAACTGGATACAATTTTCCCCTACTGTGTTTTTTCTGATTATGTTTCATGCTAAAATGGCAGTTTATGGTCCAGCTGTGTGGCAAAATATTTTATGTGAAAAAAGCAGAGTGCAAATACAAGAAGTTCAACAAGTGGCTTAATCAGACATACAGCCCACCATCTTGAATCAGAGCAGTAGGGGTGTTTGAAGAGTGGCATTCGACAGGTGAAGCATCAATGCAGAAGATAACCCTGATATTACTGCATGTTCAAGATCGCCAGTTGCGATGAATATGGATATTCGTTCCCTGCCACTAGCACTAATAACCACAGGTCAGCAATATATAAATGGTCAATGCTCGGACGTGGAAGTGAGGGGATATGTCTAGTGAATTAGATGATTCTGTACGGCTGGCATGGTATTTTTTAGAAGGACCAGTGACTCAAAATCAATAATGGATTGTATTACTACACTGGACAAATAGGACACACCTCTTTTTATTGGGTTTTTGATTGCTTCTTCTATTTTACATTCATATTTTTATTGGAAAATCTGTTCTCTGGTCATATTGTTAAGCTATTACCTTCATCACTCTTATCTTCACTTTTTCTATCAGGCTCTGTGCCCTTTTGCTCTTTTCTGTCCCTTTTCCTTGTCTGCCCTCAAGTTGGTAAGCCAAAAGGATGCATTCATTGAGCACATTTGGGACAATATAAATGTTACAAATGACTGTTTCTCACAATTATTGTAGGTGAAGACCTTAAGGGAAAAGACTCAAAGATTTCCACCTAGATTTGTGCTGCATGGTGACTGTGGAGGGACCACCCCACAACAGATTTAACTGGAAGGATCTTGCTAGACCATGGGTCTCCAATGTGGTGCCCCAGGGTAGCCCTACAGTATGAGTAGCCCACGGTACAAGTCCCGTAATCTCAATCTTGAACTTAAATATTTTTTGTTCATAACTAGGGCTGAAACAATTCCTTGTGTCACTCAATCAATAAAAATCATTGACACAAATCAAAACAGAAACACAGATACAACCTTTGTTTTTCATCGTTTGTTCCATCTTGGTATAAAAGTTAAACCCCTATGAACACTTTCATCTGTCAAGTTGTGATTTTATTTTATTTTTTCACTTAAATGCACAGCACTCTAAAGGTGCGCACAGAAGTAGACCATGCGCATTCTCCAGCCACCTGCCACAAAAAAATCCAGTGAAAACCCCAGCGTGGTTAAAGAAGAGTACTCTTTATCCTTATCCTGAAATACATTTATAAGTTGTTACATCACCATCTTGGCAGTTGCTGGTACCCATACAAGCTGGGTACCATGCGGTACTGGACACTTAAATAAATAAACTATATCGGAATATCCAATTTGTGCCCCTCTAGCTACATGTATTTCAACTAAGGTTGAGAGATTTCTACATTTTGGAAAATTGAATCACTTTTTTATCTTCCCTTCACTTGTGACCGATTTTCCTCGAGTGTCCCCACCAGGAACCTTTAGGGGCTCCTAACAACATTGTTCCTGAGGTCACTGAGACTTGCATACACAGCCGGATTACATCTTGTGGGTACAGTTTTTGCTACAAGATTTACATCTGTAGTCAGTATTAATAATGACTAAATTGAGGCATTGTAGATATGAAATTGACCATTTAGTTGCGGCCAAATATCCTGTTTCTCACCTCCTAGTTTTTTGTTTGAAATGGGAACTATCCAATGGCAGTCCAACAGGTTACGCTTTCGTCCAAGAGTGGTTTATGTTGACATTTCAGTAAAGGAAATAACTGTCAATCATCCATTGCACAGCCTTCATGAAATGTCCTCTCTTCACCTCTCCTCTGCATTCGTCTCACATCGCTCTGCTAACAGTGAGCCAAGAGACCAAACCCCTCCTGCAGTGTGTGAGGCCCATGGCTCACAGGTCATCTGCCTTGTGAGGCACTGATTAGTGAATCTCCATATCTTCCAACTGCAATGATGAAAGGGGTTATATTTTGCCATGATCAGATCACAGGAATGCTCATTAAAGTCCGGTTAAGATAGATACTATTGATGACATTGAGACAAACCAGCCTCTGTCATCAGACTGGGAGAACACATCCTCCAGCACTGGGAGGGAGGGACTTACGCCCCACGGTGCACAGACATGCTGCAGTCATTGTTACATTTAAGTTTAGATCTCAGCGGGTCACTACTTTTCAAGATACAAGATTGATATATGGTAGATTGAGAAAAGGGGGGAAGGCCCATAAAGCAACCATTAAAAGGACTATTTTTTCTGTGTTTTCCTCCGCCAGAGCAGAGCAGAGAGCAGTCAAAAGAGACGGATGGGTGGTAAAATGCAAAGAGCGAGAAATGAGCATGCCTTGATGTGAAATGGAGGGAAGAATTGATCGAATGGACTGAAAAAAACTTCTAGAAAAATGGAATGGGAGTAATAAGTTCCTCGTTGATAGTCGTGAAGCTATTTGTAACATTTGTTGGAGTGCACATTGCTGTATTTTGCTGTGGGACTGTGTGGGCCTGCATGTGTGTCTCTGCTATTAATAATGCCCACTAATATCGCTCTTATTACCACTTTAAAAAGACACTTTCTCACACAGAAAACTTTCGCCAGGGTTATCAATAAGCTAAAATTGATCGATCAGTGTTGGCTGGTCTACTGTCCACCAATGGAGTAAAAGTAAAATCCCAACACACACACATCAAGCTGTCATACTCATACTCCAGTATAAGCATTAGTGTGTGTTGTTTGTGCACTTGTACAGTGTGTTTTTCTGAGTATTTACCGCATACAGTGTATTGGTATTAACAGCACATTATGCAGTGCTCTCCAGGGTTATTTGCTTAAAGAGTTTCAAATTGACTGATTAGTCATTGATGGACAGGATGGGAGCATACTGACTCCACAGTGTCAGCTATTGATAAGTGGATCGATCATGTTGATAGCAGCCTGAGAGAGCTTGTTTATTGGCACATAACCTATTGAGTACTCCGATGGATTAGACTGTTTAAGCACTGTTTTTATAGAAGGGGAGAGCAAAACACAAACACTGACAAGCATGTGTAGGCAAACACACACATGTTTGAAATACAATGTTAATATGTGTTTGCTATATTAGACAAATACACTTGTTTGTACCAAAACTGATTTGCAAAATACTGCAAATGATGCTTTCACAGAGTGGAAGATGAACACCGTAATTATTAAAATTTTTACCTAATCTAATTAAGAAACAGGTCTGAAAGGGAAGGCTGAGTCTGTGGGTGGAAGGCTAAGGATAAAACGGAAATCATGCAATTTCATTTTATTTTGTTATAAACACTTTGCAGCAGTGGGTAGTAATTATAAATTAGTCATGGAACTGTATGCAACCATTTTATGATAAATGACTCTTTTGAATATAAATTCATTTTCAATATTTTGTCATTTAACCTTTTAGGGTTTACTCATAGGTTAATAAGGGAAAAATTGCACGCATGGAAAGTGAATACAATTGATCAGCTACAGTCAAATATCTATTCTTGGCTCAGCAAAATCTGGGCTTGAGAATAAACATCTCAACAGCTGAACTGGGTTTTGGGGCACAAAATTTAAAAAAAAAATCCCAAAAGCAACTCTGGTACTGGGAGTTCAATAATTTATTAGTCGAGTGCTTCTAGTATATTTGAGTTAAATATTTCAGACCTCCTCTTACATCTGGACATTTCCATCTCAAATATCGTTTGTGACTGGAAGCCCTGAGTTTGAGCTACGTAAGTGTGCATTATACCACAGAATAAAAGAAAATTTGATGTCAATGGCATTTGGTGTTAAGATGTATACTATAGCTTATGTTTTCTGAGATTTTTGTTGTTGTCAGCTGGTTATTCAATTAGACTCGTAGCCTGTCTGGCTGGCTCTCAAGCTTCTTGAAAGTCTTAAAACCACCACTTTGCTACTTAATAGGGTAAGAGGTAAAAGTATACAAGCATAAACACACTAAGTCATACAGAGAGACCATGTCCATATAAATGCTTTTGAGGGTGGATTTCTCCATATTTATGTTTTTCTCCTCTTAAGTGTGTTAGTCTGTACATTTTGTGTTAGGCTACAATGTGCATGTTATTGAAAAATGTTGCTTACAAATTGGAACAGTAGGAGAAGATTCCACATAATCATGTTCAAGTGTCGCATCCGGTTGTGAGTTTCTCTGTGTAACAGTATGAGCATGTAAATGCATTGGGTCAGGGTTTTTGGAGTGCTGGCAGCTCTATGGTAGCTAATTCCAGCTTTAGATAAAGTGAATAATTATGGAAGCAATCAATAAAGAGTGGAGCAGGGGAGAGAAGCGGGATGGGAGATAAGCCATTGGCTTATTGACTTGTCAAGTGTCGCCATTAACACATAGCCTTTTAAGTGCAAGTGCTTGTGTGTTGGTGTGCGGGTGTGTATGGGTATGTGTGTGTAAGAGCATGTTTGGCTGTATATAATTACTCTATAGTGTGCCTCTATATCTCTTTGTCCTGGTCTGACAGCTAATTAGTTGTGCCGTCTCAGGAGTAAACTCAATAAGGGGAAAATGAGGGAATCAGTGGATCCGCACATTTTCATATTCAGCTGTTACTGTAGTAGGACTAGTCAGAACTTGCTCCTTTACATAACAATCTTGTTTGCACAATATCAGCAATGTGCCAGTGAAGCAACTACCGGAGATAATTAATTGTGAGATTTAGTAGATCACTCCACAAATTTGGATATTTCTGTTTCCATATTCGGCTATAGGGCTGTCACCAGGGGCGGTCCTAGACCATTTGGTGCCCTAGGCGAGCTTTACTGATAGCGCCCCATCCCCAGGAGAAAAGAACTCATGTCCAAAGAATTGCACATTTATTTAAACAATGATAATACAAACAATATAACAATATGTGCAAAAGAATAAACCTGTTCAATAATAAATATACAAAAAATAAACTTTTAAACATATTTTTAACAGTAGTGGCAGGAAGAGCAGCATGCTCTTGTTGTGTCTCTTCTGGTGGCTCTAGGTCCATAAACATAGAGAGAACACACAAGAGCAAATACATTGACTGGATGAGACTGGCACAACATATTCACTAGTTCTTTTTATCATCACAACCATTATGCATTAAACTTAAACCTGGAGCACCTGAGGGATGGTTGCCTGGTTAACTGGGGGTCATATTTTAATAGTAAATGACATAACAAACAAGTGTATTACCATAGACATGGAGTATCTTTCCATTTTTAAAATTATTTTATTATTAAGTTAAACATTTTTATTTTATTTTTTTTTTTATAAATTACAAAGGGAGCCAACATGGTAGCTACCATCATAGGGAGTAGTGAGGGTGGGGGATGCTTAAGCTTAACTTTGGTTAAGGTAGATATATATTTAGACTGTTTTTCTGCTATCGATCTTCATCAGTTAACTTCAATCATTTCTTCATCGAAGCCATCAACCTGTTTATTAGACCCAATCCCAACTAGGCTGCTTAAAGAAGTTGTTCCCTTAATTGGCACTTCTTTACTGGATATGATTAATCTTTCTTTATTATCAGGATATGTACCACAGTCCTTTAAAGTAGCTGTAATTAAACCCCTTCTTAAAAAGTCCACTCTTGACCCAGGGGTTTTAGCCAACTATAGACTGATTTCTAACCTCCCTTTCCTCTCTAAGATTCTGGAGAAAGTAGTCGCCAAAGAGTTGTGTGAATTTCTACATAACAATAGTTTATTTGAGGATTTTCAGTCAGGATTTAGAGTTCATCATAGCACAGAGACAGCTCTGGTTAAAGTTAATAATGACCTTCTGACTGCTTCTGACAATGGACTTGTCTCTGTACTTGTATTATTAGATCTTAGTGCTGCATTTGACACCATTGACCATAATATTCTTTTAGAGAGACTTGAGCATCAAATTGGCATTAAAGGAACCGCACTAAGCTGGTTTAAGTCATATTTATCAGATCGCTCGCAGTTTGTACATGTTAACGATGAATCTTCAATAAATACTACAGTTAGTCATGGAGTTCCACAAGGTTCTGTACTTGGACCAATACTATTTACTTTATATATGCTCCCTTTAGGCAACATTATTAGGAATCACTCCATTAACTTTCACTGTTATGCAGATGATACGCAGTTATATCTATCAATCAAGCCCAATGAAATTAATCAATTATCTAAATTACAAACATGTCTTAAGGACATAAAATCCTGGATGACCTGCAATTTTCTGATGTTAAACTCAGAAAAAAACGAAATTCTTGTTCTTGGCCCCAAAAACCTTAGAGACTCACTGTCTAAAGATATAGTTACTCTAGAGGGCATTAACTTGGCCTCTAGCAACACTGTCAGGAATCTTGGAGTTATCTTTGATCAGGATTTGTCATTTAACTCCCACATAAAGCAGACCTCTAGGACTGCCTTCTTTCATTTACGCAATATTAGAAAAATTAGACACATCCTATCACAGACAGATGCAGAAAAACTAATCCATGCATTTGTTACTTCAAGGCTGGATTACTGCAACTCTTTATTATCAGGTTGCCCCAATAAGTCCATTAAAACGCTCCAATTAATTCAGAACGCTGCAGCACGAGTACTGACAGGAACTAGAAAAAGAGATCACATCTCTCCTGTACTAGCTTCTCTGCATTGGCTCCCTGTAAAATGTTAATATCTTAAAGAGCTCATAGTACCCTATTACCCCTCTAGAACACTACGTTCTCTGAATGCTGAGCTACTTGTGGTTCCTATAGTCTCTAAAAGTAGAACAGGAGCCAGAGCCTTCAGTTACCAAGCTCCTCTCCTGTGGAACCAGCTTCCATTTGTGGTTCGGGAGGCAGACACCCTCACCACATTCAATAGTAGGCTTAAGACATTCCTCTTTGATAAAGCTTATAGTTAGGGCTGGATCAGGTGAGTCCTGAACCATCCCTTAGTTATGCTGCTATAGGCCTAGACTATCGGGGGATTTCCCATGGTGCACTGAGCTCCTCCCTTCCTCTCTCTTTCTGCACTCATTCATGTCCCATTAATGCATGTTACTAACTTCACTTCTTCCCCGGAGTTCTTGTGCTTTCTCGTCTCGGAGGTTCTTGTCGATCCTGGTGGAGCATCCTGCCATGGTCCTGCTAGATTGCCATTGCCAATACTGTTGTTGCTGTGCACCTGTCTGTCTGTCTCTCGCTCTCTCTCTCTCTCCCTCTCTCTCTCTCTCTCTCTCTCTCTCACCCCAACTGGTCAAGACAGACGACCACCCACCTAGAGCCGGAGGATCTGTCCTAGGTTTCTGCCTTTTAACAGGCAGTTTTTCCTTGCCCTTGTCGCCAAGTGCTTGCTCATGGTGGTACTGTTGGGTCTCTGTAATTAATGTTTTAAAGAGTTCGGTCTAGACCTGCTCTATTTGAAAAGTGTCCTGAGATAACTTCTGTTATGAATTGGCGCTATACAAATAAAATTGAATTGAATTGAAAGGTCAATGGTTTGGGCTACTACTTATGGTGCTATCCATTTGTCTCGTAAATCCCCCGCCCGAGTTGCTCTGACGCGAGAACTTGACGTAATTGCCTGGCTTGTACCACTTATAGCATTATATTTGTCTTTGGGAATTACGAGACGGAAAGAACATGGACGCCACCAGTGCAGCAGCTGTGTTGTTATTGATTGTGGCTCAACAAAGCTCAATGTGACATAATAATGTTGTACTACAGAAACACTAACATTTCAAGTAATTCCGTTATTGCAAGTCTTACATTTCAATAATATTTTGCCATTTTCACCTATTTCAATGTTTCCAAAATCCCCCAGCTTATCTTTCCATGGAAAGCTTCCAGAAATTTACCGGAACATTTCCGCCCCTTTGCAACCCTACGGTCGACTGCATGTTAATAACGACCAAACCTAGCCGAACGAATCGGGACGTCACACACCCTCATTGCTACTTAACGTTAGCTTACTAGTAAGATGACATGATGCCACTGCTAGCTAGCATGATTATATCCCGAATGTTCGGTGAAATTAATAAATATATAATCAAAATGACGTACCTTTCTCTTTTGCATGTTTCTCCTGCTCTTCTTTTCTGCGCTTTCGAAAGTGCGCCCCGGATGGCTTTTGCCGTTTCATTTTCCATGGACTGCAGCTGTAACCATAGTAACTCGTCGACACACAGCCGACCGACCGACTGCGCATCAGTGTGAGCGCTAGCATGTTGTGAGCGTGAAGTTTAAACGCTAAAGGACACGTCAGAATTGTCATTTCTTTTACTTAAGTTTAATTTATTTTTTATGTCAAAGTATTGTTGTAGATAGAGGGATGGCAAAAAATAGACATTATAATTTTAATTACAATTTTTTTTCTCGCCGCATAGGCAAGCGCCCCTCACTAGGTGGCGCCCTAGGCAAGCACCTATGTCGCCTGTAGGAAGGACCGCCACTGGCTGTCACTATTTCAAAAAGACAAGTTTTAATTGGAACAGGTCACTATGACATACTAAACATTTTTTTCTCATGTACGGACAAAAGTTAGAATTCCAAATAAAAAGTGCCAGCTGTGGGGGGGGCCCGAGTGGAGCTGGTGCCTCATGTGCCAGGGATGAAACCTTGCTGGGTTCAGGTCCAACCACTGGCTACATGTCATCCTCTTTCTCCCTCCCCCTTTCCTGTAAATCTAAAGCTGCATATTTCCACATATTTGATAATAGACCTCTCTATTAAGAGTTTACGAGCCTGCCGACTTGCATAGTCTTAAATGTGATCCATGCTCATTAAAGGCAAAGCAGAGGATGCCCTTGTCTAACAAATAATGTTTAATTACTAAAACTGTCTGATGTACTGAAAATAAAAATTTGCCAGCCCAGTCAGTCATTTCCAAAACATACGTCATGCCTTCTTGTCAGCAACAAACTTGGCACAACTTGCTTGGTATTTACAGTACTTTGCAATAGAAGGTGTGCTGTGCAGTAAGCAGTTTCAGGACTATGACACTATAATGAAGGGCTACACTAGGGATGTGCATTAGAATCGGACCGGTTCATTTATTTTATTTAGATCATTTAGATCCGTTTTCCGACTCGTATCAGTAAATCTTTACACCCTAGGCTACACCAATTAAAATGTATGCACTTCATTCAGTGCTGTTACCAAGGCTATTAAAGCCAAAAAAGCCTTTATAAATATTTAAATTTAAATGAAAAAAAGTAAAACCTCAAATGAAGCCATTGGTTTTTAATCCATTACCATTTATCAAAGGAACATATTATTTTTCAGTTAGTTCCTTTTCCAATCAGAGTTTACTCCCTGTGATGGCTTATTTAAAAAAAAAAAATGTTTGTGTCAGCAAGCAGCCACAAGTTTCCTCTTCCTCCCTGGAGCTGATTGCACATTTTCATCCACTTTAATCCAACAGGAAATAGTAAGGAAAAGCACACCTGCAAGACGGAATCTCTAAAATATGTTTCCCTGAGTTTAGCGGCAATGAGATAGTGGAAAATGGTTATGCCCTGAGAGTGTGTACGTGTCTGATGGATCATCGTGGCCTCAGGCACCCATACACATGCATGCATTCTCCCTCTATCAGTTTCATCCTCTCTCTCTCTCTCTCTCTCTCTCTCTCTCTCTCTCTCTCACACACACACACACACACACACACACACACACAATAAATAGGATAGAAAGAATGAGGCATGAGAGCAACCAAGGGAGAGATATTAGCTGCATCCCTCCACCCCCTACCTGTCTCACCAAATATGATGTGGCCATATAAAGACAGTCTGCAGCAGCGGGAGAGGACTGCTGAAGCACAGACTTTTCACTGGCTGAAGTAATGGGCAGGAGAGAGGGAGCCAGAAAAACAGAAAGAGGGAGAGAACTAGACAAGGTGTTAGTGAGAGCAAGAAAGTGTTAGTGAAACCTTGTGTGCAAGTGCGAGAAAGAAAAAGGAAAAGACTGCAAGAGAGGCAATGATGGCATGAGAGGACATGAGGAGAGAGAAAGAAAGAGTGCAAAAGATGAGAGAGAGAGCAGAGCAATCCTAATAGCTGAGGGTAAAACCTGCAATCTACCATTCTGTCTGATCTCAGCCATCCTATGAGTCAAGCCAAGAAAGCTTTGAGATGCTCCATGCACATTAACCTCTACTCATCCTCCTCCCACACTCCTCCTCTGCATCATCCCTCTTTTCCTTCCTAACCACATTAAAGTGAGCACGTCAAACATGCTGACATCAAGAGCATAACAACTGACATTTAGGTTTATGTTTGCTTCATTAGCGTGTACAGAACATATGATAACTCCCAAAAAGGGAGATGAGAACACGAGAGGACCAATAAACAGCTAAGTTCCTACAAAATAGCAGTATGAAACAGTATGAAAGGTTTTTCTCTTCCCCCCCGATTTCTGTCAACCTTTTAACCTTCTTGCATTGTAATGATAAGATTTTTAATATTTAGACAACTGTTACTATTGTTAGTTTTATATACTATTATTAGCAACAGCATTGCTAATTTAATTGGTCACTTCAAAAAGGATAGGAGGTTCAGTTCGAGGTTTGTTGCTCTCACAGATGGGTCATTTGCAATCCCTTGTGGTGCATGTTTTATTACTGAGCTCCGTGTTTTGGTAAAGTTTCCTCTTGGTTAATTTCCTCTTAGATGGAGGACATGAATATTTCTCTAATGCACATTGCATGATGACTGGTGGCATTGCCTTGACCTATTTCACGAACACGCAAGCAACAGTAGTTTCTCCAGCAGTTTACATGGACTTCCTCATACAGTATAAATGGAGAGGTGAGAGATAAATATTTATCATGTTAATTCAAATTAGAAACAAGTGAGCTCACCAGACCTCTATAGCATGCACCTAATTTCGGCTTGAGACTAGCATTCCGCAGCTATATTAGCACATAACAAACCCGAATTGTCCACAGTCGAGTTTCATTGTGGGCGCCAGGTTTTGACGAGGAAGACGAATGTATGGAACAAAAAAGATGCTTTATCTGCTTCTGCAGCATCAATTTTTATATATTTTTTTAAACTGCCCATGTTATAGTAGTACAATGACAAATTGTTGAATTACTCTTTTTTCTTTCTTTCTGAGAGCTAGATGAGAGGACTGATACCATTCCCATGCCTGTACGCTAAATATGAAGTTATGGTGAGCTTTGCTTATCTCAAAGCCCGAAAACAGGAAGAAACAGCTAGCCAACCTCTATCCACATTTAATAAAAGGTGCCTACCAGCTTTGTGTCTGACTGTGTATTCTTTCTCCTGTCACTAACAGCCAATATTGGTTTTCTTAATGGCTAACAACGAAAGTGATCCTTCCAGAACATTAACTTGGCCATCATAGTTTCTTAACTTTAACCAGGTGTTTTTAAGTTCATGGCAGAGATGTTCACGAGTCTTTTTTTGCAAGTCCAAGTCAAGTCTGAAGTCTTTGGTCACGAGTCCAAGTCAAGTCTCAAGTCTCTAAAAAATAAAAGTTATATGTCTCTTCTGGTTGTAATGAGCCTTCTGTCATCTGCTGCTGTCCGGTCTACTGAGAATACTGCACAGCTATATCTAAGAATTTAAAACATTTACTGTATTATTATCACTCCTTTATCTATTAGCATACAGTATCAGAACTGATTAGTTGTTCGTTATATGATCACTTTAAACAGGCTATTGCAATGCAATATGAAGAAAACACACAATGAATGCTTTCCTTTAAAGGAAACTGTATTCTTCCAACATGAACAGAAAGTTACAGTATATCTTGCCCCCTATTGTGCAGGCTCAGTGGGACCATAATAAGAACAAATATAGAAAATGTTACACCTCACCCAGTCAAAGACGTTGTATTTAACATCATTCCAATTAGTGCAAAACATCACACTTTAGCTAAATGCAAACAACTTGTAAGCAAAACACTTAAAAGTACTTTAAACACTTGTATATGTTACTTCTGTGTTATTTGCAATTAAAAATTTGTTCACAAAAAAAAGCAAAACTGTTGCTGCCATATTATCTGAAATATACTGTAAGTCTATAAACTGGTGATATTAAAACATGACAAGTTTTGTTCCAAAAGGCACCTTGTATGACAAAAATGATTCGTTGCATAAAAGTAAAACTCAAAATAGAATATCACTGAGTTATTGGCTATCTTGACTTTTTTTACTAAGTAAGAGTAACCTTTTTGTGGAAACAATCAACAGTGTTGTATTGCCCATAACAAAATATTTAACAAAAATAAACTTGCAATAAGATCAAAATGGTTTACCTTATTCTTCTCTTAATACACTGTATGGGCCACAAAATATTAACAAAATTGTAGGTGTCCTCAAGTGGCCTACTGTAAGACCTAGAACAATATTATGCAACAGAATGGTTACATTTCAAAAGATCAAGCAGGACAGTGTCCTTGCACTAAGCCTGGCTCGGTGAGGACGCATTATAAGGCCTCCGTGACTGAATACCCTCTCCATTGGTGCACTGGTGGCAGGAACAGCGAGCACTCTCATAGCCACAAGACAGAGCCTCGGGAACCCCTAACCCATTCACTCATCTATTCAAATATTCAGTTACAAAGCTAGTAGCAAGCTAAGTGAATGTTACATAGCTGATGCTGAGCTAACCGTCCATATGCGCTAATGTGACTGACCTATCCGGGTGAGTTTTCAGGTGCCTGATAAAATTTGATGTGGTGGATCCAGCATCCTTGATTTGGGTACTGCAGACTTTGCAGTCAGCACTCCTTTTTGTTGGTGCCGTCCTGTTTGAAGTTTTGGTAACCAAATTTAATCCCAAATGGTACAGCAGCAGCTGCAGGTGTGCCGCCGGTCGCCATAGTTATCATCCGAGGCACTAGTGTGTGAGGCCGCGAGGCGCGCACCCAATGCGTAATATGGTTACCATGGTTACTATGAAAAAAAGGAAGGAATCCCATTAAGCTCGTCAGACGTTTCAGAGTTTCCTCAATATTAATACGCCAAAAAAGAAAACATAATGTTTGTTCACGAGTCCCAAAACACGAGTCCGAGTCGAGTCTGAAGTCTTTTGAGACCGAGTCCAAGTCAAGTTTGAAGTCTCTGTGTGTGTGACTTAAGTGCAACTCGAGTCCTCATCTCTGGTTCAAGGTATTTGTTTTTTCTATCCTAAACTTAACCTTCTTCAAACACAAGGGCAGCAGCTCAGAAAACACTAATGTATATTGTTTTTCTGAATAGGGCATCTGGACAGACAAACAACCTATTTTGTTGTTGAAATATAACAACTTGTTCATCTGTATTACGTACACAGATTTCAGTAAAATAAATATTTTATTATTTGGATAATACCAGTTAATAAAAGGCTCAAGATCTGCCTCCAGGGCTTTTAAGTGAGAGGTTATGTTTAATTTATACAAGTCTGACATATCAAGAGAGACAGATATGCCCAGAATGGAACAGTCATTAGTAGGAAACTTAATTTGATTGATTTTTCTAAGCTAAACACATCACCAAATTGACCAAGGGGCATTGCTTCTCATTCATAAAAATTTTTTTTTTTTTTGTATCTTATCATAAGCTGAGGAATACCTATATCCTGTATCATTCATTGTTAATAAATAGATAAATAGAATTTCAGGTTAAAAAACAAATAACAAAATATCATCTGTAAAAACAAAATGTAAAGGGTCAGGTTCTTGTAAACAAACAAAAGTTCTGTTTACATTCAGTGTTACTCACCAAAACATAAATGTGTATCCTTGAGGTCTGAGGAACAGTTTGAGTGTATTTTCTACAGTATTTTAAATCCAGATGCACATTTACTAATTAGTTTACAGTCTTCTTCCCTGCTTTTGTGGGTGCATTGCAGCATATATTGGCATGTTACCTCTATCTATTGATTAGTGGATAGTGTGACACCATTGGTAGGACTGTGTACCGCTACCACAGCTCTAAAACTCATATTTATATAATATATATATATATATATATATAATTGGAGCAAGTAGTTAATAAAAAATAAACACATGTTACTTCAGATGCTATCATATCAGAATTCTAGGAAAACAAATTGGAGATTACGGCAAGAAGTAGATCTGAGAATGAAATCTAATCTTAAATCCTCTAAAAGTAACTATTGTATTTCTGTAGACCTTCACCACCTTGATGAAATATATAGAGGGACTCTTGTAGAGTGCAGAGCAATGAGCAACATTTAAGAGTTGGAAATACTTTGTGTTTAGGAGAGGACCAAGGACCAGAATCAGATACTCAGTCCTCTGGAGGGGTAAACTGTAGTTCTTGTTATCTGAGTTCTGGATAACTACAATAAATCAATATCAACATCAGCAATTGCTATACATATTTCTTCTATAACAGCACTATGATGGATTATGGTCAGCTTTGAAGTATAATTTGTGTTCAGATGTATTGTTTTATGCTTTTATTTTTCTGCCTGTAGAATAAAATTTCATGACACAGTTAAGGTTTGTAGCAGCATAACGTTTTACATTTATGACCACTAAATCCTTACAGGTGTCAGGCATGCAGCTTGAACTAAAGGAGCAGCCAATAGCTCAATTAGTCATAGTATTTAGGATATCAGTCAGCCCACTTCTTATCAGCATGGTTGTCTACCATCCTTCCTGCACTGGAGTGAGGAGCCGAGAGGACAGCCGAGCTGTGTAGAAGGCACAGAGGGAGGGAAATTTGGAATCATGATCGCTTGCAGTGGCCAAAGCACTTTAGTTATAATTTATGTAAGCAAGAGCATATACCACTGGACTTATCATATTAAAAACTTTTTCAAGCAGTAGACCAGATGGAAAAAAATAGTCAAACAACATATTTACCTGACCCACGACAGACTAAAATCATCTCCGTCCCACAAATACTGTGAAAGCTCTGCAACGAAAATATGTAACATTCATCCAGAAAGTAGTAAATATTAAAACTGTTTTCTCTCCTGTACTGTTTATCTCACAGGACTTCACAGCTTCTTAGCAATTACACCACCATTGTACCAACTGCTGAGGAAATACATAGGTCTCACCGAAAAACAGGATTTTATGCATGTTTTTACATGTGGTTTTTTCTTACCTGAACAGCTTGTACAGAAGCCTGCTGTCTCATAAAGTGAGAAAGGGGTTACGGAAGAATGTTTTCCTCATCACTAACTTTCCAGCTATTACAGCCTGCTCCTGCAAAGCAGGTTCCTACAGAGTTAGCAATGATAAGGACCACCAAGGAGCCATTCCAAATTGGGAGAAAATGGGAACAAACAACAAATCAAAAAAAACAGAAAGATGTTACAGATGTTATCCCCTGTTTCTATGATTTGGAAGGAAATGTATTTTCATGTCAAATAACCATATATTGATAGCTTCTCATATTTTCCTAGAAAAATTCAATCAGTTCAACGTTTATCCGGTGATGATGATGCTGACCAACCACCCCTCCACCCATTATAGTAATTATATCCCCACACTTGAAATAATTGTGTTGGGTCCCACAGGACCTGCAGTATCCTAATCCCTTTGTCCTCCACACTGAGATAGCAAAAGAGGAAAAACTGTGTGGTCTTTGAAAAGCTGAGCAGAGTGTTTACAAGACCTGTTCTTCACATAACAATGATTTTTATACTGTTTTTCAATTACTTTGAAACAGTCTGGTGGCAGAAATCCCACACCACAGCACTGTCCTGCTTGTATCTCTCTCTCTCTCTCTCTCTCTCTCTCTCTCTCTCTCTCTCTCTCTCTCTCTCTCTCTCTCTCTCTCTCTCTCTCCCACCTATTGTGAACAGTACTTTGTACGTTTAACGGCAAACCTTTACTTACCTGCGCTTTTTTTAAGCAGCAACACTTTGCAGTAGTATTTTATGTTGTGATTGAGCGTGACCATAAGGTAGGCAGGGAGCTGTAAATGTATGGCTTTTCCATTATAGATAAGAGCCACAGAGAGACAGAGAGAAGCAGCATAGTGCATGTCCTTGATTTAGCAGCATCGATCTCTATCTTTTCTCTAGCCTCTTTCATTTGCTATGTGTAAAAGTGTGAGTATGTGTGTGTGTGTGTGTGTGTGTGTGTGTGTGTGTGTGTGTGTGTGTGTGTGTGTGTGTTTAGGGGGGCAGCCCTATGGCTATGCAGAGCTCAGGCAGAGATAAGGTTATCAGAACACACCTAACTGATATGATTGGCAAGGTGACAGGAGGCCACTGTGGACCCTGAGGGGTTGACTTACCACAAAAACACACACACACACACACACACACACACACACACACACACACACACACACACACACACACACAGTGACTGACCTTAAAATAAGTTTAATCTTTTGTTTATCCCCGTCACAAATGGAGGCAATATCTGCATGAAACACCACAGAGACGTCAAACAGCCATCGCAGACTTCAAAAGATGCTGCTTATTATTTTCAGCTAGTGAGCTATCGCTTTTGATAACAACGCTCCCAAGAGGAACAGAGACAGAAAAGGGGGGTGGAGAGGGAAGGAAACAAGGAAAGAAAGAGAAAGAGGAGGAGAAAGAAGGATAAAAACATGGGTTGGAAAAGCGGGGGTGCCTCTGTCTCTCTGAGATAGCTAAACTTGAGGAGTGAAAAAAGCCGAGGCAACAGACAGTGCCATAGAGAGATGGATCTGTAAAGCAACACTACGACGAGAGATACAGGGAAAGCAACAAGATGGAGGAAGGGATGTGGAGAGAAACAGATCGGAAGAAGAGAGGAAGCGAGGAAGGAGGTGATGGATAGGCCCTGGATACTTGATTGACTCAAAGACTGATGGGCACACACTACCAGAGGCAGCCAGAAAAACATAAACCTAGACAGAGAGTGAGGCAATGGACACACACACGCAAACACAAAACTCACTGCCCACTGAGTTTCCTGCTGCGTGCTTCTCAAGTTGAAATGAAAGCGCTGTATAACAGTAGGTGTATCTTCTTTTTTTTTTTTTTAAGCAGATGTATAAGGGAAGAGAAGAAAAGAAGAAAAGAAGAGATGTGTGTTTTTTCGACAGATACAAATCTGTCAGTGATTGTAGAGTGAGATAGTTTCACACACATACACATACACACTGAAAGTGAAATGGAATAAGTACACTTTACTGTGCTTACTACTCTGTCGCCACCATATTTCCTCAGCCTTTATTTCCTATCGCTATCTGAATCGTATTTCCACCCCCTTTATCCCTGCTGTGGTCTCCGCTGCTGGTAAAACACACCCCTGATAAATGACCCCACATAATCATCCCTTCACTTTATCAGCATGCAGAGGAAAAATGAGTTGCGCAGGACCGGGAGGAGAGGTGGCAGAGAGAGAGAAGAGGGGAGAACTGGAAGGAAATGAGGGATATGGGTGAAAGATGATCGTAAAGGTGTATAGAGCAGGGGGTGAAGGAAGGAGAGAAAAGTAAGTAAATGAGGATGGTGAACAGCAGCAAGGCAGATGAGCGAGGGATAAGTAGAAGCAGCTGAAAGGATGGTGATGAGATAGATACATAAAGCGAGGGAGGGACGCTGTGATACAGTGAAGGCAATGAGATGAAGGAAAAGATGAAGGGAGAAGGACAGATTAGTAACGGGCGGGACAGAGGAAGGCAGGATGGAGGGAGAGATGGATTGGTCCTACTTGAGCAGACCCGGAGGAAGGGATGAATCTATGTGATGCATGATGGGAGCCAGTCCAATAGGACAACCAATCATAGGCTTTGGTCTAAATGGGATAACCAATCATGGGCCTTGGCCGGCATCATCATTCCCCATTTCAGATAAGCCCCAGCACATCGTGTCCATCTTTTACCCCACAGCAAGCTGCAAGCTGCCCTGTGAGTGTGTGTGTTCTCATATGTGTGTATGGTACTATATGTGTGCCTATGGCTTTATTCTGATTCCGGCACATCTATCTTAGATATCCATATATGAGAATCTTGGTGTGGGAGTGGATCTCTTCTATTGCCCTAATATTGCTACACAGAGAAGCACTGAACGGGCAAAACATACCAGCAGATTGTTCAACTTCAGTTTGTATTGTGCTGGATAACGAACCACAATCTCGGTCAAGTGCCCTGAAGCACACTTCAGCTATTGTGTTCTTTGATGCACGCACTGCAAAAACTAATTTAATCTACACAGTGGTGAGTCTTAAAACCTTTTCAGGTGACAACAATCTACCAAAAGGGCTGAGATAGTTATCCTACAATCAATGTATTGGTTTCAAAGAGCAATTTAAAAGTGTCCTGAGATTTGGCACTATAATAATTAGGGGTGAGTATTGGCAAGAACCTCACGATACGATACGTATCACGATACTTTGGTCACGATACAATAGTATCACCATCTATCACGATATTGCGATATAAATAGAGATGAAAACACAAGTACCTGTATATGTACATCAGATGATATTGATCAGAGGAAAAATTGAGTCAAAACTATTTCATTCAAAACAGCTAATTTGACAGCAGGGCAGCAGTGACTGCCGGCTGCTGCTACAGGAAGCGCTGGAGCATGTCATGTGCGCTATTCCATCTGGTGACCACATCGGTCTTGAGTTTGTGTTGTTCCAGATTCAGCAACTTCTGTTTTTTCGACTCTGAGATACGCTGAGCACAAGGTGAGGTAGATGGTAGGAAGTAGTCCAATCTTGTCTTGTCTTGCTAGGTGAACTCGCAAGTTCATTGTGTTCCCACAATATTCCACGGCAGCGAGGCAAAGCTTACAAACGGCATTACCTTTATCCAACTCGTTGTTCTTACTATCTTTTTTAACTTGGAAGCCAAAGTGCTTCCAAACGTCGGCTTTAAACTGCGGAGGCGTTGTTATTTTGATAGCCATTTTGGAAAGACCTCAGCCGCTCTCTCTAATACAGAAATACCGCACAGCAGAGTCGCTCTTCGGCGCCATCTACCGGAGTGGAGGTACGGAAGTCGTACTGTATTCACAACCCGTCTAAACATGAATCATTATTCTTAAAAAAAAATCTATCTTTGGAGTTGAAAAATCAATATTATATTGGGCGGCAAAGTATTGCGATATATTGCCGTATCGATATTTTTACCCACCCCTAATAATAATAGAATTCCATTTTACTAAGATTTGGTAGTCTTGATTATTTGATTGATTGATTGAATTTAAGTACATTAAGCTAAATAACTGTTTCTTACCGAAAGGCATTAATTTAACAAAGAACCAGATATCTTCTAACACCGTCGATCATCTTTTGTACTGATGACTCAACCCGAGAGTTTTATGTCCATCCAAGCCTTGAAAGTGCTCCAGTAACCTACCTGCGTATATAGAAAGTAAATGGGAAATAATCTTTGAAACTCTATATGTACTAATACCCAATGCAATGTTATACACTAACAAAAGTTAATTGCAGATCTGGGGGGTTTGAAAGGGGAGGTACAGGAGTAACCAGATAATTAGAAAGGTTGACAGGTTGACAAAAGAAATGAGGGCAAACAGCAAAAGTATTACCTAAACTGTCTGCTATAAACATTCACCACCAAGAGACTTCCTGGATCAACTTTGACCTGTACACACACAGATTTCCTGGGCAATCAGTCGATTTTACTGACATGTTGGGCGCTTTCGGTTATATTTCACTGCACTTTAAGAATTTGTACATTGAACTACTACTTATTACATTTTTTGACAGTGCACACATTCAAACAAAAATATCAGGAAGTCATGTTGGTCCGAAGGCAATTTAAAATGACCTAGTATAAAGTAATTATCAAAACAACTTGTCACTTTTCACACAACTGCAGTTTCAAAATTCTGACTTGACAGCAACAGTGCAAGTTTGTGTGTGTGTGTGTGTGTGTGTGTGTGTGTGTGTGTGTGTGTGAGAGAGAGAGAGAGAGAGAGAGAGTGTGAGAAAGAGAGACATTGTATGACACAGTATTCATGGGAGGTGTGAAGGTCAAAGCATCGGGATGTGCTGTAATTGTGGGAGACGTTTTAATTAAAGCATTTTGAGAAGGTTTTCGAGGGGTTAGAGCCTGTGGGGTGCAGACTGATCCTACTGTCACAGAAACTCACACAGACTGACGTGAGCGTGTGTGTGCGTGCGTGTGGGTGTGTGTGTGTGTGTGTGTAGGTGTGGGTGTGTGGGTGTGTGCTCATGCGTATCAACGTGGGGAGACAGACAGCTCGAGTCCCCTGGCACTGTTGTGACAAGCTTGTTTGAAATCGTCCAAAATAGATTCTTTTTTTTCTTTTGCCTCTGTATCTTCTAATTGCTTTTTTTCCAGTATATTTTCCCGTTCTCCCTCCCTTCCACCAAGACCTCCTCTCCACCCCACCCCCCTTCTATAAAACAGCACGCTTGGTTTCCAGAAGACAAATTGCCTCTCATTTTAAGTCAGGTAAACATTTTGGTGAGGTTTGTTGTGCTATTTATAAGCCAACAGAGAGCTGTGGCATAAAGTCGTTTCAGAGGACTCAGCTTCCTCAACATGACTTCACAGTGAGCTAACACTGCAGCTAAGGTTGTAACACCAAAAACCTGTGTTTTCTGAAGTTAGTAAAGTATTAAAAATTATAGCAGAAATATGACTCATTCCATACACACAGATCTACTTATTCTATTATATTGGAAGCAAAAGAAAGACTCTAGCCATGCTAACAGCTCTATGAGGTGTACTTGCATGTTGACCATGTATACCATAGTAATTAAACGTGTTAGCATGCTGTAACAGGTATTTGGTCATACTGAAGACTTTAAAAATTTGCCATGACGATAGGGATAGATGAAAAGTTATATCACCAAAGTTATTGCAATTCCTCCGGAAGAGGCAGACTGATTTAATTATTATTATTATATTTTCTTAGTACCTTCTTGGTGAATATTTCATTGTAAAACAGTTATTCAACTTTTTCCATTCTTCCGGATGATCAAAGTGTTTTATATGAATGCAAACACTTTACTACACAGCTGGGTCTGTTCACTGTGTAAATGATAAATGGAAGTGATGCAGTTATGTGTTACAGTTCACAGTTGCTTTCATATGTGTCTGCCCTCTGGATCACTGGAGGCCAGGACAAAGTTTAGCACTAAATGGATCCCTTATCACACAGTCCCCAGCACTACAGCAATCATTCACTGGTCATGGCAATACTGTGTTTCTCTGTGTGTGTGCTTTTTTGCATTGTTTGTATTGTATATGCATGCATGGTGTGTGTGTGTGTGTGTGTGTGTGTGTGTGTGTGTGTGTGTGTGTGTGTGTGTGTGTGTGTGTGTATGAGTCATGGTGCAGCTTTGTTCTTGCCTTGTGTCCTCACTATGTGCTGCAGTATTGATTCCTGATGGCCAGAGGCTGGCTGCCTATTGATCCTGTGCTTCCATAAACATGTTGAGATGACTTATGGTGTGTGTGTGTGTGTGTGTGTGTGTGTGTGTGTGTGTGTGTGTGTGTGTGTGTGTGTGTGTGTGTGTGCGTGCGTGCGTGTGTGTGTGTGCATCACACAAAAATTGTACATGTACAAACAAGCTCAATAGCACGCCAGGGAAATAAAAGCTCTGACCATTTAGCCAAAACAGAGTATCTCATTAAGAGCATCAGTCAAAAGCCTGAGAGAGGAGACCATCTTCATTCCAGATAGTGCTGGCCTAAGCACTTAGCTGGACAGATTTTTTTTCTACCACATCTGAAGGCCAAGGGGATGAATCTAAACAACTGAGCTGTATGTGTGTGTTTCTGTGTGTTTCTGTGTGTTAGGGATGCCATGAGAACTGATACTTCGGTATCAAGTCAAAGTATTTCTACAGTACCATAGGTACCGAAGGATGCATTTCTGGCGGCACACATATGGCTACAAATACTCTAGTTGGCCGTTAAATGCCACAGAAAGGAGAAGACCATTTAGAAGGTGGCGACAAGTGCAGCTGTACAGGTGATTTACTTGCAAAACTTTCATGCACAGTGCTCCGTTGTCAACTCTCCTCTTTGTGTGTGCATGTACTCAGCTCTGCCCCCGGCAGTGTTTCACTGCAGGCGGGGCTGAGGCGTTCTCAGAGAGCGGTGTGTAGCTGCACACTCACCATGACACATTGCAACAAAAACCCCACAAACAAAAAGCAAACAAGAGTTATTTATTAATGCAATCAGTGCAAAAGATGTACAGACGAGGAAAATTAACACAGAATACAGTTCATTCAGGTGCCTCAGGTAAAGGCTGCACTGAAGCAATAAACTGCAGAACTTAAAGGGAGAAAGAAATTCCCTCCAGAAAGCCACAAGATAAGATCGACCAGATCAAGAGATTACAGTTTGTTAGGCTGTTTAATAGCCTATTTTCTTTTAAGTTATTTAGTATAAAAGATATATATAATAGGCTATATTAATATTAATATATTAAATATAATTCATTAAGGAACAGCTTGGTTGAAGGCATTTTTTTCTTAATGAAACGCAGAGCTATTCGCCTGTATTATTAAGGAAAATACAAATATTGGATCAGGACTCGGTATCAGCAGATACTAAATGAGGATTGGAGGGGAAAAAAAATGATTATGACATTTTTACGGTGGTATCGAATTGGTATCGACAGTTGTGGAATTTCACTGGTATTGGTACTACTACTACTAAAATTCTGGCATCATGACATTCCTACTGTGTGTGTGTGTGTGTGTGTGTGTGTGTGTGTGTGTGTGTGTGTCAGTGAAATTAACAACAACAATGCCATGGTGCTGTCAAATTAGACCAGGAATATGGTCCCTCTCTGTTTAAAAAATATGTTAGTATGGCTGGGGAAGTCAGACTCTAAAAGAAACAGTCAAATGAATTCAGTGTTTATTGGAGCTATCAGTTTTATCAAGATAAAATTTGAATTCAGAAGATGTTGAAAATAAGTAAATGTGTACAACATGAATGATAGAATTGTATATAGTATATATATATCAATATATATAACAGGACTTGTCTAACTTAATTTTTTTTATCACAAAACGTATTTGTTTCAGGAAATGAGAATTGAGGAAACTAACACAAATTTAAAAACCAGATAAAACAAAGTTCTATCTCACATATTCAAGACACGGTTAAAACAAACAAATGTCTGAAAATGACAATTTTTCGCTTTTAAATTAGGAACTAAGTAAAGTGAAATGATTGGAGATGTAATGGACCTGTCTGGAAGAGAATATTGACTTCATACACAGTAAGTAGGCCAGTTCATGAGTTAAAACACAGGATCAAAGTTTCAGAGCTGCTGCAGAAAGTTAGGTCACCAAGTCTCCAATGAGCATGTAAAGTTTGCTTAACGACACTGGAATTTGGGTTGTCTGGTCAGATGACACATACTGTAAATAGAGGTCACCACTGGTTCAAAAAAGGGAGAAGGATGCTCATCAAGCAAATAATCTAATACTTTTTAAGGAACTGGGAATCTTGTTTGAGCTTTAATTGGGATGCGGTTCATTCTTCCAAGAAAACAGAGCTCTTCCTAATCAACAAAGGAATTGTTTGCTTGCTAGAGAATATTTCTTGTAATGAATATTGTATGATCCAATGCCATCATCTTGAGATAATTGAAATTCAGGAATGGTCTAAGATTGGCAACCTTATACAATACAATACATTTTAGCACACTGCACTGCAACTTCGGTTAAACTTTTAGGATGAAACATTACAGTTCTTTTTTCCTAAAAGCAAACAGACAATTTCATCAAAATATTTGAATAACAAACCGTTTCTATTCAGCATTTTCACAAAGGCCTTTTGAGCGCCTGTATGTGTGAGAGTAATTGAGTTTGTGCCCATGTGTGTGCATGCCTGCGTTTGGTGTTTACCTGTTTGAGCCTCAGGTGGTAGGTACATATTTAAAGAGCTCCTCACAGAGGGGAGTGTGGGGAGAAATATGATCTTAGCCTGAGAAGCTCCCACAGTATGACATCATTACAGCAACTGCTCTGTGCGCATGCTGTGTGCACGTATTTAGGCGTGAATGTGTGTGTGCATGTGGCTGTGAGTGTGTGTTTGAATATTCATCTGCGTGTTTGTGTGTCATACCAAGGGAAATTATGCTGATTGCCTCAATGAAGGAGGCATAAATCATATCCTCCACTGTAATCATTTGCAGCAGTTTATGTTTGCAATAAATCTTCTTATCACAACTGTGCTGGGTATCTTACAAATCAGACTGTGACACCTGTTTCACTTCTAGGGGGACTTCACATAATACACCAGTGCTCAAACAGTGATATTTCATACTTAAATAATCATCTTTTGTGGTTGACGTACTGTGTAGAGACTAAAAGTCTGTGGCCATGGGGCCATTTTGAGCTCTGGGGAAAAAAATCAATATTAAAGTGAGAGTATTAATGAATGTTTAAGCATCTGCTTCAGAACCCCATTGATCAGATGGCCTTATCAGCCATTCTGGACTTATCCAAGCAGAACGGTGATCCTCACACTCCAGGAAAATCTCCTTAGATATCCACACATGGATAACTGACAGACTGAACATCTGTTCTGAGGATGCCAAGATTGAAGTGGCTTAACGTGAGAAGATAACTGTTAGTTTCCAGGTTGCACAGGCAGTATGGACTGAAAGGCTTACTTAATGTTTAGAATTAACTTAACTGTAGCTTATACTCTAAAATAAGGCTGTGCAATACAAAGCATGTGACGATGGAAAAATCATTTAATATTTTGCTCTATTGTTTATTTTCTATAGCCTAGTCTTTTTGTGAAATATCCACCATCTTTGCATACAAGGTAACACTTTTCTCTCTCGCTCTCTGTTTCTGTCTCTCTGCAAAATGCTTAAATGGGTCACTGACGTTAATATACCTGTGAAGCCTGCCCAGGTAAAGTCTAATGTGGGACACATTAATATTTTATATTTTCTTACATGCTTAATTGAAAATTTGCACAAAATGTAAAAAGAAATAGGCCTTTCGACATGGACATTTTATTTAAACAAGTTATTAATTTAATTTTCAGAAAATGTGCTATATCGTGATATGAATAGTTATCGGAATATTAGATTTTGGTAATATCGCACAGCCTTACTCTAAAGCTTCTGATTACAGAAATGGTCAGCAGTGTAATTCTAACTATCATTGAGCTGTTAAAACACACGACACCAATGTGCTGCAACCTTGAGAAACCCTGTGCATCTGTTCATACTGTCCATACATACATACATATTATGGATACACACAGAAATAGCTCCAATTTTCTCTGCTTCCTTTTTCTTCTCACCTCTTTATCTCTTTACTGTCCCCCTCACTCACTTTTCATCTTGGATGTTGGATTGTTTCTCCTATATATTACACATTACACAAACACAGGAGTTTGCCAAAATAATTTCTTCTTTTTCCCCCTCCACAAAGAGGGAAAGCACAGGATCATAGAGATTGTAGATGCCAACGTCACACTGGTTGTGATGTACACATTAGATGCGGGAGTCTATTTGCACATGGTGTGCGTAGGCTCTGTAGAATCAAAGCTAGCTTTACTTGGGGCACAGGGAGACAGTAAGCAAGTGATGCAATTATGGGATCTGACATTTAAACACCCACCCTTGTTTTAACATTCACACATACACACACCATACGTATGCACTCTCTCTTTAGAAACGAAGGATTGACATGTTCGCCTGCAAGAGGAAAAACAAAGAAATGAAGTCTTGCCTCTTCCCACACATGGTCTCTGTATGGATGGCATTTGTGCTTTAGAACAATATAGAGTGGTTCTGAGAGAGCAGATTAGCGTGCCTCTCTGTGTGCATGTTTTTGTGTGTGTACTGCATCTGTATGTATGTGTGTCTCTGGCTGTCTGGAGCCCATCCATCTCAGTTTCGCTCCTGGTCTGTCTGAGCCAAACACAGATAGTGTGACTGGCTGTGGTTAGCAACCAAATCCTTGCTCTAGGCATACACTACTTTACATCAAATTAAAGCATTATTTTAACTTCACAAACTCTTTCAATATCTATAGAATTGTAAAAGTAAGTTTGCATTGCATACCAAGTGAAACAGACAGGTCCTTTAGAATATACCATTCACCTAATAACCTTATTACATTTGCAGCTGCAAGGAGTCACCTCAGATTTAAATCCCCCAAAGTAGATTAACTTGATCCTTTGATACTTTGAGATAGAAAGATGAAGCCCTTATAAAAGAGGAACCAACCCCGGTATATTGGCTCCAGGCCTCGTTGGAGTCAAACACAGATACTCAACATCATAATATCTTCCTCTCCATCCCACACCGAGGCTTCTAGTTTAAGGGCAGTAAACTTTAATGTTTATTGGCAGAGCAAAAGGTTAGTCTGCAAGTGGGACAGAGGGACAGAATTAGTACAGCTGCAGCTAAATGACTAAAGGGGCATGGCTAATTAAAAGTAATAAGCCTTGGTGGCTTGTATATGTACCAACCATGCAAACTACAGATACAATGAACTTTATCACAGCCTACTGTATCCTTATTTCATATAGCCTTATTGAGATCCAACGACCACAAGAGAGATCCAATCACATTCACCTGAACCACTTATTCATTACATCATTATATGCTTTAATAAGTCCCTATATAATTTAAAATCTACCATATATTTTAATATCCATATATTTAGCAATTATGTCACCCACTACTAACCTTTCAGAGACTTCACCAACCTAATGTATTTTATATTTCTTTCTGCATTTTATTTTACCAACTCACTCAGTGCCTCCAAACTAGAGGTGGGCGATATATATCGTTTGCGATAATATCGTCATTGTTGTTTTGACGATGTGCAAATTTCCATTATCAAGTATTTAAATTACTTCGCCAAAAATATTGAAACGCACGCGGAAACTCCTCACATCCACTTAACACACGGTGCAGCAACGCTCTCTACAGCATGGCAGGATTCAGTCACAGGACTAGTGGGCCTACGTGATCACATGACGTGATCACATGACCTCTCGTTAGCATCCTCCTTGCAACAGTTTAGCAGCGCGTTGTGATGGTAGAGAGAAAATGCAAGCACCTCCAGTCCCTGAAGCTACCGGTACTTCAGATGATTTAGTGCCAAGACGTGGGTCTACCTCTCTGGCATGGAAATGGTTTAGTTTCGAAAATACTTTTTAGCGCAGCGCTCAGAGCGCTTCAAGTTGAAATCTGTTCAACTTTTAACACCGCTGGGCGCTAAAAACGCGTTTGGTGGACACAAGCCCTAACTCAGACAATTCCAATCACATTTTAAAGGATATCGACTTATTATCGTTATCGCCAAAATCCCTCCAAAAAACGAGATACAATATATAAACCAAAGGTTATCCAAATAAACATGTGCATGGGATATTTTTTTGTACAGTCTATTTATTGGCCAATTTAAAAAAAAGCCATTTACAGTAAATGTTTAACCTATTATGCTGTCTATTGATCACCAAAGATATAAAGCCAAAGCACTCTGAATAGTTCAATGTACTCTCTGTTTTTCATGTAATGGGGACGAGAGGTGAAGAGCAGTAAATTCCAGTTATCCCTGCTGAAAACCATTTATAGGAACAGAAACAGACTACTTAGCTTATCTGCATGGCTTCCGATTATTAGACTCATATTACAATTTACCTTGAGTCACCTCAGGGTATTTATTTATCTCTTCCTCTTCTAAAAGCCTGTCCGTCCTCTCCATCATTCATTTGCTAATACTGGAATGAACAAATGATGAACAGGTCATACCGAATAGCTGATGTTATCAGTGATTACATATGAGAAATGATAGGATTTGAACCTTTTAGACTAATCTAACATTAGTTGAGTTGCCAAAACAACTCTTTATATGATGTTTAATCCATAATGTTATGGCCACATAAACATATCAGAGATAATATGTGTTTAAGGTACTTAAAATCAGCGCATATTTGGATAAGAAGATTGCAAATCCAAAAAGCTTCACGTTTATAAACATGCTCCTTGGTTGCAGCCCAGGTCAGGTTAACATAAGTCTTACACAACAGATGTTCATCTCTTTATGTGTGTATGTTAGTGTCCCACCCTCAGGCTATAACACTCCGTAGCAGTGACCCACAGCTCCGCCACCCTCGTCCCACTGTAGGGCAGCACACACTCTTGCAACAAACTCACACCCCTTGCTGATTGTGTGACACCCACACCAATGGCTTCTGACAGGAATGGAGTATAAATGGCCTTTAAGTCAATTGCTAGGTCACTGTCTTCAGGGGGTGTCAGCTCCATCATAACTAACTCACTCATACAGACACACACACACACACACACACACACACATACACACACACAAACAACACAGACTGGCTAAATAAAAGACAAGTATGCTCATTCAGAACTTATTGGTAAAGTAATTCCTACAGTATCATTTGTCCAGAATTTGTACCTGAAAGACTCCTGCATTACTTTGTTCTTCGTGTGTGATCTGAACATGACATTTCCACACAATCAAAGGAATAAAAATAGTGTGTCACGTTTATAGTTTTAAAATCTTTGCACACCACAGAGTATCTCTCCTGCAAGGCTGCTGACACCAGTCAATCACCTTGTATGGTTGTGCGAGCGTTAGCTGCTTCACTAGCATTTAGCACAGGCGCAGGAAGCTTATAGTAAAACTGCTTTAAACTTTTTGTCACTACTACAGAAACACAAGATAGCTACTAAAGTATGATAATGTTGTCTGACGACTGCTGTTACTTATTATATTATTATTAATTATCAGCTAATTATACTCTTTGTATTGTATTCTACTATTGTAGTACTATTCTATTGTAAGTATATGCTGGAAATGGTTGCCATTGTGTGTGTGTGTGTTTAAAAGTACTTTCCCAATTAAACATGATGTGCTTGTTATGAATGGTGTTGATGACCTGTTATTAATTTATGTCTTGATGACCCCCTGTTGCTGATCAGTCACGCAGTGTGCAAACCATGACTTCACGACTCCTAATTACAAGACAAAAAGTTGTGCAGTGTGACCAAGGCATTAGTGACATGACCCAGATTCCACCACGTAGCGCCGCCATCACTGCGGTGTCAAGTCTCAGTGACTCTGTATCTGCTGCTGCCTACTGAAAGTAACAGCAGCATGGGTAGTTGGCTTAACAATGTTAGGCAGTGGCCCCCTTACTGATGACGGTACTTTATATGGATGGCAATCTTAACATTATTAAAATTGTACATATTATTATTATTCAAGATGATTTGAGCAACAAAATGCCAACTACAAGTAACTCATAGAGGGTCAAAATTAACTGACCTCTAAATGGGTTGGCCAAATACTGCACACTGAGGATTTGAACACATCATTCTAAAAAGGACCTGTCCGATACTCACAATCCATTAACAACCATCATAATGTTGGAATAAAGAAAGAATGGCAAAATTGTAGGTATGATTTGTGACTGTATGGACAAAAGAGGGAAGTACTGCAGTCATACAGCAGTGCTACTTTAAGGCATGGCCTGCAATGACAAAGTGTGTGCCTGGAACCAATCCCCCTGGAAAAATGTGGTGGCCAGGCCATGCACCTGAAAAAGTATGAAAGTGACAGCTACAGCATTTGAGACAGATTCAGATGTCATTCAGCCCTTTTCATCCCCTGAGATGGCTAGAAGAATGCAAATATTGATGAACTACCCAAAGATCATGCCATGTAAACTCTGCAATGGAGTTTCTGGAAGTTATGACAAATGTGGAAAAGATGAGAGAGAGAGAAAATAGACAGAAAAACAAAGGGAAAAAGAACACCCAAGAAACTGGGTGGAAAGAAAACTAAAGTTTTCTGGAAACACTGCCACTTGGTACAGTCAAACATCTGAGCCATTGGCTAGAAAAGTGTCTTGAGGAGACTACATGGCAAACAGTGGAGATTAGAAAGAAAGAAAAAGAAAGAAAGAAAACTGTCTTGGTACCAACATTGATGGAATAACTGACAAGTATACCATCATTGAGATTAAGTGTCCTACCCTGAATGATTGAATCATACACATGATGTAAAACATAAATGGAACATATCTTTTTAGGAACTGCATAAGGATTAAGTGTAAGAGTACTGGCAGCATTTTATTTCAGCCACCATTTTTAAAAATCTGTATGTTGTTCATTGTGCTTCCACACATCAATATGGAGTTACAGAAGAAAGCATACAACAAATGGACAGACGACGACTCGTTGTATTGTCACACACAAAAAAAAACTTCTTGAGATTGAAACTTCTTTCAGTTTCAGAACCAACCAATAGCATTTCTGTAGAGTCACTCCACCTGTTCGGCGCGGTTATTTTATTATTCCCACGTAACGCACTTGCACACTCACGGTGTGCTAAATTAATTCTGTTTAAGTGTCTGTGATATGTTCAAAGCTTACAGTGAATCTCCATATTCTCACGCAACCCTCTGTCTTGCTGTCTAATCAAATTAGCATCTCCCTGCTCTGCATCCAATCAGATTAGTATCTCTGCTCCCTGTGGTAACATCAGCAGCTCTGACCTGTTCTTCTCTAGTGGGGAGTGCGCTTGGTGGTAGATGAGCCCACGGTAGCCAAGGTATATTTCTCTCCCTCTTTGAAGTCAATGAGCTGATGGATCTGATCCAGGGAGACTTGCTGTCTGCGAACAGCACACCTCTTTGAGTCGGTTTGGTTTTCTCCTGCAGAGGAGAACGTAGCTCAAGTGGACACGCTGTCAGATTATGTTTTGGAAAACAGGCCAAGGATGCAATGCCGTCCTTGCTTGCTCACTCTCTCGTGTATTGTCATCCTCTCCGTCTATCTGTCTGACTCTCCCTCTCTCTCTCACATATACACACACATGCCACCCACTGTAAGATCTGTCTGTGATGTCTGGCTGCCCTTTCTCTTGAATCACTACACAATACACTCGAGAGCACCCACCAGACACTTGTTCTCTGAGTGTGAGTGGATCACTTTTCAGTACTGTTTGACCATCAAAGGGGTTCAAGTGTTCAAGCATATACCTTTTATGCTGTCGGAAAGCTCTGTCACACCGCTGTCTGCCAATATGCCACCTCAAAGGCAGATGGCATTTAAAGGAGTTGGATGTGAGTGTGTGTGTGTGTGTGTGTGTGTGTGTGTGTGTGTGTGTGTGTGTGTGTGTGTGTGTGTGTGTGTGTGTGCATATCCATCCAGACAGGGGATCCATCAGGGGTATTTGGGGCCTGAATCAGCAGCTGCATTAAGAATTCAATGGTCCCTCAGAGTTTCATTGATTAGAGATTGGGGGGAGTGGAGGGAGACAGGGGGCTATGGGCAGTAAGGGGTAATATTTAATGGCTCCCTTCCCTCCCTGCTCAGCCGTCTTCCTCCCAAAGCTCCCTCCATCTCTGTGTTGCACCTTTGCCTGTCCACTCTTTTTTAACATCAATAGCAGTATCTTTACTCTAATCTTCACCATCCACACATGCAGAAACACACATGTACATGCACATAAGCCATGGGGAAAATGCAGAGCAAGCTAGACTGTACATACACAGCACTGTAAATCATCCTCAGCCCATTTTCTTGGAGTTTTATGGGGTTACAATAAAAGTCTAGTTATTGTGGAAGCAGATAGTCCCTTAGCCCGCATCATAAACAGATTTCTCCTTCACTGAGCTGATGAGGGCAGAAAAGCAGAGGAGAGGTTGAAGGAGGGAAAAGGAGAGCAGAGGGCTAAGGGATGATGGGAAGGGGATACATAATTTTCAAAAGTATTGTGAGAGAAGGATGGAGAGCAGCGGAGTAGAAGTAAAAGATGTGGATGGAGGTCAAAGATAGGAGTGTGTGGCGTTTCCAGGGAATATTTAGGGGAGGGAAGAGAGAGCAGTGGCACTGATCAATATGACACTAAGGAGAGGACAGCCAGGGTATTCCCAAGTCAATAGACTTTCAAAACATAACAAAAACATCACAAAGAAGAGGCAATGATGTCAGGAATTCTTGAAGAAATCTCTTTTTTGTCATTCTGTCTCAAATACATGCACACAAACACTTTTTAAAGTGGAAAGCTTCCCTAGTTGGGATACTAGGCCAGGTTTGCCTATCCTAACGCCTGCCTTACTTATGGAGGCTGTCTGCTACAGTAATACAATTCGCACAGATTCTAGCAAAGAGTCTGGCCCTGGTTTTGCTTTTAATCTGTGCCCCACAGCTTGCTGCGAGCAAATACTAGACACCTATTAGACATCTGTTCACATAATGTGCACTTACAGTAAGAAACCTGAGAACTGGTCAAATGTAGAGTTGTTTATTTCACATTTATTAGATGTTTTCCCATCTCCCGACACCTTTATGTTTTTATATGTGAAATATGTGAACTCTGCTGTTTGCAGCAACCGTCTCAGCATGATTTGCTCTAGCTTTCACAGCAGTTTGAGAATATCCCATCCGATGTAGCTTTACTTATTTTAAACATATATGCTCCAGTGTTTCCTCTATGTTGATTTTGGAGCGGCGGCCTGCTGCTGTTAAATTTCTGCCGCCATGGTATCAGAAATGGGGCAGACGCACAATGTAGTCACGGTTGCCTTTTAAATGATCCTGCCGACATAATGCATCCCCGTTGGCTGCCGCCCACATTTCAATTTAACAACAAGTAGAACTATTCAGAGGTTATTGGGGCTGTCCAGTTTAACTCCACATACTGTTGTGTTGATGTAGCTTATTGTCAAAACGTTCGCTTTCTTCCAATTCGACTATTAAACTAACAGCTCCACCAAAAAACATCACCGCAGTGGGTCCGTTTTAATAGGACAACGTTCAACCAGTCCCTCCAGAAAAATGCGATTATGTGATCGCATAATCAGCCAAAGTCCACATATTTATGCGGGGGGCACATTTTTTCAAATACGCCGCACTTTCGCCGCATAAATTGCCGATTTCCGCGCAAAATACACGTGGCTTGCATGATTTCATAATCCCCGCATTTTCGTTGCAAAAAAAGTCACATATATCTTAGCAGAAAGTTGAAAAATGTTGCGTTTACTTCACACAAGAGCAGCCATTTTCCCCTGTTGCCATGGGAACGTTATGTAGTGACGTAATTACACGACATGAACATCATCGGAAAGCTGCAAACCCCGCGATGAAGCTGCAGTTTTTGAAAGGTTCCCGCAATTTCATCGCATAAAATTGCATAAATATCCCGCATATTCCATCGCATTTCTTAAGAAAACGTGCTGCATAATCAAGGATTTTTGCCCGCAACAATCACAAAAAAACTCCTTCTGGAAGGACTGTTCAACTTGTCAGTTCTCAGCTCACCGTCCTGATATCAAACATCTGGAAACATTAAAACGGTAAATATATTTGTTTGTGTTGCAGCTAAGTGTCAGTTCTGTTTCATACGTAAAACGTTTGCCGACGGGACGGGGGGGTGCGGGTGTTGTTCGGACAGGCCTGCCCCCACTGCTAAAAAAAAATCCTAGAGGAAACACTGTGCTCATCAAGTCATTCACACATTGTGAGCCCGTCCCCATCTCCGCCATACTTAAACCTTTTCTTGTGGGAAACGCTGCCAATATCATACCTGTCGAGTAAATGTAAGTCTACAGCCATCTGCCAGTTAGCTTAGCTTAGCATAAAGACTAGAGACAGAGGGAAACAGCTTGCCTGTCTCTGTCTGAAGGCATCTAAATCCTAAAATGTTGTCACCACAAGGTTTTGAGACAACCAGCCTGAAGTTGCCTAATACGTCTAGGAAGTCACTGCTACAAGAAATAGTCTGGAACATACCTCCTGTAACAGTACAACTTAATGTTTTTAAACTTTGGTTTTTGTACTGATGAACAAAAGAGACATCACATTTTAATAAGTGAGCTTTAGAGGCCCTGGTAGATGAAATATAAATAAGCCCTTTCCCAAAATGTTGAACTATTCCTTAAAATGACAAGCCCAGTGAATATGTTTCAGAGCAATGTAGAACAGGCTTACAGTAAAATTAGGTACGTCAGTTATAGATTTCAGGTTTCTCTGTTCTGTTTGAGCTTCAAATAACAGGATTTCACTTCCCTGCTGTCCTTTGTATAAAATGTATGGAGCATTAATCCTTGTTAATATTAGCACACTGATGTAGTGTAACCTTGTACTATGAAATACAAATTGAATGAGTTTGGAAAAAAAGCCTCATCTGGCATCACATGAATAGGAATATAATTCTCTGAAATGTGTTGAGCCAATTCTCAGACACAAGTGTGTTTATGAAAGTGAATTGACCAAATGAAGCCCACGCTACAACTGTTTGTCAGACTATCCATCTGTCACAAAAGTGTGTTACTGCCAAATGGTTTTGACGCTCAACAAGTGAATCTCGACAGAGCTTTGCATCATTGACCAAAGTACCTTTCAGCTATTGCCTCCACTTTTTTCCCAGTTCTGAAAACATAGACCTATCCTTTGAAGCACACTTGTACAGACTGTAATTCAACAAAAGCTTTTTTGAAACACAATTTGACCACCACTGGCCAACAGTGCACATTCCCAGCCAAATAATATTATTTACCAGCTTTAGGCCTGCTTTCAATTGCAAAAGCTGACTAATTGGCATTTTTTAACGTTTATAATTAAAGTAACGATATAATTACAATGACTGAATTACCAGCAAGATTGGTTCAGTTTCACCCCACATCTAAAGCAACCGTCAAACAAAATGTTCTCTCTTTATCTCCCATCCATTCTGACGATTTCTGCCTCCCTTTCAATGTGTCTCAACTTGAAGGATAATGAACAGGGAAACCAGAGATTGTGGCAATCAATTAATCCTGCATGTTTTTATCCTGTGAAGAAGCATGGTAGAAGGCTACTATTTAATTTGCCCATCATTGCTCCAGACACCTGGAATTTGCTGTATACAAAGCAAAGCCTGGCTCTACTTAATATCTCCCCCTGGACACTAAAGCCAAGCAGTCCACCACACAATGTCAAAGCCTTGCCTCTGTTAAATTCCAAGTGTGCCCTTATGTTAAATGTAACAGTCACTAAACGATTATGGCCTTGTTTTACACCAACAATTGCCCTTTGAAAATAGTATTCTTACTGATTTGTTACAGGAAGGGTGCGAACTACAGGGGAGCCAGGGGGAGCTTGGCTACTCTTATTAAGACACAACCTCCCCTGAAAACATGATTTGGGAAATTAGGTGGGGTCTATAAAATATGATATTTTTTCAATTTTTTTAATTTCTAGTTTTCTGTATCTTCATCATCATGGTTCATGCGTAAAATTAGGCAATTACTGATTCATGCATGAGAGTGATTCATCAGTGACCATTAATTCACTTTAATAAAGATACCAGCATGTATGCTACTCTTGCCATCACCAAGTGTGGCAGGCAGCGCAATATCATGAACTTACCTCATTTAAACTCAAAGGTTTAGGGATGTTAGGTTTTGATATTTGACCCTGCATTTGATGTATCAGTCTCACTGATTCTTAAATATCAGATGAGAGCTATGAATCCTTCTTTGCAACAAGACTCACAGTCAGTCCTCTCCGAACACCGTGGTATAATTCACTCACTGGTTACAGGACTGCAAAAAAGTTACCTGTATGAACCTAGCCACTTACTTATTGCAATTCTAATCTTGCAAAGTATAGGGAAAAGTCTACTGTTGAAACTTTGAGCAAACATTTTAGGTGTATCTGAACAAAACTTTACTGTGTGCGTCCGATCTACCTGTCCAGAGTGACGCAAAATACCTACTGACCTTAAAGAATGGTTTGTTTGTTGATGAATGTGCTTTAAGCTGACAATAAGTACATGTGGGTAATCCGGTCTAGGTAGCACTTGAGCTAAGACAGCAATAAAATTTCATCTGAAATGCAAAGATTATATTTGAATCACAATAGAGTCAATCTGGGGTCCTTGGAAGGTCTCACACAATGAAAATCCATTGCTGTGTCTTTTAAGACGGCGATCGCACTGTAGTGGACCACAAATTATCAGAACAAAAACAGCATTTGGATTGACTGATAGATTTTCCTCGTGCACTCACCTGTAAAAGAGTCCATCCTTTATCCCCAAGCCTCAGACCATTCTCTGAGGTGTGAAAGGGGGCAATTGAATTAGCCCCACCCATTCTGGCCCACAGCGAGTGATATGGGACTGGATTCCATTACACAAACTCTATCTAGCCCAGACTGCGGCCTATCTAAACCTCATATCCCCGACAACACTCCATACATCAGCCACAGGCTAATACACTCTAATAGGCGGGGGTCTCACCCACAGATATACCATATGACCTGTCTCTCTTCCTCACTCACAACAACTACCATTTGTCTGCATTTTTTCCCAGAACCTTACTATGTCTGCTTGTACTTCTCGCACTTTCTTTAGCCCTTTGTGTCTTTCAGTTTTGTGTCCTTTGTTGTCTCCATTTATTCAGCTTGCTCACTTCTTATCTCCAGTACTTCAGTTCACTCTCCGTGGCTCTCTTTTTCACCCTCTCTCCATTGCTGTTCCTCTATCACTCATTGCTTTGCCGTCTTCACTGTAGTGTGAAATAGTGAATTACATAGGACGAGTGATTAGTGGATGCTTCTTTTGAGAAGGGTTGTTCTCTCATCTGTATGCCTTCAGTCATCCACACATACTGTACTCCTACTATTTAAACCATATCCATTTTGTAATTTTTTCTCCATTTATTATTAGTGCTGAAATCAAACCTCAACACTTTTTTAAAACCGAACAGATTTTGATGTACTGAAAACTGAATGAATCAAATGCCACACCTCAGATTTATTATCTTGTTTACTCAAACTGTTTCTGGTTTAAATCAAAGTTTCGCCAATTTTAGATCATTTTATTTCAGTAAAGTTCTTGTATGGCTACAAAGTGATCCTAACCAGTTACAAGATGCAGGATAATGTTAAAACATAATGTAACAATAGCACAGGTAGAAACACAATAACATTAGCCATAAGCTACCGATCATTCCAGACTAAATATTGATGTAGCAGCAAAACCACTGAACAAGGGTCCATTTATTCTATTGTTTCTGAGTTCAACTTTTCCTCAGTAAAAGAATTCATATACTATTTCCTGTTTTCACTTTAACTTTTGACAGCTGGTTTCTTGTGTTAAATAAAACAGTGTTCTTCTCGTAGCATGGTATCAAATGAAGTATTGTTTTAGTATCGCTTTGGTATAATATTGGCAGTAGTATAAAATTTCAAATTTCATTTCAAACCATACCCAACTCTGTATCTGTATCATCTGTTCAAGGGTGGAATGGAATTTATGAATTACCCAAATCTGCATGTTTCCCTGATTGCCTGACCAAAAATAACACATTGAGTTGGTAAATTACCTAACTTGTTTACTTCATACGTTTGTCATAGGTTATCGATTTAGCAACTACACTGCTTAAATGTCATTGATAGCCTGTAACGTTAGCTAACAGTTTGATGTGACCTTTCCATCGTGTCCAGACGATGCTCTAAATGCTCTGAAACTGTGAATTTCTGAACAACAGATGATGCTCTGACCATTTTGCACCCATATTTATAGCTAAACAGTCAACTGGCTAATGGTTACTTTTAATCATCAACTCATGTTTGTATAGTTTAGTTCCATGTGGACCCAAGGTTGTTAGCATACATAAGATACATGAGGTGGATGGGGCAAGGAGAGATCATCTACGAGCTAGGCAGTCTAAAACTAAAGTAACAACATTACTTTTGCTAAATTTTGATTGCTTGTGTTTTCTGCTCATACAGGCAAAAGACTTGTTGCACATGTGACAACAAGCATTGTATGCAATCCGCATTGACTCTAGTGAAGTGTAACCAGTCTCAGAAGTGTGGTTACACAGCCTGTCTCTCCGTGTGTGAGAGAGAACTGTCCCCGCCTCGCAGGCTCAGGCGGGGCTCAGAGAGAGAGAGATCTCTTCTCTGGATTGGGGATTGTGAAAATGCATCATAGACAAAATGTCTTCATTTCTCTAATAATAATGTAGGTGCTTATCAATACTATGGTCTTTGACAATTTAGCCCTGTGGGCCAGTTAATAACGGGTTTCGGTACCCATCCATAAATATGATTAAAATTTTTGGGATTCCTATCTTTTTCAAACCTGTGTATGTTTTCACACACTTTCACACTTATATGTTAACGTTCATCCACATTCTTACATAAAATGTTATCATTTTAAATCCTTTCCTGTCGTCTCTTATTTCTTCTTTTTTACTTAATTTTCTTTTTGTATTCCTCCCCCTCCCCCTTATCTTTCTTCTCCCCTCTCCCATTCCCAAGATATCTCTCCATCTCTCTTTAGTTTCTTTCCTTCCATACATGCTTCTCTCACTCCTTCTCTCTCTCTCTCCCAGAGAACATCAAAGGGTTGTGTCAGTACCAAAGCTCAGCTCAACATTGGAGAGGTTGACCTTGGCCGCTCACTAACAACCCAGGAGAAAGGGGGAAAAGCAGTACACAGACGAAGAAGAAAAAGAGAAGGAGAGAGAGAGAGAGAGATCACATAGAGGAATACTAACCAAGCTTAAGACAGGAATCTGTGAGGCTCACATGCACAAAGTGCTGTTTACTGTAAACTGTGATAAAATACAGTGAACACACAAATCAGCCAAATTCACAGTCAAACTGGCTTCATTTAGTTTTGGTTATAGAATGCAATCGTCACTCTCATCAATGCCAACATAGTGACACCTGCTTTTAGCTGGTTGTATTAATGTAACCAAAAACCCACTTCACATCCAACCACAGCAGCTTCTCTAAACTCGGAAAAGACTTAATCTGAACACAGGAGAGAGATCTGCTTCACGAGAAGGTTGTCAGTTTAAATGACAAAAAATACCATCAAAAAACAAACTGTGGTATTCCCTCTCACAATTGTTGTATTCCCTCTCACAATTGACAAAAATTACCTTCATCTGGGTTTTGGACTGCAGGGAGGCAGAGGGCAAGATAGAAATGAACAGATATCAAATGAATAAAAAATATTCACTTGTATTCATAATGTTGAATTACAGTGGCTAAATTACGCTTAACAGAAAAAATCTCTGTAAATATTCAGAGGGTACGTTTGGTGAGTATAAATGTCCCAAATGTCTCTGTGTTCAAGCCAAGGCTTTCACCTGACAGATCAACAACTGTGATGAAGAAACTGTGTATGCTTGCATCTGTGTTGCATCATTAAGAAGTAATACACACACAACCATGACCACACTTAAATACACACAAACCTACGTAAACGTACACACAAACATTTATTTTTACAGCTTAGCATGTGTTACTGTTACTAGTTACAAGATGCACACAGAAAAACACACACAAAAAATTGTGAATCATAAATAATGCACCTACATACACAAACAAGCCAAATGTACGTCACAAAGTGTTCTGCAATATATATGAGAATGCAAGCAACAAAAGATGGAATTTGGGAATAAACAAGGTACAAAGAAAGAATGATACCAATTCATAAAGAAACTCAAACAAACAACATACAGACGATTGAAAAATTCTGAGGAAAGATTTTACTTACTTTTTTAGTTGGGAGGAATGGAAGGTATGTACAGTATGAATGGAAGTTTGACTGGCGTTAAATAGGTTTTTACTCAACAGGCAAGTGTTGGTGGTGTCAGTGTAGAGGTAGGCTGCAGGTTTAAACAAAGTAAAATTAAACTTTTGTTTTTGCCTCTGAAAGCCGACTAATTGTTAAAAAAGATACATTTCGGAAAAATGTTGTTTAAATTTAGATCTAATTAAACTGAAAAAATAAAAATGAAAAATTTTAAGGTTATAATATGTAACATTTCCGCATTAAAATGTCTAAAAACACTAGACCTGTGTTATATATTTCGTTGAGGTGCGTACTGACATTATACCAAATGTTTCCAACCATGTTCAAACCCAGAGAATTTTATCTAGGTCCCCTGTGAAAGGCATCATATCCCCTTTGTGCATGCATCAGCATTGTGGTTGTCTGCCAAAAGTCATAAATTGACTTTTTATCCAGTTTTAAGCTGTCGTTTTTAACTACATATTTTAACCGGATGAAGGAGATTTGTGATCATACGTTATCAAACGTTTTTCAGCTTGCTATCAGAGAAACAACGGATGTCCTTTATGCACTGTTTTTACTGGTTTTAATCACTGTTTGTTCCGTTTATTTTGTAGAAGAGGAAACCTCTGTGGATAGTTTGGCTCCTGAACAATAAACACTGAAGGAATTCTAACTGGGAGAAGCTGACTGCAATGATGCCAATGGTGGTGAAGACAACAACTCCCATTATCCCAAGCTACTTCACAGTGTCATCAAACTTCATCTTTTGTTATTGTTTTGACGTGAGAGACCCCCTAGTGGCAGAAATTACAAATTGTATGTTAAAGAACTTTTAAGAATCAGCAGACATACGTTAATCTACAACATACTAAGGAGAGACAAGATAGATTCATAACTTTTTAAGATACGTGATGCATGTACATTCAACTCAAAATTTATAAGGATGATTTATATATTATATATATTTTACTCTCCACATTTGTAAGGAGATTAATACAGAAGAAGCATACTTTTGCACTTTTGTATTGTTTGAGTGACAGATGTAACAGAAAAAGCCACCAACAAGACAAAAGATAAAAAGGGATCCATGGACACAGCAGAGTGTGCATGATCCTTTTTTATCTCACTTTGGAGAAGACATTGTTTTCCCATCTTCTCTTCTCCTTCCTTCCTCTTTCCTCTTCCCCCTGATGTCAGTGACTCCTCATCGGGGACCACATTAAAACTCAATCAATTACACACACACACACACACACACACACACACACACACACACACACACACACACACACACACACACACACACACACACACGCACACACACACACACACACATCTCCCAACAACTGTCTGTCTATGTCATCCCTGGGCTTAATGCCAGCATCTCTCTCCCAGTCTCTCAGCGCAGTCTTGTCCTCATCTCTCTCATTGTGATCCTGTGGCCTTGTTGGCCCTGGCATTCAATTTAGCTGTCATCCAGATGCATCCCTCTCTGCACACACACACACACATGCACGCACACACACACAGATGGATTTCCTGTCAGGACAGTTTGAGACCAATCAGACTGTGGTATTGGAGCATGCCCAGATGAGGGCTAAAGGCCATCAAGGGAGCCCCCACACAAAGAACTACTCCCTTTAATCCTAGACACGTATAGTAACACAGAGATGCACAGACACAGACACACACACACACACACACACACACACACACACACACACACACACACACACACACACACACACACAGAAAAATCCATGCATGCCAAAAGCTATATACATCATTTAACACAAAACGCACAGAAACACATGCACAGTCAACTTCATTAAAACTGCACTTACTTATACTACCAGTCCAGGGCTCCAGACTGCAACCAAAATGGTGCGACTTTTTTTTTGAGTGTTAAGTTAAAGTTAAAATTTTACTTTAAAATTGCCCCAATCTGAGATGAACACTTTAGATTTAGATGTAATAATACAGAAGTCGGTGACTACTGTTACTAGCAGTAAAGAAAACTATTAGTGTGACCCAACTGACACTTGAAGGCCATGCCTTAATATAATCTAAACAGGATTTATGTAAAATTGGGAATTTTATATGGGGGCTAATGGAGATTGACTCACATCTGGAGCCAGCCTCAAGTGGCCGTTCCAGGAACTGCAGTTTTTGTTAGTTCCGTGTTGTCCTCATCTTGACACTTGGTCAGAAGCACTGCAGTGGTATTAAATTTGAAGACATTATTAGGCATGCATGCATATTTATGAGACATACAGACAACTCTTCTCATGTGTTCACGTGTGTGTGTGTGTGTGTGTGTGTGTGTGTGTGTGTGTGTGTGTGTGTGTGTGTGTGTGTGTGTCCTAAGTTGCCTTTAGGCGCCATCAGGGTGTCACACAATATGGCTAAGCCCGAGTCCCACAGCAACTGAAGAGTGTCTACTCAGTTTCCAAGAGATCAGCAGAGCCAGACAGAGAGCAGAAAGCCAAAAGGTGGAGTGACAGAGATACAGAGAATGACAGGGACAAAAAGAGAGTGACACAGATTAAGAAAGAGGGACAGACACAGAAAGAGAGTTATTGAGAATGAGTCAGAGGAAACAGAGAAAAGGGAAACCAGGTGGAGACAGGATTGGCTAGAGGGGAGGTTAGACAGGTCGGAGGAGGAAGAGTAGACAGCAGGTAGGAGGAGAAGAGAAGACGACACTGCACAAATGGAGGAGGAGCTCCTGTACACATGGGCAGCTCTCAGGATTGTAAGGAGGAGCAGTATACTGAATAACAGAGTCAAGGTTTCTTCAACTTTGATTCATGATTCATCTCTCAAAATGGTGCAACACCCCAGTGTAGTAAATCCACGGGAATCATATGAGACATATTAAACACGTCATGCAACAAATCACCAGTCTACCTAATATTAAATAGCCAGTAGTTTGTCTGTCTTTTGTATTAATGATTCGGTCCTGATGTACAGTTCATTATATTTAATAGTGGTGATGACACACACAGACACAAGCCCCCCCTCTTTTTTTTAATAAAAGTCTGTACAAACGGTATTGTAAAGCACTGCAAAGAAAATCAGGCAAGTACTAAAAAACTTCAAGTTCATTAGAAAGTTATTGGCCCCTAAAAGATACTAGAAGTTATCTCCCAACTCTTTAATGTAAAAAATAAAGACAACTCCTGACCAAATGCATGTTCAGAGATACAAGAATTGGACATGTTTTCAATATAATGTAAATGTAAATTTACAATATACGTAAAGTGTACAAAGATGATTAATATCAAAATTAGTATAGCAGTCTGAACATATTAGACAGCTAAAAGATTCTGCATTAAGAAAACACTGTTTCTTTAATGATTTCCTTTAATATTTTCTAGTATCCTGGAGGGATAGAGGAATATCACTGTGATATTTCTGTGGCAGGAAGGTTTGGACAGAATGTGAACGGCCTCTCCTCATCCCTACTATGAACAAAACTGAATTTTAAATTTAGTTTTTTAACTAGCAGCAGCATTTTAAATGTGTAGTCAACCTGCAATGCTGAAATCGTTTTTTTTCACCTGAAGCATTTCTGCTCACATCACTTGCCAGCATGAGCTGTCAGTGTAGATATCATTAATTGAGACTGCTTGCTGCTATTTACTTGTTTGTGCTGCTTCGCGGTTCACTAGCTCCTGATACTGTGCATTAGAAAATGGTTCCAGTGATGTAACAGAGTGCAATGGCGCATTTTTACAGCCTACCTGGAAAGCAACTGGTTATTATAAAGTAAGGATGGAAAGTGCATCTGGCTTTATATACTGAAGCGGACGTTGAACATTAAAATGCTTTGTCACTAATCCTGGTCCAGTTAACCAGCCTGAGGCATACCTACCATACTGTCTGTGGTCAGTGTAATACAGTAGATGTGGTTGAGACAGCTGTGTACTTCCTCCTAATGTCTTAAAAATACAGCAATTTAAATGCTTCAAATTTTAATTAACCTGATGACTCATTTAAAAATACTATTTAAGAGCACACAGCAGCTCTAGAAACCAAATATAGTATATCTTTAACCACTTAATTAGATTGAATTAATGAGTCTTTGATCCCACTGTACCGTACAGTATATCAACTAAATAAAAGCAGCACATTAACTGTGTCAATAATTCCAACTGATACCACTCAGCTTTAAGTACCTATTACTGAGAAATGCTAACAATAGCCGTTCTTTTAAAAGACACCTGTACATTGTCAACAGGCACATTTAAAAATATACAGTACATTGAAAACATAACCTCTTTGGCTTGCTCTGCAAGAGACAGTTGGAGGCAGAAAAAAACAGATTGTCATTATCACACATATCTCACAGTTAGTCCCATAAAACTGAGGTTTCACTCCTACACAAACACCACATATAGAGATCTGGAGCCCTGTACTGACACATTTCTCAACTGCTAAAATATGTTCATGGAAACTGTTACTAATTAATTACGCGAAATAAAATTTAATCTGTCTTTCATTTTTCGCACAGTTTTACTGATTTCCTTTTCAAGTCAACCCGATGCCAGTATACTCCCTTGTGTTCACCTTTTTCTCTTATTTCATTTTCTCAATTTAACATTGTTTTTCCAATCTTCTTTCTTAACCACCCCCCTCTTCTAGCTCTGCAGCTCTAATTAAGTGGGCTGTCTAGATGACATTTGCTGTTAAATGAGTTTCATGTCCTTCTCTTCCTATTAGATCTGTAGGTGTGTGTTGTTTATGATATATATATATATATATATATATATATATATATATACGACATGCACTATGTATAAGTCCTTCCGTGTTTTTCTTCCATTGTGTGTGGGCATGTTTGCTTGCATGCGTTCATATCGCCCTGGGTGGAGGCCAGAGGTGCTGATTGCCAGTTGACCGCAGGGCTATTTTAAGGCCCAGTTTAATTTGTGGTGATTGATTGTGATAATTAATTTGCCGTAGGTAGATGATTGTGGTAATTAATTTGCTGCAGCTTGATGATTAAGGGTTGCTAGTGTCCCGTTGTGACCAGCACTGTTTGGCCGATTAGCTCCTTTGCTGCCACATTCATTTATTGTTAGAGTACACGCCTGTTCACAGCTGTGGCTGGGGCCCACAGTCAGAGCACGTGACCTCAACAAGAAAAACTTTGGGCTAAGTTGGACTTAATATATAACTCTGACCCTGCAAATGAGACACTAAAAACACATGCTTTGGTTTTAATCTCTAAACTCACAAAATGCACACACTACTAAGAAGTTGGACCACATGGATAAAATGTGAATGCTGGAAGTAACATTTGTTTTAATCTGTTTTCCATGAAGTCTTCAATATATTCTCGCAATATATTTTATTCCTATATTACAACACAGACTCTTCTGCACAGCGAGATAGTGGAAATATTGCTATTTCCATCCTTCATTTGCCTGGTATTCCCCATAGTCTCGGCAGGATTGGTTAGGTGGAGAGCTACTCTATCCAACCAAATGAGACTTGCTGCTCAAATGAGAACGAATGGCTTTTCTAACAGCGATATTATTAAACACACAGCACTGGTGTTTCAAACGCATTAGTGGGACTGATATGAAGTTGTTCGGCTGACTGGCGGAAACAATGAACTCTGGCTAACGTTATTAATCGGAATCATAAATCTATTTCTCATCTGGTCTATCAAATAATGAGGCAGGGGAAACCAAGCAAGGTTTTCCATTAAACCGTGGAATGCCACACAATAGCATAGATGTTCACACAGATACACACTTTGGCACGCATGTACACACACAATACAAAAAGAGCGAGTAAAATAGAAGGCAAAATGGGAGAATAGTTTTTTTGACATCTTTATGTAAGAAATTCATTTATGCATGACCCAAGATGGACTTGGGGTTTATTGGTTTCTTTATTCTGAAATGGAAGGCAGTTCGGAGCCAAGAAGAAGAATGGAGAGCGAGGGACTTCTCTATTTGCATCAGGAAACAGTGTGAGGCATATTTAAAATGCTGTAATGAAATTAGAGCAGGGATTTTGATTATCAGTCTTTTTGGGCTCCAAGGAAAACATTTCCAACAACAAATGAATCATTAGCAAGAGGGGTAAAAAAAAAAAAAAACAATTTACCAGACTAACAAGCACTGCAACACTCTGTAAGAAAGAGTGTATTCACAAGCACTATTACTGCTGTTTGCTTGGGGTTTGTACTTCTGTGTCTGACAAGTCCCAATCTGTGCAAGCTCTCATGCTGAAATAGCCCAATGTATATACAAATGAGACCTACATGCATGTGTGCGTGCCATCTGTGTGTATGTACACTAGGCTTGGATGGTATTATAGTATATCACATATCACAGTATTTAGCACTCATTAATAGCAGGGCCTCCCCTAAGTGGAATGGAGTTATCATTACTACGCCTGTGAGTTTCCTGTTAAGACATGTCAAAATGTCTGCTGTGCAACTAGTCCATTAAGTTTCTAAAGAAACATGATCAGCATATTTGTAAACTTCCGAGCATGAAGAAATATGATGTTCATGCTTGAAAGGCGAGCGGTATCCAGTTGAATGCAATCTGTAACTTCACCGCTAGATGTCACAAACTCCTTTAAGTCACATGTTTAAGGCTGCAGAGGAACTTTAAGTGGCTTAGAATAATTTATAGTGTAGGCAAAAGAGAAGCCAAGAAAGACAAGGGGCATATGGAATAAATCTGTACAACCTTAAATATGAGTTTCTCTGAAAATGATCAAACACTCTGTATTGAAGCTGAAAATTCAGTGCTTACTCAGGCTGAAAGTGGAAACCTGTGAGTCATTTAGGCCTCTTTGTATCATTCCAGCATTGAAGCTACTCAAAATGCATGACCTGATACAAAGAACTGACTGAATGTAATTTTTTATGTCTCTGCACACATAACAAATATGTTCATAGCTTATCTACTATGTTTACCTGTCCTACTGTACATAGAGCACATAAAGTGGGGAGTTATCCAGTTTCAGCCCCGCTCTCCCTGGTATGGTAATACTGGTTGATCATTTGTCAATCCAAGACTTTGTTTCAGTAGAAGTAGCTCTACAACTACTGGGCAGAATGCCACCAAATGTTAGATGGATACTACTTGACAATTTTGATGATGATGATGATTTTGGGGGCCCCCCTGACCTTTCGTCTAGCACCACCATCAAGTCAACATGACAAAGAGTCTACAGTCTACTTTATGCTAATGACAGTATGGCAACATGCTCATAATGAAAATGTTAGCAGGTATAATAAACCTTGTTCACCATCTTAGCTTAGCATGTTTGCATGATAACATTTGCCAAAACTGAAGCATAAACTGAAGCACTGAGCAAATTGAAACGCTGACCTGATGATGGCGCTACATAAAAAGCTAGTTCATCCTGTTTTCTGACCTACTGTTTCCTTTTGCACCACAATAAGGCCATAATTTTTACTTGTACACACAAAACAAAAAACATAATGGATGGATTACCCTGACGATTACTAAGCGACAAAGGTGAATCCTTTACATTTTGCACAATTCTTGGTACCCTCAGGCTAAAATGTCAAGATCATGCTGAAGATGCTGTATTTAATGGTCCGAGTGGCAGATGGCCATTAACCTATAAGCAAATTCCTGTTCTCAAGGGCATAAATCCAATTTAGTTTGAACAACCACGTGGCTTTTCCTCAAACTCTAAATGACAGTTTGCTCCTATTATTATTATTAGGGAGAAGGAGGGCATTGACAATGTAATCATATATAATACACATGCCCAATGAGAACGCAAACCTGCATGTGCTTCAATACACCAATCTCACAATAAACTACTCCTTTTGCATGCACTCTTAAGTCTTTTTTTTTTAATGGGAACATCTAATTATATTGCAACCACGTACAGACTTCACAGGTCTGTATTGACATGTTTTGTGTCAGGTTTTCAATCTGAGGTTGCTAGAGCCTGCAAATGATATCACTTTAACTCTTCTCACCGTTTTTTTTTTGAGAATTCAGCATTAGCCAATATGATATTTACCACCTCTATGAAGCGCCTCAGCCGAGTTATTTTGCCAAAGTTCGGCCTGCATATTAAACTGACTCTGGATTAGCATTTCATTTGAGTTAACTTTATGTGCAAATGTCATTTGCCTTTGTTTCATGGTAGAGGTTTTGACTGATTCAAATGAAAAATGTCAGATTCCCCTGACTTATGTATGCGAAATACCATCTGTTCACTGTCTCCATGAAAAACTCCAAAATCAATTCAAGTCTGCGTTAAATAATAAAATTACAAGGTACTGCTGCATGGAACATGCGCATGGTTGGACGGATACATACACACATGCACACACACACCTCCCATGACTTGATGAGGTTGTTATGATTAATAGGGGTGAAAATCACTCGCAATCTAAGAGGCCGATTTGACTCCCTTAACTCCTTCAATACACACATATCACATGCAGAGCGCTCAGCCCTTGGTGCTTAATGGAGCCCTCATATGGGTTATTGATCGGGCAAACCACAGCTAGATTAATTTATTCTTCCAATCAAGCTTTAATTAATAGCAGGACACTGGTAAGACCCCATTAAAAGTTGTGGTCATTACTCACAGCAGGAACATAGAGGAAACCAATAATCAAAACACAGCCTGATACTCCCTTGTCCCATATTCAGGGCTTCAGCCAGTTGAACCAAGGACACCAGATGCGTTGTTTATATTACAAAAAGACAAAAGAGATATACCAACAACCCAAAGTAAAAAGACAGATATATAAAAATACAGCAATAAATAAATGGTTGCACATGCAATTACACACATATACACAAACATTCACACAGTGACTGCAAGAATGAGTGGAAGGGGGGGGGATGGTTGGGTAAACAGACAGCTAAGAGGTTGAAATGTGAAAGCTGGAAGATTTGCCAGACTGCATTCAGCAGACCATAAATCTCTCATGTTGCTGCCCATGCTCAGAATGATTATGCTAAAAGTGGATATTGGACCTCTCCCTGACGTTGGTGCCATTAGCAGGCAGGAAGTAAATACTTAGACACAGAGAGAGAGAGAGAGAGTGAAAGAGAGAGAGAAACGCTTACTGAGATGGGCCTTTAGTTAGACCCAATGTGTGTATGTCGAAGGAAGAGAGGATGAGAGGAGGGAGAACTTAACAATTAGCGTTCATAATGAGATCAGGGTTATCAGACGGCTCGCTGGTCACGGAAGATGAAAAGAACACTAATTCAGTTTGTCTCTTCCTCTGTTCCGCTGGCCCTCGCTTCTTGCTAAGGGATGGAGAGAGGAAGAGGAAGGGTGGGGAAATGTCCATATTAAGAATAACTCCTATCAGACATGCTAAATTATCTCTGCGGTATAATTTCATTGCTTACATTGGTTACAATAACTGAAAGCTTAAGAGAGCAGACGCCATCATAGAAATGTTCCCATATCTGCAGCTCTTGGTCACTGCCAAGGTCTCTAAAAACAAACCTGTTGGTTTTGCCTATGACATACCATCCTTCTAAAAAACAAAACTCGCTCAAATGATGTCAACACAAGTTTCTTGTTCTTGTTTCCTGTTCACTCTCTTATTCTCCTGCTACCTATAAATACCTCAAAGCCTGCCCTGGCTGCACCTCAGTTGGAGCTAAATGAGTGTAAACAGCCCTGACTGAACCAGAGACGGATGAGTGGCATCGCTGAGGGAGGAGGCCCGAGAGATGGATGGAGACACAGACAGAGAACGAGAAGATAGAAGAAAGGAAGCCCACACACTGCTCTCTATAGAGTTCCTTGTGACAAATGGCCTCAGCCCAAAGCCAGACAGCAGACCCAACACATACATGAATAATAATTATCAGTAGCACACACACACACAGGCAGGCAGAGACATGTTTTTTAGTCTTAAATATACCTTTTTTTTTAAACCCTGATGTAGACAGGATATCAGTTGGGTGTATTTCCTGTTACGGAGAGTTTTGTTGCCACGCCCTACACCCACAATCCCATTTTCATCAATGCACCTCATCAATAGAGCCTAATCATTAAGACTGATTAGGAGACATCTCAGTGTGAAAGGACCCCCACAAAACCCATCTATCACTAACGCACACAGAAACACACACACGCACACATGCATGCAGACGCACGCACACAACAACACATTCACACACAAACATACACACACACACACACACACACACAGGCTTCATCCATCACCCCCTGTGGCTGGTCTATCGGAGGTCTCAGTGATTAGTTGTCCTGCCTGGCTGAATTATGATGTTAATAAGTCACTATTAGTTCCAATGTCCACACCCACTTCACACATGTGAGTGAGAGCGCATGCACGCACACACGCACACACACACACACACACAAACAAACAAACAAACAAACACACACACACACACAAACACACACACAACTCAAATCATTCAGCTATATCTTGTATTTGGTCTGGACATCATATATACAATAGAATGAATTACAAAAGCATTCACCCCAATTTACTTTTGACATTATTTTTATTTATTACTATGTTTAAAACAAGCTTTTGAAAATTAAATTTAATCGATTTCTAACTATTACGTTAAAAGTTAAACGCAAGGCCTTTGATCTATACAGACCTTTTTCACTTGTCCTAGCAAGAAAACAACACATAATTGTTTCAGGGCTCTGATTTGTACATGCTGTCACACTGGCATGGTTCACTGGGACAATTAATGGAACTAAGCCATCGTCATCCATCATGTCATTAGTGATCCCTCTGCTTTCCCTGCTATGACAAGTCAAAATGTCTACCACAAAAAAAAACAGGTCTATACCAAGTTCTGATGACCATGGGATTTTCTTATGACCAGCACATTGCCTACTCAATAGTACACATACAGTACCACAACTTCTTCATTGAGGCAAGTCACACCAGGATGGAAAAAAAGCAAACAGTTATTCCACTTACTATAATGTCGCAAAGACTGCAACCTAGGGCCACATAAAGAACAATGTTGCTGTCAATGGTACTGAATCAACAGGGAAAACTTTGATAATCTTTTATGACCAACCACCCAATGCAAATACCAGCTGACAAAAAAAACCCCACAAAAGTTTGCATAGTACATCCAGAAACTTGAACAGCTGTGAGTCTAAATAAATGTTTATATGAATCTAAGAAGACCTCGCAGCAGTGCGACTGTTGCCAAGGTCCTATCACAACAACTCATCAGCAGCTGAAATACAGATAGCACAGCCAGACACTGAACAGGTAACAACAAGCACATCGTTAGCCACAGCAATGGCATAACTACAACAACAATAACAATTACTTAGAGAATGACTTACAGTTTTTGTAGTCTTGTAGACCTATATCTATCCATCATCTATTATAGCAACATACAAAAGTCCTCCTTCTTGGCCTAATTCATGAGACTTTGATATTATTAAGAGCAACAGAAATGGTGTCCAGAGCTTAACTTTTTACATGATATGTTGCACTACAAATAAATGTAATTACTTCTATTAGATTATAGTCAAATAGAAGCCTTAATCATTAATGGTAATCATTGGTGATAACAATAGTTTAATATGCACATGCAATACCACCCAATGATGACCATTAAATCGCCTGATCATATTCACTGAGGTACAAACTCTGGTAACAACAACAGCAGCAGATTAACACATTCAACAGGTAACAAGTATTGCAACAGGTCCAGCAAACAACACAAACAACACAAACATAATGAAAACAATATGACTTTCACTCACAGTTTGTAGTGTTGTATTCATCCACCGTGAGTTATGGCGATAAAAGTCCCTCCGTATGGGCCTCAGCTTCACCAGTCTGACTGTAAAACAACAGTTATCAGAATTAATGGCAGCTTTTCGAAGCTGAGAAATATTGCTGGTGTTACTATTTAGCTCCACAGCCTGTTAGCTAGCTACCGACAGTTAAGCTAGCAGGTAATGCTATATGTTAGCATGAGTCCTCTGAGACAGACTGACTCTCGGTTGGTTGGTTGTTCCTCCTCGTCTCCAAAACTTTCCTTTCCTTCGGAAATTTGGTGTTGAAAACTTTTTTCGCTACTATCTTTAGTTTCGATATGAACAGTGCAAGGGCAAAAAGTTTCTCAAAGCTACCTGACTGTTGTCTTTCTACAGAGCACTGGCACTATATGAGTCCTTTATTTATTAGTTTCTCACTTGTTTGATAAAAAGTTAGCTCTAGTTGCTCTAGTTTACCTTCTTAAGATGTTTATTTTTTTACTCCTCGTGGTCTACTCCTTAGGACTACTAATAATAATAATAAGAAGAAGAAGAAGAAGAATATTATGATAATAATAATAATTATTATTATATATCTTTATTTGCATTGCACCTGTCATGCAGCAATGCAATGCTGTCTTAGCACCTTATTACTCACAAGCCCCCTCTATTCCTGTTAATTCTTCTACAAGTGGGAGTCCACATGAATTCAACTAAAATATTGCAATTTTACCCAGAAAAGGTTTTCATTTACTATATCATGTCTACTACGATAAGTTCTCCTATTTCCTATTTCCCTATTCTCAGGAATGAAAAAAAACTCCTTTAGATCAATCTCTGTATTTAGAGATACGAATTAATAAGATACACATAATGAACTTAAACCTAAGCAAAATGACACAGGATAGCTAGGTTAACTGGCCGTGGAAATGTATTTGATAAGATGTAGTCTCAGGGATCCCCATCTGATAAGCCTCACCCCTTTCCCATGTATGCAGACGTTTCTCCTCACGTCATCTTAATTGGTCATATTTATTCATAAGCATGTGTGTGTGTGTGTGTGTGTGTGTGTGTGCTTCTGATAAATACCTACTGTCCAAGTCAATATCATTTTGGCCAGACATTGTTCTACTCAGTACCAGCTATACCTTAGTTCTGGCTAAGGTCGATATCAAAGAGAGATGCAGGGACAGAAATGGCAGGAATAGACAGATATGGCCATTAGGGGCTGTAAAATATGCAGGTATGGCCTAGGTCTTAAGACTGAATAATTGATTAGGATGGGTCGATAGTGATATGTATCGTTGTTGTTTGAGAAGCTATAGCACCATCTGAAGATAGCCCTAGAGAAAATCTATAGGTAAGGGTAGACTATTGATTAGCACATATCTTATAGAAGGTTGCACTGATGACAACTAAATGTGTGTCAGTGTGATGTTCAGAATAATGTCATTCATCGGAAAAAATCAATAAGGAATCCCTCATATGTCCCATTCTGTTTGATCAAATTCTTAATTACTTACCTGGAAGAAGCCATCCAAGCTATATTGAGTCATATAGTTCACTCGCTTTCCTGTTTCTGTGCAGGGAAACAGTTAAGTTGCACATCAATACCTATAAGTACACCTGAGATGCTCTGCCAAAGTGCATCTCTTTTTGTTGCAAATCATCATATTTCAAAGTTGGATTTCGTAAAAGAAAAAAAAGTATGGGCCAGAGTCATTCAAGTCTGTGCTTCCAATTTTGTCAGTAAAGTCCTCAAAGCATCTAAACTTTTCCTTCAGATTCAGGTTCAGTTGACGAGTACAAGGTGCCTTTTTGAGCAGATTGCCTGGATAATAGACACTACTACAGACACTACTTGAATTAATTGCAACATATTGCTTTTTAAGTGAAGATTCATATCATCTCTTTTGCTTTTCCATACCCAAGGGTCATTACCTACCATAGTAATGCATGAAAAAATATTATAAACAATATGTCCTAATGGTGGTTGTAGGAGGCAAATTCCAGGCAGGGCTTTAGGGCAGCATCTGTTCTTGAGTTCTACCATAATGACAGGCTTATGAAAGCTCTGTCCTAAAATTTGGCTCTATGTATGTACCAGCAGACAATGAGCCGTCTGCCATCTGGGAATCACAGCAAGTCCGCTTTCCATCACTCACACACTCACTGCTGTGGAAATTATGTGAAGAGGTTCTTCAAACAACCACGTAACATACTGGGAAAGGCTGCGGACAGATCTATCGCCTTCAGTTCTCATATTTGGCACCACAAAGAAGAAACCGGATTTATTGTTCCGCTTGTCAGGCAATGTGCAACATAAAAGTATCTGCATGTGTGCATAGTTTTCTCATCTGACATCAGACAAGCTCTTACTTTATTCTGCCCCTCTCTCTCATACACACTCTCTCACGGGGAAGTTTCCACTCAGTGGAGCGTGAATATGTTTGAGTTTGAGCAAGGTGTTGAAATTTCCACCAAAGCTGCGAAGCCTGGGTGAAATGGGATTGTCACTCCAAAGTAAAATGGGATTACATTATTATGCTGTGCTATTATGGCAATACAGTGTTGGTAAATTCAGCTGTGCACTGATATGTACGCGCATACAAAAACACATAGTAAGAGACACACAGAAAACTGAATTTCCCTGTGAGTATTATGCAGCTTCAGTTTCTCTCAGGCACACAGAATTAGCTGAGGTTAATATCTGCACCTCAGCTTACAGAGAAAATGGAGAGTACTGTGCGTGTGTGTGTGTGTGTGTGTGTGTGTGTGTGTGTGTGTGTGTGTAGAGGAGCACGGCAGGGTTGACCATTTTCTTCTCCTCTGTAACTTCATTAAAGAAATATAAAATGGCAGGCCATTAGGGCAAACGCATTCACCAGCTTCTTATTGAGAGATGCTTTTAGAACAATCTAATTCAGCACAAATTTCATGGCACTCCAACACTCCACACACACACACACACACACACACACACACACACACACACACACACACACGTTGACACACACACTCCTCTAATCTTCTAAATATGATTCTAGCACTGTGAGCTCAGCGAGGGCTGCGGGAGGAGGAGATGGGTGGTACCGGGTTTCCACAGTGATGAATGGTGACACCTCAAACATGGCCGTCTGTTCACCCTGCCCTCTTATTAAGCAGAAAGAAAGAGAATGAGAAAGCAAGAGACCAACAGAGATTGCAAAACAGACAAATTTGAACTTCACACTCATTTTTCCTTCCTCCGCCTCTCCCCTAACAGCCTCCATGTTCTCACATCTCGATGTGTGCTTCCATCTCTCTCCTCCTCTCCTTTTCGCTCTGAGTTATTAGGGATGAGAGGAAGTCATTCTCTGTGTGTGGTTATTAGTATTGATCTGAGCGCCGTTCAACAGCCGTTTCCTGCTGATTTCCTCTCGTTCGCCCTCCCTCTCTTTCTTACTTTATATCCTTTAATAGTCCCCACCACCCCCACCCATCCATCTTAGCTCTCCAGCTGCTCTACAGTGAAGTTCTAATGTAGTGCTTTGTCCACTGTATCTGACTGATTTACTGGATATTGTGGCCTTAATACAGCAACACACACACACACACACACACACACACACACACACACACACACACACACACACACACACACACATACATTCATGTACATAACTGACCACAGAAACAATAAATTTACATTTCAGCTCAGGCCTGAGTATTTTATTGACCAATAAAGACCCACACACACACACACACATCCACTTCATTCCTGCTGTTTGCACACTGTATAGTCACTCACACACGCACACACATCCATTATTGAAACGATCACAATTTACCATGGGGTCCTCTGACTCTCCACACATGGAGGCATGTTATAGTCTGGCTGCCTGGTTTGCTGCTGCTGAGTCTGCTGTTTGCTGACTTACAGTAAACAGAACGCCATTTCAAGGATTGACAGATAAAAAGGCAATACATCAGCTAATTGTCTTCTAATTTAGTTAAATTAAACAATGTCAGCTTTAATCAGACTTTCTGACTTCGCAACTCCAAACAACAATCACACAAATACACACATATACACTCTTTGCCAAAGAGAGCTGAGAGTGTGCAACTAAAATGAAGGTGCACTGGTGCAAAGCTCATTATTAGTGTCTCTTTGTTATTAATGGGGCATTTAAATAACACTGGTTATGCCATGTGTATTATTCATGGTATCAGTTCTCACCTCACAGTGTATCGTGTCAACATCATTCTCTGAGAGATGCACAAAAAAAAAAATTATGCACACACGTGAGCCATGTCAAAATTACACACAGATTGGGAAACAGCTTAACAACCAGATTAGATAATAGTGCTTGTGTGCCATGTTTGTGTGGTCACTGTGTTATCGGCTTACCTCCTTTTTGCCTCTAGTAAACAGCTGACAGTGAGAGTGTGGATAGGAGTCACTGAACACTGTCCATTTCTATACCTGTTCACCAAAGTTACATTGCAACTCTAACCTCAACCTTTAGCTCTAACCTTAATCCTGCCACCAATCCAATAGATCATTATCTTTAGCATATTTAGTGCTATTGGCATGTCCTTCCTCTGTGACCATGTCTATTAGTCTTGGCCAATAGAGCAGCCATCAGTAATGAAGACACACTACATAGTTCCTAATGGCTTGTGGAAGGGATGTAAACAAGGTCAAAAGTAAAACCAAAACAGCTCATCACAATGAGAAGAAAATGAAAGCCATCATAACGGCCAGACAATAACTGGGCTCACAGCAGCAGTAACAAACAAAGTGATTTGTAAAAGGAAAAATGGAGCAAGAGGTCTGTTCTAGGGGGAAATCATTTTGCTATGTACGTTATCTACAGTTCAACTTGGCCTGTCCTTTGTTGTTGAGAGGGCAGAGGAACACAGTGAGTGTCTCTCCCGAGCTTTGTGCTGCTCAGTGACCAGAAGGACATAGTTTTTTAACAAAAAGTACAACTTATAAATAGAGGCCTGCTTCTGAGGGACAGAATCGAGGACAGTCACTCTAACAGAACACACTGACATAGTCACACAACCAAGCAGGGACTGACACAGTGGCTGTGTCTGAATACTTCATACTACATACAGTACTAGTAGAATGGAAGTCATGTGCAATGTCAGTCAAGACAGAAACAATGAAAGAGAGGTTTAAAGAGTAATCAAATTAATGTATTTTATATTGTGTGCCTAACAGGAAAAGCAGAGCAGGACTTCTGAGGTGCTCAGCGGAAGGACCCATCAACAGCTGGTAAGTAAGCATTAAAAAAGCCTTCTGGATTTAAATTTCGCTAAGCTTCATTAGTGAGGTAAAGATGTGATACAAATATAAAATGATCAGTGATTTAAGTGAAAGTAATTCTTTGTGCCACCTTGCATGTGCACAACATGGGCAAATGACTGAAAACAAGGTGAAGTAGACAGGAGCAGTGGCCCACACTGGAAATTTTACATTCAATTTACATTTCATGATAAAACATTTTAACATGTGCTAAAGCTAAATAGGGAAGCATGCTATGTTGCAAATGATCAGATCATTACATTAGATTACATTATGTTCATATGTATTACAGGGTGCATATTGCATTCTGTTTTCAGCATATTACATTCTAGTTGCATTCTGTATGCACAGTTTTCAGTAAATACGTTAATGTAGAATTGCTTCAGAAACAGCAGCAGACACACACAAAGCTAATTTACAAATCCACACGCACAAATGCACTCTATTCATGTGGCCCATCAGTGTGAATATCAATATACAGAGACACAAGCACCCAATTATCAAGATCTAACTGGCTGCTATATTTAGAAAATGTGAACTGCGCAAGGAATTGGAAAATTTGCTACCGTTTTTTGTAGACTGTGAAAAAGGAATCGTCATGCTCCACGGCAGCAACGCTTGGGATTGATGACAAACCTGTATAAGAGCCTTCTGTGTTCTAGGCAGCCTACCAGAGCAAAATGCTGAGTTACATATCTGTCTCTCATTTATACTTGTTCACTCTCTCTCTCTCTCTCTCTCTCTCTCCCTATCTCTCACCCCCTGTCTGTGAATATGAATGATATTCAGTTGCACGTTAATCCGCCCTGGATATTAATTACAGTCTCCATTAACATTTAATAAATACTTCCCAGGTGGGCTTGCTGCTGAGTGAACTGAGAGCCTTATCAAATATTAGGCCTTTAATTGGCCTTTCACTCCAATGAATGGCTTTTTAATTAGCGTGCAGTTATCATCCCTCTACCAACCACAGGGCCAGGCTGATCAGCACGCGCAGATGTGCCAGTTTTTGCTGAGTGAGGGCATCTTAATGACCTGAGGTAGGCCACTCGTTGCATAACACACCATTCCTGTGGCCAAGGGAGGAATAGTGCAATCTGTGGGTAGCAGGCCACAGCAAGACACTAAGTGATTGTCTGGTTATAGCATGGAGATCTATGGGCATGTAGTTTTTGCATTAAGGCAAAGATATGTGTGGATGTGGATGCAGAGAAAAACACACACATTGCATGACTTTGTAGTTTTCATTAGTTTTTTTTTATTTATTTAATTTTAAATTTTTGTTTAGTAATATTTATAAGTGAATGTGACTTTTTGTTTTATATATTTATATAGACCCTGACCAGTATAGTATTGGTCAGGGTCAAGATTTAGGAAGTTCAGAATAGGTATTACAATACAAACACAACACTTTGTGAAGGCAGTCATGTAGACATCCCAGTTTCAGTAAACATATGCACCAACGCCTCCTCATGCTTGTTGTGATGACAATTTTAGAAAGACTACAACTAAAGACATTTGCTGTATATTTTTATTTTTATTTTAGTTTGTTTTGTAAGTACACATTTTTTCAGTTAGTTTTCTTTTAGTCTAAGTCTCATTTGTTTTTTTATTTCAGTTTACTTAATGTTTTTTTACACCTAGTTTTGGATTTAGCTAACAATAATTACCTTGACTCACATTACCTTGACTGCTACGAAGTAACTAAAGAAGGTGTACACCTAAACACTTAAATTTTTTCACATCAGCCATTGACCAGTCAGGACCACTGTGATATTATGTGACATTTTTCATTCATGTAATTGCTTAGTTACTCATTAATTCACTGCTCTGTTTTTGGACCATATCCAGGCACTGAGTGGAAAGCACAGAACCACTGAAACTGTGTTTCGCCTTGTTTTGTTTCCTTATTCCTGAATTGATTCTTCATATAAAAGATACATACACAGAATTTAAGGAAACTCTTGAATACATCTTATATGTATTCAAGAGTTTCCTTACCATTGAATAGGTGCCAGCAACTTAAGGTGGGATTTAGGACATGGTTTAAAACAATTATAACCAACTTCATTGGTTATTTTAGAGGCTTTTCATCTATTCTGAGAAGCAATTTCTGTGACAAACACTAAAATTTATAGATATTGAATTCTGTAACAAAATACAAGCAATCAGCGACTTGCTCTAAAAATATCTCCATCAGCATGAGCTGTCAAAAATCAATATTGCTCAAACTATAAAGTGAGGACACACATGGATTCAATGATTAATAAAATACTCAATTTGATTAGAAATAATATATTATAGCTCTCTCATTTCCAACTTCAATCCATATCTTTTTTTTCAAGGCTTTCAAGCAAAGCTTTTTTTTTTTTCAACTGAATCAGTAAGGAGACTTCCTCCCACTGGGGATGTCGGGTGTGATGCAACACTCAAATGTGAATCACTGCCATATCCGGACTACCACCAATTATTATACACACACTCACACACACTCACCCAAGCACAAACACACATATTTACACCAATATGCAGAGGAAACACAGCAGGAGAGAGTGACGGCTGTCACAAACACTTAAGATCACAGAGACATAGACACCACCTTGAAGCTTTGAATGTACGCACTTTCACACATACAGCATACAGACACACACTCACACATGTGTAAATCAGTCAAAGTCTCCCTTGTCGCTGAGTGCTTTAATTAGCTCATGCAGAGCAGGATATATTAAAAAGCATAAGCGAGAAACATACCCAGCACATAACCAGTGGATTTCTTTAGTTTTCCAGCACTAATGGGACTACTAGGATGTAGTAACTGCAACAGGAATGAGTGTCTGCAGGTAATGGTGTTAGTTGGGTGGCTGACTGGAAAGAACGAAAGACAATTTGCTCGGTCATATAAATTTTATGATGCCAAAGAAACTAAAAGCATGGGATTTAATTTTGTCACAAACAGCACTAGCTGTTTTCCTGTATTGATCCAATCAATAAAGTTCATGGGTTGCTTTCAGTTGATGATGAACAGAGAGGATAATTTAAGCCTTGAAAACTATTGGTCTTCACTTGATGGAACAAGAGGAAATATAGTTGAAAGGAATGCAAGCAGTTGGTTCAATAATAATTCCTTTCCATTATCTGTATTTCCCTTTTTGCCTGCAAAATGTTTTTACGAGTACTCCAACATGAAATCTATAAATAAATGAATACTTCTGTGAACTTTCTTGTTGGAGACCAAAAAGTATGAGACTGTGTATGTAGATGAGTGCTTGATGTGTGCAGTATGTAACTGGAAAAACTGAATCTTATTTGTTTTAGAGCTCTGTATCCAACCTTATATCATTAATCATAAGGAAGGTAAATAACACTCAGGTAGGCATATTGGATTCATACCTTGAACACAGTGGAATTAATGAATTTGTCATGCTTCCTCTAATTCGGCACCCCGATGGATGTTTGTACTCTATGGTCTTTTGTCTTTTTGTTTCTGACATGATGTAGGGGACCTGGACACCGATGGAAACTCCCACCCTCAGATTCATTATTCAACAGATTTGAAATCCTGTTCAACCAACAATTCAATGACCCCTGCTCTAGGTTGACAATATGTTTAGTTTGCCTTGTGTCTTTGTCCATTTTGACTCAAAAACATTAAACATTGGGCTGTTTCCACAATTTAGGGGTTTTAAAGAATTAATCAGTGTGCTGCAAGTATGCAGGTAAGTTCAGTACACACACATACACACACAATGCCACAATCTATGTTCATACTTTTAAAGTAGCCACCAAATAGATATTACAACCACCAACACTTGTGTAGTTTGTTATATTTCCAGTCCAGTACTATGGAGCTTAATAGGGACATCGGCAGGTAGCAGTGCATTCTCAAAATATGATGATTGTGTGCAATACAGTAACTGCAGACAGATCAGTAGCATGTGCATCTGCAAACCTCTCATTACCAATTTACAGATATTTCTAAGACTGCCAAATATAAGCACAAGAAGCCTGCACTGTTATCCGAACTTGGATTAACTAGGCTCTCCTACTTTGTGAAACCCACGACTCACGATCTTTTGAACACAGAAGGCACATCTTGGGAATGTTCCTTCTTACAGATAAAAAAAAAGTGTTCTTAACTAACATGAAGCATTTTACATGCCTAACAACCATTAACAATATGCAATATGGATTACAGATTCATGTGTGTGACAACATGAGCTGAGAACCTGACAGGAAACAACAGAGAAAGACTGGATGTGGTAGGAAGGAGTCCCCCAAAGTCCCCATTTAACAGTTCCTTATTAAAACATCTCATCAGAAACAGATTCAGCAGTGGAAAGGCATTCTGGTGCCTACATACATTAGTAGATGTTCAGTCAGTGTCACAGTGGGTAACAGTGACACTTGCTTGGATCAATATGTTAGGTGTGATGTCCTCAGAAAACACCACAGAGTCAGTCCCGTTCTTACACAGAGGTCACTGAGTTTAGGACAGTCCAGGCCAATACCCAAAGCCAGCAGAGTGTGGGTCCATTTTGATGACAGATTTCTTTTGGGAGCTCAGGAAACCTGGCTCGCCCTCTTTTGCCAGAGGGAACTTGTGTCCCTCAACCCGACAACGTCTCTGTCTGAGCTTAATGGCTGAAATTATACCAAAGGTACCTTTTAAATGCTGAGTTCAGTGAGGGACCTAGCTGGAAGCTTTCAAATGATACTTTAGAATGGTAAGAGCTCCCTCTAGAGGTCAATTCATGCTATGGTAGACACACATATCAAGTTGCTCTCTCCCCTCTTTCGTTCACTTTGTCTTTGATGTGATGATGCAGATTTCCCCTGCTACAGGTATTTGGCTTGATGAATCCTCTAAACAACGTCTCACGGGTCTAAGGATAGAGAGTATCATATGCTGTACAGATTGTAAACCCCCGTAAGGCAAATTTGTGATATTGGGCCAAATAAATAAAATGTATTCGACAAAATACTGACTTGTGACTGACATCAGCCGACATCTGTCTTTCCCTGGGTCCAGTGATTTCAACTGTGATGATCTTAAACCTACCAAAACAGACACACACACACACACACGTAAACACACAGAGTCTCTCTTCCTCCTGCACTCTCCAGCAGCTCTATCCGTGGCTGTAATGCAGTCTGAGAATGTGTCTGTCAGTCAGACTCACTGTTTTTTCCATTCATTAGACTTAAAGGAAGAAAAAATGCCTTTGTGTTTGCCATTCTTCAGTATCCTCTCTAAAGTAGGGGTGCTGAGGAGCTACACATGCACACGCATGCATACTTAAATTATTTACACTTCTATCAGCGTTAATGGACCCGTCAGTTACATTACAGGCTCAGCCTATAAGTCCTCGGCAAACTGTTCCCATAATGAACAACAGCTTCATATATATTTGATATGCAAAAATGTACAGTATATGACATACTGAATGATGATGGATGGTCATCCTGATGTTATACCACATTACACCCTTCTTTCCTATAAACGTAAGGGTAATATAATCTCACTTGGCATTTCTGGGTTGAGGTTTACCGAAATCTCTTTCTGCTTTTGTACATTTCTGCACTTTGTTCTTATTCTTCCTTCATAATACAATATATGGCCTCTTAAAGCTTTCCTCCTACAGAAAATATCCACTCTACTGTGAATAGCTGCTTTCCTTTGACCTCTCTCTCACTGTCTGTCTCTTCGTCTCCCTCTCTCTGTTCTGCTGCCCTGCTCCCATGCTCTTTCCACTCTCTCTGGTCTTTCATATATAATGCATGTTAAACAAACAGACATGTCAGAGTCACTCAAATGCATGGCTGTCCTCTTGCTGCAGCTCCATCCACCCTGAGTGGGAGGTCACATCTCAAAGGCCCCTGTGTACAGCCCAGGCCCAGCTGCGCCAGAGTCAGCTACAGTGAATACAAACTGTACATTCTACAGGGGGGGAAAAATCCATGTTGCTCCTATACCAGAGTTATAAAAATAGAGTGGGGTGTTTATGCAGAATCACTGCAGGCCCAAGTTTAACTTTTAAGGGAATGTAACAAAGGAGCATGCTGTTTGCAAAGATGTTTGCTTATTCAAAGGAAACTTGTCTCTTTTATCAAGGATTTTACCACATCTTGTAAAGGAGTTGTGGTTATGTGTTTGTGTCTTTGTATACACATAAAAGTCCCAACTGGTGTATTGTGAAAGCATGTACAAAGTGATGTTTGATCCATACAAATGTAGACCAAAGTCCATTTTGTCCTTTGTGGTTCAGAGTGCTAAAGACTGTCAGTAAGAGCGACATCCCTTGTCTGTTACTTTACATGCAAATCTAATTTACCTCTTAAGGCATGGAGGGGATAAGCTGCTGTGCTGGCTCACTCTTGAATTGTATACATGCATAAATAAACACACACACATGCACACACCCTCATCTACAAAATCCCAATTTTCCAGGTGCAGAGTTCTGTAAAATGGAGCCAGAGCCACTCATAAGGAAACTGCATTATTCTACATCAGCACTGTGCAGCGTCCGAACTATTATACCATCCACCACTACCATGCACATACAAATGGAGTTTACCACTTGACAGAGAGCGCGATGGGGCCTGAAAAGCACAAGGGTATGAGTGGGATCGTGCTCGATCAGTGGCAAAGTAAGTTCATTTTCATATTCCATACAGAATATGCTCCACTTGTGTTGCAGTGGTTGGATGCAAAATGACTAAGTGCACATTTCACAGGCACATTATACAGCATTTGGAGATGAGAGCTACCCAGAGTGTATATTTTCTTAGATTGGTGGATCACTGCATTTCAGCTTTGCATAAGTCCTCACAATGTATCTTCTCAAGTCTGAACATAATGCAAATTTATAGCATAATAAAGTTGTCAGAGGCACATAAAGATGGATGAATTGTGCATTCCTCTCTTATACAGCAGTCTCACCTGGGTAGTAAGAATAAATAATAAGAATAAATAACATTTCTCTTTCCACCCACTGTAGGCATAGGGAAAACTGGATTTATACAGACAGCTAATACACACAGAGACTCAGAGTGTATTCTGTGTGTGGATGAAATGGGCTCGAGAGGCTTTTCCTCTCACACAAAGCAAATATCTGTCCAGGAATAAGATATTGATTTGTCATTTCCCAGAGCTGAAGCTGAGTAAACAGGCTGAGCAGAAGTGTGACCAGTGGTCACTGATAATTGTTGTCCGGTAACAGTCAGAGGCCTCCGAAATGACACTAAACTCACACACTGTATACCCTACATCATCCACATTGCCTTGCATGTACCTGTAAACCACACACACACACACACACACACACACACACACACACACACACACACACACACACATTTCTATTTGGTATTCATGCAGTGAATCCTTTCCGGCTCAAACAAAACAATTTACAAACAAACATTTATTCCCATGTTTAGCAGCATTCCACTTCCACAGTATGAACAGCAACACATTTCCTCCGTCAACATGAATGTTTGAGCATCTTGTTTTGAGGACGCGTGCCCAGACGGAGAAGACATGTAGTTTATTTAACAATTGAAATGAATAACAACAACAACAACAACAACAACAACAACAACAACAACAGTGAGTGTTTGTCGTTTGTCTCCTACTTAAGGAATTTGAGTTCATTTCAGTGAAACAACATTACACAAACCATTAGATAGATAGATAGATAGATAGATAGATAGATAGATAGATAGATAGATAGATAGATAGATAGATAGATAGATAGATAGATAGATTAGATTTAGAAAGCTATACTGTTAGTATAAGAAGTAGTAATGGATTTTAGTTTACATTATAATACTCATATATTATATATATAATATATTATATTGCTCCTATGCTATATCATAATATCTTCGGTTTCTATTATATATACTTCATAGTATTGTATTTTTACTCTATACAGTTTTAATACATAATATTATTCTAATATTATTCTTCCACTATATTATTCATCACTGTACCTATATACAATACTTACTACATATAGCATCATGGCTGCTGAAGTTGCACTATGGACTTATATTTCACAACTATTTACGTAATTCACTTATATATAGTCTGATATATATTGTATATAGATTTTTAAAAGTCACCTCTAATTTATTTTATTAAAATATAATTTTATTGTTCTTATTTATTTTATTCAAGTAGTGCTTTATCTGTTTGCAGCAGCACAGAGACAGGTTGAAAGGTAATTTCAACCTGTCTCTGTGCTGCTGTCCCTTTGGGAAACAATAAAGTCTTATTTTATCTAATCTTGTCTTTCCTTATTATATGTAGTCTTATTTATTTTTTATTTGTATTTATAAATAAAAGATCTCGAATACTAAGCAAGGTTTATCAATTCCACCAGATGTCACCAAATCCTCACAGCCATGGCAGAGAACTGCAGTTATATCCTCCATCCAGTGGATGGAAGCACACAGAAATAAAGTGATGGATGTGACAAATATTTCAGGCCGTAGTAAAGAAAAAAAAACAGCGGCAAAGAAGTGGGAGAATCTGATACCTGTGACCGAAACAATGTAAACATAGGAAATGTTTTTATTTTGTTTTACTCCAGATGTTAGAGTAAATGGTAAGAGTCGTATGGGAATACATGTTGTTTGTTACATAAACGTGCTTTGTGTGTGTGTGTGTGTGTGGACGACAATGTGCATGGTGTGTCCACTCATGGACTACAGGAAGTCCACGCATAAACACACTAATGTTGTTGTCATGTAAGTTTCATAATGTAAAACAAATTATTTTAAAATAACACACATGTAGTGTTGAATTAAGTTTGTCCCTTAATATCGTCCGTAAACGCCCATCTTAGCCAGACATGGTTGATTGCATTTCTGTTAACAATTGACTTCTTCATTGTTTATTAACAAATCACTAGAGGGACTCGCTACAGTGGCCTTGTACCTCAAATAAATGTGAGAGTATTATTATATATTGTCTGTTGTCACCTATTGTTATATAATATCCTGTAATCAAAGACAGTAAAAGTCCCACTGCTTAAAGTAAACTGTGACCTCCCTGTGAGAATATACATGGAAAATAACTGACTTTGTTGAACCTGCACAATCTATTCAATATATATGGTTTTGAAATGATTTCAGATTTGATCATCATCACGTTATTTTCTCAGGAGGTGATTTAAGTCGGTCATGGCTGAGGAACCAGCAGCAGAAATCCAGTTACTCAGAAGCCAGAAGGCCAAGCTAATAGAGATCCTAAGTGCCGATGCCGACTACGTCCTGCAGCATGCAGACTCTCGCGGTCTTTTGTCTCTTCCCGGCTACCAACACGTGAAAGCTTGCCGTACTCCTAGTGAGAAGGTGACTGAGCTGCTGGATCATGTCATGCAGAGAGGACCTGAAGCAGCACAGGGTCTGTTGAAACTACTGAATGACCAGGCCCTGCAGGAAACCTTCCCAATGCTGAGCTTTATTAAAGATCTGCAAGCCAACACATTGTCTTCAGGTAGAAGAAAGTCTGCTCAGTATTGTTTGTCGGCAATCTCATTATGAAATACTGTTAGATTTCTATGTTAAATACAAACATTTTCTCTATTTACAAAAAAGAAACACCAAGAAAGAGAAAAGCAGCTCCAGATTTGGAAGCAATTATTCCATCCAAACAGATCTGCAACAACGGTGGGTCACACTACACTCAAAGCTATTCCCCTTAAAACATTGCAGAGATAATCACTGTCTTTATTTGCCTCTGTCTCAATACGCAGGCTCTGGCTTAGTGAAGGAGAAGCAGCTGATGACTGTGGCTCGTAAGATCGGCAAATCTTGGAGGGAGATTGGCAGAATGGCTCTGGATGTCCCCTCTTTTAAACTGGAACAGATTGAAGAGGACAATTCGCCCCACGTGGAGCGAGTGTTTGCCATGCTGCGCTACTGGCGTACCTGCCAGAGGGAAAAGGCCACAGCTGCTCACCTGCACTCCCTGCTCAGTCAGGAAGACTGGGCCCTGCCACCTGAAAGCATTGACTTCCTGTTGGAGACTGACTGACTGTCTGCTACCTGCTGAGACTGAAACCCTTTTTGAAGGGAAGAAATATGTCTTTCTCATCATAAATGCTGTCATTCCATATCTATATAACCCTTGAAGACTTTACTACTTTGGAAATTTCCCCACAGTACCATTGAGCAAGAGGCCTCTTATCATACTTTTCTATGATACTGCAGCTTTTTATAATAATTTATTTTTTATTTGTTTTTTGAAAGAGGTCTTTTTTTATAGATTGTGTGAAGAAGAATTAGGAAAACAACAAAGCAGTGCCCATTTCATTTTAATGTAAATACACTATGGAATTAAATAGGGAAGATTATTCTAGTGTTTCGTCTTATATTTCGCTGGGAGAAAATGTAAATGATAAGAAGACACAGCAGTTACACTGACATGCTCCCTGTTGACCTATGTACATATCTTGGTCTTTTAGATTAAATGTACCTTACATCATGGTGTGTCACAAGACATCTGTTTGTTTGCAGACAGGGTAGACAACACACTGAATAAATCATTCAATCTGTTTCTGCCTCCAACATTTTCTACACTGAAAACTTCTATAGCAGTGTCATTAATCTGATACTCTTGAAAATACTCTTTAAACAGGTTGAGATCCATTAATAAAACATTTAATGAAATGCATAATAATAAATGCAAAAAACTAATTAACGGCAAATTAACATTACCGTTTGTGACAGAAATTCATAAATGAAAAGTGATTATATTCTCTGTTGTTTTTCTTCATCTCAGACAACATTAATTAACTTTTAAGTTGTGGACAAAGGTTGACTCCCTCCCACTCCTGCCTCACTGTGCCACTTTGTAGCCATTTGCTGCTGTCAGTCTTGCCAGCGCAGCTAAAGACAGAACTTTTCAGCAGCGTAGATATGGCAAACATGCTCCCGTTCCCATGTAAGTACAGTGTGCTATGTGTCTTTTCTTGTCTAATTCTTGACTGAAAATGTTTGTTTATGCCTTTCCAACAACAGCAGACGGGCAGGTAAAGGAACCAGCTAATCTCCGTGACCTGGGTGAGCCTCTTATTGATCACTCAGAGGGACAACTCTTCTTGAACGAAGCCTTCAAAATTATGATGGAGGAGGTTCTCTGCAAGGGCACAGACGTCAAACAAAAGGTCTCTCATAAAAGCTTAACATCGCCACTCTGTGAGATTGCAGTGAGTAGTCTGAACAAATGTCCTGATGCATATTCCTGCAGGTTTGTGAGTGGAAAGAGCCGGAAGAGCTGGCTCAGCTGCTGGATCTGGAGCTGAGGGCGACTGGGGAGCCGCAACAGCGACTCCTACAGAGAGTAAAAGATGTCGCCAAGTACAGCATCAAGACAAGTAAGACAAGCCATGGACTAGTTGAGATATCTAATGTGTTAAAAAAAAAAAAAAGATATTAAATAATCTTTCATAATGAGACTTTTCTTGTTCATTTCAGGTCACCCACGTTTTTTTAATCAGCAGTTTGGTGGGGTGGACTATCATGCCTTGGCTGGAAGATTTCTCACGGAGACTCTCAACACTAACCTGTAAGAATCCACATAATATATAACTAAAGCATGGAAGCACTAAGTGTACAAGCGATGGACGAATACGTCTGTAAAAAAATATAGGTCAATGCAAATAATGTAATAAATGGAGCGAAACCTGCGAGCTAGTTCAGGCAGTCAACTCGAGCTACTTGGATACACACACACACACGACATGCCTCACTCCATTATCACTAACCAAGCACACCCTTCCAATCCGGCGATCTATTTAAGCTGCACAATATCCCAGCTCTCCCTCTGCATCCGTATTGCTGCCTGCTGCTCTGTAAACCCCACCACCACCCCAGCATCCACCTGTAGGATCCGGCATGTAAACATATCTGTGGGGAGTGATGAGGTCGGGGCCTAGACACCAAAATCTAAATATGCTTATACTGCTGTAATAAACATTTCAAACGTGAGCTGTCTGACTGAAATAGGGTAATAGTGTGATCTGTTTTTAAAGGTCCTGCATTCAAAAGTTTAGTAAGTAAAAGTAAAGAAGAAATAAAATGCAGTGAAATAATCAAAAGTAAAAGTAGATGTTATGCAGAACAGACTAACCAAACTCTGGCTTCACGGCCGCCATAGTTTATACCACACGCTGTTGGTTGCAATCTGACACCATTAAATCCTACACACTGGTCCTTTAAGTGTTTAATATACTGCTGGCTTGTTTAAGCTGTAACAATGCATCATTCGATCATATGATCATGTTTTGTACATGCAATCAGAATTTGGATAACCACAAGTCACTATAGCTGTACTTCAAAATTATCCTTAAGTACAGTGTTGGACTAAATGTACTTAATTACTTTGCACTACTGGTGTCAGACAGGTGTTTATTCAAGTTGGTTGTATTTGAATGTGTTTAAAATAGCTTCACCTATGAGGTGGCCCCGGTGTTTGTGCTGATGGAGACTGAGGTACTGAGAGGGCTCCGGCAGCTGGTTGGCTGGACAGAAGGTGATGGTATTTTCTGCCCTGGGGGGTCTACATCTAACATGTACGCCATGAACCTCGCACGCTACCGACTCTTCCCAGAAGTCAAAAGCCAAGGGGTGTGGAGTCTCCCACGACTTACCATCTTTACGTCTCCAGAGGTCAGGAATGTTTGGTAAACACTGCATGTCGGAAGGATTGATGACACTGTAGCAACTGAAAGTGTATTAGAGGTGTTTATTGTGGCCACACTGGGCTTTATGTGTTGTCTCTACATAAATATGATTGAAAGATGCATTCTTCATGTTTTTCCAGAGCCATTACTCTGTGAAGAAAGGGGCTGCTTTTCTGGGTATTGGGACCGACAATGTCATCTTGGTGAAAGTGGATGATGGGTAATGTGTTGTTCCTTATAAGAGCTGAAGCGATTGATTAACAAATTAGTTCTTCAATTTACAAATTCAAAAGATGTCGGCCTTGGCCTCTGGGAATATTCTAGGGTATTATTCCAGTCAAACTAAATATTGAGGGATTCATCTATAGTGAATAGAACTGTTAGTTGCAGCCCTATTTATTATGAATCTTTTTTTTTTCCTTCTATGCTCTGTTAAATGCTTCAGTGGCCACATGATTCCAGAGGACCTGGATACAAAGATAAATGTGGCAAAATCACTGGTAAATTGACTAACATTTAACAAGTCCTCAGACATAACATGTTGTTGTTTTAGGGTCACCTGTATTGGTTTTAACAATAATTATCCACAAGATATCACCCTGCAAACCACAAAATGCAAGAAAACTGCATTCACTTTCAGTTTGCTTCTACCAGGGTGCAGTGCCATTCCTTGTAAGCTGCACATCAGGGACCACAGTGCAGGGTGCGTTTGACCCACTGGACCGTATAGCTGATGTCTGCGAGAAGCACAAACTCTGGATGCATGTAGACGTGAGTCCTCCTGTGGAAGACAAATCCATTTCTGTTGACAAGCTTTGGTTTTGTGAAGCTTCTGTTGTATTTGTTAAAATTTAGGAACATGCTGAGTTTTGTCAGTTTTGTCTTGTTTTTCAGGCTGCCTGGGGAGGGAGTGTGCTCTTTTCCGAACAACACAGACATCTGATGAAAGGGGTTGACAGGTATTAATATGCATGACGGAAAATACCTTTTTCATCATGAGGAGGGTGACATTTTGCCTGTAGAGTACACAAGTATATAGAGCTACACAGTTGGGCAGATGTAGTTGTTGTTGTTGTTGTGTGTTTTAATTTGTCTGTGTGTGTGTGTGACAAGAGCAAATTCAGTAGCCTGGAATCCCCACAAGATGCTGATAGCCGGCCTGCAGTGTTCTGCCTTGCTGCTACAGGATACCACGGTTAGGCTTCACAGTTTGAGGCTTTAGAATTTTCTGATAATCGTGTTTTTTTACAAGTAATTTCTTCCTTTTTTTCAAAGTTTTGTCAATCATTAATTTCTGCGTGTCCTCAGAATTTATTGAAGCGGTGCCACAGCGCCAACGCCACATACCTGTTCCAGCAGGACAAATTCTACGATGTGAATCTGGACGTCGGGGATAAGTCAGTGCAGTGCAGTCGCAAGGTTGACTGTCTGAAGTTGTGGTTGATGTGGAAAGCTGTTGGCTCCACTGGCTTGGCAGAGCGTGTAGATAAAGCTTTTTTCCTTGTAAGGTAAAGAATGCATGCAAGCTGCAGCACAACACAATAAATTCCAAAACTCAACTTTAAGATGAATAATTTAAAAACACAACTTTATGATGAATAACTTTCAGATGAATAATTTAAAAGAACATCTATTTATCTATTTCAGTTTTTGCATGTCAAAGTAATGTACCCATTTATCAGTGAGTTGGTAATTTATTTTTATGAATGCAAGCATCAAGGAAGAAGGAATATTTGGGTAGATCTTGTTCAGCAGTTCAAGATACTTTGACGTCTAAATCTTTCATCTTTGCTTACCAATGAAACGTATCTAATACAGGAGCATCATTTAAATCTTAACTTACTTACGTTACATTTTCAAACAAAAGCTATGACTGAGTTTTGATCCAGGCCAACAGAAAGTGAAAACTTAACAACTCTCCTGCAGGTATCTGGTGGAGCAGATGAAGAAAAGAGAAGGGTTTCATCTTTTGCGTGATGTAAGTAACATCTCAAGCATATTGAGAAAGATGGGTTTTTCCCCTGATAAATGTTTGCTTACTTGTCTGTGTTTGTCTCCATGGACAGCCAGAGTATGTGAATGTTTGCTTCTGGTTTATACCACCCAGTATGAGGGGGAAGGAAGGAAATGCAGATTACCAGGACAGACTGGCAAAAGTAAGTTTCTGTATTACATCAGTGGACTGGAAAGACAAAAGTGTAACTGAGATTTTTAATGCCTTCCTTCCTTTGCGCACACACATTAAGCACTCAGATTCAACCTCTTCATTATTTGTGTGCATGCTTTGTTTTTACCACTTCTGTGCACCATCTGAAGTTAACTCTCTCTGGTTTTTTTTTCTTGTTAACAGGTAGCGCCAGTCATCAAGGAACGCATGATGAAACAAGGCACTATGATGGTGGGCTACCAACCTTTGGGAAACAAAGTCAACTTTTTCCGCGTGATTGTCTTCTCTCCGCTGGTTTCCCAGAAAGATATGGACTTCTTCCTTGATGAAATTGAAAGACTGGGGAACGATTTGTGAAGAAAAACACAACTAATAAGATGTGTACCCCTCGTCTATCTAGAATCCTAGGTTGTGAACAAAGTCTGCCATTGTAATGTCACAAATGATAACAATCCTGCTGTGTCAATTGACAGATGTGATTTGCTTGATTGAGACAGCTGTCACAATAGAAGGATGGACACTAAACTCTTCTGAGGACCTTGGACCAAAATATGAATAACTGAATTAATTAATAAATAAACAATGGCCTGTATTTCAAATGGTTTTCAAACAGTTCCAGTGAATTAAACAGCTGTTCTGAAATCTGTTCTCCAGGCACGTTTTTTTTAAACCATTTTTGCAGAGGTGGAAAATTGGTACCATATCATTAGTGGGGATTTATCCTTATATTTCATTTTCATACATTATAAAGTTTCTGAATAGAAAGGTTTCTGAACCCCCCCCATCCATTCAGACTTTATGTCTACCTGCTGACCCCCATTATTTGCTTCCATAACTTCATCTTTAGAATCAGAATCACTTTCATTGGCAAGGTTTGTGCACACATACAAGGAATATAACTCCAGTTTTGTGTTGCTCCCAATGTACATACACACAAATAGGCATATACACAGCAAAAAATAAAACTAAAGCAAGCTCGACAAGGTAAACATTAACTTGAAACTACTATGTACAGATATATATGTGTATAAATATATATAGCTATAAATATAAAACAGCAACAACATCGGCATGCCTTGAGTGTATAAGTGATATTTACATTTCTAAAAAACTGTACTTAAAGAATGACAAATAATTTACAGGTTATTACAGGTATGTCTATTAAACATCAGAAAACAGTGCCCATCACAATTCCCATTTGCTAAATTAACTTTAATGTAAAACAAGTAAAGCAACACATTCTCACATTGGAGAACTAGGAATCATGATGTCTGGAAGGTTTTCTTGGAAATTGACTTAAATGTTCAATCGGTTTTTAAAAACAGTTGTCGATTAACTTTCTGTCGATCATTTAATCACCTCATTGCTCCACACACACAGCTCCACACACGCAGCTCGCTCCCTCACAATTATGGCCGCAAATGTGGGTCACTCTGCTTCGGTCACATGTCACAGCGTCTGACCAATCCCCGCTCTCCCCGGTGAGCACTTCCGGTGGCGTTTCCTGTCAGTGTTTGTAAACTGAGAAAAAATTGGAAGTGCGACAAGAAATAATAATCTACAAAACTCTTAAATAGAGAGGTAAGCAGTCGGTTTTCGAGCAGCTTTCACTCGCGGCTCTTTAAACGTTTTATAATCCGCTACTTGTCTCTGTGTAGCGACTGTAGCCGCTGAGGGAGGTGTTATTTTGTGGTCGGCGCGGAGCCCGCACGCCCTGCCTGGCTGTTGTTGTGTTGTCTGGGGCGGGGGTGGGGGTTGGGTTGGGGGGTTGGGGGGTTCAGTCATACAAGAGTTGTCCCACAACCCAACTACTGGCTAGCTAGCAGGTTAGCCTTTTCTGTTTCATCTAGGAGAGACTCTCTCTATACTTTACACCTTTTTAAATCGATACTCTAAACATCGTACGCAGATGCACCAGAGTGCATTTGCATTGCGCTTTAGATACAGTTTGATTTTCTAAAAGCACACTTTTCCGACAGGGAATGCAACGTTTTGTAGGATAAGTCGCTAGCTAGCTTACCAGTGCTGACCTGCATAATCTTTATAAACGAGACATCGTGTGTCAAATCACAAAACCACATGCTTACAAATGAGGATGACTCACAACTAAAATAAGTTGCAACTTAAAGATAAATTCATGAAAGCAAACGTTTAGCGCTAAAGTGATGAGTGTATTTTTTTTTGTTTACCATCCGTGGTTTTATGTGTGGTCTATGTTGGTATGGTTTATCTGCTGTATGCTTTCATTTAAATCCTATTTTATGTTAGCATATAACATAGCATTGTGAAATTTGGGTGTTTATATGAAATTATCTGCTTTCCAGTACCAAGGATATAATCATTCCCCTTTTAAGTTTCTGGCCTTTTGCCTTAACTTGAAGGCCGAACTGCTGCTTGCCCTTTTTAGTCTTGTACATGTGCTAAGTACAACAGTATAAGAGAGAGAGTTGTTTTTTCCTGCCATAGTTCTCCACTTAGTGATAACAATGAGCAGGAATTGTGTAACAGAGGTGAGTTTTGTCTACAGTATTGATTACAGGAATGTGTTATTGGCAGATTTACACATTGAACTCACCTTCTAACCAGGAGTTAACCTAACCCTAATCCAGAATACAACACAAAAGCTTACTGACTGAAGGTAATATCATTTTTCTCCTTCAGAACAGTGCCAATATTTAAGACAAGAGAGAAAAATAACTTACAAATGTTTGTATAGTGTACAATTTCTTAGTTATTTTTCCACTATACCTATTAATTCCAAGAAAGAAGTTTGTGGTCATTTCACCACTGGTCACTGAGAACAAATCTTTATTGCACTACTTAGTGCTAGATTTCCTTGCCTGAAATCCAGTGTACAGTAACAGTGATTGATTGGCTACTGAACTGTTTATCAATTGGTTTGTGCTATGAATATATGTCAGGTCAATATATATATTCTATATATATATATTTCAGTATCAACTCATGTATGAAGCATTTGTTTGATTGAAGTGTCATTACTACACATGTATCTGTTCTTTTTGAAAACCTTATTTTAATTTTTCCCATTGGATGTCTTTTCTTTTCTGTATCTGACTGTTGTGTTTTCTGTCACCCATGGAAACGTGGCATGCACCAAACCATTGGGGCTTACTTGCCTGATAAAGTGCACATATTACCGCTGGATCTAAATTTCTGGTCATATGTCCAGATTTGGTAATTTGTGAAATCTAATTAGATTGGTCTGGGGTTTCCAGCTCCTGATTCAGGCATGTGAAAGTGTTAGCCTTATGTTGTCATGCCTCTACTTTCAGGCTTTGTCCCCTGATGATTTGGGTGCGTGTGGTCTCTTCTGTTACCCCTCATCCCGAGTGAAGCCCCCTCTGTTCCCCCAAACACACACGCATTCAAACCACGGCGATGACACACCATTCCAACAACTCTGTTCGAGACCATATGAAATGGGTCAGTGGAAGTCTCTTCATCTCCAGAATCACCATCATGGTTTTAGTGTGTGTCCCCAATCCTAGCGCCAGAGCATTTCTCCGTTACTCCCATAACTCCATCTCCTTCCCCTGACTCGTTCTCTCTGAGGAGCCCTGTGACCCCCTTTTTCTGCTCTGACATGTTGTTTGTGTTGCCAGGCTGGGTTGCTGGGCTGCGAGGCGGTGCTGTCCAGCATGGCCCTGATGCAAGCCAACAACATCCCAGGCCAGAAGAGGATGATGTCATCCTTGGGTCAAGGGCACAGAGCTAGTCCCGAGAGCCACCAAACCCACTCGCAGCACAGTCACAACCACCACGGACACCAGGTTCACCACGGACAAGCCCACCACAGCCACATGGGCCATTCTTCACCTGGGAGCTGTCCACCCCTGGTAAAGAGAGAGTGAAAACTGAACAGGGTCAATCAGAAAACCTGTTAAAGCTCTGATTTCTAAACTTTGCTTTCATGAACAAAATTTAAGTTGATAACAGACAGGTGTATTTTTGCAATGGAGTGATATAGTGTGATCATACATTACATCAGCTTAGAGCTACATTATTGTGTGTTACAAAGCATTTATTCAATGTTTAGGTCCTGCTAATTATACTAAATGGCGATGGTTAAGGTAAAGTGTTATCCTGTATATATGTGTTGGTTCCCAAAACTTATACCCACACAGAATTCTCGCAATAATAACAATAACAAATAAATAGATATAAAGTCAGTTTCTGAATCCTCTAGTACAGTTATGAATAGCTAAATTAACATCACAAGAGAAACAAATTAACACAAAAGAACCGCATGGCTGTGTCAGTGGCAAAATAGTTTGGTGCAGTGCAGTTTACCTACGACCATTTGTTCTTCCAAAAGCTGATCCGAAAAGACGGTGACTATCATTCATCAAGAATGATGGATGGAAAGGACATGCAGGCAAACCAGAATATGCATCCCAAGAAGAAGCACAAAAAATCAGGGTCATCCAACAAAGTGAAAGAGAAAGTGGAGGTACGGGCTGTTTCAAAGCTGCACTGTTAAGTATACATATATGTGTATGTTCAGTTCAGTTTCACCTAATTTTGTTATTCTTGTTAGCATTTACTTCCACAGATCGATATGGATGATGACAGTTCTCTGAAAGTCCAGAAGAACTTCATCTGTGACCACTGCTATGGAGCTTTCCGGAGTAGCTACCACCTCAAGCGGCATATACTTACACATACAGGTGAGAACTCACAGCTCACATCTTCACTTCAACGTGGCCTGTTTTTGTACTCTGTATGCATTAGTTAGACATGGGAAACAGGGTGGTGTGATGAGCAGTGAGGCCACAATTGAGGCAGTGGGGATCTTCTGCTCTTCTGAAGATCCATCTGCTTGGATTAAACTACAAAAAAGTGACAAACTATCCATTTTCAATGATTTTCAGCTCTGAATTTGGCACATACAACTGTTTTTCTTAGGTATATATATTTCTTTTTTTTGTGGAGAAATGGCATGTTTTTAATTTGTTATAGCGTATTCCATTCCTTACTAAATGTTTATTCTCTGTTCGTCCATGTGGCAAAAAACAAAAAAAAGAGATTGAATGAACAAATTAATTTAATGACAAATCTTGATCGATCATAATAGATAAATGTTCCACCTGGTTGTCCACAGGAGAAAAGCCATTTGCCTGCGATGCGTGTGATATGCGGTTTATTCAGCGTTACCACCTGGACAGACACAAGAGGGTGCACAGCGGAGAGAAGCCGTACCAGTGTGATCGCTGCCATCAGGTTAGTCAGCCATCGTTTCAGTATAGATTATATTCTTTACATGTATGTAAGCATGTATGTTGCAACATATTGGTCAGTATCTTATAGCATTAAATAAATCCATCTGTCTTAGCAGTGTAAGTAGCATTGTTCCGCTAACTTTGACTGAAACACACACCTGTCTCTGCCTGGCTCCAGAATTTCTCACGGACAGACAGGCTGCTGAGACACCGACGGCTATGTACAGTTGGGATAAACAAAGAGGAGAGCCAGTACTCGCAGGACGCATCTGCCCATCCAGCTTCCTGGAGTCCCCTACAGCCTTCCAGCAACCGTCTGACTGTCTGACCCTCAGCTTCCCACAGACACCCTACAGACAACAGCAGTTTGCAGCTCAGTAACGTCGCACATCGGAGCTCAACAGTACTGTAACCTGAAAACAACCCAGCTTAAACACAACCAAACTTCAGTTTGCTCTCGCCCAGCTCATTCATAGAGCTTGATAATGGATTTTTGTACTTTTTTTTAATCTATTGTTACATTCACGATACAGGCAAAAGATGAAGAACTAATACACGATCTTGGATTATGGTATTATGGCAATAACTGAATGAAAAACCCACACTTCTCCTTTTATCTTAAAAGTTGCAGGTATTGTTTGGTATTGCTGCCAATGGATTGCAAGTATTTTTGACTACACTGACCGTCAGTGTATCGTGCAGCACCTCTTAGGTAACCTGCTGACCTGCAACCGCAGTGCTGCCCTCTACTACATATGGACAGCTCACTAAAGGACACATACAGAACTGTGTAGCTTTTTAGTGTTCAAGTCCTATTCATTTTATGTTCCTACTGCTACTAATCAAGTACCAGCTACTGCTCATAAGCAGAGAAATCAAAGCAGACTTTTGGTCCATGCTGCCTTGAGGTAGTAATTAGCCACCTATCCAATACTGTAGATGTTGTGTGCATTAACATATCTGAAATGACATTAGATGTACTTTTCGATAACACTGATGAACACAAAAGGGGCATATTACAAAGTAAAATACAAACCAGTCATCCATTTTTAATTAATGTACAATATCGTGTTTTTTCCAACACTTAAATGGATCTAAAATAATTTCTTACTTGCTTTACGTCCAGCTGTAAAACTGAAAGATTAACTGCAGGTGCCACCCTGTTGGTGATGATGAAAAACACTAAAGGTTAACTAGATGCTCCCGAAATGTTTTTCAACTAATCTTGGCATTAGTTAAGTCGTGTAGCGACTGCTGGCTCAAATATTCACTGTTCTACCTTGTTTTAAAGGGGTTTTGTCCTGATTGTTAATAGGTTACACTGTTGAAATACAGTAGAAGGCTGTTTTGTAGGAAGACTTTTTTAAGCCCTTGACAAAGTTAGTGAGTTATTTTATAATGCTAACTGGATGTAGGACTCATCTGCCTGTTGCAAAAATTTGGTGTTTCCTGAAGTGCTTCTGTAAACCCCCCATATAAATTAATTGTGTTTACTGTCGTTGTTCCTAGAAACCACTGTCAGTCTTATTTTTTCCTGCTCAGCATTTTTAGATCCTTATGACTTTGAAAGACTTCCGTCCTTTCAAACGTATTTTGGTAAGTGAGGCTGTGTCAGCATATTATCTGAAATCCTGAGGTTTGACCTGAAAATTCCTGCAGGTACATTAGCCGGTGAAATCTCATCATAACTGAGGATAATATGTTTGCACACAGTTGGATTAAAACTAGTCCTGCGTCTAGACTTTTTTTTACTGGACGTACTGTAGACATTTTCTTTGTGCTGGCTAGTTTTTGGAGTGCTCTTGATAACAGCCCCGATTCAAACAGTTCAACGTATCATTTGGCTTATCCATAGATTTTAAGAGCTCACCTCCGTCTTGACCTGACTGAATGTGATCTGAATACAGTGCCATGTCATTTCATCTCCAGTTTAACCTGGAGCATCTTCAGTGAAGGTGACTAATTGTACCTAGTGGACGGGGGGAATAAAAGGTCCATGTGGTGTTTTCTATGATGATAGAGCCTACATTATATTATGTTCAGGCCTCTATGATTAAATCAGACTGTAAACACTGGACTGAAGATGTTAGCTCAGTTGTAGAGGATTGTATTGTCGACTGGTACGTCTGTTGCTGTCAAACCTTTTAGATTATGTGAAAGGAGTTTGGGGCCCATCACTCAATTGTCTACTTTTTATGAAGTTAATATATATTTAAATTGTATTAGGGGTAGAAAATAGTATGTATGGGACCTACACTCCAAAGGAAAATCAAAGTATTTAAGAAGTTATAATCCTTAGTCTGATGATTTCATATGAGAACTGAAAAAGCCCTTAGCAAGTCATCCTTCAACTTGCTATTAGGGGTAAAAGTAAAAGCAGCCACTCTCGTCCTTTTAGTATAGCAGCCATGATTAGTCAGGATTTTTTTCTTTTGCATGTATTTGTTGGAGGATCTTGTATACGTTTTGTTTTGGTAAAGAGATTTCTTTTTAATGTGAGCCCCATGTTTGTTTTTTATCATTTCAGGGGTGAAGTGAAATCAATTTTGACTCAGTAAGTCATACTGTAGTATGGAGTTTGTAATGGAGTTTTAGGGCCCCTAGTCTCAATAAAGCTGTTACACTTTTTAAACAAATGCATGTTGTTCACATTTCCTGCAAAACTGGTTCTAAAGGGATTTTTTCAAGCCTCCACAGTGCTGTTTTTTATTTGTTTTCTCAAAAGCAAGACTGAATTTCCACAGAATCTTGTTCTGAGGACTTTGTCCCAACATAATTAATTGTTATGAAATAATTAGTAATTACTTGTCTTCAAATGGCACATTACATACTGAATCTTCCACACTAGAGGACTACAAAACATTTCAGAAATATGTAATGCACCAATCGTGTCAGCAGATGGCATCCATGACCATATGAGGGCCAGTTTTCTCTCTAATGAAGATGAAGAAACGCTTTAAAATGTTTTTCCCAGATTGGCAGTAATTCAGATTGATCACACAATGCTCGGGGGCAAAATATCTACAAGTAATTAAGAAGTACTTAATCCCTCTTGGGGAAATTCAATTTTGCACACTATTGTTAGGAATGAGATAAAAGCAAATAGTCCTCACTTTCTATGATGGTTAATAATCTGTTATTGTTTTAATTATACACACATAGATGAGTCTTTGGATGAAGGTGTGTAGCAAACAGAAGCAGTGAGATCAGTGCCAAAGGGGTAATCAACTCCTTTCTCCATCTGAATTTGGCTTGAATACAAAGTTTTGTTCAGAAGACCATAAAGCTGCAATGAGACAACCAAAAACACCACATTACACACATTTGGGTAAAGAAAGGCAATTAATCAACATACACTATATGATCACGATCAAGGCATTTACCAATTTCTTTCCAATTTAACCTGTTCACAACAAACATTTAACACTGTTTAACAAAACCAAACCTATTCAATTTATAAAGATACAAATTCGAGGAAAATAAAAAATCCTCACATTAACCAGCAACTGTAACTGTTTCTTTGTTGTTGTTTTTTTTTTGGATGAAGGAATTAAAACGATTAATTGCTAGTGAAAATTGTCAGTGACTAATTCTCTTTTTATCTCTGGCACGACTACACATTGCAAAATACATTACAAACCCTTGTCTGCACCACAAGAGGGGGGTGTATCCTAAGACAGTAAGAAACAGATTGTACTTGCACTGTGCAAAGCCAAGTGCTCTGTAGTTCCGACAACAGCTGATCAATACACCTCTTCCATGAACCAATCGCTGATATGAAGGCCTGGAGTTGGTTGGAAAAATATATGACCTGGATTTGATGTTGCATTCCCCTACTTGGGAAAAAAAAATTCAGGCGAAAGCAGTCAGTCCCATTTTATGAGTTTGCAAATCCAACTGGATTAGAAAACTTGCTAAAAATATACACAGCAGTCAGCTGAAGAAATATGATTTGTTACAAATGTTGTTGTTGAAGTGCCATTGTCAAACTGGGTATTCAAACAGACATACAAGTCTGTGTGGTGATAGCTGATACCTACATTGTTCAGAGAGGAGAAAAGAATTTCCTCAAGTACCTTGCCCCGTCATTCTGCCTGCACGAGTATTGCCACATCAGTCGTACGTTAGGAAATGCAGATCATACCCTTTAGCACCTTCCTCTTTGCTATTGACCAGTTCCTTAATTAAAGCATTAGGATAGGCAGGATGAGATCAGCCTGCAGGCTGCTAGGAGTGTGCGCTTTCCCCCATGGGAGACATCCCCTCCCTCTGCAGCCTGATTTACAGCACCCACAGGCCCCCGGCACTTAACAATGGACCTCCTTAAGTGAGGTAGATGGGGAGGAGACCAGAGAGGGGGAGATAACACTCCATCTTCATACATAAAGTGCTGAAATCATCTAGGTTCGAAATCATCTCTGTGAGACAGACTGATCATGGAGTCGGTCCAGAGGTAAAGTGTAGGAGTGCTGCCTTGTGCTCAGTCTGGCTCACTTTATCAGGGAGGAGAGCTCTGTTTAAGAGTGATAGCCAGCTCTCTACATGCTCACCTCTCCTGTCAGATGGAGAAAAAAAATAGGTCTTCCAAACAGAAATTTCCCCAACAACTGGTAAATCTAAGCTGACTACACATACTGTGGCTCTGTAAACATATGGGTGGTTCAGAGATTTACAAAAACAAGCGCCCAGCAGCAGAAACGTTCTGTCTCAAATGTTTGGATGCCCCCTGATCAAATACATCACAGGCTCACAGCGAATGATTGAAACCCTCCCAACAATAGCTCCTGCTATCTCCCTCTCCCCGAGGTGTGGGAGAGCCTTTTCATCTCAGGCTTTGATTAATAAAGGAATCGCTGGTTGGTTGAAAGCAGCGATCTGCCCCCCCGAGCATCCATCATGCCTGTGACAGCCCACCTCTCTGTGTTAATTAGCAGTGATATTTAAGCTGTCTGAGGTGTTCTGTGGCCGTCAGCGTGGTGGTGCTGCTCATCATTAAAATTTCAATTCCTCTGTCCGGGTTACTCCCATTTTCCTGGACACCTCACTGAACACGTCTTCAAACGTTCACACAGAGGCACAGACCGAGTGTTCACTGCAAGCGGAAACCAAGACATGACAATAAATGTAAACACAAGGACTTTTTTTTCTCCTCTAAATGAGAATTAGAAATGTAAAGAATGACTAAAGAGGAAAATCAAATGAACAAACTGTGAATCTGACCATGTTGGTGCACTCGCTGTATTTTTACATGCATTTCTTAATGTTAACCCAACTGTGTCTGCATTAATGTAAAAACATCAATTTGATTTATCACACTTGCTCGATAATTATTTGATATTACATGAAAGAATTTGCCATAAATTTAAAGTTCTCGTCAAACAATGAACAGTGAAGGTGTGAATGCATTACTTATTAATGATTACCAAATATTGTAATATTCTCTAATACTGGGGGGTATTATTCAGAAATAAATTATGTATGTAGCAGAATCCTGGGCTGCCTTATTACCAAAAGGCATCCTGCACCAATATGAGAACTTTAGCGATATAAAATTAAAGAATAGCTGGGTTAAGTGAAGGGTATTAGAAAACGGCAGCCATTTTACATCAATCTGAGATGGACAAAATGGCCTCCAGAATGTACACAAAGTTGTCCATGGGGTGCCAGGTTATTACTGTCACCATTAACAAAATCTAGTAAACATATGAAAGTTACCTGCCTCACAAAACGTCTCCGAGGGGGAATATTCTGTCACATCATGCTTCAAACTGTCCCACATTCAAATGTCTGACACTACTTTTCTAATTAGTGTAACTCAACAAGATTAATTAGCGTCTGCATATCATTCCCAGTACTCAAAATATAACACAGAGGAGAAGAGAAGCGAAAGCCATCACCCATCTGACTGGTAACGAGGGAAAAGTAAAGTTCGGCCTACTTGCATATTTTGATACATCGAAATCATGAATATTCATACATGGAAATTAATCTCCAGTGGTGTCAGAACTTGCAACCTGAATTTTCTAAATTAACTTTTTGCAATTTGGTTCAATCACATGAACGGAGTGAGAGAGGGGAAGGGAAGCAGAGGTACAAAAAAAGGTTATAACCTTGACCAAAACGCTTTAAATATGCGACCAATGGTGCCTTTTTCGCAGAGGAACATTTGACATGTCGGAGTTGGAAAGGCACATGTGTTAATAATAAATTAATAGTGGCTGAATTCCATTTAGTCGCTTTGGTTTCAGGGTCCTAATACTGTGCACACAGGCTCACTGTCTCACTATCATGGCTTACTGGGACAGCCAGCTTTAATGTTACTGGTGTCACCTGTGCTTTTTTCTAATATGACAGGTCAAAACGATCACTAACTCTTCCCCCTCGATTAAAAAATGCTAATACATAGCTCTCACAAAGAGAGGAGGGAGAGGGGAGGAGGCCCAGAGGCTGCTGAGTGTGAGGGCTTCCTGCTCTACACCACTGCTAAGGGTCTAGCAGTATGCAGATATATTTATAAAGATCAAGTTCAGTTATGCAGGACCTGAGATTTATTTGGCCACACAGAGTCATCCACTTTCCCCTTGACAGGATGGACACCCCGGCGCCCTGCCTACTGTGTAAAAATCACTTTCCAACGGAGGTGCGTTTAGCCTCGGCAGATACATTAACATGCCTTGGCCTTACGCCACCCTATTAATCCACAGCTTGTTGGGACCCGTTTGGACTGAGATGCTTCTCCAGGGAACAACCAACTAGCCACAACAAGAGTCTATTTTTGGCCTTCACAAGTGCTGGATGCTCACTACACTGTGGGCAGACATATTCATCTGGTAAGCCGCAGCCTTTGTGTTCCATAGACCAGAAACCCACTTAACAAATATAAGGAGAGATGAAAATATAACCATCAATTTCTTCTCTAATATGAATATCAATTTTCAGCAAAGCTTTTCCCATGACCCCAAGACTGCAGATTTGGTAAAAGAAGCCCTGGTAAGGATGTGATTTCAGAGGCACACTTATATATTAAAGACATACTACAAACAACTTTACAAATAGCACATGACTCTACAGAAAAGACCTTATTGAAATTGTTAACGCAACACAGGTATATTTGTCTCAACCTCTTCTAACATACCGCCAAACTATCCATCATTCCCCTGAGTTCAGAGGGATCATGTCTCTTTAAGATGTAAAACCTGTTTTCTTTCTCTTACATGGCACAATGTCAGAGGGCATGCTGTGTAACCCCAAGTTATCAAGTTCAGGAGAAGGTCTCTTATGAAATTATGCAATCCCACTTGACAAGGCAAGTCCAGGGCTTTCCTCTGTCTCTTTATATTCCGACAATTTTCCACTTGAGCAGACGACCTCAAGTGTGAAGTGAAAGAGTAAAGAGAGGGATTTGATATCCAAGGGAAACGGTGCATGAATCCACTAGGGGTTGATAGACAGGGCAGGGGCAGCCATGCTTTTTACCCTTAGAGATTTCCATGGGTCAAGGCTGTTACAGGGCCACATTCTCGCTCTTCTTGATCTTGTCAGGACAGACTGTCAGGCTGATGAAGAGATAGGCTGCAGATAGATGATGGCGTTGCACGAACGCTGGGGCTGCAGTGAGCAGAGGCAGTAGTCAGATGCCAAAGTGACTTTGGCAGTTTTCTGCTGTTGATCAGCTATGCGATATATGTGTGATTTACTGAGTCATCTGACACCCCTAAGTCAGACAAAAACTTGCCGATCATAAGAGCTGTGGAATGAGAAAAGAAAGAAGACAAATGGACATTCCTATACAGGTAGAAAAACCTCAAACCAGGGGCAAGACGTAAGATGTGAGTGGATGCATGCAGGCAAGCACAGTCTCACTCATTTTGCATTCCTCTCTCTTTGCAGCGGATGAAATATTTTACAAACTATCCGAAGGATTTTTGGATAGACACCTAGCATTTTCTCCTATCACACATTTCACTGTTCTTCCTCTGTGCTCACAAGAAGGTCTCTTCTCTCATGACGTCAGGACTATTATACTCCAGCGCCACCCCCCTTCAGGGATAAGATTTTTACGATTGCAACCTGACACCGTTTCTGTGTCCTATAAGCGACAGAGCTGTAACTCACTTCAAAGGCAGGAGGCATCAAATCACAGTGCACCCATAAATTAACCTGTCGAGTATTGGCCAATGAGAAGGCAGCATTAAATCTCAGCTGTCACGCTGGCGGCCAATGGAAAGACGATGGCAGTAAATCTGTCAGGCCCGCGTCTGTTAACGGTGTTGTGGTGTGGTTGGGGAATCCACGGGGAGGGAGGGGAGAAAGTGAGAAAGAGTAGATGACAGAGGGAGGAGGGAACAAACTGAGCGTTCAGAGCTATGCAACAGAAAATGCTTTTCTTTACATTCTTTGGCACTGCTACAAAAATACATACTCACATACTGTAGTAAAACAGTGGAGAGCGTGCTGGGGAATTTTTTCGAGCAAAACAAGACTAAGCGTGGCCAGAAAAAAAGAAGAAACAGACTATATGTTTCCCTGATGGATGCAGTGGGAGTTGAATAACACCAGCAGAAACACTCATAAAGCTTTACGGCCAGCATGGCTGTGTCTGATGTTGACTGTCTACAGTGAAAATGACTGATGGTCCTTCTTTAGTGCTCTTCTGCATCATTGCTAGACCAAAACTTAGTGTTGACTGTTTGATAACAGCAGTAACCCAGTAACCTCTGACTGACATGACACAGCACCATCGGGAGCAGCGGCAGGCGCCCGGCTACACGTTACCCTCTGGATTAAAGGGAGGGCCAAGTCAAGCTCATCCACTAACCAGATGTGCCCCAATTGTGCAGCTTCAGAAGATGATGGAGTTGCCCCTGCGGCACAGCAAACCTGAGCAACTATGTTTGAAGATTTTGTTTTGCCATCTAACAACAAAGAAACAACATGGTCCTGCTGCATCTAACCAGTACCAGCTTTGACCAGAGAGTATTTTCACATCCAGAGTGCTTCCACTATCACTCTTTGGAAGCATGCTTTCAGTAAAGACTAATGCACTTCACTGGCACAAGAGAACTGTGGGGAAAACAGCAGAGGGAAAACACATCAGGTAGAATATTTCCTCGATTAACAATGCCCTTGGTGGTGCACTTTCATTATCCTATCAAAGTTGAACATTTTCATGTAATAAATCTTACATGTATCATAAAATAACTGGTCCTGCAAAGGCAATGGTATTCCAACCCAAAGAAAAAACCTTTCTCTTAACAAAGCCCACAATTTTTTCACCAACCTGTAACGACATCCAATAAACCAGCCACATTTGTGGTGACATTTTTATCTTACATCAACAGAAAAAAATTAAACATTAGCATCAGAATTTACAGTCATCTTATGTCATTACTATGAATACTTTTTTTTCCTTCAGAAACATAAACAACGTGTTGAGTTATGGCAAAGGCAGGCAAGAGTGCAATGCTGGAGGTGTTGTTTTTGGCTGGCTTTTCCTGGAGTGGCCATGATTCTCTGTTCTATGGGAATCCATAAACAGACCCAGAGAGGGCAACTGGGGCCATAAACCACGTCAGGCTGCAGAGATGCTGCTGAAGCAAAGGGAGCAGGCCTGGGCCCATACCTCTTCCTCTCTGCATGCACACACTCACACACAACCACACATGCTTTGAGCAGCCTTTAATGACTTATTTCCAAATGCTATGTTTACAATGATTCTGCAGATATGATTAGTTTGTTTGAACGCAGCTTAACAATAAAAATGGAAGGACTGATTTCCACTTCGAATTAGGTCGTTTTTTTCCAAATTAAGATCATTACGTTAAGTCTTAAAATTATCTACTGGGTGGAAGTGTGAAAGCAGTAGAGATAAAATAGCCTTGTTAATTTTAATACACTGGGTCATTAAACATCATGTGGGTCTTGGCCTTTGTCCTGCTCAGACAATATAATGGCACTTCCTTTAATATGTTTACTGTATTGGATCCAACATGCTGTCATTGTTTTCCCCAGTGTTGTTTCTCTTTAGCAGGGCGAGCCATTGGATGGGTACTCAGGCCCATTGACTATGACATAAAGACTCTGTAAGCTTACAGATGATGATAATTTATTGACTCTAATTCACACAGTCCACTCACACACACACAAGAGAAAGAGAGCGACTCTTTCACTGTATGCATCGATCAATTACAAGGCACTAGCCCACACGTCTCTGACAATTTTACTGCATGTTATGTACAGCATGTCAAGCCATGGCGTTTCAAACTGTTATACTCATGCCTGTATAATTAATATAAATTACCTCGCTGGTTTTTTATGATGGTGCAACTGTAATTAGCGGATGAAAGCAAGTCACTGCGCCCCCAATGGTGCTGCAAGGCTATCTAGATGAAAAGTGAGGGTCTGGACAGGCACCTTGGGTGGGATCCGTTTTAACCCTCTCTTACTCCTGCCGTGCCCTCGCTGGGATCTCATCTAATCACATTTACTGCTGTCTGCTTCTGCTAACCTCGTCCTCTTTAACCTTCATGTTTCGTCCACTCACTGAAGCCACACACTGAGGCAGAAGCTTTCCTCATTATACCAGCAAACTGGTGCGATAACCGTAAACTGGTGCGATAACGGAGTCCATTTATAATGATTACCTTTTCTTTTCTGACCACTCTTTTTCAAGTAAAACGCTAAGCAAGTAGCACCAACATGGATTCCATTCATGCTATCTCTGCAGCCATAAAGAGCCACAGATTGAAGGGCTGAATCAAACTGGAGCAAAGCCAAGACAATAGGACCACAGGTCAGAGCCAATAACAGTTTCACTGACTGCACTCCTCTCTGTTATGTGAAAACATCAACCCACATGCATTCATTCAGGCAACACACACACATTGTTGCCTTTTGTATCAGCTGCTGTCTGCCAGCAGTTAACTGTGATTGATACATAACATGCAGAGATTGTTTTATGCATTTATATATTTATTTTTTGACCTAGAAATATCTGTTTTTGTTTTCTTTTTTCCTATAACTGAAGTAACTGAAATCAGTGAAGTTCTCAAAGAAAATTGCTTAGTTTTCCTTACAACAGATATACTCCGCAAAGCAAATAATACAGGTATGTGCACAAGATTGATTAAATTGCGGTATTATTTTAAGTGCCCCAGAATACCGTGACTGCATTTCTTAGTGCGGTTTTCTATCCTACATGGTTGTGATTGATTGAAGCAGCTCCCACCAAAGATACATAATTAGACCGAGGGTGGAATAACCACAAGATTTAACTGATTATATGACAGTAGGAGAGGTTTAAAATTTCCCGTTGGGCAAATCAAGAGTAAAATGCTCTAATTTATTTTCTGCATTCCAACATTACCACTTACGTGTGTGATCCCTTCCACAAACTTGCTTCAGGCCACAGGAATATCTACATCAAGAGCATTCACTTTATCTGGTTCTCACTTTGATGTGTAGGCCAAATGACTTATTTTGACATAAATACGAGACAGTATCTGAAAAGAATATTTGGCACACTGCTTATATATGACAATTGGTGAAAAAGACTACCAACAGTAGCTTAATTACTTTCAACTCAGGCCAACAGACATGTCACAGCAGGCCAAGTACAGTAGGTCTCTGATTGTAAGGGCAAGGTGGGAGGACACATGATTTGTAACAAGACCTGCTGCCTAATGTGGTTCAAATTAGGCATGGTTGGATCTGTTTGTAGCGCAACCAACACAAATCTCTGCTAGCAAAAAATACCTTCATGTGATCAGCATGAGAACATATGGGGTTAGCTGAAATAATGCAGATAGATAATTTCTTCTCCTGCAATATGCATCAGGTACCAACATGATCTAGTGCCTATTCTCACATCAATTTCTCTCCGGAGTGTACCCTTCATTTGCATTAAAATCAGTGTATGAGGTTAGTGTGTGACGGTGGGGGTGCACACATTGAGGCACACAATTCATGCTGCACACAGTGGCTCTCCACAGAGTAGGAATGAATCAAGTATGACTCCATAAAACTTATCCGCATGTCACAGTAACACAGTACTGCATGAGCTCCTGATCATAGCCGCATGAATGAGTCTCCTCCCTTCTCTACAGTTCTAATGTACCTCAGCCTCGCACTTTGCTGCATACTCCAGGAGATGGAGCCCTTGCTCTAGTGTCTCTGGCTCTTGCTGATGTCCCGAAGAACAAAGAGTGCACAGCGTGGCAGCTCTGCAATAAGGAAACAACTCTTAAAAGACAGCTACATTTGCAGATATAATTAGTATGACTGGTCTACAAATCACGCTATTACACTCTGGGTGACGTTCTAATAAACTATGTTCAACATGCAGCAGGTAGTGTTAGACATATCACAGCTGTTCAGATGCCAGTGTCAACAAACATTTATTAAAAGTATCAGATGATGGAAGATCCCCGGACCAAATATTCAGACATACCTCTGCGATCACGGGTGCGACTACAGTATTAGTTGTACACTTTTTAAATCACAATATTCATGTAAAGTAAATGATAGAGCTGGTGCCTCAATACTTTGTACAGTAATCTAAAGGAGACATTTGCTGTCAAACAGGTTAAAGTTCAAGGGGACACATGGAATGTTACCACAGGCTATGATGAGGTTTATCATTGTTTTATAGACAGATACATTGGTTCATTAAACATCCAGCTTCTGTAATGAAAAAACAAATGACGGAATGTACACCACATCTTATTCTCATGTTGATTATGTCATACAATGCAAGCCTGTGCAAAGAATAAAGAAAAAAATGGAAAATGAAACTGTCGAGCACTAGTCCTGGGAGTGTGACTGGATCAGCCAGTGGTACTCCTCACAGCTTTGATTGAAAGAGTGAAAATCAGAGGAAAAGGAGTGTGTGGATCAGTGCCATGAAGACTGGGCTGAACAGCGGCTCACTGGTAGACTGGTGCAGGAGTGACTCTATCGTAGAAGAGACCACTTGATCTGTTCTTTGGCGGACTGAAGAACCTGAGGAAGAAAACTAGGTTTGACCAAGCAGATCACTCCAACAACAAACGTTTAGCTGTACTTGCCAGTATATAAATGGCTACAGTGTGAGATAAACCCTTAAAGAAAAAGTATTTAACACAACAAAATGATTGAGGTGGTTAGACGGAAGAATGGTAAAAAGTTACACATAACTGTTAAAAAACAGAACAAAGACGAGCGAACGTGTAATGTAAATGAAGAGAATTATGCAAGATCTAATTAATCATCTTAATTCATTGAATGAAAGCCGAATCATAACCATAAAGTATGGGGATTGGGGACAGCCATTAATCATGGCCAGAGGAGGGATGGCGGTAGCCAGTCTCAGGCCTCTTAAATGACAACATTAATCAAGAGGAGCTCACACACAGGCACACTCATGTAAGAACTAAAAGACAGGAACCACCGTTGGCTACCTACTACCTCACCACAGAATAATTAGTAATCATGTACACTGTCATGCATAGAAGACAATGCAATATATGACAACCTAGAGGCGAGTGACAAAGTAGGACTAGAGGAGAACGATGCTATAACAATGCCCTTGTATTCTGTAGTAATGAGTTTTAACAGTCAATAAACTAATGGAGCTTTTAAACTTTATAGCAGAGAGAGGAGCAAGGAATGTTTTTCTCACCTGGGTGACTGTCTGCTCTGTCAAAGGCACATCATCCCCCTGCAGGAACAATGAAGTTACATTTACAGCTGACACAACCAACATCAAAATATGTGGGATATTTCATCGAGGAGAGGAGCTTACTCTAAGAGCCACACGGTGCACAACTTGCTGCGGGTCACTCTCCAGGATCACCCTGCAGGAGGCAGCAAAGAGACGTAATCAGTAATCCCAGAGACAGAAGGCTGCACTAACATTGCAGTGACTTTAACAAGAGATGACATTGCATCCGAAATTTCAAGCCGCTCAATTCTTACTTACCCCCCATCTACAATTTCATCCACAGCCAGGAAGAGCCCCTCCATATTCTCTAACAAAGCCCTCCGCTCAACATTTTTTCTACAGAATAAAAAAAAAAGTCAAGCTCAACTTTCATTAGACATTAGAAAAAGATTTGTAGAACAAGTTTTATTGAAGCTTTGTAGAATGAACAGCTGCCGGAACGTACCTCAACATCTGACTGAGCGAATCAAAAAGGCAATTTAGAACAGCCATAAGCATAAGCTGTGGAGAATAAAAGAATATATTGGACTCTGTTCATGTCTAATGAGCCCACATTGTTTTACTATCATCTGGGAAAAAAATCACTCAAGAAATATCATGTGTGTAATCACTTGTTATGGCGTTCATAACTCTTTCTTTGGACCTTAAGGCACATAATTTCTTCTATTTCCTACCTACGCCAAACCGTCTGTTCGCTTATTGTTAGGTTATAAATAACAGACATATAAATGTGTACAAATAACGTTCCATGTTACAATGGATGAAGTTACTTTAATTACAAAATAAATATTACATTTTTGTAAAATATAAAAAACTCAAATGTAGACAAATTAGTTCACATTTACATTTTATAGCAGCATAAATAATGATACACAATACTGTTATTAAACCAAATAATCCCTAGTCACAAGGCAACACTATTGGATATAATACAAGAGAATACATTTGCTAGTTAAGTCAAAGCTAAATAAAAAAATCTTAAAATCAATTTAAACTAGGTCATTCTATTGTTTTATTATCTGTATGCAAGGTCCATTCTTTATTTTTGAACTGAACATTTTTGGCATAAATGTTATCCAGAATTGAAAAAGACTAGCAAACAATACCTTTTAAATAAAAAACACCACCACAAATGACATATAGAAGTACCGTGTAACGCTGCTTAAACTATAAATAGGTTACAATGCAAATGCACGCAATACGTTTTGACACCAAGCTGTAGTTGGTGAAAATTTTTTAAAGAGATTAAATGACTGCAAAATTCAACCTAAAGAATGACTGTGTAAATTTAAGATTTCATTATAAGAGAATGCTCATGCCTGTAAGTGTTTTACTCCTTAGGAATATCATATTACAATAGGGATACCATCAATGGTCTAAAGTTACTGTTTGATCTCCTATCTCAAAACATCACCTCAGTTGCAGGAGACAGGATGGAAGCACTTTCGGTAGATTTATGTTTGTGTGACTTTGCTCGTTGCTCAATAGTTTGGTTCTCTTATTTAATATTATTTCATTATAATATCCTCAAATTAGGCTTACCTCATTTTCATGGGAACTTCCAATCACATAAAAGAAGAGGTCTATGTTGCTCTTGTAGACAACAGTGAGGCCCTCAAGTAACGCTATCTCACCTAAGGAGGACACACAAAAAGTGTTATTAGACGTGTACTGAGGCAGAAAGAGACTGTCTTTAATACGGTTAAACAGATCTTACTGTCTGTCCTGTGTGTTTTGTTGAATATGTTCTTCTCAAACGCCTTCTGCTCCTTCACTGTCGGGTATGTATCATCATAATACTGTAATTGAAAGCACTGATGTTATTTTATATTGATGCACACATTTTTTAACTAGTTTGAATTTGAATTAAAGAAAAAGACGGCGATATTCCTTTTTTTTTTTGGCAGTGAATTAGTCTATGACACTCAAGGAAAGTATATTAAAAATGGGTCACAACTATATTGTATATTTTCTAAATAGGTGGAATAATGATGATAATAATAAAAACGACTAGGCACTGGTTTAGAACATGTTACTCAATCTGGAGAAAATTAATTTATTGGAAAATAATTTATTTTCAGTCGTTAATTTGGTGCACTCAAATAAAACTTTGGTGCCCATGTTAATGGTTACGAGGGAGCATGTCACCCAGTGCAAAAGTGTGGCTCTTTGATCAGTGTGAGAACTATATCACGGCTTTTGGAGGAGCACACTTTTTCTTATTAGTGGGTGCTTGACTGATTGACTTACAGTATGCTGACTACAAAGAAGAGCAATGAATAATAGACATTTAGCGTGGGACCGAATAAGTTTGGCTTTTTACTGTTCTTTCAGGTAAAGTGAGGGAAGTTTATGATATCGCGCCGCCATACTTCACTGGTGATGGCAAGAATCTACCAGTATCTTTAGGGGATTTATGAATTAGATCACCCTTGTGCATTAATAAGAGCCTTATTTTAGTGCATTATAAAAATAGCATACTGTCAATATTTTAGAGACCCCCCCCAAAATATCACAACTCATGATTGAAGGGGAGCACATGTCTTATTAACAGGAGCCAAGCTGCCCCTGGCTCCTCTGTAGCTCTGCTATGTGTTTTTAATACAACAGAGGTTTAAGTCACAGAGGAATACATTATTAGGCTTTGGAGACAATACTTGGCACTAGGGTAAAGTCGGTGGTTTTAGTTATTGAGTAGGATTTGTTGATGTGAAAAAAAATAGAACAAGAAAATGCTTTTTAACCAAAGTGGGTTAGTTTTGCTTTAGAGTTGTCTCATAGTTTTCATACCTTGGCGTAAAGCCTGTCTCCGTCGTTGTCCAGAATTAGAACTGCTTTCACAGTGTACAAGGATGGTTCCTGTTAAAGAAGATAAGTGTAACTCAATAATACTGGCTGAAATGTTCAAACATATGAACTGGTGACAACAAACTGAAGACAGGTCGGCGGTGGAGGCAGTAACATGGGATTAATGAAACAAACGCAATCCGACCACAGTCACCAAATGTAGTATTTTGAATCATTGTTTGATCGCAAAAGTCAGGAGGAAGACATGACACTTCCACATCACCAACAAACACATACACATGAAGCTAACTTATCTAAAGCTAGTTGGTTAGCCAACACGGCTAACCCGTTTACGATAGTTAGCCCCACGTCGAGTTAACTCCACAGCTAAATTGACATATTTCGGTAAGTCTCGAGAAACAAATCTCAACATATGATTCTGTGGAATACTGATCATTAAAGCTCAAATGACACACACACTGCGTTCAATAAATACACGGGGTAACATTACCAGTATGGGAGAATCCATCTTCTTTCTTGTTAGCAAACTAGCTAGCAGGGTAGCAGCTGGCTACGTCATACGTACAGTAAATGAGGCCTTCTCCCATTGGCTGACGCAGTTTCCTGCGTTGTACGTAAAGGGCAAAGAGCAGTTCAGTGCAGGGCGCGGAGTCTGGACAGAAATACATGTCGTTAATGCTGAAAGTGAACTGATACGGCTAATTATGAAGCCTCGCCAGAATCTGTAATACATTTGTCCCTTCACTGGGGATAGTTGCAACTTGATAATGTCTCTCAGGAAGTCAAACATTGTATGTTCTCCGCACACCTTATTTTATTCTATTTTCTGCTACTAGGGCGCTCCCCTGACATTACAACTGTCCTAACCCTGCTGCTTATAAAAGATCAACATAAAGTCCATATATTATGTAATTTCCAGGTGTAATTCGCCATTTTCTTCTGAATTACAGTAGGCCTACCACTGATCATTCATTCAGTTCATTTTAGAGTTCAAATCTGTAACATGCGTAGGCTACTGGAGTTAAACCAGATTATTATAATGAATCATTCTAAATTTGATAACTTAAGGCGGTTGCTGTTTTTTATAGGACTGCACGGTAAGTCTCTTATTTACAAGCCAGTATAGCTTGCTCGTACTCATCAACATCTTTTTTCAGGATCCTCCTACATTTAACCAACTCCAATTATCCTAGTTCCCACTTCTGGGAAGCATTTGGAAAACCAGGCTGATGGGGATTTCCCTCTATCTTACTCCATACATGACATCACTGTGTGGCCTTACAGTAAGATATTTCTAGGCTTGAGTTTCAAATAATACTGGAATATGTACAGTTGTGAAAGCAAATGGCGTACGGCTATTATTTAACTGCACAAAGTGTATGGTAAAAAGATATAAAGTCTTTTGACATGCATTCATAACAGCATTGTGGGCAACCATGAAATGTTGCAATACTGCACTATGTTTACACAATTCAGCCACTAAGATTTCAAAATGAGCCTGACTGGAGAGGAAACTGTATGCTGCCTTGAAGTAGCTCATAGTTAAAGCTTAAATGTCATTGTTATGCCATCTCATGTGACACGTCAAATATACTCATACTTATATGTATATTTAAACCATCACAGCGATGATGATGATGACTGGCAGTTAGTGATGGTGATGAATGAAACTTGAATGGAGAATAAACATATACTGTATGAAGAATGAACATAGAAAAAGTAGGTTTTATTGGCTTAAAGATGAAACCACGCTAATGATTTCTTTTAAATAATTTGTATAAAAATGTATGCACCTACACTTCATAGTTGAATAAACCATGAATGAAGCATAAATTGACCTCTTCAGAAAATCTTCAAAGCAGGATGTGAGGAAATTGTTCAAGATGTTTGATATATCTCCTGTTCAAGTTCAGAAAATATTTACCATATATTATTAGTTCTGTCAATTGCTCACAAAGGTCAAAAAGTAGAAATGAATAACAGAGTGTGTGAAGTAATGTTGTCGTACAGGCTGCTCCCCTGTCCTCAGCGTATGCCAGCAACCACAGCAGTTAGCAGTTCCCTTCCTAAGAACCAAGTGTTTGTTTTATCAGCATTAAGCAGAGCTTCCGCCAACCAACATCCTCCTTTCCTTACCTTCCCTCTCTGCGTCTGTATGACCAACCAGCCTTGAAATTCACTGTTATGAACACATGAGCTTAATTGCATGTATAGTCACCTATGTATATACACTCACACAAAAGACTTACGCAGCCCCTTAAGTTGCTTATTTCTGTTTAATTTTCTTATTTGTATTTCTATATTCCAATGCCAGTTATATAATATGTGAATGTATAAAAACAAAAATGAATGGGCAAATAAAAACAGATCAGAAAATAATTAGGAAATACAGTGTGGCTGTTACAAAACATTATCTTTATCTAAACATCTTGAGATAAGCACAGACCTGATTGAGACATTCAGAAGAATGATGCTGCATGTTCAGGTTCCTCATTTGCTCGGTTTCAGGTAGCGATAATGTGTGACCATCATGAAAGACGTTTTAAGGAACAACAATGGAAAGGTTATGTCTGAATCCCATATCTACATCTACAGTTGTTCTGAGGAGGACTGCGTGCAATAAAAATAATTTTGCATCCTGCTTGTTCAAAAAAGATGTTAATATTGTCCACAATATGATAAGGCCAATATGTCAAATTGGATATCAGCCAAACCACATACATAAGGGGGTCAAATTCACAAACCCTTTACAGTTGAGTACCAATATGTCATATCACCACATTGAACGGTTGTACATATGATCATTTTATGTCATGTTATGTTTATTTGCAGCGTCACTTTTACTGAAGTTAAATATTAAGAATGGTAAAACAAGTAACATTTCTAATTTTTAACATTTCAGATCAACATTACAACTAGTTATTTAATCAATATAAGAATAAATGTAATACTCCATCTGCCCTCTCTATTTTGTTTCCTTTCCCAGAAGCTGACTCTAAAGATATCCCCTTTTTGATACCACAACCCAAGACACACATTCATTTTGTTTAGTAGTTAGGTGGTTTTTCCACTCATGTCTGATACAGCTTTCTGGATGTTAAAACAAAACCCAAGATGCCACATTCCTCCATCTTTAATGAACGTATGAAATGCCATGGAAACGCCAGGACAAATAGAGAAGGTGGGAAACAACAAAAGGACAAACATGTTAACCATTAATCCCACATTATATTTAACCCACCCTAGTATAACATCCAATGGTCATTAAGAGAATTTAAGCCTAAATGAGTCAACTGTGGGCAGTTCCCAGCAAACGTGTCCGGCCTATGTTTCGTAGCTCCGAGGTGCACAATAAGAAAAGGCTGACAGCCTCTGAGAGGTTCAGGCAAGCTGGAAAGCAGAGATGTCAAAGACTAATTGAAGCAAACAAACACAAACAGGGAACGTGGGCGTTGACCTGGGAACTGTGTCCAGATTCAAAACCACTGTGGTCGCAGTAATAACAGGGTGATCTTTGGCATGCTATGGCAGTGGTTGAGTCAGGGGCTGGGTGCTAGGAACTTGGGTTGGGAAGTCCCTTCTTTGATTCCTGGTAGACATTCACCTTTCTTGACTCTGTCAGCCACCTACTTTTTCCATCTTAGAACAATGACAGAGAAAACATTGAGATTTATGTCTCAGTGGGATGTGATATTATAATGGGCCAGACAAAACCTTCCATGTTCTCATGCTTTTTGAATCTACAGTTACTGAAAGGCTTAACTCAATTTCGGTTTATTACTGGCCTTAAAATGTATATTTATTTCACAATAAAAAGGTCAAGCTTCAGGTCAGTATTCAGAACAAAAGTTTACATTAATTACCCCAAACTTATTTCTCCTTACACCCTCTGTGTTCTTGGACAGTTAAAAATACAACTACTTTAAGGGTCTAAAAAGGACATAAAAATTCACCTATCTTTTTAATGTTAAGTGTAATGTTGCTGTAAATCAAGAGCGTTTTATAAAAATAGTCAGTCGCCCTTTATATTTTGTTTCTCTATTATCTTTTCATACATTTCATCACTCGTTTCTCTCACAAGAATCAGAATAACTTGAACAAACCTTTTAGGTTATTCAACTCATCATGTTATAAGTAAGGAGCGTGTATATATAGTTTGTGTATATTTGTACTAAATTTAAAATATTTGTAGCAGTTTGAGCAGACTTGTGTGCAGTCTATCGGAGATTTGTTTGCACTCTAATTATTTGTAAAAGTTTCCAAAAAAAGGAGTTCAAGGAGGAATGACTGTGACATCTGTTTTCGGCTTTGCACTTCTGAGAAAGAGAAGTTCTGTGTAGTTACATGTTAATTTTTTAAATGTAACTCTTGCATTTGTTGCACGATGCAGCTGTTTTATGCTTTATTATTCCTTATATGAAGGTAATTCTAAAAAAATGCACTCACATCTGCTTATTTTACAAAAACTTACAAGGGATTCTTTTAAATGCATGTAAGTATACTGTATTATAATGTAGTCACAAAAGCTGAGTTAACACACATGTATTTCAATATGTCCATCAAGTGATTTCGGTTATCATCAACAAATGCTTTTAAAAATGAAATCTATCCACTGTGTTGCAGACAGTGTTCACAGTAGGGGATCTTTGAAAAGGTCTTGAATATTTTATGTGATGCAGAATACTTCCAAAATCATCACCGACACAGTGACAGCCTGTTGTCTATCACTATGCATAAAGCTTAACATGCATTGCTCCATGAAACAATAAATACGCAACAGCTCTACTATTAGTAATTGTGTGAACACTGTTACACAATGGGGCAGTTCTACATAACACATAGCCTTTGTGAATTCACTGCTCACAGTGCTTCAGATCATGAGGGGATTTTTTTGTGAGGGATTTTAATGGTCACTTGCTATGTAAGACACGCTCCCCTCCATTCTCCCCCTGCTCCTCTCTCTCCCTTGGCGGTTGCTCTGCCAGATAGAGGAACAATGTGGTCTTTCTTACCTGTCGGAGGGTGTACATTCCAGCTCTACTAAACTAAGTCTCAATCCTGCCTCCAACCCACCCCTGCTTAAACAGGGCCCTCACTGCAATGCCGGCTCAGACTCCAGGTGCTCCACATCACACTCCTCATACCTTTCGGAAAGGACGCAGTTCTTGTACGGTTTGGCCAGGACAGAGACAACCATCCGGCTAGTTTTCATTCACTTTTTGTTGTTTAATCTGCTTGTTTTATGTTTATTGAAATGATATGATTAGAATCAAAATTACTTACAGGATTCTTTTGTTTGTTTGTGTTTAATTTGTAATCATCTACCTACTCCAATGTGGACTGACAGAATGACTGTCGTGGTGCATGCCAAACTGTTGGTTTGTGGTTTGTCGTGTGGGCAAAAGGGAAATTTGGAGGTTGGGGTGCAAGTGTGCTATTAAGGATACAAGAGTGCAAAAAAATGTGGTGTGGGTGCTTTACAGGAAGATTGTGTTTGTCTTCACAGAGCCATCCCATTTATGCCGATGGCTGTATGTGTAGCTGAACAGAGAGAGACAGACAGTTGAATAAGAGATAGGGCAAGAGGCCTCATGTGTTTTACTTCTTGTGTTCAGTTAAAAGTAAGCAGACAGCTCAACATATGTGAAAAAGAACAGAATCTCCTATTACTCATTTTTTTCTTCTTCTTACCACCAGGGTTGAGCACAACATCTGAAGGGTTTTTTTTTCACTCATCACCTGTTGAAGAAGCAGAGAATGTTGCACAGGTATGTTCCTTTATATCTTCCTTCAAATGATTTGTCAGATCTTTCCTTTTCTATTGCAGAAGTATGCTGAGAGGTTATATATATACAGACATATATACACATATGTAGTTGTAAAGAATACAGTTAAAGTAATAACACATTTTCATTATATGTTAAGAAATATATTTCCAGAAATTAAAATTTTATTAGAAATGTTATCTTGCTGACTTAATTTGACAATCTACTTTACAGACTGAACCAGTGAATAGAGTTTTGAGTGTTGACAGTGAATTATGATTCCTTACAGTAAAGGAAACAGCCTTAGAAACTTACCACAACACCGGTTATAGCAGGATGTAATCGTTAAATATTACATTAAATTCACACATTGCAGATGATAGCAAATCACCATACACAAACCGGTCCCACTGACATAAAAATCAATAATTTAATGCATACAGTTTGTTCTGAAGGTCCGTAAGAGGAAATGATATGCCTAATTAAAATATTAAAATATTAAAATAAAAAAACATATTTGGTTAAAGATTATCCTGTTCGTTGATTACACTGTTACTAAGTGGAAAAAAATGACTTGGAAAATACATGTATTGTGCTGAAATATACCACATTTTGCAAACATATTATACATATAATATATATTTTTAAGATCTAAGACAGTTTAATTGCTGCAGACCATTAAAGTCTCTTCAGAGGCTAAACTCTTTGAACCAACACTATAATCAGTGACACCTGAGTGTGGCAGTCTGTTGCTTTATATTCCACTCCAATTAGCCTTACTTTGATCATTTTTTAAACTTTTTAATTTAATTTCTGACTTTAGATCATCGTCATAACCACAAAGTTGTTTCTCTATTATTATCAGTGGAGCAGCCTCAGGTTGCCGATTCATCACATTACTGTATTGATTGGAAGCCTTTCATAAATATTTTTTGAATCAACATTAAGTATTAGGAAGGACATTAAAGTGACCTTTCCACTGTAAAGGTTAATAGAATTAAATCTTAATTCTACCCCACAGAAAATATTAATTTTAAGTGACCCACACAGCAAGATGTACAAGAAAGACTATTACTTAAATTAATTTATTAATTTATAAGTTTATTTAACAGGGGCAACACTGATAAAAAAAATTGTTACAGGGCAGCAATGCAACAGATGTATTGGGTAAAGGGCGTCTAAGCTAATCTGTAGCCCCATCCTTGGTTAGGCTTTTTAAATTAAAGCATCTAAAGAAGCATATTCAGAGTATAAAAACAGATTAAAAAAAGGTTGTGTTTATGTGTGTGTATGTGTATGTCTATATATGTATATACTGTACGTATGCACTGACATATGGGTGCGAGTGTGAGCATAAGTATAGATGTACAGGATGTATAAGCAAAAGTTGATGTAAAGTTATTCAGTGTTCACATCTTCATGTGATTTCATTTGTGTATTGGAAAACTTTAAATTCTGATTCAGGTGGTAAGGTGTTCCATAGTTGCAAGACTTTTACTGAAAAATTCTGAAATACAAGTTGTAGATGCTAAAATGTTACTATAATGGCTTCTGTCAGAGCTTAGCCAAAAAAGGTTGAAGATTACTACGAACATGTTAGCCATACACCAAATTTTCCAAAGCAGCATCAGGCCTCAGTCTGTCTTGAAGAGCACGCTGTTTTCCCGCAGATTGTCTTATCAGGGGTTGGCATAGCTGCACCCTGGGACAGCTGATGGGAGGAGTCTACTCAACTGAACTGAACCCTTCATATGTTCCAAAAGAACCCACAGAACAGCCAAACAGTCATTTAGCACAGACAGGTCTGCAGATATGTAACGCACTGTATGTATTAGAAACGTGTTTGAAAGCACGGTGTGACTTAACGGTTTGCAGATGTTTAGCCCGAGTGAATGTGCTTTTTTTCCTTCTTCTTTCTGCTGTGTCAGAGCAAGGTAGGTGATAACTCGCTGCTCTGTGTCACCACCAGGTTGACCTTTTGCAGCAACAGCCTGTCCTGAATGTGTTCAACGGCCAACTATGTTCTCCCACTGAGGAGAACCTGTGAGGTACGTAGGTCTGTCACAGACACATAATCAAGCCTAAAATACACTTGTGAATTATGTTTTTATTAGCAGTCTTTTTTCTTTTGTGTTACAAGGTATTAGCCACTCCAGGCAAGTTGTGTGGGGGAGTGTCCATGTCCACTAATTTCCCTGGAGCCAGATCTCATGGAGCCCCTCAGGACACAGAGATGGATGTGGCTTGGCAGGAGCTGATGGCCATCACAGAGCTGCAGGTAACTCTATAAGTTTTTTTATTGCAATATTTTACTATATGTCATAAGTCTTATCCCAGATATGACAATTACTGTATGTTATCCTAATACCCCATGCTGCATCATCATTGAGGTGCAGGTTGTATTTATTTATTTATTTATTTCAACAATGCTTAACTTGCATATGAGGGCACTTTATAAAGATAATAATATAATAGTATTTTTTATCAGCAAACGTGAATATATCTTGTCAATTAATTTGAATTTGTTATTCTCAGTTTCATGTTGAAAGTATGAAATTAAACACTTAAAATGCGGTTCAAAAAGAAAAAGGAATTTGTAATTACTGAACAGAATAGGTTTGTTTCATTCCAGAAGAATAGATACATATTTTTATAAATTTTCATCTGATGCTAACTGTTGAGAAGCTAATACACACTCAGCTGAAGAAGGCAACAATGGCCTGTTTGAGTGATAGCAGGATGAAGAGATTGTGAGAGGGGGCAAGTGCTGTATGTTGCTAGCGGCCCCCTGCACTGCACAATAGCCATCTGTTTCCAGGTGAAACTCGATCACATCTATGAGAGCCCTTCATAGGCTATGGGTGGCATGCTGAAGTGGGGGCAAACTGTGCTCTATGGTGAACCAGCTAATTTGCGAAAAAGACACTGTTCCACTAATTAACACAGAGGTCTTGGAAAGTTAGTAATTGTTTTCAATCATTTTATTGCTGTTGACGTGTATCAAAGTGCCTGTCAATCATAACTGGGTATGCCCCTTTTGTTACTGTAGTTTGAGGTCCCCGGTGAAGGCTCCTATGAAACACCACAGTACCAAAGCATGGAACCTATGGTCCCTATGGGAGGATATGGGATAACTCAGTCCCATTCTGAACCTCTTCCTGCTGCTGCCTGTGAGCTAAACACTGCTGAGACCTATGATGGATGTTACTCTGAAGAGGTGCCAGTCTGTCATCGTCTAGGCAGCAATGCAGAGGCAATGTACAGACACTCTGAATCTCAGCTCAATCAAAGAATGCTCCCCGTCTCCTCTCACACACAGCCCTCACTCATGGCTCCAAGGGAACAGATGAACGTGTCAGGCACCAGTCAAGGGCACAGGAGGGCCAACGCTTGTCTTTCTCAGGGTCTAAATCGGCACATGCTGTGGACTACACATGGACAAAATTTGCACGTTCGCTCAGCTGATGATCTGGAGTCTGACTCCGGTCTGTCTCTGGGTTCTAGTCCACCTCTGGCCTCCCCAGATAATCCTGTTGGTGGTGCACCAGGTTACCAGAGTGTAGACATAGGTATGACATATAGTGATGGTGAACCAGACAGCATGACTGACCATGCGCGAGGAGCACACATCCCTTACTCAATGGACTACCAGAATCAATCTCACTCATATTTACACTCAGGTGCACATCCATCTTATTTTTCACCCCAACCCACTTTATCTCATACACAACCCAATGCACCGACTCCTTGGTCAGTGAAGCAGCAAGGTCAGAGCAACCTGTACAGTGATTCTGGACTGTCCACCAGAGGGAGCTCACAGCATAACATGTACACAAAACCAGAAGGAAGCATGTCCACTCCTGTTCCACGGAGCAGAGATGAGCGGCGGGCCATGGCTTTGAAGATCCCCTTCCCCATGGATAAGATGATCAATCTACCTGTGGATGACTTCAATGAGCTTCTGACACAGTATACTCTGACGGATGCTCAACTAGCACTGGTCAGGGACATAAGGCGGAGAGGGAAGAACAAGGTGGCAGCTCAGAACTGCAGGAAAAGGAAGCTTGAGAGCATAATTCACCTTGAAAGAGAACTGAACCAGCTGCAGGCCCAAAGAGAGCACCTGGCAAAGGAAAGGAGCGAGTTCAAGCGCAGCTTGACTTTTATTAAATGTCGCCTTACAGACCTCTATTCAGAAGTATTTTCTCACTTAAGAGACGAAGATGGACAACCATACTCAATAGATGAATACTCTCTACAGCAGACACCAGATGGTAAAGTTTATTTGGTACCTCACACAAATATGCAGAAAAGAGAGCAATGCTGAAGACTTGGGGGATAGTCTATTATTTAATACTCTTACAGAAGGTATACTGCCAACTGAAAGTATATCAACATGCTGGCAGTTCCATATTTAATGTGGTTATGACTTAACCCTCATGTAAAACTAGCCATACGTGTATCAATGGACACTTTGTGCTCTTACAATTGACTGAAACCACACCAGAGTACTTTATAAAAAAATACTTTATTAAAAAAAGTAAGACACTGCACAGCAGTCTTCAGTTTAAAAAAAGTTAAGTCTTCAGCACCAGCATGATTGTTCAGCAAACCTGTGAAAAGAGAATCAAGTTAAATAAAAGAACAAAAACTTTGGAAATTGTAATTTTTTTTCTCTCATGTTGTACCTGATTGAGCCATTGTCACTGAAATGAAGTCAGGTTTTCGAGACCATGTGTGGAGTATCCTAGAAAGCAGAAAATCCAAATAAGTAAAATGTAATCTTTCAAAAGAAATGTAATTTCTGTTCACAGCATGCAATATGTTGTAGGGCCTCAATGCACATTTAGGAGGCCAATATTACCAGTCAACATTGGTGTAAGTCATAATAAAAACTTGATACTTGTTGAAAAATGTTACATCATTACTGGGCTACATAACTCACTACCAGCTACATGACAAAAGCAAGACATACTATCAGTAGTTGAGAAGTCTGGTCTTACCTACAGACAGCTTTTAAGCCTTTTGGTAGCTGCTGCCTGCTACTTTCAGGCTTCTGTTCTCACTCTCCCCTGCTTCAATGATCCTGGCGATGGTTTTTCTACTTCTCTCCCTCAGCTGGCTTCCATGGCTAGCCTCAAAGACTTTGCATGTAAGCTAGCATCTTCCAGATGATCTTTGCAGAACTCAGGGTAGAGTCTGTACCAAGTGATAGACTCTTTACGATGAACGTATATTTGTACGCGACTTCTCATTCCTGAATCAGTATTGTAAGTGCATTGACTTATGGTGTATGTGGTGACTAGTGCAGTGCTTCTCATACATCTCAGGGGTATGGGTTTTTCCAGACTCCTCACATGTTATGTACAATGTGGCCATCACCCCCACTTTGTGCACCATCTAATAGTGAACCCTCCCTTTCCCAAACCACTAAAGACGCTAACGAGACTTTTTAAAAAAAACTGAAAGATGGTTTATTTCAGCTTGATTTGATGCAGTTACAAATAAAACCAGACTTAAAGAAAAATCTACATAAAACCTCATTGGAATGCTTAGTTTCCAGAAACACATTGCGATGAAAAAACACAAAACGTTTAAATGAAGACCCTCCATGATTTATCTACTGTACATCTCTTCTTCCAGCAGCTGTAACCTGCCACAACTGTTTGGCTGAGCAGATTTAGGAGCTGCCCTGTCACAGCTGCCCTGTCACTTCGCTTGCTCTCCTCTCCTTGCTCTCCTCTCCTAAGTACTCAGTCCTGTTGAACAATATGGAACAACATTGTTAACTGTGCACTGACTTTGTATGGCCTGAGATCCAGAGTGAATTTTTTTTTTTATAAATCGTTATCTACACTTAACGAGTCCCTGCAACGACAAACTCTGGTTTTAAGATACAAAAACAGGTCGTCCAGGCATGGCCTTCACAAACTTACCACTTCAAAATCGTCCTGCTCGGCCATATCCGCCACCGTTGTTTGAGCCACTTCCGTAGCCACCTAGGAGCAAAAATATAATATTTAGAGAAAACCTCAGTTTACAGAAACCATGCAGACAGGACAGTACACATCCTTGCATCCAACTTACCGAAGTTCCTGCCGCCACCACCGCCACCGCCGCCGCCAAAGTTGTTCTTCATGGGGCCAAAGTTGGAGGCCTGGGGGTCGTAGTGGCCCATGTTGTTGTAGTTATTTCCGCCACCGCCCCCTCCGCCGCCACAGTTACCTGTGATTGCATAATTTAAAAAAAATTATTAAATAAAAAAGTAAAAAATAATGCCTTCAGCACAAACCGTTTTAGGCAAGGGGAGCAGAAACACTTACCATAACCGTTGCTGTCATAACCGTTTCCTCCATAGCCACCGCCTCCTCCGCCGCCACCGCCACCACCCTGGTTGTAACCTTGGTTATATCCCCGGTTGCCACCATTATTATATCCTCCAGGACCTCCAGGACCACCTCCATAGCCTACAAAACATATCGTTTGAGTACGAGGCCAAATTCCATTCTGATTTCAAAAGTGAAAACATTTAAACCTGCTGAAATTCCTACTTACCACCATCACCTCCACCTCCATTGCAATTGTAAGGACCATCTCCATATCTACCCCTGCCACCTGAGAGAGACAAACATGCAGTCAGGTTTCAGGCATTATAATATAGTACAAGTTATTATATAAATCCTATTATCACTGAAGTCGTACCCTGATTGAAGCCCCTGTCGTACTCGTAGGGCCTTCCACCACCGCTGCTGCGACCTAAACAAAAACACAACCCTTAGCGCTGGAATAGTGTTGATTGGGCCAATGTGCATGTGGCAGGTGGCTTGTTCCTTAATAAATAAAATAGGTTTATTTAATAAGGAGCCTACCTCCTCTCATACCCATTCCTGCAGTCTGCATTTCCTGTCTCGTGAGGGCCTTCCTTACTTCACAGTTGTGGGAGTTGATTGTGTGGTATTTCTGGACTGTGGGGTGGAGGAAGGAAAAAGAAAAAAAGAAAAGAAAAAAAGGGTACTGAGTAGCCGTTCAAGACAAATCAATAAATCTGACAAGCGGCAACAGAAATCACTTGCACTCACTGACGATCCTGTCGACTGCATCGTGGTCATCAAAGGTCACGAAGGCAAAGCCCCTTTTCTTTCCAGTATTGCGATCTGTCATGATGTCAATGACCTCAATTTTGCCAAACTGCTGGAAGTAATCTCGCAGGTGTGACTCCTCTGTATCTTCCTTAATTCCTCCAACAAAGATCTTTTTCACCGTTACGTGGGCACCTGGTCGGTTTGAGTCCTGTGATCAAAGACATCTGCTGTAGTGACTACACCCAACCCTTCTTTTTATATATGCATGCGAGTTACTCAAGGGAGATTGAGTCAAATACAGTGAAATTCAACATACCTCCCTGGAAACGGCTCGTTTAGGTTCAACAACTCTTCCATCAACCTTGTGGGGGCGTGCAGACATTGCAGCATCAACCTCCTGTACTGATGAGTATGTAACAAAACCGAAGCCCCTGGATCTCTTGCTGTTGGGATCCCTCATCACCTAAAAAGGAAGAGGCAACAGTTACTCCCACAAGTCAAAGATACAGTCTATATTTAATAAATAAAAAGTCTGAATGCTAAAGCTAAAAGCTGCGCCAAAAGGCGATAACGTTTGTAAAATGTAAACTTACCACACAATCTGTAAGGCTCCCCCATTGTTCAAAGTGAGCCCGCAGGCTTTCATCTGTCGTCTCGAAGCTCAAACCTCCAATGAACAGCTTGCGAAGCTGCTCCGGCTCGCGTGGGACCTGCACAATGGACAAAGCAACACACTAGCATCAGGGTACATGATAGCTAGCATTCAAAAGGAAAACACCGGGTATAATGTCGGCAGTAACCATGTCCACAACGAAACCACCGCCAAGCGTAAAGAACGCGCTAATGGTATATTTACCAAACCCTGCGTCACACATCAGAAATCGGGACAGGGTGGAGGAGGGCGATGTGGCCGCCATTAAAGTGAGCACAGCGCTCGTAGGATGCTTCACGGCTTCTAGCAGCAATTGTACGCAAACGCAGGCGTGCGTTAATGTGGTGGGGGGGAGTTTGCGTTTATTCTCTGCAGTGAAACTATCCTAGTGAAACAGCTGACTTATATACACATAACTGACGGCATGGACAAAAGGCCACGAGGCCCAGCTGCTACAAAATGGCGGCTTTACAACGCCTGGTAGCTGCGGCATTTGTGATGAAAACGCGTCCGCGCTGAGCATCCGCAGTGGTTTTAAATAACAGATCGCAGTGTGCACGGAAATAATTACGCAAAAGGGCGTCGCGATTGCAATACTCACATCTTTCGCCATCTTTGTTTGCTAAATCCTTGAAGACTCCTTGAAAATGGACCGGAGAGAGAGGTGATCTGCGTCAGACGAGCCTAGCCCCGGTACCAAGTGTAGAATAAATAGGAAAGGATACACCTCTTTCACACAGCAATTGGCCAATAGTTCCCGCTGCAACCCGTCGTCAGGATCCACGGAATCTCGATTGGGCCAAATTCAATCAATCACCACAAACAGCCAATAACACGACGGTAGGCGTGTATTTCACGATCCCGACGATAGAGGAAAAAATAGACTATGGATGTGAATATGTGAAGGGATATTTCTAAGAATACTGTGTTTTATTGGTAGTGCTTGCAGGTCAGTAAACATATAATGCACACAACAGGGGTTAATATCACGGTTGCACTGACGGAAGAAATTAAAGATAAATTAAACATTTAAATAGATCATTAATCCTGAATGGTTCTGATTTTTGACCTGATGGTGGAGCTGTGCCTTTCTCTAAGCATCTTATACCTTTCACTGACATACAAACATGTATTTATATATAGTAACATAATATATATATAAAACATGTTTTTGTTTTTTTTAAAAAGAGAAACACTAAAAAAAAATGCATTTACAATAAACATGTCCCGACCTCTTAAATAATTAAGTAAAATCAATGGGAGCACATACGCTGGAGGACTATGTAGGTCATCAGCTGACCGACGGGGCGGGTACATTCATTGTGCGCCTTTAACGCGCGCTTTTTACGCACAGCACCAGCACCTTTATGTGATCCAGGCTAGATGCTAAAGTAGCCCCAGCGTTGGCCTCAAAGACGGCAGGTCCACAAAAGACACGCATTATCGCTGCGGTTAAGTGATCGAAACCGACGGTCCACACATCCAAAGGGGTAAGGAACATTTAAACACATGAAAGTGCTCCGTGTTGCCGCGGGTACTGTTGTAGGTTTTTGGTGTCAAAGATAGCCAACGTTAGCGTGTTGAAGCGTTAGCTTGCGGGCTACTTTGCTTTAGCGAATTTGCCTTTCATGCCCATTGGTTAGCTAGAGAGTTAGCTTAGCAAACACAACATCATATCTTCATTGCTATGTGCACGCATTACGTTTACTGGTAACACCATCTACGTTGACATTTTTAGGTAGTTTAGTGAGTTAGGCACTTAACGATACTGAAAGGTCTTTAGCCAGCCAGTTAGTTTAGCTTTTTTTTCTTTATTTTTTCAAATGTCGTGCCTGTTGCAGATTGGAGTAACGTTAACGACGATAAAATGATGCCTTTCGTTGATACACGATGGTGTCTAGCTAGCGTTGGCTTACGTTAAGTATACCGATCAGTAATTATTAAATCCCTGCGCCGAAATGTATCGGCTAGAGCTTTGTCAACCAAAAAAAAAAAAAAATCATCCATATTCTCTTTAACTTTAGCCTCTCTATCGTTTTCCTATACAGGGAAGTGCCATTGGCCTGCAACAGCGTAGTGTTCAGCAACAAACTTCGCTATGGGCAAAAAGTCTCGCGAAGAGGAGTCTTCATCCTCTGATGAGGAAGAATATGTTGTGGAGAAGGTGCTGGACAGGAGGGTGGTGAAAGGCAGGGTTGAGTTCTTCCTGAAGTGGAAAGGATACTCAGAGTAAGTAAGGATACTCAGAGTTGTGCTCCAGCCAGTGTGCTAACCGTACTTGCACTTACACCGCTACAGATTTAAACTAAGGGTACATCATCAACACCGTGATGGGCTATAGGTTAAACTAGGGCTGAGCGATACGAACAACATTACATTTCCCTATGGAGGTAATTTTATATCCTGATATAGCACATTTTCTGTAACTTAAATGAGTAAATAGTGTATATACAATCACCACATTGAGTTCTTTAATGATATATTCAACAACACAAGGTACTTACTTGTATTTTATTATTTTTCTCCATTTTATTTAGAACCTTTTGTGCAAATTTTCTATTAAGCATGTAACAAAATATAAAATATTTGTCTCAGTGTTTCCCAAGTAAGACTTTAGTTGGGTGGGCCGCCCTAGTATTTTAATATCCAGCAACCTGTTTAAGCATTTTGCAGAGAAACACAGAGAGAGAGAGAGGGAGAGAGAGAGAGTTATGTGGTACTCGGATACAGTAGCTCTTTATAATTTCCACAGGCTCATTAACAACAAGCCTTGTTTATAGAAGCTCACCTGTCTTCATGAAGGAAACACGGGTGAGAAATCCAAAACGCGAGTTGTGTTTTTTGGGAGACTTTTAAAACATACTGCTGGAGAGACAGAGAGAGGCGGGGTGGAGCAAGCTGGTAGAGAAGAGTTGCTTGTGTGTATGGGGAGAGAGAGAGAGAGAGAGAGAGAGAGAGGAAGATGAGCAGATTAAAGTAGTTTGTGATAAAAGTTTTCTTTGCATTGCATCCCTGCCTCATCAACCCCTTCAGAGTACATATTTTTTCCCATATGAACTCCGGAAGAGTCTGATTTGTGACGCAATGAAATAAACGATCAAACTAGCAAAATATGAGATGATTAAACACTGTTGTTTTTTTTCGTCACGCGAAATATATCGTCATATCGCACAGCCTTAGTTTAAATATCACACGTATTTGATAATATTTATATAATAGACCAAATGGAAAGCGACCATTCACAGCTGACGTTAGTTAGTTATGCGGTTAGCATTAGGCAAGCAGGCAGGGGCATTGACCGCCTTTTTGAGTCTGATACAACATGCACATACACTCAGAAAATACAGTTATGCAGGTTTAAAGACCAAGAAATGATAGATAAATGTAATGTGAGGATGAATTACAATGTTATGAACATCAGCTACTATAATATTGATTTCAGTAGATCATCTGTGATCTGTGTTGTTGACTTGAAAGTAATGGCTGTACTGATACTGATATGTTACATTGTGATCTTCCTCAGAAAGCACAACACGTGGGAGCCAGAGAAGAATCTGGACTGCCCTGAGCTTATTTCAGAATTCATGAAGACCTATAAGAAAAGCAGTGGTGGGAGCTCCACACCTAGCAGCGGGGGCAGCAAATCAAGCACAGGCTCCTTGGGACGCTCCAAAGACTCCAGCACCTCAAAGAAGAGAAGCTCAGACGATGATGAGGAGGGTGGAAGTAAGCCCAAAAAGAAGAAGGAGGTATGTAATATGTTGGTGCATTGTTTTGCATTATGTTTTAGATGCGGAATGCTGTCAGGTTAACATCTTAACATAAAATCGGCTATGGATGTGAATATGTGAAGGGATATTTCTAAGAATACTGTGTTTTATTAGTAGTGCTTGCAGGTCAATAAACATATAATGCACACAACAGGGGTTAATATCATGGTTGCTCTGACGGAAGAAATTAAAGATTTTTATAATTTCCACAGGCTCATTAACAACAAGCCTTGTTTATAGAAGCTCACCTGTCTTCATGAAGGGAACACGGGTGAGAAATCCAAAACGCAAGTTGTGTTTTTTGGGAGACTTTTAAAACATACTGCTGGAGAGACAGAGAGAGGCGGGTGGAGCAAGCTGGTAGAGAAGAGTTGCTTGTGTGTATGGGGAGAGAGAGAGAAAAAGGAAGATGAGCAGATTAAAGTAGTTTGTGATAAAAGTTTTCTTTGCATTGCATCCCTGCCTCATCAACCCCTTCAGAGTACATATTTTTTCTCATATGAACTCCGGAAGAGTCTGATTTGTGACGCAATGAAATAAACGATCAAACTAGCAAAATAATAATTAACATAATCTGATCTATACGAAAGTATGTATCAAAGGCCTGTGGTGTATGTGTGTTTATAATTCAGTTAATTTCCATGTGTGAAGTTAACACCCCTTTCAAGCTTTGTGTGCAGCTCAATGAGGACTCCAGATTAGCTTTCCACTCTGGGAAGAAACAATGGCCTAGCTCTTGATTAAAAGCTTGTTATTTATATGATAATTATTAACAGTTCTGAACTGAAACTGATTCTCTATAGTGTATTTCGGAGGATGCACTTCAGCTCCTTTTCATTGATTTTCTAAAAAGATTTTCCAGTTTTATTTGGCATACAATGACTATATTGAATCAGTGAGTTTTGTATTGAAATTATGAGAATTGAATATTTTCTATTTATTTAATTTATTTAGTATTGGCAAGCAAAATCTAATCAATTACCTCTGAAATGCCTTTTTATGCTATTTTGTGAACAGCAGACACATTGTGTAAATCATTCATTTATCCGCCAATAAGCGCAATTAGTAAACACAGTATACTATACAATGAGTTTTTCTTCCTTTGTCTTTCAGGATGATATTCTAGTTGCACGTGGCTTTGAGAGAGGACTTGAGCCAGAGAAGATCATAGGAGCAACAGACTCATGCGGAGACCTAATGTTTCTTATGAAATGGTAGGTGTTGTTGATATGTTCTCTCAGCGCTTAAAAAGACAAAGGATACTCAACTTGGATAACATTAATTTGTCATGTAGTTAATGGTTTTTTTTATTTTTTATTATTATAAATACTCAAATTACACTGATGTCTTTTTCTTTAACACACCTAACCTACAAGTATGAGAGAATATAATATTTGCTCCCCTGCCCAGTTAGTGTCTGTTCGGCACATCCGCCGACCTGCCGTCTCTCAGGTTTTCACATAAAATGCGATTCCTTTCAGCAGCTTAAAAAGAAGTGCAGTATGACAAAATGTGGTTCAACTAATGATTTGAATCAATGACGCTTAGGGGCTTCCCTGATTAAATCAGAAAGCACACAGCATTAATTCCCCATGTAAAGTGAGAGTGGTAGTCAGTAATCATAATATCAATATTAAGTTTTCATTTCTGATAGATAAAACTTAATGGGATTATTCTAAACAATCAATATTAATGACGTATTAGTGGCTGGAGTCTGTTTGCACACTGCCTTCTTCTGATGGTTCAGGACTTTATCTGCAGCACCGGAATCAATGTTGATGTAAAGATACAGTTTTGGATACCACAAGCGATACATGACACGATGTTTGGGGTTACGAACATCTTCCATGTTTTCCTTGTGTGCTGTACGTCTACAGCGGTACGGTAGAGCGAGTGTAATTAGTGAACACCTTCAGGCTTGGCTCTGCTACTGATAACGGCATAAATGACTCATAAGTACTCTGCATTGGTCTTTCCACTTGATCAGGGACTTAGTATTTGTGTTCCTTCTGAAAATACCAGTATTTGTGCTCTCTGGTTTCTAGGTGTTAACCCTTTGGTATTGTGGGTGTTGCCTGCAACAGTTGCCGTCTGTGCTACTTCTGCTGCATGATTCTTCGAAACGGCAGCTCTCAATATGCCAGATTGCTACTGACAAATTATCCATTAGCAGCACTAATAGCCTAGCTGTCCATTCATATACAAACAGTAAGCCACACCATAAAATTTTATGTCATTACACATCAGCTAGATGGATATATGCATAGTACCTCGTCATTCATTTATTCGTGCCTAGTCAAGCTCTATTCCAGGGTGTTTACTGGTGCGAAATGGGCCAACAGTTACACCATTGCCGTGATTTGTTATTTGGTTTGTTTTTGTTTTAATGAATAGAAACATGGCCAGATCCTAAGCAGATTTACAACCCCCACCTGCCTACTTCACTTATAAGAAGCATGATTCACAATGTTGTATGTGTGTAATTTAATTTAAAAACATCTAATAAAAGGTGGTCAAATAATAAATGGCTCAAAAAATTACAAACCACCACACCCGTTTAATAAAGTCTAATAGTGAAAAAAAATGCATTGGGTGGCTGTGTTGCGAAATTTGTATAAATGCATTTACACAGTCAACTAAATGATATAATCCAATTCTTTTTTTTTTTTTTATGAAGTTGGCAAATAATTTGACATCCATAATTCAAATGTGCAATGTATTTATAATGTACAGGCATGATGTACACTAACATGTTTACAGTGTTATTAGATTATCAGTTGCCATCTTAGAAAATCAGACAAAGGAACCACATCTATGTACGAGTGTAATATCTAACTTGTGCAGAGCTGCGCGGTTCTGAACTACTCTGAATTTACAAGATAAACCTTGGTCTTTATCTTCTGCAGGAAAGACTCTGAAGAGGCTGATCTCGTGCTCGCCAAGGAGGCCAATCATAAGTGCCCACAGATCGTCATAGCCTTCTATGAGGAACGTCTCACCTGGCACGAAGACAGTGACAAGAAGGAGAAGGATGCTGTCAGTGCGTGAGTGCATCACCTCAGGAGGAAACAGGACCTCCTCCACTGCAGGGACTACCTTGAGTCAGATATTTTTCACACCCAAACCTCCCATCCTCCCTCTTTACCATGTCCAACAACAACAACACATAGACAGCGGACACAGTCGTGTTATCTCCATCCATGCCCCATGGGAGCACAAGGGCCCAGACTGCTAAAAAAGGATCCATCAGACAGGAGGAGAAGCTGTAGCGGACATGGGTGATATGCTACTGGGGAGGGGTTCTGCTGTTCTGTCTGTGTATACTTTACCTTCTTTTTAATGTCTTAACACATCATGTTTTAGTGCTTACAGGATGCGATTGTGTCGGTACGGTATTTTGCATCCATGGCCATCTGTTAAAACTTAGTCCTGAGAGCCAGAGGTTAACCGAGAGCTTGTCCCACGGCAGGTGCACAACCCCCATCTTAAAGTCTTTATAGGCAGTGCACCTCTTTGCTTTGAAAACCCACTAACATCACTGAGGATAAAAACCCGTAGTCTCGCTCTTCAGGAAACAACCACCGCAGCACTTTCCTGACTGCATAATCACTTCCTTTTTTAAAACTTTTTATCTCTTGTAGATTTTTCAGTTAGTCCTGTCTACCAATATAACTACTCAATTTGCAAAGTTGCAGATGACACCGGCCAATTTATGTCTTTATAAATAAGTGACGATATCCTTGTTCGTTTTTTTTTTTTTTTTTAATTGTTGTTTTTATCTCTTTTAACGTGAACTTTGTGGTGTTTTCAAATTTCTTTATGCGATCACCATTTTAAGAAAAGGACAATAAAACAAAATTTTGCTCAGTTTTGTTCTTTTGTTGTGCTTTTTTTTTTTTTTCCTCTCTCTCTCTTTTAACTGCAGTGTAATCTTTGGACCAGTCTCATGTTAAGAAGTTAGACAATCTTTACTCTATCCACATGAAATTAAACCAGCATTCAGCGCCAGTCAATGGGGCCTGCCACCTTGTGGTTAAAAGATGAAAATGTTTTGGACTGTGACCAAGCTATGATGACAACCCTGCAGTTTTAATGGTGTTATTGATCTTGTTAGTGATACTTTGATAGGTTTTGTTTTGTTTTGTTTTGTTTTTTACAGTGTAAAGTGGTAAAATCCACTCAGCAATTAGAGTATTTGTTGTTGATATCATTGTAATGTTATGTTGAAACATTAAAAAACAGTTTCTGATTGGATTATGCATATCCTGTCATGAGTAATTTGATAGTTTTTTTTTTGGATATAAGTATTCAAATTTGACAATGTTGCTACCTGGCAAGCAGGGGTAATGTCTTGCATTCACAAGATGGATGCAGGTTTTGTAATTTGATCGGCTGTGCTCCAACAAAGACTCTTAGGACCAAATGTTTAGTGTGTACAGACTGAGAACTGCTGTGTATTTTCTATATTTTTTTGGCTTTAATTGGCAGTTTGAATGAAGGCTATGACCTTCTCCCCTTTCATACGTACAGTTCATTAATCAGGTTCCTTGATACCACATAGATTATGGTTTTGGTGTCTTTTCATTAAAAATATTTTGTCCTTTCAGACCCCTCAGTTTTGGCCTCAGTTTTTACCGGTGCAGAATTTTTAAAAGGTAGACTCTTTCTTGTGTCAACTAAATGTTACAAATACAGTATGTGTACAGTAGCACCCTTTAATAAACATTTTCAGTGTTAAAGTGGCTGTCAGTTTGCTTTTGTTTTAGGATGTACATTACATTTCTGCAGAGAGAAAATAAGTCATTTTATTTTAAACCTTCACCCTGGGATTAAATAAATTACCAGGAGCCAGGAGAAAATGTCTCTTTTCGGATGAAACAAGTTATAAATATACTACACTAAACGTTAGATTAACATCAGGACTTTTCATAATGCTGTGGGGGAGATAACTATATGTCCTTGGGGATTAATAAAAACATATAAGTCACAAGTATCATGAGACCTAAGCTGTTTAATGGGGCCTTAGTTGAAATGAGACCTATTTTTATCTGTTTTCTTTGTTGAAGAAAATGTTTTGTGAGCATCAGCTGCTCTCATCCAGCAGATGGCACTGTTAAACAACAAAGATGCAAAAGTCATAACTCTATTTTTATGCAAGTCATTCACAGTTCAAACTCTTTAAGTTGCTCACTACAGCAACTCATACATTAGTCTTTTATGGATTATTAACCCTCTGACAGGGGCATGGATTCATGTTGTGTTTACTAACATCACGTCTTTCTCTAGCACATCAATTGGCTTCACTTTGGCTCTTCTTAACATCTGCTGAACCCACCTGTAGAGCCACAAATTCGGTTGGTGCAGTTAAGCATTATACTCGAAAAGATTTATCTTAATTTATAGTGAGGTTTCTAGAGACACCAGATACGGTATGTCAAGCTGAAATGTGTTTAAAATAAAACTCAACACACTGGCCAACAGTTTGCATGCGTGTAAGTGTGCACATATGGCAGTAGGTTTGCTCACGAAACTACAGCAGTACATTTTTGATAATATAAGATTAATCTAGGATTTGAAGAAGAAAACAGATGTGGAATTATGCAACAAAGGTCCCTGGCTGGATGCAAACTGAGGACATACAGTATTATTGCATGGTTGGCCCTAAGCCATCTCTCTTTCGTTTGATGTAATGATGCAGCCATAAAAGTATTCAGTCAGTTTAAGGACTTGATGTAGCTTGAATGACAAACCTGATAGACAGAATATATAATGTGATTATTTCTCAATTTGAAAGTGACTCAAGTACACTTGCCAATTTCCACTAAAGTTAGACTTCAAAATTAGCCCCCATTTTCTCACGATATGGTCACCAAGACACAAATGGGAAATTAGTTGTTTATTACAATAAATATATGTCATTTAAGAATAGTGCAGTATCTGTAATATATTGCAGTGAAGGTTGAGTCTAATCCTTGTTCTTCTCTCACCACCCTCTTTTTCTTTCTTGCTGCCTTTTATAGTGACTCCTCTCTCTGACACACACTAACACACACTAACACACACACACAAAGTGCTGCTCAGCTACGTCTAAAGTGATGGAATTTTCCTAGCAAAAAGGCTTTTACACTCCAAATGGAATGCAAAGGTCACTAGTAAATTTCCAGCCCCTGGGACCATTAAGCTGGGCAAAGGGAGCGAGCAGCAGGCTGTTTTATGGAGCCTGGAGCTGTCTGCTGACAAACCCAGGCCAGTAGGTTTGGTTGGGAAAGCCACAGTGGCACTCGTGGGAGCGCTGCCTGTGATGTGTGTGGCAAATACAGAGGCAGGCAGTTCTGGTACGTGGTCAACAGGCATGCAGAGAGAAGCTTCATTGAAGCTAAAAATCTAAATGAGGAAAATCAGATTTGAGGCTTTGTGTGAGAAATTAGTGTGTGCTGTGTGTGTGTGAGTCAAATAAGGAGCTGTCTCTTCCTTTTTTAGTTGAGAAATGTCAGCTATTCAGGATGCACTCATAGATTTTTGACATTGTATTTATTTTATTTGATATGTTGAATATATACCTTTAACCGTTTTATTTAACTTGCAGTATTTTTAATTGGAAACAATAATACTGCTTCAGCCAGGTGTGTCTTTGTCTCAGTGGAGATCATGTGTTAAAATATAGTTACAGTTGTGGTGTAAATGTATTTATTTATTTATTTGCAGCAGCCTCCCTGCACTTCAAACATATTCCCCCCTGTACCAGTAACTTCTAGTGCAAATGAGTTCCACAGGGTACTGCCCACGGCAGAGGTGGGTCGTCTTGCAGCACATTACACCAAATGAGTGTCAGGGGAGCTGTGGCGAGGGAAGGGACTGCTGCAGTGGGCCTCATCAGTGTTACACAGCTTGTTCAAGGATACCACTTAAACAGCAAACAAATAAATGTGCACTCATACAAACTCAACACAAACAACGAAGCGCAATGCACCATTACCTTGTTTATCTTCAGTTAGTATCTCAGAGAAACTGTGAAATATAAGTGTTGAAAGTATCACAGAGGCAGATGTAATTTGATGTGGCCTTTCTCGTGCTGCGGGGATGTAGGCACAGCTGCCCAACAGCTGTGCTTCCATTTCCTCGCTGCAACCAGATAAAAAAGTCTGCAGCAATGACTGGCGCATCATCCCTCCGACAGTGCACTGATCTGTGTGAAGGTGATTGCGATGTGATGCTCTAATTTGGGTGGCTATCACATTTAATGTGCAGTAAAGCACCACAGACAAAGCTTCTTCGTTCTAAATGCCCCCTCTACTGCGCCATGGCTCTCACCGCCAACCCTCTGCTGGCTGTTTCCCCTTCACCTCCCCCCCCCCACTCCTCCCTTCATCTCCTCTCCCCACCAGGGGAAAGAGTTATAGCTGCCATAAAAGGCAGGTAATGCATTGTTAACTAATTCTGTCTGCTCAGAGCTGATATATCCTCTGCTCTAAATCTCTGTGCTTCCAATAAAATGCAAATGCTAATGCTTGCCCTCCATGAGCTGATATCATTTTTAACAGGCCAGAGGTAAATGCTAGAGAAGGGTGGGGTGGGCCAGAGGTAGTATGTGACTTGGTGGGGCTCTGAGCCATCACGGTACCCCCAGACCTGATCCACACACCACTGGCCAGCAGTATGCATGTGTGTAAGTGTGTACATATGGCTGTAGGTTTGCACATGAGAATCTAGGGGTGTATGGGAGTAGTTAACTTGCAATAGTTTAAAGCTAGTATGGTATCTTTGTTATTGAGAAGCCAGCACTAGCATTTCAGTCAGTACTCATTCACCATCAAATAACAGAAGCCAATTTGCCTGTGGATGTAATGCATCATATTTCCATGTTAATAGTATTGTCATACTTCGTGTAACCTTGGGCTTCTAAATATTGATCCACTTCTAGATTTTCAATTATCCTGTGCCGTTTTTCTGCCATCTGGTAAGGACCAGTGATTTGTGTTCCTTCATATCTGGAGGCTTGTCCTGTAATTAGACCATAAATTAATTTGCAGAGAGGAGAGAGAGCAGAAAAGATTGAAGGCATTAAGTAAGTCCTCGGTGGTTAGAGACAGAAAATCATAGCAGACGACCACAGCACAGTGTTTTATTCACTAGAAAAAGATAACTGGATTACAAATTCCAACACCATAACTTTCTGCTCCTGCATGTGTCACTTCTTTCAAGTATTTAAAACCATGCTGCTGCTAATGATTGCTTGTAAGTCAGTTCTTCAATAAAGGGCTAGAAATCTTCCACTGACATAATTATACCTAATTACTTGCAGTGCAGCAGCAAAATGATTAGGAAAAATGGGGTATATTAGTGTCAAAATGTGTGTGAAACTTTGCAGTGAAATGTGCTGTGAATCCATCAGTGGATTTAAAATGACCCCCCACGCAGGCAGACAACAATTGTGTGCTTCAAACGTAGCTCTTATTTACAGCACGGCTCAAGTGGAGGTCCTAAAAACCAAATGCATCTTGATTGATTTTAAATTGGAAGTATATGCTCTCCTGCAAGATAAGCTCATTGTCCCCTGCTGCTAAATTACACACAGTGATTGGGGCTGTCGCTGCACAGCGTCTGAGCACTACAACTGCAGCTCTCTTCGCCATGTGGAAATTCACATTAGACAAGCCCAAGTTACTCGCTTAAAGCAATTAGGAGGAAAATTATGTAACAGAATGGGATTTTCTTGTGGTGGAAAATGCTAAATCAGCAGGATCTGAGTTTAAAACACTGTATACAGACTACAAGATATTCTAAAGTGAGCAAGGGTGACATGACAGTAAGACTAGCACTGTAGTCTGTAGGTGGAAAACTGCATTGGTGTACCTGCTCTACATGATACCTTGGGTGTTATTTAGGCAAGGCCACAGCTGCCAGCATGCTCTGATCATATCTTGTGGGGCATGAGAGGCAAGGTCAGCCAACGCAGAGCCCACCTGCTCCCCCATTCTCCATCACATAGTCCCTCAGCCCTGGCCTCCCGGAGGAAATACGCCTGACTGCTGCGCTGCTACAGACAGCATGTGTCCCTGAATTTATGATGGCGACTTATTGGCGGCCTTTCACGTTAAAAGTCATCTTGAGTTTCCCAGTCTAGCTGTATGTGTGGCGAGCGTTAATCCATTAACATTCAGAGCAGACACGTACGGAGGCTGGCTTTCCGCCAGCCCTGAGCCCTGACAGTCTTTGACCCACCGCTGACCACAACATTCTCCTGCCTCTGCTCCCAGCCATTGCCAGCCTCGACATAATACAGCGCCATAAACTATCTAATGTTACACTGTATATGAATGTGAGGTATTATACGCTTGAGGTCCAATATGCAAGGCTTATAACCGAGTGAGAAGAGTCCAGCTGCAACGGTCTCATTTTGGCAGAGTAGGGGAAAAAAATCACATCTGTCTACAGACCTCTACACATCTTACATTTTAATCGTACAATGTCAAATGAACATAAAGTTTCAGTTCTTTCTATTTCCATCAAGGATTAGAGTTCAGAGAGGCCATGAAATCCCTAGGATTTTCAGGGGTGGTATTTATTTCAACAGGAGATGTTGAAGTTCATATTAACTGATCCACGAGGAATAGTTCTGGCAGAACTTAAAATGCTACGAGGCTTGCCCAGGCCTCAGAATAAAGAGCTTTCAACAACATGGGCCGGCCTGCTGCCGGAGGTGGCTCCTGAACTGATTATAATTTTAGTGGCTTATAAAGCCTTGATAAATACTTTATAAAGCCACGTTGCATAACAAATCTAACACATAAAAGAAGGCGTAGATGTTACTCCACACAGGATAAAGGGGCTCTTGACAGGTTCTTGAATAGGTTTTATAATTCAATATTACAACCACCATCCTTGTAAGGGCCCTGTCATCTCCCGGGGCCCACAGGATATATACGTTAAACACACATTCAAGTGCTCACAGTCTAGTCCATTACACTGATTAGCAGTAAACACATTTGTAATAAAACTTAGTGAAATAGAGGAGGATGGTCTGCACGCTGATTCATGGTAGAATCTCAGTGAAATATAATGTGTCTTGGGTGTCATACTTCTGAGGGCGCGGGAGTGATACAGGGCTTCACTTACAGGATCTGTAACACATACGAGGCAATTTATCCAAACAGCTCATGTCTAAACATTGAGTTCTTCATCTCAACTGTTGGCCAGAAATAAACCCAGGCAAAGCAGTGTGGCAGAGGTCCAGTAAACGTGAGAGAATCTGGGAAGCAGAGCAGACCAAACAGATGTCTTTCCACAACATAGACACCTCCTCCCCTGCTCTCTGCTGTCTATCCCCCACTTTACCTGACTATCCATTTGTCTAATCCCCCCTCCCTCTCTCACCCTACTTCTAATTTAACTGTGCCTTTGTTGCCTGGTTTGAAATCTGTACATAAGCATTGTTGGAAGGTTTAATAGTCCATTTTAGCACAGAGCAGTTTTTTATACCAGGCAGCGGTTATTAGAGGAAGAAGAGCAGGAAGAAGAAGAAGAAGAAAGGGCGGATCATGTGTTTCCACTTTTGACCTCTCCACTGTGGCATGTACACACCTGGTTCAGTTTAGAATGCTGTTTCTGTGGAATAGCTGACGGCAAACCGGCTGGCGGTTTCATCTGGAGAGAGGTCTAAATGTTTACACCGCAGACTCTCTCTCTAAAAGGTTATTCTGTGAGTGTTCTGAAATTTGTTGTCATGGCAGCAGTGAAGTACACTGAGATGCTGGCACAAAATCAAAGATTGTGCACAAAAGCAAAGATGCTGGCACAAAATCAACCAATTGTCTGTGGTAAGCCAAGCAACTAGTGCTTGAGTATCCAAGTTGAAACCTGAAGAGAACAGTTTCACCTTTAGGCAACATCAACAACATTGTTATTAAAAAAAGAAAGTTTCATTTAGTTGTTAACTGGCTAAGAAAAATGACTTTGATATTTTTTAGCAAAGCTGCATTACTTCAAAATGACATCTTTAAAAGGCATATTTTAGCTCCAAGTATGTGAAAATGTGTGTCAGATGTGTTGCCTTGATGATGGGAAGGGCAAAGCACGGCCACCTCAGACTCAGAGCTACTCATCTGTTTCCTATTGGAGGAAGTGATTCTGGCAGGAAGGCAGGGGCAGTAGATGAAGGCAGGCTGGGATAGAAAGACGGTAAAAAAGAGAGTAAAAGGGTAGAGAAACAGGAAATGACAGTGTGACCCACTGGGTCCACTTACTACCTTGCCAGAACCCCCTGGCCACAGCCAACCTACTAGGCCAGCAGTTTCCATCACCTGCTGCTTCTGGTTCCCCAACATAAATCCAGGTGCTCCTGAATAAAGCTCTCTTTCTCCAGGAGCCACGGGGAGCCAGAGGGGAGGCTTGCAGGCTGGAGGGGCTGTGCTGCTGCAACAGTGGAGCTCTGCCTCTTTGTGAGAACAGGTCATGGAAAATACTGTTCCAAATAAGGCTAAGCTAAAAGAGGCAGAGAGCTGTGGATTTCCATCAACCCCCTGCGAGTTCAAAGCTCCATTCCTTCATTTTATTAATTCTGCCTTCTAATTAAAAGAAGCTGAACCATTCAATATAAAGTTGCTGCATCTTTTTATTACTGTTTCCTACCTGGCTGATATTAATGTAAGCCTTGTCCACTGGGAGGGAGAATCTCAGCCCTCCCCAGCTCCTCACTGCCCCCTGGCATGCTGAATGAGCCCTGCAGCCGCTGAGCTGATAAACCCTAGAAATCATTCCCGACTCCAGCCAGAGCTCTTTACAGTACCTTCAGCGCTCCCTGGTGATGGATTAATGCACTGTTGTTGTCATTTTATAGCCATTTTATTGCCCTGGTGCAATTTACCAGGCTTTATGTGCCTCTGCTGTCCGGCGGAGCAACGCGCAAGCGCACGAAAGCCAGCATTCCTAGACAAAGGCCACCGCTCATCCGGTCACTGCGCATGCGCATCACACAACCTTTGCTGAACATAAGACCTACGCACAATCTAAATCAAAAACACGATTCATTCAAACACGAATGGGGTACTATAGAAGCGAGCAGATGAAAGCATCAGTAGTGAATCTTTCAGCTGGCTGATGGACTTCACATTCACTGCTGCTGTTTTCACTCTCACCACCTGAGGGCAACATCAGTGCAGCTGCAGCCTGAAGAAACAACACCAGCTCCTCAGATAATATTGTATACTAGAATATTTATGTGCCTCTGTTGTTTGAATGTGTTCCGGGCTCGAAGAAGACAACATTGAAACATTTGAGTTTTCTCTTTTTTGCATTTGTAATCAGATTTAAGGGCAATTTCCGTAGTTTGCCTCGAATCCTACTTAAGGCATTTTGCAGAAGCCTCATTTCTGGGCGAGGTCTGCTTTATTTTCATAACAGAAGAGTCCAATTTATATGAAGGATTTTGACATTTTAAATATTCTGCTATAATAATAAAGCCAGCTATCAATCTTTTCAATGACCCTTATTTTAACACTAAACAAAGCAACACACATTTTACGTGTTACTGCTACACAGTATTAAAGGAAACACACACACACACACACACACACACAGCTGCTGATCTGAGGTCGTTGTTGTAACATGTGGAGAAGGTTTGTAACATCTCTTGCCAAACTATTACCTCTCTGATGCTGTGGGAAAAACAACCTTATACCTACAGCCAAGTCCTCTGCTTGGGAAAAAAACCCTCTTGATTTGTATTCTGTTTACCTGTCTCTATGATGTTATAATCAATGTTATTTTAACTGTACTCTATAATTTTAAATCTGTGTTAATTACTATAAACACAAATGCCTTTCTTGGTTATTTGAATTGTTATTGTGATATTACATTTATGATTGACACATAAAGTTATCTTGTAGTAAATTTTAAAATAATTGTCATTTAGGACCAAATGAACAGAGTTATAGGTCTGAGTAAATATATCAAGTGATCATGGCAGGAAGCAGCCACCAGAGGGAGCACAGATGCTGTTAAATCCAAGAAGCCAAGGTTCCTGACAATTAAAAACCATTAGTCTGCAACTAACAACATTAAAAAGATACACCATTGTTCTTACCCCTTCCTGAAAGAATTACCATTGCAGATGCATATCAGCTACATCAAACAACTCATTTTTTTTTTCCTTCTTTGTGCCTCCTGGCCTTGAAATTTATTTCATGTCTCACATTGCCTGTTTAGTGTAGGGGCGTATGTGGATGTATGCCTGTGTGTATATTTATTTCACATTTGCAGTGTAAAGTACAATCTTTGCAAGGACCTGTAACCTCAGAGTCTCTTACGCCCTGAGAGGTACTGATCCATCACTCTTAATGGAAGAGGATAAGTTTCAGCCAGTGAAAGAGAGAACAGACAAAGGCAGGACGATTTATGGCAGGCGTAGAAGTGGAACTCCTGGCTGTGGGCCTTGATCTGAGCTGGGCTGTGGCTAGGCTAGGCTAGGCTACGCCCCAGGCCAGGGTCATTCACATGCACGCACACATGCACACACACATTACTCCAGGCCCAGAGAGCTTCAAGCCCCACACCACATCCCCAAACCCAGACGTTTCTCTTAAGCTTTTGAAGTTCCCCTGCCCCCTTCTTCTGGACCAAGTTTTGCTCGTCTATCTCTTCCAGTGAGTGGTGAGCCCTGGGTGGTGAAATATGGAGTGGAGACCTGTTACATGTTAGCTTAGGAGATAGCCAAGGTGTAAATTATGTGGGAGTCGCTGGCCAGCCTTATTTATGAGAGGCCTGTCAGGTGTTTAGGTGTTGGAGTGAGATGTGCGGCTTAAAGCGTTTACTTCGCTGTAAATCAGGTCATACAGGCCACGTCTGTTTGGACGGTGTGTGTTTACCCGTGTGTGCCTATGTTGAGGCCTTGTTTTTGCTTGGAGACTATGTGAGGCTGGGTTGTGATAATGTCAAGGCATAGGTGTTAATGCTTTGTTGTGAATGTGAGGGCGTGTGCATGGGTTTATAGGTCTGTTTTGTCTGGAGGCCATCACGGCCGATACAGATGGGTTGAAACATTAGCTATAGTTATAGTTATTATGCTGTCTGACTGACAAAGATGCTTTTTATAGATCCCCTCAATACCTACACCTGCCACCCTGTCACCATTCTGCGTTATGAGTAAACACGAAACCTACTTGAGACTTTTCCTGTTTCTTTTGTGATGTCCGTGTCTATCTTTATCCCAGACATATCATGTAGAAGTGGATAGCTATGAATGTAGCCCATCTGAGGACATCAGGTATCACTCAGCAGGTAGTTAGACCTGTCACTGGATGATGGATATCGGCTCTCAGACAGAGGAACTGCAGCAAACAGGTTGCATAGACCCTATATTTGTTACCATTATTCCCCCACAAGGTGCCGCCTATAGTGTGAGCCGTATCTCCCCTTCTGTTTGCCCTATTGTCCGTCCTCTGGCTTGGCCTTGTCTCGGCACAACAATGGCATGGGACTCGTCTGGAGCGTTTTGTTCCCCCCAAGTGGGAGAGCGTCAGTCCTTAAAGTGAGACCAAAGGGAAAAGGGAGTGGAGGAGAGATGAGCCGAGTTAAGGTTGAAAGGGGTTAAGAACATGAGACAGAAAACTCTGGAGAGAGATCGAGAGGATAAAATGAAGGGGCGGAGAGGAGGAGAATGAGGGAGAGGAAGAGGGACAGAGGATGATGTGCTGGAGGCAGGTACATCTGCATTCTCTCCAAACACAGCATAGGCCTGTCTTAGGTGTCTCTATCCCAGCAGCACTCACTGGCAGATTTATGGCTTGTCTTTGTCCGTGTGTGTCTATGCATTTGTGCAGTAGGGATAAATTGAGAGAGCGAGACACAAGGTACAAGAGAAAGAGTGTACGTGAGTAGAGGCGAAGGGCAGCAAGCAAATAGCAGCCATGTTGCATTCCATCGATATCACAACCCCCCCTCCTCCTCCCAATCTCAGCCATATTTCATCCTTCCTCTCTCCCTTTATCCTTCCCTTCTTTCCTCTCCTCTCCCTCTCTGTCTCATCACCCTGCTCTTCACTTGGCGCTCTTGGCCCTTCCATTGCTCTGCTGGGTCCCAGACTGTAAAGCCCTCTCAGGGGGAAGGGTGTAAATCTGTCTCCCCGTCTCAGGAGATTTCCTGGAGCTCAGCAGACTCAACAAAGCCAAGCCGGTGTGGAAGACCAAATGTTTCACACGCACGCACGTGAACACACACCCACGCACACACAGAAATGTATAGACCCGAAGAAAAAAAAAACTAACTAGTGCACATTATACATACATACAGGAAAAGCCAGCATATGTGGATACATTCACTCACTCACGCTTGGCCTTGTTTGGAAGCTCTTGTGAAAACAAACAGGTATGCCTCTTCCTTGTCTAGCCGAGTGCCTGGGAACCAGTGTTTGTGTTTGTGTGTGTGTGTGTGTGTGTGTGTGTGTGTGTGTGTGTGTGTGTCCACAGGAGACCCTACCCCCAAACCTTTTGTCCAGAGGGGCCGTCCAGACGAGCTTGTTGTCTCTCTTTAGTTTCTCTCTTCCCCCTTCTTTTTTCTCCACTTCCCTCTCTGCTTTATTGCACTTGATTCTAAGCGCGTCCATTCCTGAGATGGCTCAGATAGCAGCTGAAGCTAAATTGCCCGTCATAAAGCATCTGCAATAGCAATGGAGCTCTCAGGGTGGGACCGCTGCAAGGGGGTACAAGGCGGTTAGGGCTCACTATGAAAATACAAGGTCCTCTTTTTAATCTTTAAATGTGGAATATGAACTCTGTTTCAACATCCACAAATCATAAGGCCCTTCCTTAAACATTAAACGATTCTGTTGCATGATCGATTTCCTGAGTGCCTCCTAAATCAGTTTTATGCATATAATTTTCAGGAACATTTGGCTATTTGAGTGTGTGGGTTTTGGAGAAAAGTGACTGAAAATCAAAAGTAAAATGATCTAATGGTATTTCGGGACGCCGAAATGCTTCTGCATGATACTACTAATTACTCACACAAGACAGGCTAGTTAGAGTGAGATGCTGTGATTTATGGGGGAGTCGTATATTTGGCTGTGCTATGTTCCTGTCAAATGGTTGACAGATAGATGACTGCTGGGCTGTAATTGGCCTTCCTGTTTGTATCTTTTCTCAAGTAACAACAAAGGCACTTCCCAGCCTTGGCTGTAGAGGGTGCACATGTAAAAGTGCAGCCTTGTGCTAGTACGACAACAACAGATTCTTTACAGGAAGAAGAAACAAAGGAGAAAGGAAGGATGAGGAAGTAATGGGTTAGGTGGGGAAGACGCAAGAAAGGTTATTGCAGTGCAAGAAGGGTAAGGCAAACTTGCAGGGAGAGAAAAAGCAGGTCAGATCAGTTATGTTCCTGCAGGGCTTTGTATTGACTCATCTCTGAAATAGAGCATCTGTGTGTGGCATTTGTAACGAGAAATGTCTCATCATCCAGCCAAAATAATCCCCCGAGCTGCCAAATTAATCTCAACAAAGATTCGGTACAGTCAACACAGCGCCTTGGCCAAAAGATAGAGAGATAGAGACACAGAGCTGCAGTGTATTGAAGTGGGAAAATCCCTCTGCTTCATACTGTTGTCTACAGCAGTATCAAAGCTGTAATATTATTGCTCTGGAACTGACTGTGAAGGAGAAGAATTCCAAAGGACCAAAGGAGCAAGACAGGGCCAGCAGCCCGCTTGGCAGGAGCCCCGGTGCGATCATCATCTATGGGAGGAGTGACGCCCCTCACTCCTGCCTCCTCCTGCCTCCCAGCTAGCCTTGCCCTGTGACAGATGAGCCCAATGACAGCAGGACGCAACAACCTGCAATTGAACATTCCCCTGCGATCTGTCAATGTCCATGTTGGCGTTTCACTGTCAGGAAAACACACAGGGACACACGTACCTTCACACACGCCCTCACATTAAGTCATTCACCAAGCATTGGAAGAATCGTGGCCCGAAACACCTCCTCATACTTGTAAAATACCTTAGATACCTGTTGCAGGTGTCCTTTGAGGTTTGTGGGGTGGTGTGCGTGCCTTCCTCTTGTTCTACACGGGGCTCATTCTCTCGTTCAAACTAGCTGATAATTGCAGGCTGGTTCTCTGGTGGGAACAAGTTGCATTGTACAGAATGTCAACTGGATCTCCTTTTGTGTTTGCTGGATTTCAACTGGAGCTGCAGTATTCTGCTTTGACCACAGGGTGTCACCTTTCTCACAAACTCACACATGGCTTCATGCCTGATGGGGACTTTATTTTCCGCTTTGGTGGCAGTGCTGTGGTGTATCACAGCAAAGTGAAATAGGAAAAATCAAAATAGGACATTATGTTTTTGCCGCATACAGGGCTTAATGAAGTCAGTCTTGCCAGTACATTAGGAACAAAGACAGCAGAGAGAAAGGCACTGAAGGACAACTCACAAACAGTTCCAAAATAAAAAGGGAGATAAAGTATGAATGGTGAGTGTCCTCAATGAAAAGCAGTTCACCGGTTGTCAAAGTGGAGATTTATTTTCCAAGCAACTGGCTTTTTATGGTCAAGCTCCTCCACACTGGCGAACAGCAGTGTGTTGTAATATGGCATGTAAAGAATGGGATTCAATAGAAGCAGTCCTCCATTTGTCATATTTAAGGGGATAGAATAATGACCATTGGCTGCCTCGTGCTTGAATCGCTCAAGCTGGCTTATTTTTGTGTGCAAAATGGAGGATGAAGATAAATGGACTTCATACATGACTTTGTACAGTCCAAGCTATCATATCATGTCATATAACTTAAACCAATAGCTGGTAGCTTATCATTATCATAAGCCTGGAGCACCAGCCTTCCTTTGCTATGTTTCAGTGGAAATTATAAAACAATCCAGCTGTCTTCACTTGGTTGTTGCAAACTGATGATCGCTTGGCTTCTCAGCCATAAAAGCATGGTGCAAAATTAATTGTTTCAATCAATCAATTGGTCAATTTCATAGCCATCAAGCTTTGCCCAAGATCATGTGCATTCTCTACCCTTCTCCTTCAGGATGGGCCTGGAGAATGCCACATGATTTATGGCCTCTGTGTGTGCTGCATACATATACAAATACTATACACACATGCTGAGAAGCATACACACACACACACACACACACACACACACACACATATGCACATAGACATGCATGTTAGCACATATATGCACACATTCCATGTGGATGACACACAGCAGGGGGCGGGTCACGTGAGGAAGCAGGATGAGCACAGAGGGAACACTTCAGTGTATGCTAAGCATGCCGTTGACACATGCAGCTAAACATAGCACATGAAACACGACTAGCAGCGACATACTCGGCGCACTCTCTGCAACTTATGCATGTGGTTCTCATGTGTAAATTAACATACTAACAAACATACTAATATGGGACCATCCCCCCTCTCAAGGTAGACAATAATGCATGTCATCTGCATGCATTAAGTGTGCAAATATATACAGGTTTGCATATATACAAACACATGCTCATACACACACACACACACACACACCCACACACACACACACACACACACACATACACACACACACACACACACACATACACACATGCATACATGCACATATATATACACACTAGAAGCCAAGTGCAGAGGCTTGTTGTTAGCGTGTTGTTCCTGTGCTGTGGCTTGTGGGCCTGTCTGCAGGCCTGATCGATGATCTTTTACTGCTTCCCCAGGATTATCGGTCGAGTTCACCGGGAGGGGAAGGCAATTCATCAGAGCACAGCAGAGAGAGAGAGAGAGGAGAGGGGACAGAGAGAAAGGGAGAGAGGGATGGAGGGAGAGAGAGGCGTGGGGGGAGTCAGTATGAAAATGGAAGGAAAGATAGGAGCGGGCAGGTGGGAGGAAAAACAGAGGGAGAGGAGAGGGGGAAGGAGATTGAGAGAATAAGGAGAGCAAGATGGAGACAGAGGGGAGAAGGAGGAGATGTACAGATGTGCTTGTGATACCGCATCACCTGGAAATGTATGGAAAAGATAGAGGAGCAGACATAGATGAATATCACAAGATAAAACGATGGAGTGTTAGGGCAACCTCAGATTGAACCCTCCTCATACTGTATATTCAACATCAAACAAAGATATGACAGTAGGCCTATACACACTGTCTGTAGCTGTAAGAAGTAATACCGCAAGTAGAAATGTTAGGAGCCGCACTGTTTTTATTGCAGTCTGATGTTTGCATTTATATTTATTTATTGGACAGTTGAAGAAAACAATGGCTGTCATTTGAAACCACTCTTACAGATGACTCTGTAGTATCTTTGTTGTTCTTGTGATTGTTGCCTATTAACTGGTGAAAACCCTTAATAGTCTATAATCACATCTAACTTCACATTTTGAATTAAATCATCAAGATGTAATATGTCAGACATGATTACATTTCTGCACAGAATCTGACCCTGCTTGATTAACGTGGTCTGCAACAGGGAATAATCTTGCCAGACTGGAACACCTGCAGATAAAAATGTGTATAGAGCCAAGTGTTAGCTCAGCTCCCAGAGGTTTCGCTTATGTGTTCCCACATTGTAACACATTTTACAGGGCCCATAACACACGTGTTCCAACTCATTCAGTTCACAAAATGGAAAGGGGGGTGGAAATGGAGAGGAGGTGATTCAGCATCACCAGCTAAATCTTCAGTGTGAGACAGATGATGTGGGACAGAGACACACAGATGAAGTCGGAAACTGTCTTTCACTTTTCAGGAAGGTGTGTGCACAGCATCAGGTGGTAACACCTACCAGCCAGTCCACTTGTCCACAGAAGTAAATTATCACTAATAACATTACTGAGCGGTGATGAGAAACATGGATCCATTCAATGATCACTGAATAGAGAGTAGCCTACTGTATATCCCTAATTAAATGTACATTCATCTTTCCTTTGCATGTGTTGTGTGAGAATAACCTTTTTAATAGCCATGTTTGTTTCCGAACATGTCTGACTTTAAATATTTTTTTCCCTGTGTTGTTTATGCTTGCAAATGACTTTCCATCCCAATTTTTCTCCTTCTCCTCTCGTCTCTATCTCACTCTTCACAGATAGACAACCATTTCTTTCTCTCTCTCTCTCTCTCTCTCTCTCTCTCTCTCTCTCTCTCTCCTTCTCTCCCTCTCTCCATTGATGGATGGACAGATCATGTATATCCAATCTAGCAGTGCTCCTGATGCGGTTAGGGGCTGTGACAAGTCTCCGGGCGGGGGGAACCGAGCGGAGCGGAGCGAAGAAACGGGGTGACGAAGAGGACACGACATCTGGAGAACACACAGAAAAAAAAAATAAAGAATGCAGCAGAGAGAAGGACTGCATCAAGTGTCGGCATAGCGCCCTGAGCATCTGTGCGTCTGTGTGTGTGTAGAAAGCAAACATACACCCCTCTGCACTGCCCTCTCAGCTACTGTGTGGGTCTCTGGCTGACAGTCCTAACTGACTGGCTCCTGCACTCCACACCAGCCAATGGTAATGACAAAGATAGACGAAAATTATATAGTTAGGTCTGATAGTGCTGACATATTGCATGCATCAGATGGAAAAGGCAGAATGTTTGAGGCTCTCTTCCATAGCTACTGTATGGACCACAAAGTGTTATGGATGGAGATTGATTGTATGGTTGGCTGTTGACATTCACTCATACCCATGAGTTTCAGGGTGCAGTTACAAATATTAGCCACTAGGGGGTAATGTTAGCCTCACAGTGTAATTCACAGGAGCCACTGTGCTCTCCAATGAAACTGTGCAGTAGTGGGTGATTTCCTGGTTCATATTGGCAGCAGGGTTGATGATAATGTATTATCACAAGGTTGTAACATTGCAGGTGGTGGTGGGATGTGTCTCCTCTTCCCCTCCTCCCTGGCTCCACACTCCCTATGGATCCTTTTTCTTTCTTGATCACTCTGTTAAAGACTTTACCAAACCAATTGTGTAGCACGCTGAAATGGAATATTTGAAAATCATTTTACCACATGCACATTCAGGTAAGCTCAACTAAATTAAAGCCACATTTCATTGTTGTGCAGAAAAATGCAGAAGGATGTCAAATCTTTGCTTTGGGAAATTGCGGCTGACAAACGCAGATGAACAACTGCATACTTTTAGAGGCCCCTAGGTATGAAAGCACACAAATCTCTAAGGTGAGGAAGTTGTGTTTTGAGCTAACCTAAGACTGTCTGACCTCTCAGAGGCAGAGAGGTCATGGGTCAACTCACTTGACCCCCCCTCGACCATATCAAGCCATTTGACTACATACTAAACATAGAGATAACTCCCTTCACACATACCTTTACCCTCCCCTGACGGGTTGTGCACAGTCAAGGAGAGAAACACTTTCTCTTATGGCCCCAACACACACAGAATCAATAAACAAAAAAATGGAAGTGATTGAGAACCCCCACCCGCAAACTGCCTGTCTCCTTCCCTTGTCCTTTGTCCCCTGCCCCTTACACCACCACAGCTCAGCATGTGCAAATAAGAAAAGAAACAATAAACAAATACTAAACGTGGCAAAAAAAAAAGTCAACACAATCTGTATTCCACCTCCATTTCAAAGACAGCAGCCATTTTCTAAAATGTGGAATGGCCACCAACACCCCCACCACTTGATAGTAATCAAATTTGGTCTCATCTTTTCATTTTCTCATCTCTCCTCCCCATCTGTGTGGTGTAACTCCTCTCTTTCTCATTCTCTCCCTCATCATCCCTCACTGTCACTCGGCAGCTCTGAGCCATTGACCTCCGACCCCCAGGCAGGTTCACCAGCGGGTCAGGAGCCTGGCGGGGGGAGACAGGGAGAGAGGAGGGGTTGAAGGTCTGTTATTGGGGGATGCCAGCTTCCTCCTTTGGCCATGGATACAGCCTTCACTGCTGCTGCCATAGCAACTGGACGAGACGGCAGAGAGAGCAGACTGCAGAGAGCTGCTGGGATGGAGCTCTCTCTTCTGTGATCTGGCTGTAACCTCCATGGGCACTCATACATGTTTACGCATGCACACAAACACACACACACACACACACACACACACAAACACACACACACACAGTCACACTCACATGCACACATAATGACAAACTGGCACACACACAATCCCATACGTGCTTGCAAAATCTAATCAAATTTCTTATTTGGACTGCCAGGCTGTGCTGGAAAAGACTTTTTCAAGTTCCAAGATTGATGGGCATTCCATGTTGGCTGCAATTAATTGCTGCATAATTAGACTTACAAGTTATTTATTGAAGCAATTTGGAGAATACAAGAGCCTGGGGATATATAAAAACCATTTGATCACAAGCCGCATAAACTTTAAAGATGTCCTCTTACAAGCATTATTTGGACAGAAATTAGCAATACAATCTACCCCCAAAATGTTTCCCATGTTAATAAAATGATAAATGATAATAAATCTGGACTAAAGTGAGTGATGTGCAGGAAGTCTACTGAGGTCAAATAAAGGTGAGAGTGAGTGATGCAGATAATAAAAATAATGGAGGGAGAGATAGTGTTATGTGCACATTTTTGGTGTTTGCAGGTGTGTGAAGCTCTGAACCAGCATGCTTAGCTTGGAGAGCCTCAGGGGTTAAGGCTCAGTCCAGGTGGCGCCCTACTACAAACAGAGGTGTTAGGGAACTCTGTTGCTGCTTGCTATTAATTACGTCCCATATGACACTACTACCCTTTTTTTAATCACACCCATTCTAAATTTCTTTTCTGTTTTTTCTGTTCACCTTGCTGTTGTTTCATGTATTCCACTCTCTTTCATTTTTCTATTTTCATTTCTTTAAACATTCATTTCTTTCTTTGTCATTCGTTTCTTCACTTTTACTCCCAGCGCTCTCTTCGGCTTTTTCCTCTCTCTTGCTCTTCTTGCCTAACTCTGTCTCTCGTTGTTCAAACAAATATGATAAATGAGGCTATTGGTGTCTCAAGAATGAGCTGTGATCAGAGAGCCTTTGATGTTTGACAGCTTTAATGATGTATCTTGATGAATCGATGTACAGTAATTTTCACTTCATGTGACACACTGTTTTGCTATTGAGCACATTCTTTTTTTTGGTGCTGTGAATGCCACTGCTATTGACGTGTGTGTGTGTGTGTGTGTGTGTGTGTGTGTGTGTGTGTGTGTGTGTGTGTGTGTGTGTGTGTGTGTGTGTGTGTGTGTGTGTGTGTGTGTGTGTGTGTGTGTGTGTGTGTGTGTGTGTGTGTGTGTGTGTGTGTGTGTGTGTTTTCCTCATTTTTCTTGACTTTCATTCCTACGCCTTCCATGTTTGGTGACAATGTCATGCACTTAAGCCGGCATGCTTATCTCAAGTGTTTCAAGAGGCTCATATCAGTTCTCTTTGTAATAACGGGATGAACTACTTTAAGTGGCACATACACTCTTGTTAACAGTGACTGTGGACACACGCATTTGCTCACCCACAAATCCAAATCTGCATGCAAACGCAAAGTATGTGCATGTGTGCACATATAGTACATGTGTAAACAACAATACCATTTGCAAAACCTACCACATTTTAATACTCTAGTCCCATTGGAAGGATTTAAGGCCATGTCAAAACTGAGAAATGCAACTGCCTGGTTATAGTACCCACCTTGTGTGGGTGATGTTTGTTTTGCCTGTCAATTGTGTTTTTATTTCTATTTAAATTGTAACTGGTGTGCTGTCTTGGCAAGGTCTTCCTTCGGAAAAGAGATTTTAATCTCAAAGGACTTATTAGTTAAATAAGGGTTAAATAAAATAAATAAATAAGTATATATACACAAATCTGCATGCATCTAGAGAAGCGAGAAAGAAGAAATGTCTAAAAATTTATATAGAATTAATATTAATTGTTTGATAATGCAACACATGATATAAATGAAACACACTTAAGTAATGTCCAACTGTATTATGCAGCCTTGCTCCTGCAGGGATGATCTTGTATCATTAATTGGTTTAGGTGTGTGGTTATGCCATGGTCTGGCTTGTTAAATACTCTTGGATTTGGCCCAGTGGCTTAATTCCAAACACAATGTGAGTTAGGCAACTCAGGCTGATTCTGCTCTGTATGCTGTTCCCGGACTTCACCAATAGGTGGAGCTATGTACATGAAACAGACGATGAGGTTGCCATGGTCAAATGCCCTCAAGCAGCAGGAAGAGCTAATCAAATTGCTAGTGTGTCTGTGTCAATTACAGGGGGTCAACTTCATAAGAGGAATAGGCCCAAATCATATTTGCACCTGTATTCTCCCAGCAGTTCCTGAACCAGAAGCAGAATAGATACAGAGAGGCCAGAGAAGCCTCTTGGTATGGCAGATATTCAGGCTGATAATGATATGGAAATTATGGTTTTCATAAGCACACATTCTTATGAGGTATTAGCCCTTCTTCAAATTCCATAGATAAAGGCTCACTGTGGCTGCCTTGAGGGATGAGCTTTGCTATTTGTAGATCTTGGTGAGATGAATAGCGGAGTGAGGCTGATACTCTTACAGTGCTGAGCCACTATCTTATCACTTCCTTTTATCAGACTGATAAAGTAAATTACTTTGCTATAGGTGTGCAACTCTTCAAATTCATTATGAGCCTGCTCAGCCTGGCGACTATCGACATGGCTGGGAGTGTGTGATGACACGCTCCAACCGATAGGAGATGAAGATGTTTTTGGAGGTGTGAAGTGGAATAAAGACTGGTGGCTGTAGAATCCTTGAGCCTCCTTGAATTGAATGAAAATGCAAATCTTTAAGGCTTGTTTAGGTTAATATAATGCTCAGGGAAGCTGGGATCTTAGACCAGTCATTTACATGTTTTTAATCAAGGAACTTGGAGGGAAATGTGCATAAATGAGCAACAGGGCTTATTTTTGCAGCATCTCATGAGGGAGAGCATCACTTGTAGTTTAAAGCTAGAGGAAAGAAAAGATTGGTTGCAGACCTTCTAATTCTGTACTAACTGTTAGCAGTCCCCATGAGGGTATTTTACCAGTACCAAGGGAGTTTAAACTGTGGTCACTGTTTGGCACAAAAATGCACACACAAAACATTCTTCAAGAGCGCACACACACACACCTCAGCGTTGTTTTCAAAGGTAGTTAGATCAGCAAAACAAATGAGTCAATGAAGGAGGTTTGGAATTGTCCCAAGAGGAGCATCCATCTTCGTGGTGAGTGGCAGCTCTGTCAATGAGCGCCAAGGCAGTAATGCACTGGTATTTGGAAGGCAAGCGGTGTGTGTGAGTGCATGTGTATTGTCCAGCATCCAGACATTTGGCTCTCAGAGCCGAGGGATGCTGTTATGGAGGATGCTGTTAAGTGTAGCTGAATGGGACTGTGTTGCGCCCCATTCAGAGCTCTGTCTCCTGTATTAACATTATATGGTGCCTGGTCACATTCCTCTTTCCTGCCCCTCCACTTTGCCTGCTCTGCATCTGGTGGAGAAGGTATCTCTGTCTCTGTCTCCACTTTCCTCCTAATGGTCCATAATCCCTACCGAGCCGACCTGGCGGTATTGCCGAATTTACAGTAATAATGAGGACTAATAGAGGCAATATCCATCCATTTGACCACTAAATCAGAAATGTTGCTGAAGTAGGTGATGAATGTAGTGTTCCCCCCCAATTTTCTGAATCATAAATGATGGAATAAGTCTCTTAGATCCAGATTAAGCTCCACTGTGAGCTCAAAATTCATGTCCATGTGGAATCCCTTTTGAAATACAGTCTTGATTCATTCAGTTTGCCTCACAGTTTTGGCATTTTGCTGATGCTGTTAAGTAGTGCAACCTGTAAGTGCTAAGAGCAGAATAAGCCAATATCCTGAATCCTACCATAACTGACAATAAAGAAGGAAAAATGATGATAAAAATGTGATACATGTAAAGTCATATTTTAGAAAAATTCTCTTTTCGCTGACAGGGGAGGGCACACACTCACATTGTAGCATCCCTTGAGATGGTAGGGGTTCAGTGCCCTGCTCAAGGACACTTCAGTGGTGCTGATGCTTATTGACACAAAGCTTGAATCCATGCACTCTGCTGTGCGCTCCAGGGCTGCAGCTAATGATTATTTTCATTACTGATTAATCTCTTGATTTATCAGCTAATCCTTCGGTCAATACAATGGCATAAAACAGTAACAAATGTCCAACACAATTTCTTAAAGCCCAAGGTGATGCCTTCAAATAGTTTGTCAGTCCAAAACCTAAAAACGGTACATTTGCAATGATATAAAACAGACAAAGGCATCAAATTATCATAGTAAGGCAGGTTTAATTAGGAAGTGTTTGGTATTTTTGCTTGAAAAATAAAAAAATGTACCGATTATCAAAATAGTTGCCAATTATTTTTCTGTCGATCGACTAAATCCTTTCAGCTCCACTGTTTTTGCACAATTTTGAGGTCTTTGTAATTTACTTACTATTTTGTCCCACTTTATATGTTTACTGCACAACATTTATTTGACAGATATACAAATTTGTTGCTTTGCAGATTCAGATTTTACATAAAAACATAAACATCTAATTAAATATGATACAAATTACTATAAAATGAACTACTGGACATCATGTAAAATTTAAAAAAAATATATTAGCTTCACCTCAAGCTATGACATGGTATGCTACTTAAAGGACCATAGTGTAGCATTTAGTGGCATTTAGAGAAGTTTCAGAATGCAACTAGCAACGCGACCTACGAATGAGCAGGCTGTGAAGCATATAGGAGGAACTACAGTGGCCTTGAAAGTCCCTAAATACAGCCAGTGTTTGGTTTGTCCATTCTGGCTACTGTAGAAACATGGTGGCTCAACATGGCAGACTCCATGGAAGTTGACCCACTGGGTTCTAAGACAATGAAAACACAATTCTTATAGTCAGGTGATTATACCCTAATGAAAAAACATACCTATGAATATTTTACATTATATATCTGCCCATAGAGTCTCCTAAATGTTATACACTGAACATTTAAGAACATTTAAGGTAAATACTTATGTACCTCTTCCCATATAAATGTAAATGTACTTGTAAATGAGCATTTTTATAATGAGGTATTTGAATTTGTAAATATATAAAGGTTCTGAATCCACTAGTGTACTCTTTCCATTATGTCATCTTGCTGCCCAAGACAAGCGCCAGCAAGTCCTGATTCAGATTAAACCTGTACTTCCCAAAACATCCCATAATGGATGTATAGCAGACTTTTGTAAAACTCTGCAGGAAAGTCTCTCTTGCTGATTATTGTCTTGGCCAGCACTCAGACAGCAGAAGTCCCATGCCTGCAGCAGAATGTGCCCTGCAGAGTGGAAGACCCAGCCAGCCTCCTGCATTAGTGATGCCCCTCTGCCCTGCAGCTCCACTCAGGGAAAGGGAGGAGACATACATGGCCGTGGCTTCTGCGCGGCTGTCTGCAGGCCGCAGCCACATGGTCGCAGTGTAGACGCTGATGCTTCCCAATGAAAGTGAGTAGGAGACATTAGTGTACAGGCAGACACATAAATGGCACCAAGATGAGATCAATTAGACTGAGAGGAAGGTCGTTAGGCCCCTCTATGGCCAGTGGTCAAAGTGCGATGCTTGTAAGCTGTGTTGTGTCAGCTGTCAGTGTGAGTGTGTCGGTCTCGGAGTCTGTCTCTGAGTCTTTCTGTCCATGTGCTGAAATTAATGTTTTTGTGGCTGCATGAGTATGTACACATTTGAACACCACTGGGTACAGTAAAGCTGCATTTCCTGAGGTGAGTGTAAGCTCTACAGGGTCAAACCTGCTACAATACCTTGTCGTGTTTGAGTCCCCGGGGCTGCGACGCAGGGTGGTGAGTAATCGTGCTGTGTCTGTGCATGCGTTGCCATTGATTTTGTCTCGGCTCCTAGCTCCCCCAATTACCTCCTACTCCAGGCTGCCAGTCCCTTTGCTGTCAGGGGGGAGGCTGGAGACTGGGGCCTCAGCGAGCTGTTTGTTTACACTGCTAATTGCTCCTGTTGTTTCCTTTCATTAGCCCAGGCTGAGCTATTGGGCTGCCTCACACAACTAAGTGCTCTTAGCCTTCTGGTCCCCTAGCCTATAGTAAATATTGGCCATGTATACAGCGCCTCCTAACATATGGCTGCAGACTGGAAATGATAGGCTCTGCTGGTGCAGTAGAGTGTTTTATACAGAGCCCCATGGAGCACTGTGCCGCTGTGGTTGTGTCTGAGTTACAGTGTGGTCTAACTGGAGTAACACACAGAGTTGCCCTCATTGATACAAAGAGAAAAGGGAAATCCTGCTCAGCTGCACTCTGGCTGACCCTTACACAAATTCAACTGAGTCTATTTGAAGTTTCACTACATGAAATTAAGTCTACATGTGGGCGTTGTGTGCATGCATTTATGCCTGTGCCATATGTGTGTTTAGATATGTGTGTGTGTGTGTGTGTGTGTGTGTGTGTGTGTGTGTGTGTGTGTGTGTGTGTTTGGCTGTATAATGGTGTTCTTTCATGTTTGCTTGGCCTCTGTGAATTATGTATCAAAGGGTTGCATGCCGGAGTGAGTCCCTGTGTCTGCAGTGCCCCCTCCCTACACCTACCCGCCCTTCCATACACTCCCCCATATACACACACACGCAAACTCCCATGCAGAAGCCCACAGCATCTCAACACACACAGCCGTGGCTCCTTAATGACTGCCATCCCTCTCTGTGCCACATTATTAATTAGCTCAATGATCCTTGCCGACGGGACCTGCACCGTGGATTAGAGCCCTCAGCACCCGCACCCCTGGCTGCTGCTGCTGCCTGGCCAGGGTAGGTGAAGCTGGGTTGGAGTGGGGGTTGGGACGTGTATGTGCATATGTGTGTGTTCTCAGGAACAGTATGTGTTGTACAATGAATATAAAATGCCATTGTTTTATCCTTTTTATCTGCATGAGTCTGCCCTACAGGGCCTGTTGTTTGTCCCTCTGTAATGTTTGTATGTTTGCATATGTGAGTGGAAGGGGTCAGGAAGGGGACTGTGGTGTGTACGAGAGCCCGCGGATAAATCATGTGACCATGGAGGAGGAAGAAGGGTGGGTGCCACCTGGCCCAGCACAGTGTGCAGCATGTTCAGCTCCCCAGTGCACCACAACTCCCAGCACCACCATACTCAGCAGCATCACAAGATTCATGGACTGATGCAGGTTCCCAGTGCCACTGATCCTGGCTATGTTCTGAGTTACCACGCACAGTGTAATCTATCTAAAAACAGTAGACCCCATCCCACTCTTCAGTCTTCTTGCCATGTATAATTGCCGAGGTGTTTTTCCTCTGTGAGTTCCCAAAAATCCAACTGTTCATCAAGGGCTTAGTCACTCTGGCATGCAAATCTGCATTAATATTTTTGTCAGGAGAGAAAAAAGGAAAGAGGTGAGGGAGGAGGGGGGAAAGTGGGAAACAGCCTCTCCAGATGCCTCACAATTGCACTGAGCAAATGAACATAAATGTCACTGTCAAACTGAAATGAAGAAAAAATGTGTCACAGCAGCAAACTGTGCTGGAGTTGGAGGACAGCAGGACATGTTTTGCATATGAAGAGGTGAATGCCCAAGGAGAGAGAGGGAGAAGCTGCACCTGTAACAAATGACTGTAGCCCCCCCTCCAAAACCTTCCCCTTCAAAACACAAAGTGTGAGAGCAAAGTGTAAATATGATGTTGTGTATGTCAGACTTACTCTCAGTTTTAATACAGTAAATGGTTTTGACATTGCAAGACTGGAACAAACAAACTCAGTTTTGTGGACCAAAGTTCATGTTCACATATTTGGATCACCAGTGGAGCAACATCAACACTTCCTCTGCTCTGCATGTCTCCTGTGGTGCTGCTCTAACTCTGCCCATAGCTTCAGAGACTGTAACAAATGTGCACGGGGCTGGGTACTAAGCAGTAAAGTCAATGAGGAGCTCGGGCATCCGTGAGGATAGATATGCAGGGCATGCAGTCGCTCCAAGGTGACAGTGAGGTGTGTTGTGATTATTGACTGTGTGACCTCACGCTGACCCCGGCTGTGAGCGAGTAAAGGGCAGGGAGTTAGTGTGTGCCGCACCGCCTGTCATGCCCGTCAATACACTGATGAATGGAGCTGGCGGTTATTAAAGCAGAATTAGAGCGGGGAGGGGGGGAGCGGGATAAATGATGGCGCAAATGGTTGTGCAGTGGAGACTGTGGAGCCGGATGGCACAGCATCACTGTCATCAGTCTTTATTACCCTCCAGGGAACAGAGGGGGAGAGACAGGGAGCGGTCAGCGCCACGCACCCCTCCACCCTCAGCCTCCACCAACACCTAGGTTGCACCTCCACATCCCCCTGCTGGCCAGACATCAAACTAATCCTGACACATTATATCTGGATACATACCTACATGTCGACTCAGGGCATGCACAGACGGTAGTTTATCTTCATTCCTACCAGCATGAACACATTTTACATAAGTACACTCCATACCAATAGATGGAGACACATACATGTGTGCAGACATGTACATACACAAATACTGCCTCTACTTCATTTTACCCATCATAGGCTCTCTCTCTCCAGGCTTCTCTGCTTTGCCCATTCCCCTCTCTCCTGTTTTCCCTCCTCCATTTTCTCTCTCACCGAGGGAGTGGAGGACCCCCACCACAATCAATCATGGTGAAGTCACAGAGCACAGCAGCACACTCAGGGCACTGTGCAGATAAGCTGGTTAGAGAGAGGAAGAGAAGAAAAGAGAAGAGAAGGAGAGTTGGAGAAACTGGGGGCTGCACTTGGAGGGAGGGGGAGGGGGAGGGGGAGGGGGCGCTGGGTTCACTGCACAGTCAAAGAGTGGGCACACTCTCCGCCAGGGAGGGTCGGGAATGGATGGGTGAGCCAATACCATTGGTGAAGCCCCCGTGAGGCCCAGCCCCTCACCAGAGAGCTGTGCCTGCATACAGATGTGAGTGTGCCATTGATATTCTCCCCCTGTGCTGCTGCTCCTGCTCCGCTCTGCTTCTTTTTTCCTAATTAGAGGTTTATTTATTGATACCCCAGTTAATGTCTCTCCTAATTTTGCAATAGTTCTGTCTCCATTACCCAGGAGATTCATTTGCCGCAGTGTTAGGAGCAGTGCCTCCACTAGTTTGTGGGAACCTCCTAGCTCACCTTCCTCCTAAATCTGGCCCCTGCCCCACCTCACTCTGGGATCCACCTCCTATGTTAGTACAGCAGCTGCCAGGAATAAAATCAGGGGCCTGAGGTTGTGGGGGGATCTTACATGAGAGATAGCTACCTACTCTGCTGTACTTTTTCCCTGCAAATTTGCAAACTATATAGAGGATAGGGGAAAGGCAAACTACAGATATTTGTGTGTGTAGTTTGACTAGCACCTGAAATATCCTTGGGGATCACTACAATTATTAATCAAGCAATATGCTATCAAAATGGTTACAGAATCCACAAACAACAAGAAAAATTGAGTCTTGAAATGTTGCACAAACACATTTAGTGTTTTAAAAAAATCGTTTCAAAATCTTGTGCTTTTATTCACTGAGGCAAATATTGACAAATGAGGTCCAGTGCGAGCAGTGGATGACAGTGATGCTTCTGCAGACACACTGGGTATAATGCGTTTAAGTACACACAACATTTTATCAAATAAGTTTATTGTATTACTTACCCAGAGTCAGACAAACTCATCCGTAATAATCCCATCTCTTTGCATTCTGTTGAAAAATAGTTGTTGCACTGCTGCTAACTCTCTAGCATATTAAGGGGGGACCTAAGAGCAACTAGCATCTCTATTGTGAGGAAATAGTCCTTCCAGCAACTTCAAGGTTGGGTGGTCAGTCATTAATTTCTATTACATGGCTTTACATGTTATGCATTAATTATGATTTAATTATTTTTTCCTTGAGAGTGATTCTTAGAGCGCACCACGGTCTTGTTTTTTTGCTGTTTGGCTTTGTTGTATATTAGGTTGATATTAAAGATATCTTCTGCTTGATGACAAAGAATTCCAGCATATGCTAATTACTAAAATATAATATGTAGTTTGATCTTTTCAGCTTGTTCTTGTAATAAACTCATGTAGTTTAATGTAAACCAGTTGTGATCTCAGAAGCTTTAATGGCCAACATTCCTTGTTTTGAGGTAAACTTTCTCGCAGATGTTGGAGGAATATTAGTTACAACTTCAATATCATGATAGCTTGCTAATGTCATGTTTTGGCAAATACAATAGACCTTTTCACAGCAGCAATTTTGACATGAAATAGTAGGGTAAACACATGTGTTATCAATGATATTAATTAAGGTTCAGTTCCATTTGGTGTAAGAGCCAACATGAACATGTACAGTATCTGACATGAATAGAATGGCTCACTGGCAAGGCTCCACCAAAGGTAACCTTAATTAGTATCATTGGTAACACGTGTTTACCCAACTATTGTCAGTTTATTTTTAATCTGAATTTCTTTGTAGTTGACACTCGCCTTGGATGACATCTTGGAATTATCTGGAAGACAATGTGCCTCAAAGGCAAAGTCATAGTTGAGCTGACAGCGAACCAATGTGGTTTTGGCAAGCTTAGCTAAAGTGAAGTGATACAAAGGTCTCTTTCAATAGCTACATTATGTTTATCTAGTGAAAATGAAAGCTCAAGTCAAACAGAAAAAATATACCTCTGGGCGCCCGGATAGCTCAGTGGGTAGAGCTGGCGACCCATGTACCGAGGCTGAGTCCTTGCTGCAGCGGCCCAGGGTTTGAATCCAAACTGCGGCCCCTTACTCCGTGTCATCCCCTCTCTCTGACCCCCTTTCCTGTCTATTGTCAGTTGTCTCTATAATAAAGGCAATAAAAGCCCAAAAAATATACTTAAAAAAAAAAAATTAAAAAATATGCCTCTGATGAAACAAATCCATATTCCGATCACTTCAGGATTTGAAATGGGGAAATAAATTAGCAATTAAAGTAATTTCTGCTCTTTTTGGTGAATTACCAGAACCTGGCCTGACAGAATGCGTGTAGAGTAAACACTCATATAACAACCAAACCACCAACTGCACCCCACCAAGCATGTCAATATAAGCTGATTGGTTCATCTCTCTCATTTTGAACCCACTGTGCGTCACCCTGCCCATCTCTCCCAGCTGCTGCTCCAAGCCCAGGTGCTGCTGCACTGACTAACTCATGGATCACAATCAGCCCCCTCGTTCAACCCAGCAACATCCCTGTCAGTCTCTTTTGTCTCCCCAGGGCTCAGTCTGATCCCATTCCAGCCATCACACTGACTACAGCTGCCCCTGGCGCCGCACTGGAATTGGATGGTCTGATGACTAGTGCAAATGGTCGATAACTGTCCCTGCAATGTGCACAAGACAATGAAACTTACATCCCTGGATATAAATCTGTGGTAGCAGCGTATGGTTGGTTTTGCAAATGTGTCAATAGATTAAGAAAAGATGCTAACAAGATACAAAAGCAGTTCATTTGTGAGTGTCTTTATCATAATGCTCTAATGCCCTTCAAATAGGGAGGATGAGCTTTTGTGCAGCAGGCATCGACACCAATGGGTTAACTAATGATGGCATTAGTGTGAGTGTGGGTGTGTGAATGAGTGTGCCTACGTGTGCATGTGCCTTTGCACGTTAGTGTCTGTGTCCTATCATTTGTGTGTATATGTGTGTATGCGCCTTTCACAGGTGATCAGTCAAGGCTATCCACTCAGCCCTTCTCTTGCAGCCCCCTCATTACAGCCCACTATCTCCTCTAAACACCTGCAGCCCCACAGCCTACCTTCAGCTCCTGGGCCCACACGCTGCCTCTTTTTGTCCCAGTGTAGAAAGAGCCTGCCCATCACATCAATCTACTGCACTGTTTATATTTATGTACAGGAGAGAGGCTAAAAAAGGCCCCTCTTACTGTGGGCTTTATTGACTAAGCATTAAGCGGACATTATCAGGCGATAGCCTAGTTATTTATGAGGCGGTGATAAAGGCTGCAGGACTGAGTTATGTGAGAACCAAGAGCAGGATGAAAGCTGCTCATACAGCAGCACTGATACCCGACACTTGCCTCTCTCTTTCTGGGTAGAGACGCACGGCAAATGCGCCAAACGGTGCTGAAACACTCAAGGATTTATGGGTGGTAAATTTATGCTCTCCATAGGTCAAACGAGGGGCTGTTTATCTGGGTTTCATTGTCACTGTCCTCGTGGCATGCGCCGCAGGTACTGAAATTTTCATATTTGCCTTAGGCATGTAGCCAAAGAGGGAGGGGGAGGGGGGATCTCTAGGTGCAGTTTTCCATTGACCTTCTGAACTTAGTTTTGAATTTTTAGAGCAACACAGTGCTCCTGCTTTTGAGATGTTGACATAAATTATGCATGGCAGAACACACCCCTCCTTAACTGGAGATGTTGAATACTTGTGTATTCCAGTGGTATGCAGTAACCTTGCACAAGTGGTGTGTAGCTGTCTTTGACCTTAAGTGGGAGGGTTGCATATCTCAGTGTTTCCTGACTGTCAGTTTGTGGCTACACACCATAACTCCATATATAGTTTGATTTTGTTTTAAGACATGGATTTGTAGCATAGAGCCTGATGCACCTTTATGTCTTGTGTCACTTTGTATTTCCCATATCTGCACACACAGCTGAGGTACACATCATTTCCCTCACACTTTTGTGGCTTACATGGATCTCAAACACACACTGTCATCCAAATTTTGAACATACATACATCCTCACCTCTGTATACTGTACATAGCACCGTCTTACCCAGCCAAAGCCATCTTTCTCCTCAATAAACCAGGTCAACAAACAAAAAGCAATTATGTTGGGCAGCTGCCGCCTGGGAGTGGGTAATTACAGTGCGGTGTGGACAGCTTCATTCTAAACAGGTACTAAAAGCATCATTAATCATCCTCCCTCTGACGCCTTGCCCTGGTCATGTGACACAGGCTGCTGATGAGCTAGGGAGGGGGATCCGCCTTAGGGGGGAAGGAGCAACACCTGATTGGCTCCTTCCAGAAGTCCTTTTAGAGGTCAGCCAGTCAGCAGAGATGACCTGCCAATGACCTTGTATCACTTGACCCCTGAGGGCCCAAGGGTCAGTCTCTCATATCAGTTGGAGAGCAGGCAGTGAAGAGGCAGGAGGGAAGACGAATGATATGTAGAGAGGGAAGAAGAGGAGAAGAATGGCGCGAGGGTAGAGGGAAGGCACAGAGAAGGTTTGTGCGGAGAAGCACTGGGAGGGGTGAAGATGAAAAATAAAACAGTAGGCGTGAGGTTTGATTGAGCACCTGGTCTTCCCCTTTTGCATAAAATGGCTGATGAAAAAATGTGTTTTTATAGCAGCAAGGCCAGTCCTGATGGCCGCTTCACCCGTACCCCCCTCCCTCCTCTCACTCTCTCTTCCTTTCCCTTGCTCCCTTTCTCCCTGTCCATTGTCAAGCTGTCCTCAGGTTGGCTGAAAGGTTGATTACATCATCTGAATCTAATTAGCGAGGAGCAAAAACATCTGTATGTTTGTTTTTCTAATGTTGATTGGTCATTAGTGTAAGCAACAAAATGGCCAGAGATTGCAAAATGTGAGCACAGCCTTCCAAATCAATTTAATAATGCACATTTCCAGTGAAATATTTGCCCACGGCGCCCCTGCACATACTAGGTTTTTTGGGCTGTGAAGCCGACACAAGAATCAATCCTTTCCCTCATGAAATACAGCCAAGATGGCGCTTGACAGAGACTTGATTGAGAAAAGTTCATGAACTGTTCCTTCACTGAACACAGACTGACACGGATGGCTGATTGACAGATGAAACACAAAGAGACATCTGAAAGACAGAGCGGCAACGTCCTCAAACCAGTACCCATCCCCTTCTCCTCTGCCCCCCCCAAAGCCCCACCCCTTCAACCCAGCTCCCCTTCTCCTCTCCTCTCCATATGTCTATGAATCTGTCACTATGGCAACCTCACCCCAGGGGCAGAGGAGGAGGGGGTTGCCTTCGTTCAGACAAATAAGCATCGCAGGGCTCATTTATGATGGTTTGTTTAGGGATTATAATGCACTGATGAGAGGTCAAAACGTGTGTACTTGCACACATCTTTGGAAATAAGCGTGTATGTCTATTTTGGAGTCTATTCACGAGACTGTGTGCAGCATCTTGCAGAGCATATGTGGTTAACTGCTGCACTGTAAACATTTTGCAAGGAAAAAAAGAATAACAAAACATGTATTTATTATTTAACTCTTTTCATATTATACACTTAAGTTTCATGAAATGTTTCCACAAATCTTGTCAGCCAGAAGATGATTTTTCAATGATTCTTTTTTAAAGTAATATTTTAAATTTTCCTCAAGACACACACAAGAAGAGAGCACATGCAGCATACCAAAACAGGACCAGTGCCATTAAATCAGTGGATTATATCAATGGCATCGTTAGCATAGCTGGTTCGAGGTTATGTATCAGATGCAGTATCAGCAAACTGAGTAAAGGCTCATTCCATTGTTTTCCCTTTTTTCCCTTCACTTTATGCTTGTTTGCAACTTTTGAAAGGGCAATCTGAACTGGTGAGTTGACAGAGCTGCATGGGAGAGGTCAGAGAGACTCCACACAATCAGATATGTAGCAGGGCCACCTTGGTTGATTGCACTGATGCTGCATGATGCCACAGGGAGATACTGTATGTGCTGTACATGATCCAGTCCCACACAGTACCAGATGTCTAAGGAAACAGGGAATTTTCCTATGCAACAGACTTGCAACCTTGACACAGTTTCACCTCTGCATGCTCCCCTTCTCACTCTTTTTCCCCCTCTCCTCCCATCCTCATGATACCTTACATTGACTCAAAGGCCACCCCTCCCCCCCTTTCAAGAGCAAATTTCCCTTTGCAGCCAGAAGTGCTGAGTGCTGCTGTTTGCTTTGTACACAGAAATTCGCTGAGGCTGTAAGCTGTCCCCAAACATCTGCTCCCTGGAGTGGAGCAGGAGAGGAGAGGCAAGGGCTGGATTGGTGTACATGTTGTTCAGTGTAGCTCTGTCAGAATGTGTTATGTATGGATTTGTATGTGTTCGTGTGCATGCGCGTGTGAGTGAACAATTATTCAAATAGGTGCTTTGTATCTTTTTGAGCGCTTTATTAGTAGCACCTAGGAAACAAAACACATATTTGTGTAATTGTACACAGGGCATCCAAATATACATAGGTACACACACTCACACAAAAAACAGGTGCACTTCATTTCAACTTTCTTGATGTACAAATTGTTTGGTAGTCAAATATGTGAATGAGCACGATCAAAAAGACTAATAGTCCATGAAAGCCTTGCAAATAAAGAAAAACAGTAAAATCAGACGAACAGAAAAACTCAAAGGGAGGAGAACATTCAAATGATCTGTAATTACAACAACAACTGAGCTATCTATAAGTGCTTCACATAGAATTAGAAAGAGCTTAAGTTGATCAATTGATTTCATTCCCCTGAGCACCGGTAAGGATATTACATGCATATTATGCATTAAGTTAATTTTAGGTCAACTTAGCATTAATTACAATGAGCTTGTGAGGAACCCACTTATATGTATTAATTTAAAATGTAATGTAAGATAATCTGTAAGTTGCATATGCTCTCTCATTGCTCATGCCGCGCATCGCTCCTCAAGAGAACTGCAACAGCTGCCCACATCAGCTTACTTGCAATAGAAGACAATGCAGAAGAAAACAGAGACTGTCAATGGCATCATTCATCATGAACGGATACATCACTGGTTTTAGTTTGAAATCTCAATTTGAGTGTTTTATTTTTAAAAAAAGCAGGTAACTTCACTTTTACAAAATATGTTTGAGCTATTGCACTTTATTATAAATATGTTTCTTATTGAGTTAAATGAATGAGTTAAATAAAGTAGATTTTGGAGGGAATTTCATTCTCAGAAAATTAAAGGAAATTAAAAAAAATATTGTGAAAGCAATTCTAACTTGTTCAGCATCACGACTGTTACTACCTGTGGCAGCAATACATTATGCGTTTTTTTTGGGGTGTTTTATTTACCTTCCATTCACCATGTGTTTGCTTGTGTATAAGCACAGCACAGCTGTCAGTCTCGTGAACTGGCCGTACATCTTCAGGAAGGAATTACAGAAGAGCACAAATTCATCAGAGTAGAGTCACACTCAAATGCTTTCGAACTAAATGTCAGGTCTGAACAAACAATGTGGTTCGCCTTTCATCAATTGAGAGGCAAATGCTGAAGCTGCCACAGGATGAAATTAAAGTGATAGTTCACCCAAAATAAATCAACTCTTCTTTTTCATCCCTATAATTCACATTAAGTTGTTTTTTTTCTTCCACACATTTACTATTTCAAATTGTGTATTTCTAAGTGAATCAATTACACACTAGAAACTGTGATGAAGTAAGTTTGGATTTTTTTTAAAAAGTGTGCACACCTGCTGCAAGCATCCTCTGTGCACATTACAACCTGTAACTTGAAGCCCTGTGGCAAGGGAACATATTTGCACAAGATGATAAAAGAGTTTCTAATAAGGTCAACCTAACACACTTCTCAGTAGGAACAGTGGACATGAGAGGCCATTTTTATATTCACCAACTTCATCATCGCATTTTATCATCATTGTCCTCATCATCATCCTCCTAACCTTCACAAGTGCACTCTGATTTGCATTAAAAAAAGACAGACACATTTGATGGTTTTGTTAAACATTCCACTTTGCACTATTTTGTTTAGAGAAAGACGGCCTTAATGGTCTGTACTTTGTATAAATGCAAATTTTAAATAAATTAGGCTGTACACATTTTAAGTCTAGCTTGCAAGTAAAATCATTCATATCAATTACAAATAAAACTTTTAAATGTTTGCTCTGTCAAAAGCTCCTCTGCAGACCTTTATGTTTGAACTTGAATTCCTTCCTAGCTTTCAGTTAATATTAATGAGATGAACATCATAAAAGATATTGTTTGGAGGGGATTCATTTCTAAATTCTTTAAAAATTATTCAAGCAAGATATGCATGAAATATATAAACAGCGGCATGTAATGAATAGTTGTTCTAAATTTTGTTTATACTGGCTCTGACATGGAATCATATTAAGTGTTAAGTATGCTCCAGTAACTTTAATTTTTCAACTTTGCTATTAAAAATAGGTCTGTAGTTTATATCCAAAAAACCTATTGGGCGAAAAAGACTCTTTCATCCAGTTTATAAAGTGAGCCAGTACCATATTTTTTTGCTTATTAAAATAAGAGATAGGGCAAAAATTAGGTTAGCTCTAGGTGTAGAAAAAAATGCATTATGAGGCCTGGTATGGAATTATAATATGAACAATTATCATATGGCCTGGTCGCCCCTCTATTCAGCTGGATGAAATATTATTTTGTGGACATGGAGACCCACAACCACAACAAAAGCATTTGGAGTTGTTGGAAAAAAAGAGAAAACGGAAAGAATGAAAGAAAGAAAGAAAAGAAAAAGCTTAGACTCCGAGGTCACCCAAATGAATTGTGCATCTCTCTCTCTCTGAGCCGCTGACCGGGTCATCGTTGTCCCGAGGCAAGACAAAGGTCAAGAGGTGAGAGGTGAACTCTGGTGTAACTGCATGCATTAGCTTGGCCTTGCAGCCTTCATGTCCACTCCACTGTCTAATTATTATATTATAAACAGTATTTTATTTACACGACAAATTCCAATGAGGACACCTGTTAAAGGTTTGAAACGGACCTAATTCATTCATTATAATTCTGGCTTTTTTAAAAAATGTATTTCTAAGCGACAACCCCCAGCTGCTTTAACTTTAATTCCTTTGTTGTCATTAATATCCGCTTTGGATGTGGTAACCTTTTCATATCCAGTGCAAACACACGCTAATTGAAAGCTAAACAAAAATATTCCCTCACAGAGAATTAATGCAGCTGATGGCTCATATCTTGATATTAGAACAGACATTAACGTGACAGAAAGGCATTGCGATACGGGGAACATAACAGTGTTTAAGGGCCGAGTTTACAATCATTTACTTTATACGAGATGAGATGTGAATCTGGAAGGAATATTTAGCTGCTCGAACTGCTGGGGACCACACAATTTATTGGTTGATCTGCAAAACAGCCCAGACAGCGTTTTATTGTCTTCTCTCCCGCATGAGTGTTCAAGCTAAATTATCATTTTCTGATGCATGTATAGGGGTAATAAAAGACGCAACAACTCCCGATCGTGATGTTTCTACATGCCATTAACGTGCAGTTACAGATGCATGCAAACGCTCCCAGATTTGTGCCTCAAATAGATGGATCACCACGGATCAATACTCCTAATACGGGCGGTCAATAAATCTATCAGTCAATTACGGTATTTTAATCTCTCCATGGACGACGGATAATGAAAAACCCCAAAACCGGACAAAATACACAACATTAAAGCAGCATGAGAGCTCTGCAAAATGAGCCTGATGATGATCACGTTAAAGATGTCTGTCTACAAAAGGTGCAGCTGACTTTTTCCTCAAATGTGGGCTGTCAGACATGAACAGCCTTTTAATGGATATAATAATAAAAGACATCTCTGTAATGTTGGATCTTGAATTAAGATTAAGAGCAACAGTGTGAATAATTAGCCAGACTCACTCTAATATATATTTTTTTTTCTGTGTCAATAAAATAAACACGGTCCGATGTAGACCTTAAATAAATAAAAATAATTATTTCGTGTTATTTTAAACAAACCTAGGAAGCACGTGTCCTGCTGAATAAATATATTCAAGTAAAGCCATTTCCTGAATGAATTGTTCAAAATAAATAAACAAATAGTCTGCCATAGTTTCTATGGGCAATTAATATAATTTTGTTTCTTCGTTTACATTGTGTAGATAGGAGCGCAATGGAATGACTTGAATTTTAATATTCAAATCAGTGCGCCAGTCTGAAGCCGGGCAGGATGACAAATTGTTTTGACCCGTTCTTGCATGAAGAAACTTGCCATTGCGCTTCTTGCGATAAGCATCCATCGTGGTAAGCAAATAATGGTGAAGCCTGATTGAAACCGATGCAAACGGGAATCAAAACATCTGCAGGCAGACGCCCTCGCTGCGTAACGCATGGCGCAGCTCCTGCGGCTCAGGAGTTCAGGGTCAGGTGTTTTGGCGAGGACGGTCCAGAAGAGGGGCAGGTGTCCAGAGTGTCGGCGTGTGAGTGCGGTGCCGCGGGCCCCGGGTCTGAGAGCAGCCCGTCTCTCTGTAATTTCTTCTGCTTCATGCGTCTGTTCTGAAACCAAACTTTCACCTGCGTCTCGCTGAGCTGCAGGGCGCTGGCGACCTCCACCCGCCTGGCCCGCGTCAAGTACTTGTTGAAGTGGAACTCCTTCTCCAGCTCGGTCAGCTGCTTGGTGCTGAAGCTGGTCCTCGGGGCCCCGTTCACCGTGGGATGGCCATCCGTGCAGATGCTGCTGCTGCTGCTGCTTCCAGCCTCCACAGCACCGAGGCCCGAGCCAACAATACTGAACCCACAGGTCATGTGCATCCTGGCTGGGAACAGAGGACATGAAAACAGTCGTCAGCAAGATCAATGAGGTTATCCACAAAAGAAGCACAAAACCCTTCTGCATAAAATTATCCACGCCTATAAACAGGAAATAACATGAAAAATTATTCCAGAGTTGAAACAGGAAAGAAAATCTAATATAATAAACTTTGGTCAATGTAATTTTCTGTAGTTATAACTTTTGTATAAATGCTCAGAAATGAAATCAAATATTTATTATAGATCTATTACAGATCTATATAATGCTGACCTGGTAAATTGTGTGATAAGGAGGGATATAAATAAATAAATAATCACAGGTTTGTTTGATACAGAAGCAATGATTTAAACAAATATTCAAGCATTCAGTATAATGATTTCCAAGGAATTGGCCCCGAGCCAGTATGTTGATTTAAAGTCTTCACCTGGGAGCCATTTTTCTGTTTGCATATCAAAGATGTATTTCACTGTGGTATCAACTCTAGCAATAGCCTATAGGCACTTTGCAAATTCTTTGGTGCTGTAAAACAGGTGGATGGGGAATTATGTGTTATCTGGTGTGGACATAATAACAGAAACACCTGTACAGTTTAATGCAATCTCATGCAACAGCATCACAAACTACAGCATGAAAAATGAAAGGAGATTTGAATCCACACATCTGACTCTCAAAGATTGTAGTGTTTCACATCTTTATTGTAAATGTGTTACTTTGGAAGTGTGTACTAGACTAAGTTCAGCAAATAGTAGTACAAAATGTGCCCATGCATATTGCAGATGTATAGAAAAGTAGTCAGAGAAATGTTTGGCGATTCAAAACAACTTGGTGGCGTTTACAGTCCATTAACATCAGAATCATTAATAATTTGCCTTTAGGCCTTTCTGTGTCAATGACAGTTTAACAGTTTACAAATCCTTTCAAACATTGCATTAATGACAAATGTCTCCATTTTTTCCTCTGAGGTTTCTGGGTCACACATTAAAGTATCATCTGTGCTACTTATGTGCAATGAATGACAGGAACCGCAGCTATATCTTGATTTTTCATCCCTGACTTTGTGGGTAAGTCGTCAGTGAGTCTTTGCTGGTGAGAAAATGTGCTGCTGCTGCATAATGGAGTCAGTGTGCCAGGTGTAGTGCAATGTCTCCCACAACAATTCATAGGGAGGAAGGTTAACAGGCCTCTAGCCACTTGGAAAAGCATAGCAGATGGAAAGGTCAGTTATAGGATAAATGTCGACATCTGTGTTTTAAGGAAATGAATGTCAAGGTAGGCAAGCCTGTGAATTAGAGGGCAGCGAATATGAAGAACCAATACAGAGGAACTGTACGTAATTATGAACTTCAGCTTTCAGGAGTGCAAATCACATGCACATTCTGATTAATGGCTCCAAAGATAATAGAATTGATGCCGGCCAGAAGGCATAAAAGAATCAAACTAAATATTTGAGGAATGACTTGCACGCTTAAAAATAGCCAGCCAGCAAAGGGAATGGAAGGGCCTTCCAAGCCAAGGAGAGGGAAGAAGAAAAGGGATAGATCGATACACATTGCCTCAGTCATCTGGGCATCCAGCCCACAGTAATTCAGGTGCTGTCAAAGCATAATTGAAGAATGACGCACTGGGAGTATATACACTGAGCCAGGAGATCAGGTTACTGCAGGTCTGTGGAGGCCTTTCAGCACCGAAGAATACGCGGGACTTTGTTTTGTGCCAAAACCAATACAACCTCCAGAGGAAAGCATACTTTCACTAATGACTCTTTTACAAGTTACACAGTAGCGCTAATGAGTTACTCCTACAGATGATCCCCTTCAGAGAGATACAGAAAGAGGTTACAAAGATACTAACAGTACTGCGAGGAGATGTCTTTGTGTGCGTGGGTGGGTGTGAGCAAATGGCTTTCTCAAGTGCACGGATTTGGATCAGATGAGTGGCTAATGTGTTTTATGAATAAAATGAATCCTACAGAAGTCAAAGGTGTTGTTACCACCTTCTGTTTCCCTCAGAGTGGCATCATCAGAGAAATGTTTACCCACTAATCTAAATGCCGAAGTAGGTGCAAGTGAGCAAAAGCTAGAAATTGTAGTTCTGTGTTTGTTGTATCTTAGAATATTGCAATCTTACAACAAATATCACAAGGAAAATGTTTCTCAAGGTGTGTGAAAGCACACTTCATTATCCTTTAATCTGACCTTTAATGAAACCTTCATCTTTTTGTCAGTTTGTGCTTGAAAATCAAATGTGTTGTGTCACCTTTGGCCTCTTTACCCTTTGTGTTGCGTGATGCGTAAATGCCATTTACTCCCTAATTTGAATTTTGAGCAAGTAAATGAGAAATTAGGGGGGTAAAGCTAGACATTGTAGTTTTGTGTTTGTTGCATCATGAGACACAGCAGTGGAATCAAAGGTGTTGATGTTACATTTTGTGCAAACTGAATCCATTATACAGCCTCACCAGGAATCATGTGTTGGGTTTGATGATTCACATCATTTTACACACTGATGTGAATCTTGCAGCACTTCTGTGTTTGTTTGCATTCCTTGCAGAGAAACTCAGGCCTACAGCAAACTGTCTGTGGTAATGACCAACTTGCATCTTTGGTCACTGAACATTTGGGTCAGCAGCACGCTTACAGCAGACAGGGACAGTGCTGTACCAAAAAAAACAAGACTGGACCACCACTGTAGTAAATCTTCGTCCATGTAAAATTTATGAAACCCAACCCAAGTACAGTGGCCAGTCAGTCAGCTGACATTATTGATCAAATGAAGGATCTATATAAGATACTATAAATCACATAAAATTGAGGATTGATAGGCATTTTTCACATTAGTAGGCTATCTGTATTTTTTTTTAAAGTCTGGGATGTGTATTCTTCTGTGGGCTCTCTGCCCAGGACTCATCACTCAGGGAAATGATGATCTGTGACAGCAATTATGTTAAAAAGGTGGACACATGTAAAGGTGCTGCAAACTGAAATCAATACACAAGGGCTTTCATTACAAACAGACAACTAATCAATACTCAGGGAGCACTCCAGCTTACAGGAGTAAGTTTTACTCAACTTCCTGTGAGTCTCGACAGCCAGTGGTCTGTTGCATTATTCAAAGACTACTGGTTAGTAAGGGCAAGGGTAAATAATTGATCATTTTCTGGGTTGAATATAGGCTACACTGTGGCCATGAGCAGGCCCTTTCACTGTTACGCCACCTTCCTTGTGTTTACAGTCTAAATCCTGCTTGCAACAGTAGGTGGAGCGAATGTTAAATGAGCCAACAGCCACTAACATGGCACCGTTAAGGAAATAGTAACTGAGTCCTCATGTGCTTATTCAAATGTGGAGTCGCGTAAACAGTTATTGTTGGCTTCCGAGCGTGTTGATATGCTATTTAAAAATGAAGGAAATTAAAAAAAAATTTAAATTCAACTTCAGTTTGTTGCTGACGGAGGAAATTGTGCACGGTGACGCACCAAACACGTCAGCTATTTTTTTCCTCTTTTTTTCCAACTTGAAGACAAAACTTCAACCAAACTTTCCCAACTGTAACTGGAGTTAACCAAAGCTTCAAATTAAACATGAACTATTTTATCCTGTGTACATTTACGTCTCAAGGTTGCTTTACCCCCCCTACCACCACCCCCTTCTCCAGCTCCGACTTACCCGCCCGGTGCTGACTCCTCTTCACTCTCATCCACTCAAAAGTTTGACTGTTTACGTCCATATCAGCTACGCTGCAGTCCGAGCTGGCTGAACTCCCCACGGCGACGTGAATCTCGGGGCCATTGTGGGAGTAGATTTGAATTTGTTCTGTAAGTGACCCAAAACGGGACTGTGGCGTCTCGTCGTTATTTGACGCAGAGTATCCGCGTCCTGGAGAGCTCTGCCCCTGCGCCCTGCACCGCCAGGGGACACGGGACGAGTGGGGGCAGGCCGGTGTCGAGAAGCCCTCGAGAGTCTCACACGGTGGAGGAGGAGGAGGAGGAGGAGGAGGGCTGTCCAAAGAGGTGCACAGAGTCAAACTGTTGGAGAGAGTTAAGTACCGGGGATGCGGTGTGTTAAATCCTGAGGCTACTTCAGCCTCCTGTTTCCCCTCCTCATCTCGACTGCCGAGTTCAGGATGAGTCCTGCCATCCAGGTCCCGGTTTATGACCTCTTTCGCTCGGCAGCAGCCCGTGAACAGAGGGCTACTCTCCCCTTCGGCCGTTAACTCTTGATAGGAAGTCATTATCACCTCTCCCCCTGCATAATCATTGGACGGGGGGTTCACTTCACGCCCGGCCTCTCGAGCATCCAGTAACGCATGGTCAGGCGGCTGGACGACCGTGGGGACATTCCTCAGAGGAGAAACAGCAGTCCCTGATTGATGGAGATGACGTGCCCTCCTGGTCTCGGCCAATAGCTGGACATCTCTGTCATCAGGAGAGAGGACAACACTGATTAAGCCGTGCGAGCAAGTTGAGAAACTCACTTCAGGTCAACATTTTAGGGCAGGCCGTTGCAAAAAGAAAAAAAAAACTACAAACATCCTTAAAGGCAGCAATGAAGTACATCATCATCCTCACCAGAGTGAGGGCCTTGCCGGGCCGCTCACCTATGCAGACAGGTAGGCTGTGATGTCAGACATGTTAGTGTGTCAAGAGAAATGTGCTGTGGGTCAAATTCTGGTATTTTGGTTATTTTTCACGACAACAATGAAAACTTTTTTCCCCCAAAAAAAGCAAAATTAGCATAATCTAGACCTACATTGATGGAGCTAATGGATTATGCAAATCTGCAAAGGCTTCTTGAAAACCCCAAGGCCCTCTTTAGCAAAGGGCTTAGGTCATGTGAAAGGCACACTTAATGGGTTCAGAGGTCGTGACAGCTGGTATTTAGAAGTTCAGTGGCAGCAGATTTGTAATTAGCCTCGAACAAATACCAAAAAAAGAAAGAAAAAATGGCGGAGATCAAAAAGTTGTAACTGACAGAGAGGACATGTTTAGTAGCTCCTCGGCTCCCTCCGCCCAAAAAAAGAGAGCGTGTTCATTTATGTTTGCTATAGAGGGCCCAGAAACTGCTTTTAGCTCCGTGCAACGCATCTGTGTGTTTACCCAGGAATGAATGATCGTGTGATACTATTCACGCATGTGCAAACAAAGCTACATGCCGCTATTTAAACTTGAGTGACAAAAACAAACAGAAAGTCACTCCCAAACTGCATGCACAGGATGAGTTGGAGACAATAGATACAAGTCCAGGGCTGTTGAGTCCACACTGCCTTAAAAAAAAAAACATGCAGACAATGCAGCTGGCTTGAGCTTCAGTGCTACGGTACATACACAGGAACTCAGCCCAGTATTTTCACCTCCAACACAGAAGTGAAAATGTCAAGAAGCTTCAGAGCAGAAGGAGTTTTTCCTGAAGTCTGGGTGACCCACTTCCAAATACACACAGTGTCGCTGAACGTGCTCGCATCCATTCTAAATAACAGGAATGAATAAAGCTAATAATATTCTAATGTTATGTATGTTAATGTCTGATCTTCAAACACTTTAATTGTGTTGTTTTAAATTTAAAAGTAAAGAGATGGCGTCATGTGTTCAAGAAAACTAGTTTTATTTTCTCCGAACTTCAGCCATGTTTCATGTGATTGACTGACGCACAAAAGATCACTGAAGACGAGCAGTGGTGCTGAAATTATGTTACATTTAAATTAAATTAAATTATTTAGAATTCCTTGGAATTATTTATTTGTCCTGCCCCTGTATAATATAATAATTAATATTAATATTTAATATGTTGATTAAATATGCAGGCGGGTTTTAGTTATTATTATTATTATATTTTCAGATAACTGTACAAAACTACCACCCATAACGTTTGACAAAAACCTGAACTTAAAACAACAATCTGTTACTGTTCTCGTCGTTTTATTTGAACAATATTTCCTATGTCTTTTAAGTCTGCAGTAATTACAAAATAATTCAGCGTAATGAACAACTTCTAACTGCATTCTTACAACACAGAAATATGGTCCCAGCTGTGGGAGTTAATGGGATTCTACAGGCAGCGATGTGCTGAATGACTGAGTGCAATATATCCCTTCTCTCCATGCATTTGCAGGGTGCACTGATCCATCTTCATGTCAGCTCGGAGGTTACTCAGGGTTCACGCGCTAGCTTGTTTCTCTCCTCCACACTCAATAAATAAATCTCTGCAGCTTTCTGTTTACCGCCTGAATATAAATTTGTTTGCAGTCGATCGAAGACCTGTGCGGAGGTATTAGAAATTGTATTTCTGTAATGGCTTTCAGCAGAGGGAGGGAGGGACGGAGGGGGAGGAGGTTGCAGAGAGGGGAAAAGAAGAAGAAGAAGAAGAAGAAGAAGAAGAGAAAAAACAGGTGTGAGCAATCTCTGCTTTCTTCATATGCAAACGAATTTTTAAAAATGCAGCAGCCTCAGCCTATTACAGCCTTCAGACATATTCAAATTACATTTAAAACCAAGTAACCTTTTTATCTTGTAGGACAAGAACAGCAATCCATGTTTGTGCCATATGTTTGATTAGCATATTTGAAGTGTTGTTCCACATCCCTGCCCAGCACCTTTTATGCAACAGAAGTTATATTATCGCATAAAAGAGAAAAAACACACAAGTGATCTTTAGCTGAGGCTCCTTCCTCTGGACAGCTTGTTCCCCCCTAAACCACAAATTCTGAATAAGGTGGCTTCAGGAATAAGAAAGAGAAAAATCTCACAATTTTGGTGAAATGGATTCTACAAATCTGAATTTGATTTACCTCAAACCAAATTCTGCACCCCACATAGAGCAGAAAAAACAATATTTTGCCCCCCCAAAAAAAAATCCTCTTCTCTTCAGACATTTCCCATTATGATCATATTGTCTCTGTTGTTTTGACTGGAGGTGAGGCAAACATGGCAGCACTTGGGTGGCTGTGTCAGGAGGCAGGGAAAGAGGGAAAGAATATTGACTGATGCTAATTTGTTTTGCGTCCATGCTCTGATGTGTGTCAATAGGCAGTCGAGGGCCTGGGATCAGTGCTGTCCGTGCTCGGATTACCTCCGTGGTTTGAATTGAACTCTCATCCTGCTGCTTGTGACATGACGCTGTACGGCCGCTGTTGACACCAGACCCTTGTTTAACCCTCCAACATTGTCAAGCCTCATTATACGTCAGCTCTTGACCCTCACAAGACTGGAAATTAACCAGTGCTGACAGACGACTGTCACCACCGGCCAGGGAGGTCACTGCCGTTAATGCAGTTCCAGGACGGGAAGATGACAGCCATCTATGCCGTGTTTATGGAGCCCAGGCCCATCAACGTGGGATCATGATAGAGCTGTAATGTAGAGACGGACAAAGAGAAATAAAGTAAGAGAAAAAGAAATAAAGGGTCAGAGACACAGACACAGATATTCAAGCGTGGCACATTGACCGGTTGAAAGATGGCTATTTTATATGATTGATAGAGCATGTCTGTGTTTCTCAAGTATTGACATTTTTGAAAAATAGTGATGTCAGAAGTAAGGTTTAGCTTAGTGTATACCCAGCCCACACACAATCCAGGGAATACCTCTTAAAAACAAAAAAAACCCATCCACTCACAGTGTGAAATTCTAATAATTGTCCTCGCTTCATTGTTGAATGGTATGAAATCTGTCACAGTACATGAACCATAATCATAAATCCAATGCAACTACTGTGCAAATGGCCAGGGACATTACAGATAACTGCATTCTGCACAGGCTCAACAGTGTGACAATGAAGCAATACCTTGCTAATACCAGGACTTTTCAACAATAGCCTGTAGTATGTACTGCAGCGCTTCACAGCTTCAGTGAGCCAAGAGGCTTCGAGTCGGCAGAATCCCAAACATCATGACAACAAGCCATCAGTCATCTTCCCCCCAAGCTGCTGTGCACACTTGTGTGTTTCCGGAGTTCTTACTGTGGGAAATGAGCAGGGTTAAACATGAAACAGGAGGAAATGTTCATCATTGCAGCACAGTCTGCATTATTCCCCCTCATACGGCATTGTTTTCGCTGCAGGGAAAGAGAAGGAGTGGTTTTTAATTTTTTTTTTTGCTTAAACATCCCCTGCTTGTTCACAATGCAGATCAGTACTCTACTGTGCATGCTAATCATGGTTAATAGCAAAATGCTGATAGAAAAATGACACTGTATTAAGAAAGCACTAATCTTCTGTTGAGATTCAGGAAGGATTATTACTGCAGTCAAAAAAGGAAAAATGTCAACCATGGTGACGTTTGAGAGTTAAAAGTCTAGATAATCAAGGTATTGGATAATGACGACATCTATATATTAGTTTAATGTCATTTATTTCCAATTAAGTATGTTTAATTATCTTTTTTCTCACTGTCTGATATTAAAATATAATCTGTGTCAGCTCGTTCCTGTTCTCTATTGAAGCTATATGATGTGAAGAATTCCAATTCCAACCATCGGCTCCATGAAATTTATGGCTGCATATTCCATCAAATGGAAATATTCTAGGTGTCTCGTGCATCATTTTATACGCATTTCCCGAAAATGCAGGCTGACATATTTTGTATCTTTGGAAACTTTGGTCTCTCTAGTAGAATTCAAAATAAAGTTAACTGGCTTAGATCAACGTGTGGCTGCACAGCAGCAGAGTTATTACTGTTTCAGAAATGTTTAGTTTTCAACAAGGATGATTCATACAGTCAATAAAATAAAAATGTGAATCGTGTGTTCCAGTTTTAACCCTTATATTTTGTTCACATTGGCCTTTCTTCCTAATTGTTTGGAGTCCCAGACACATAAACAGAACCAACAATTTGCTAAACTAACTAAATGTTGTTTTCTTTAAATACTTTTTGGATTTTCTCCTAAAACACAATATGTAGAAAAGTATTGAAGTGGTTCCAGTGGCCACAAAATGGGCTTGCACAAGTGATGAATGTGACAAAATATGGAAATGACCATGAATCGTTAGAGATATATTTTATTTGAGCTTAGAGTGGACCAAACAACAGCATGGGCTGGATATTCCATTGTATATTTCCAATATATTTCATTTTGCTGATCTTATTATCTTTATGTCCTTTGTTGCCTGTGAGATTTTTCCACACAACCAAAAGAAAGTGTGTATTGATTAGATTCGGTGTGATAAAGCCATTGGGTGTTAAATACTTCTTGAGTGATCAATAATGGTCAACATGTGACATTTAGCTAGGTGGCTGTTGTGATTACGAGTTCATTCATTTAACTGGTGCTCTTCAGGGGGAAAAGTGAGCTCCAGCAGGTGACTTGCTCCCTGTGCACAGTGCCGCTCACCACAGCTGAGACAGTTTCATCACCAACTTACCTTTTTATTGTCACCGATCATCCTTAACTGGGAAGCATTTAAAATGTCATTGATCTTGATAATGCCGTGCCGTAATATGACAGTAACAGTTGTATGAGATTCAGGAAGTCAAATTTCCAAGATTGATGAGTCGTAGCAGTTGAGTTATAATCCATCCACCTGAGTAATGCTCAGGCTCTGTTCCACATGAAGGAGCAGACAAATAAATAAAACCCATAAAGGTGACACAGGAAATTGATACTTAACAATCATCTTGAGCAACAAGCACCTGGAGAGACTGGTGGGCAGCAGTTACTACTGTGGAGGGAAAAGGCTGAGAAGGTTAATAGGTCATAAAAAGAACAAAACCTCCTAAAGGCCAGGCATAAAAGTTCAGGATTTTGCTCAACAGTGGACCAAAGTATTGCATGTGACAGTCACACTATGGGAAGGTTTTACTTCTATTACTTCCATCACATAAAACATCCAAATCTCAAACTCAATGGTTTTAAAGAAAAACTGAAAACAAGTCCCAACAATCTTTAATACTACGTTCACCCCAGTTTCTATTCAATGCTTTACTAATGTGCTGCAATAATGTAACCTAATGTTTTTTAGTTAATTTGGGAGCTTTTCCAATTTTTTTCTGTTTAAGTCTCCATGCCATCCTCTTACCATGAATATTTCACTAAATCCAGCCTGTAATCGTGGCACCCTTTTCCAGTGCTTTATTCACCAAAATGGTCTTTGACAGAGCGGTGTCTGAGCTGTTTTTTTTATGGTTTTCTTATATACAGTCTATTGATCAGCTATGTGACCTATGAATCACCATAATATCACCAAGTATCCAAGACAAACCGGATATGGTCATTTACAAGATATTATAAAATACTACTATTACATACTACACCACAATACATACTATTACAAAACAATGTTTTACCAACCTTTCAAAATAGTCTTTAGCAAACATATTCCATGGTTGAAAGAGTTGAATTTCCAACTTTTGATACATTTGCTGCTTTGTATTAAAAATAGAGATTCAACGTTTTTAGCCAAAACGTGTATAAACGATGATGCTCTGGAAAAGAGTTGTGTGACTTGAGTGTGGTTTTGTGGTATTTGTACTGTATATTTTATATTTATGCCTATGTATGTATTGTACATAAACATAATTTTGCAAGTATGTTATGTCAACACAGCTTCATGACTGAATCAACCCAAATTGAATCTCAACAGTGACTACAAGATACAGTAAACACAGTGATGGAAGTGGAATTATCATGCAAAATGACCCATTGCAGAACAATGTAAATTGGTTTATAATCTATAATTTGATTAATGCACGTACTGGCTGTAGACAGGGCCTTTCGTGTTGTTTGCAGCCACTGTAGTTTCTCCTACAGGCTTGGAAGGTGAGCTATATTTAAATGGTTGCAGTCTGTAATATTACTGCTATAGATGCCACTGAATCCGATACACACTGGTCCTTTAATGAATGAATAAATAGTAAATAAATAGATGTCAAACCAAGGCCACAGTATTGAAAGAGTTTTTTGTTCTTTTGGAGTGTGTTTATCCCAGTTTATACAATTTTGTGAAGTGTGTCAGTAACTGTCATCAGTTAGTGGTGTAAATAAGTACATGCATAGATTGTGGTGTAAGATGTACAAACAAAAACAGCTGACGAAGACAAAAGCTAAACAAACCTGAAAGTATTGTATAGTTAGTGAGAGAGAGGGGTCCTCAATGGTGTGTAGATTATTTTGGGGGCTTAGGAGTTTTTGTTTTAGTTCACCTACCAACCAGGCACACAATAAACAGGCACTCGCCAATAATAGCTGGGGCTGTCACATAGACATTTATTATTATTATTATTTATTTCCTCTGATGGTGATCCCCATATAATGAACAGAATTACCACATCAGAACATAAGACTCCAGCAGACACCAGCAGCTTACTGTGATGGTAATATGATGAGCGTCAGGCTTTACGTTTGTCAAGTGCAGAGGCAAATGCCTTGTAAGACACTTAGAGCAGCATGTCTTTGTTAAGGACACAGCAGTTTTGTTTTCATGGCAGCTTAAGGAAAGTCTTGATGCATAGAGCATTTTTCAAATCTAACCCCAAAATCAGTTTCACAACAGCTGCAAATGGGACAGTGGTACATCAGTCACTGTAAAGGACATAACGCAAAAATGTTCAAATTAATGATGGACCGTAACCAAAGCTGGTTTCATGGCATCACGGCTGGCATCATTTATCACTTCAAAGATCCACTTAATGCATCGCTCCAGTCTGATCAAAGCCCAGAATTTAAAAAAACATCGAGGATTTTTGGCTTTGCAGATCTTCCCTCTGAAAACAGATGTCATCATGAGGGGGGTCAAGTGAGCAAAAAGGAAATAATGACTTTAGTTTCTAACTAGGAGTGAGAACAACTGGCTAACTTAATGTTGAAATGTTCTCCCTTGCAGTGGGGCCCTTGGGGGGGGGCTTTCTATGACCCTTGGGGATCCCCCTTGACCCCATCTACAGAATTACTGCACTCCAGTGTGTGGATCCTCCTGGCTTTTAGCGTCTGGAGGGAGAATGTGGTGAGGAACCAGAGGTAAAGGTCCTATTGAGGCTCAGCACCATTAACACCATAAATCACCCGGCATATGCAAGAATCTCAGGAATCCAACACTGTCTGCTTCTTCTTCTTTGCAATCCCCCCTCTTTCTGTCTCTTTGCAGGCGAACATATTTGAAGGAGAGAACTTTTTCCTGCTTCATCTCTTTCTCTCTGTCTTGCTTTTATTACTTTTCTCTTAAATTACCCAGCTGTCACCACCTCTTTGATACAGATGTGGTGTAGACCTTTTTATTTTATTCAAAAATTTCCGGAGTTATAGCTGCTATACAGCTCCCCTGACACCTACTAAGGCCTGCTGAAAATGGTGTCAAATATTTACCAAATGACAGCTGATCCCCGGACTGATTAGCTAATAAATTAGGAGAAGGAAGTAATTCTATCCAGGACCACTAGGGGATCAGCTTCCTCATTACTTCCCCCATTTCATAGCTGTCAGTAGTCCTCTGTGACAGCTCATTTACAGTAAGGCCGCTGATATAAAACTGTCAGCATGTCCAGAAATTGTGTGCAGTTTTGTTAGGAATATTGATACTGCAGCTATCAAGTGTATGAGGAGGTTCACTCCTTCATCATGAAAGTTGTTGTCTATCTTTGTTGAGACCCAAGAGAAACTGCGACCCACTTCTGTCAAATCAACGCATAATGCCCCCGTGTGCGCAATTTAAATTTTGAAATCAAAAATAGCAAGAGGAAAATAATGTTTCCATGACGTCAATTACATTAGAGAATCCACATGTCACAATGGCACAGGGGATGCTGTTAAAAAACAAAGTGTCCTCATTGTTTTTTAAGATAATATGTTGTCATTAGTGATTGAACCTCATTGGTCTGTTGTGGCCTATGGGCTGCTGGAAGGGCTTCTAAACTACACAGCTAACATGCCCCCTGAGACGTAGGCGAGCCCCAACTTGCAGCACTACAATTTGGCTATTGAAAAGGCAAGGGTTGGGAAGGAGGAGGCAAGAGATCTTGTCATGGTGCCCAGTGGGTTCAGAGCTTGTGGTTGGAGTGCTGGAAAGACTGCCTTGTCTCAGTGATTAATGGTGGGGAACTCGGAGGCAGGAGCGAGGGAAAGGCTCATGTGGCAAGATTGTGCAACTTGAATGCACAATACTGTAGAGTTTACAATGATTCTAAAGCATGCCTTAATTTGATTACAGAATCTTTCTCATTTTTTCCCATTTGGGATCTGATCCAGGAACCCTTAATCATGAAATACCACAGGAAAAAATTTAGTTCTAATCAGCGATGAATAGGGTAAACATGGCACAAGAGTTACAGTTTTCCCAAATGCATTTATTAAGCATGTATAGTATATGACATCTCAATTAATCAAGAACAGTATCAAAGACTCACTGTATCCTTTAATGGCTTTAACAAAAATATAACATCATTCAATATGAACATTATTCTGCCCATTTCATAGTTAAAACATTTTACACAAATGACCTTCTATTTAAAGTACACAATGAAAAAGAGGCCTTAGAAAATATGACAACCACTTAGCTATTATATGACAACAGAGGGAAATAGAAAATTCACTCATGGTATGATTCCCACATGCAGTAAACATGCAACAACAATACAAATGTAACAGACACAAAATTACAGCAAAACAACGTGTAATTATTAATTGCTCAAATGTCAATGTGCATGCTTTGTAAGTACAATGAGCAGCAAGTTTAGAGACTTGTAGTCTTCAGTCACCGTGCCTGAGAAACATAAATGATATCACTGTAGCTCTCCTTTAATTAAGATATGTTCACATAATTAAAATGTTTCATGAGTGGTGAACAGGGTGTGTTCAGGGGATTTCAACGCAGGAATGCTAATCAGACATCCTCCAGTCTTTCATAAGAAAGTGAAAGTGGATGTATCATTGAGATTTTGATGAGCACAGGAGGGATGGCCATTATGGGGCCCTAGGGCCAGTTTGAAATGCCAGCATGGTGATGACTATCTATGCCCGTACAGGAGGGCAGTGGGCCATTTGCAACAGATGGAAGTACGCAGCTCAGATGGGGCAGGTCTGCAGGGTGAATATACTGACCACTGCTGGCGTCACTGTGAGAGCCAAAGACAGACATAGGGGCATAATCCATGAAGTGCATCTCTGAGGAAGAGGAAGCTCTGACAACACATGCCCCTGGAAACCTCAGAAGGTCCTCACATGAGCTCGAGCTTGGGGAGGGATTGCAGGGAGACCACCTGGACGAACCAGCCAACTTTCCGTACTTTTGCTCTTTTTTGTGCCTCATCCTGCGGTTCTGAAACCAGATCTTGACCTGCCGATCGGTGAGCTTCAGCCCGGCAGCCATCTCCAGCCTTCGGGGACGACACAGGTAAGGGCTGAAGTGGAACTCCTTCTCCAGCTCCAGCAGCTGGCTGTTGGTGAAGGCCGTTCTCTCCCTCCTGACACGGAGTCTTCCTTTGCCTGAGAGACCTGCTGCCACACCACTGCTGACTGATGCAGGAGGAAGCACATAAAGAAGGTTGTTAAAAGCAATTGCCACATATCTAACAAGTTTATCCTGAAATGTATAACCTCCACAAAAGGACTTCAAGTGCCAGTAAGGCCCATGTTAATCCTCTGGCAGTCAACCTGGGACAAAGTAGGGCCCTCAGCTCTTCCCGTGTATTCAGTCATGCTTGAGACACTATACAAGACTGGCTGTCTACTGTGTCATGTGTTCAGGGAAAGTTACCTCCCGAAGAAACAGTCTGGGGGAAACATCTGACGCCACTATGGCTGCCTGACAGGCCACATTAATCACAGCTACACACGGAAGCAGACCTGTCAAATCCCCATCTCAGTCACTTAAAAGGTACCTTGGGACCACCACTGAAAATAACCACCATTAGAGATTCTATTTGACGTGTATATGAGCGATACAAGGGCCCTGTTGATAACAATATAACATGCAGGGGTTAATGGATACTTAATAAGGCCTACAGCGACCTTAGAGGGATAACTGCACTTAACAGTAATGGGAGCCTGTAGCTTCCTTCTTATTGCTAGTTTGTTTATGTCAATACTGGTTATCTCTTCCTGTGAAAAATAACAAGCATTATTAGAATTTAAATAATTATATTATATTTACTTCAGAATGTTATTAACCTCACACAATGTGATTTTACACACAAAATAAACCTACACACTTACCTATTAGGACTGATGTTATAATCAACTGACTGACTGTATTTATTTAATGATTAAGATAGGAAACAAGATGATAAAGTTATTATATTTATATCCTCAGTGGCAAAAGAGCAGCATACAAGAAGTTTTTGTGCGGTCTTCTCACTGCAGCTTTTGTGTTTTGAATATGACATTGCCTGCAGGACTGGAAAAACAAGACACTGACATTTGTTTAACTGTGCTGCAACATTAACACTCATTCATAGACTAACCTAACTAGAGAAGAAAGAGCCTTCACATCTGATGAATGGACTTTTGTTCATGATAAACGATGCAGGTGACACATTTGACAAGTGAGACTTTTGCTTGTTCTGTTTGTAAATTTGTAAATTTGACTCTGGGGATGACTCGCTGCAGCATATACATTCAGTGTCTTCATGCAACGAAATGCCTAACTGATATCAATGTTATAGTCAAACATTCAATGCACAAATGAGGGAGATGCTCATTAATTTGGATGTATGGATTCACCCCGTTAGACCACTTAATGAAGACTGCGTCAACAGTATTTTTGCACACTCTGTAATGGCTTTAAAACGTAAAAGATAATAAACAAAACCGGAGTTACCAGATTGTTCAGAGTCAGTTGTCCGTAGATTCATCCAGGGAAACATTACTCCTGAGCGGCAGATGGTGAGTAGATTGCAGCTCCTGCTCTTGATGTCCAGCTTGCCCTTGGCATGGCAGTGAACCAGAGGTTCCAGTGGGCACTGAAACTGTTCACCTGGGTTCAACCTGGAACTGACAGGAGCAAAGGAGGTCATGTGTTGCTGATCAACTTCTGCTTCTTGGCCTTCTCCACCTCCTCCTCCTTCATTGTACCCGCTTAGTTTTGGCACTTGTCCAGAGCTCACAGCAAAACTGTTGTCATGCAGCTGCAATGGAAGGGCAGACTGTTGGGGGTCCATGGACCCAGCTCATCAAACTGTCTCAAATAAAACCAGGAATCCCTCAACAGTACTAAAGACTATGACTTCTGTCTGTCTAATATCCGATCACAATTAACCTGAAAGTATAAAGGCATGCAGGGAAGAGCACTTGGAGTAACCATGTGGAGCATTTGAATAATATTTACCAGAAGGGTGCCGTAGTCACGTGTGGTGGTCCTCCAATGACAGAGCTCTGGAGTTGCAAAGTAATCCGCTGGCAACTTGGGGTGCCCGAAGAAGCTCCTGCGATATTTCTTCAGACAACATTTCTATGAGCAGCCTGCGTTTCTTTACCTAGGGATGAAAAAAAACATATAACGGAATATGAGTAGACGCCAACAACTGTGTAACCAGTGTGAGAGAAAGAGGGGAGATGTGTTTATACGGTGAGGGGGAAAAAATGGCAGAGGAGGGGGGAGACAGAGAGAGATTACAATGTGTGGTGAGGAGGAACGTCTCATTAGAAACTGAAGGGTTCAGTTCTTGTAATATTGTAAAATCTTTTGACAGGACGCGTTTGTTAGAAGGAGCCGTCGCTTGCAGCTGCACATCCTGAACTTTTTGTGGTAGGTTTTTTTTTAATCAGACACAACGCGAGGAGTTCCTGCTACAGTAGGCTATGTCTATGAGCTGGAATAATATACTGGATAATAGCTGGATAATAACGGGTTAGCGACCACAACTCATTATTTTTGCTGAAGCCTTTTTTTCTGCGTAAAATGCTTGAAAATAAATTGTGTTCCTGGGTATTTTTTCCCAATTAAACATAATGATAAATATTATTTATTCCCACATTTCCATGCTATTAGCGGCTCTATCTATGGACATCATGCAATAAGGCTGCTTTCTGCCTGTAAAAGAAATTATTCCGATTATACTGGATAACTTAGTTTGCAACTAATTTAACTGCCCATCATAAATCGGCGGGCTTTCCTTTAAATAACAGCATATGCTTATAACTGTCGGAGTGGAAGTGTAGCTTTGGCTTAATAGGATTCACTGGGAGTGGTCAAACAAAGGCTTGACAGTCATTGCCACACAAAGACAAAGGAGGCAATCATTAGAGATTTTTTTCTATAGGATGATTCAACGCATTTGCATTAATCAGGCATCACTGTACAGTATCAAGTGTTCCTGTCTGTGGCTCTGTGAGGCAACAGTCAAACACTGTGGTGACTTTTGATGGTAAACATCCCGCTTGCTGCACGGCTGCATGGACAAAGAGTAGAAGGAGATGTTCAGCAGAGCCCTTATTTATATGCGCCAGTTTGCAGTTACAATGAAGAGCACACAAGACATTAAGAAGGTAGAAAAATTACCATGAAGGTGCAAAGCACTTAAATAAATATATGAATTTTGCAACTTCATTTAAAACCCCCATAATAAATATTTTTGGGGGAAATTATTTTAAAAGCTAAACGCTCCATCAAGTGTGGCCTAACTGAGTTACACTTTGAAAAAAAATCTCATAAAACACGATTGCTTAATTTCAACAATGCACAAATGTATGCAAAGTGGATAAATAACTAGAATAATGAAGCTATCACACAATTTTAAAATAGTGCACCCAAAAGCATCTTCCCAAACGAGAGGGTTTTTGCAGGCTATGATATTAGCATATTCTGTGCCAGTATCAATCTTAGTTGAACCAGGCTTTAGATATAAGTTCTTTCTGGTGTTTCACTACAACAAAGCTGTCGAGAAAACCCTCTTTAGATGTCTCTCAGCGGTGATGGATTATGCACTCAGGGTTGCATAGCTTGGAAGAAGAGGAGCCTTCCCCCTTTTCCGCCTCACCCCTGCTGCCACCATCACTGAGGCTTCACCTGAACCTCCAGAGTGGAGTCACGTCCTTGGATTTTTTATTTTAAACAAATGAAATATTTTACTTGTGAATTCAGTTGAGTTCAGATCAAGGACACAGTACAACTACTATCGCCTCCATACACTATTGGTAATCAGCATCAAAATGACAATTAATTATGTTATTATTGATCATAGTTCAATTTGAAACTGTAAAAATGCTAAACGTTTAGCTAAGAGATCTGATTTTAATTCGGAAGTAATGCTGACTGTGACCAGGTTTAATCCTTTCAGTCTGTCCATTAAAATGGCAGTTAATCTCAGTATAGTCTGAGTATAGGCCAACAGAGCAAAATGAATAATACAAAATCGACTTTATCTCCTTGTATCTGCTTTTATTTAAAAATCGAACTATTATTATTATTATTATTATTATTATTATTATTATTATTATTAACTGGAGAATTAGGCAGTATCCATCAGCACTGACTGAAATGGGGGAAAGTAATTAAATTCGTTTTGTTTTCCTTGCCTCACACCCTTGAACACACTCTCTGAATTGGAGATAGAATCTATGATATACTAGCTCAGCAAGACCATAATTTAGCTCCTCCGCGCCTCCACCACAATTCTCCGTGAACTCTGTTTGAACCGCCTCAGTGGCAATAAATCATTTTTCTCTCTCACACAAAAGCGCGCCGGTCGCTCTGGGTGTCAACCCTTTTACAATTCCTCCTTACCTTCTGCGCTCTCTCGCCTGCTGACACAAACAACCAAGGAAATCGTCGATAAACTTTTATTTTTCATACCAATAACTTACAGAGAAAACGGTACCGGAGAACGGGAAATATCTGCAGCCGAGCACACGCAGCGGGGAAATCTGCAGAATGTACCACAATTCTTATATTTGTATCTTCTTTTTCCATAAATTATATATTCCTTTACACATACACACACAAAAAAAAAACATAATTGGTTTTCAGAGCTCAACGAATGCACGGATCAGTTAATGTATTTCCAGGGGACAGAGCTGGGCAGATAAGAGGAGACTGAGAGAGAGAGCTGGGGAGAAGACGTTAATGGGCAGAGGATGCTGTCGGTTAAAACGGTGCATACAAATGGCGCTGTCTTGGCAGAGCAAGGAGAAGATTTATGGGCCCGGTGCCCTATATTGCTGTAAACAATGCAGAGTGAAATGAAAGGACTAGAGTTTGCAGACTGCACTTCATAAGTGAGGAAAAGACACACATTGTCAATTTCCCAAACAAGTCCCGACTTTTGCATAAGCATGTGCATTAACATAGAGTATTAATTTGGGCCTGCTTATAGTACAAACCACTGTAAATCCTGGCCTGTCTGTGGAGAGTGCAGACAAAGATAAATCCTGCAGCTCTGAGCCACTGACTAAATGTACTTTTTGGGAATAACTTGGTTTTGTGTTTTTATTCAGGAGAAATGTGTTTTTCAGATGTCTATAGGCTACTCTTAAAATAAAATAATGCTGCAGCAAAAACATTTTATAAAATATTTTTCCTCTGAAATCTGATGTGCAATAAGTGTTGACATCTTGTATGCATATTGACTATAAAGGACCTAATATTGTTTATTTGTCAACTGATAATAGTTGAAAATATAGGCCGTTTATTACAAAAAAATAGAAACCTTAACATAATAGGAAAACATGAATATGTTACTTTTATAGCATCATTTCATCAGTTGACCAGTCAATCAATCTGGGGATGATAGAAGGTCTCAACCCTGTGTTTTAAAATTGTGACCCTTTTGTTTAGATTATGTATGTTACATTTAACATTTAATTATCTGTTCCATCTTGTGCATCAATATGTGGCTGACGTGTAAAAATGGATCTCCTAATGCTGCAGCAGCTGTCCTCAGAGGGCTCAGACTATGAGACTATTGCAGTGGAAATGCAACTGGTGGCCACACAAATACACCCGAGAATCATTTTCAGGGAACAAATCCAATAAAAAAGCGCGTTTTCACTTAACCTATACATAATTGTGGATCTATAGTCTCAGGATCCCATATTCAGATCACTTTTGCTAATGAAAAGTGAATAACATAATCATAACTCAATCTAGCGACTGTCTGGGCCCCCAGTGACACCTTGAACTGAGGGGAAATGACTGTAATTTCTAAGGTCCTCAACGATGCAGCAAATAGGCTAATGAAAAATTTCCCAGCGAGGCGTTATGATGACATAAAGTATTACTGGCAAGTTTACCCAGGCCATCATCTCCAATGTGATGTGATGCTGAAGTCTATCAGACTGTTGATCCAAGCTGCTTTGTCGTCCCCTGTTTGAAATGTTTGCCAGCACTGTCAGTAAATCACTTTAACATGTCTGATGGAGTTTTAAAATCTAGTTTTATGTAAAATCATTTAACTCTCCCTCTATCACACACACACACAGAGAGAGAGAGAGAGAGAGAGAGAGAGAGAGAGAGAGAGAGAGAGAGAGACACACAAAAAGAGAAAAAAAAAAAGAAAGAAAGAAAAGACATGGTGCATCTGCTCCCTAGAGTGAACGGATGGGAGAGAGATTTACGGATTTATGACACACCCACTGCTGGTCAATGCGAGAGAGCCTCTCTGTCCCTGGAAAATAGCAGCGTGACCCCAGTTTCAACTTTCAGCCTTTATACAACTGCCATGGCTGCCGTTTAAACACACTACACCATAACAATACACCGGCCCCGGACCTTTCTTTGCAAACCAAAGTGGTCGAAGAAGACACTCACCTGAGACGAGTGAAAAAAAAATAAATAATGTTAGTACTTAACCCGGTGAAGACACAAAAAAGCAGGTAATAAACCACGCCACCGCCAGAACAGCTGGTCATTTTTGTTTCCAGTTTGCGCTTGTTCAAATATTTCGATGGCTGTTTGTGTAAAGTTTTTATATCTTGCAAGAGAGAGAGAGAGGGAGAGAGACTCCTCGCCTGAGGTGCTCATAAATCACAGGCAGCCTGCAGCGGTGCAATGTGAGCTGAAAATCATGCGTGTGATTCAACAGTCTCAAGTCAGAAAAAGAAACCAGTTAGGGGCTGAGTAAGTGTTGAGGAATTTAAACACTGAACTTCAAACACATAAAATACACCTTATTCCTGCAAGGTGCTGAGGTTAAGAATAACTAACAGCCGCTCAAAGTTATTCTACAGCTTCAGCTGGGAGCAAAGGGCTGCTTAAGGATGAGAATTGAAATCAAAAATGTATTTGAAACTTTAAAAATGGCTCTCATTCATAAAACAAGGCAACATATGAAGTTATTAGTCACGGATATGTTCTCTTATTTAATTTATGTTGATCTTCTGACAGGTAAGACCACTCAACTTAACTTTGAAGTTAATAGTTTTAAGGAATTATTTGCTTGCTTAGATGATGTGAGAAGTAAACATGTAAAGTACGCGACGAGCGCTTTTTATACTTAAATATTATGATGATAAATATCTGTGTAAATATTAAGTACAAAAATTTCCGTTGTGTGGAGTAGAAGTCTGTGCGCATTAACCCCAAAGTTAAATAACAAAAAAGACCAGACTGATTTATGACTGACAAACGACATGAGCTCTCTGTTTAAATAATTGTTTCAAATCACACATTCTGTTTATTCTCATAATAAATCTAACAAGGCCTTATATGGGCGTATTAATTAAATCTTTGGTGAAGCTAAATCAACAAAAAGTCAAAAAAAGAAAATATCTGCAAATTATGCCTCGTGTACTCTACTTTACACAAATCTTCAATTACAAGAGCTCAAACAAAAAGCGAACATCCAGCCATTGTTCAGAGTGTAACTTGAGCTACACCTGTAGCCCGTAGGACAGGAGGCTGAATGATCGCTCACACATCACCGAGATTAGCTGTTTGGTTTTCACTGGCAGCTGTTTATCTTGGAAGGCATGCTGTCGAATATTTTTCCATCAGCGCTGAATATTTGGTCCTGGTAACGCACACGAGAGACCAAACGTGGTTCTCAAGTGAGAATATTATAATATAACTTCAAAGCTGCTTGCAACCACGACACTGAGATATCCCAAATAAGCAGAAAACTAAGAAATGTATCAGAAATGAATCAGTTCAGACATATATCTATGCAACAAATCTCAGAAAACAGCTCTCATTTAGTGTGTTTTTGTTATAATCATTATGATTTCTGGAGAATAATTTGTCAGGAGTATATAGGTTACATTCTGTCTCATATCAGGAAAATTTGCATTGGGATTAAAAAGTTTTTCTAAAAAAGTTTTAGAGAAGAGTTGCAGAAAGTTTGCAAGGTTTGTGTGTCTACAGACGTTAAAGGTCTAATCACAATGACCAACTGTCCCAGTACTGTCACAAACACCTAGCTATAATTGGCAGCTCACTTTTGAACGGAAGTGCTGACCTGAGGCCAGTCATGTGACCGCACCAACTATTTTTACTGCCTCCTGTTTTTTGGACACTTTTGGGAATATAATTAATCCCTGGAAATGTTCACATTTTTAAACCTCGATGCTAATTTTAGTTCATTTATAATCTCATCAATTCAAGAGAAAAAAAAAAAAAAGCCTGCTCAATAAATGTAGCTACAATATTCTTATTTTCTCTCACATACAGGCTCGGAAAAGCTTAAACACAGAGAATAAGATAAATATCTTTCATACTCTATGTTGTCACTGCATTTTCTCCACAAGTTACCACAAATTGTTGCCAGCTCGGTTTGGGAAACGATTTCAGATGCTCCAAAGAAGGCGCATGTTTGGAAGTTCTGCAGGTCCTGTTGGATGCAGAGAAGAGGACTGTCCGAGACTTGTCCTCGATCACTCTGATTAACAAAAGGGGAGCAACATATTCAGTGATGCCCCGCCGCAGGCCTCTCTATAGGCACAACGTAGAAAAATCCACAAAGAAAGCCGAGGCCAAGGGGGACCAGTGAGGGCGCACACAGAAGGTACACGTATAGAGAGTGAGTCAGGTCACAGGGTTGGAGAGGTCGGCCATCCAGACTGAAATGAGCCTAATGGGACAGAAAATGTGTCCTCGAGGTGAACTCGGCCTTCTCTCACTTCGCCCCCAAACTTCAATAAAGTACCTTTTCAGCCTCGCGACATGGAGGCGACAGGGCCTAGAAAGGGATTGGAGGGATGCTGCGACTGTGGCGAGCACATTAATTTCTCTAATCTGTCCAGCAACATAAAGGCTTCTGGATTCATTTTTCAGCGCCGTCTCACCACTATTCTAGTGCCTTTCCAAAGCCAAAAGGCAGACTTTTAACCGCCTAGGTCCAGTTAAAGTGAGTTATTTTAAAGTCCATTTAAACTCTCACATTTGGGGAATAATGGTAAAGGATACGGCCTGGTACATGATATTTGGTAGGAGCAAAACTGGCTGTTGTCAGAGCTGTTTTCCAGAACATAACACAAAGCTGTGTAGTAGAGAGATTGATGACGGAGAATACCTCTTCCTTTTGTGCTCTTTTGCCCCCCACTACGCGAGGCATTTTATAAGGCCTATTCATGTCACAATTTCAATAATCTATCAAATTCTTGCGCGTCTTTGGGCTTAAGTCATGGTTAAACTGAAATCCTTCTGCACAGATCTGTTCAAAAAACAAAAACAAATGAATGCATCTTTGTGAGAAGGAAAAAAAAAAATCTTAAGACAGTTCAGTTTGAGTGATATTTCGTCAAATTGTTGTATCAGTCCAGCAGATCTACAGTCGTAAACAGTCCTGCAGTGTGTTGGTCCTCTTGCCAGATGAAAAGCGGGCGATGACGTTGCAGTGAGCGCCTGTTTTTGAAATTGTAGTTTTCTTTTTTTTTTTTGTATTCTCGCGAGCTGCTGCACACTCTGGAGGCGACTCTGTCTGCTGGGGGAGACTGACAGCAGGTAAATGTGGGAAAGTGTTCATGGGAAAGCAAAAAAAAAATAAATAAAATAAAAATCTAAAAGTGAACACACAAGGAAATATATCAGCAAAGCTTCTTTGCTCCAGGACACTGCTGCAGAGCCTGATAACAAAGGTCAGCTAGTTTACCCATCACCATCCTCCATGGGATATTTAACGAACACCACATGACGCAGTATATTGAATCTATCTGCAATTCACTCTTTATTAAAATTTTTTTATTTGTTTTTTTTGTTGTTTTTTTTTACATTTGAAAACTCAGTCGCATGGCGTAGTGGACTATAGAAAAAGCAGGGCAACTACTGATGTTACAAAATGAATAAGAATAATTTCACAACAATTTATAATCTCTAACACATTGCAAATGTCCTCTAAATTAATCGCATGCAGCTTTGTGTTCAAGTCAAGACGAAGGAAGCAAGAGAGCTTCAGTCTAGAGGCAGTGCAGTGTGGAGTGGAGGGCCTCAGTGGCTTGTCTTTAGCGTTAATTGAATGCCCTTCAGACTGATGAGGTTGCACATAATGCATAGCGCAAACTATTTCATTTTCAGATTTTAGAAATAACTTCAGTCCATTATGAGTCGGGCTTTAACACACACACACACACACACTCACTCACACAAACATACACACACAACCACACACTCACCCTGTCTGTACACATTGCTAATTTAAAGACGCGAGAATGAGCTGCAGGACTTACAAACACAGTTTGAAAACACAGTGATTCTTCTTTCCCTCTTATGAAATGTTCATACACTGTACACTTTTAAGGTGATCTGTCCAAATAGCCATAACAATAGCAGACCTCATCTTGCCTAAAATGAAGTTCGACCAAACGTATATAAAACTAGTAGACACTCACTGTTTTATTGACCAATATGATTAGCACAAGTACACTACACTCCGTTTATTGCATTTCACAATAATCTGCTTTTTAACGGTCTAAACACAACATCAACACCACAAAACTAAATTGTAAATCAAAATCCTGTTTCTGAAATACACGAGGTAATTCACACATTGTTATTATCCAAAACATACAAGTTCAAGATCAATGGTGTGTTCCAGCTTTTTTATACCAAAAATAACTATTATTATATTGATTTCCTTCCAGTGTTGTTTGAAATAAATAGATTGTGCATTTCACCTTGGGCAGCAGGGCAAAAGAATGGCCCACAATAACATTTTGATAAAATGTATATTTTTTCTACTTTTTTTTTCCTTCATTCAAAACATTTTTTAATAAAAAACATCATTTTAATTGAGCTTCAAATAAATTAAACCCTGTGTCACGTAAAAATAATTCATCGGTATTCGCAGTAATCCATGCTATATAACATGCATTTTATATAACTTTGGACTTAAAGGAAACCGCACAAGATAGCTACGAAAACAAAATATATAATTGTTCTATAAATAACCAGTTCTTTTTCTACCCCCGATCTTGGTTCGTGGTTTTATAACCTGGTAATATCCTCGCCATGCTGTGCTCCGGTGAGTTCGTCGGGGGCCCCAGTGTTAGTGGCCGAAGCAGCGGCAACAGCGCCGGCTGCTGAGCTTGTGTTGGACCCGGAGGAGGAGGAAGAGGATCTCACTTTGGTGTTCGGGAGCCTGTGATCCTTTTTCCATTTCATCCTGCGGTTTTGAAACCAGATTTTAATCTGTCGCTCGGAGAGAACCAGGGTGTGGGCGATCTCGATGCGCCTCCGCCGAGTTAAATATCGGTTATAGTGGAATTCCTTCTCCAATTCTAAGACTTGCTGCCGGGTGTATGCTGTCCTAGACCGCTTGGGCTCCGTCCCATTGTAAGCCGAGTTCACTGGAGAAAGGATAAGTGGAGAGAAAGGGAGACAGAGAAGGGAGGAAAGGAGGGGTAAACAAGAATGGCCTCAACTGAGATATGGCTAGAAAGATTTATTGGATATGAATGTTTAGCTGTTTGAGAAATTTAAATGGGAAGTTAAGAACTTCTCAGCGTAATGAGAGGACACTCACATCCAACTATGAGCTAAATTATTAATGCAAGATTACAAAGCTCAATTTTTTTTTTCTTATTCATTTCTCCCCCTCTCTCTATCGCGCAATACATAACAGCAGAAGCCACATGGTGATACGGCTGCCCTGAGTATACCTCGGCTATAAAATTTATGGTGGGTGTAATTACCAATGCCGAGTCGTAAATCCGCCTCAATTGTGCCATTTCAAAGGCTTCCCTGCTATCGGAGCAGGGGCTGGCAACGAGATGGGAGTCAGAGGGACTGATAAAGGGAGGGAAAGGGAGAGAGGAGCATGAGGAGTGCAGGGAACATAAACACACAAGTTGCCTACCAGTGCTGACGTGAATTTTCTTCATCCATGGGTACACCACGGGCTGCTTGGAGGAGGCTGTGCTGTTTGGATGCTCCGGGGTAGCTTGGTTGCAGGCGGAGGTTGCGGCCGGTGGGGTGGCGGGGGACATGGACAACTGTGGGGTTTCACATGAAGCAGGTTGCCCTTTCCCTGTCAGCAGGTGCGCAGATTGGGGTATTCCATGTCCCCTTGGCGTGTCAGGTTCAGGGATGCTTGCACAGTTATACTGGCGCTCTTGGTAGCTCGCCCGCGGAGGATATAACTCCTGATGGTGATGCTGGTAGCCAGAGTCCCTTGCGCGGCTGTAATATTCTGGACTATGCTCTGGGATGTAGTTATTTTGCGAATATTCCTCGCATGGAGGAAATTTCGGATCAATGTAGTTAGACTCCATCAAATACGAGCTCATGATCATTAATTTCTGGAGTGGAAAATAATTTTTCTAGCTTTGTCGTTTTTCTGCTCCATAAAGCCCTCCTACTTGCGAGCAGCCCTGTAAAGTTACTTTTACCACGTGACCCAATGGCCCAATAGCAGCGTAAGAGGTAGTTCCCGGATAAGGAACCAGAGGTATTTAGCATACCTACAGTCGCCATTGTGGGCACAAATCTCTCTCTCTCTCTCTCTCTCTCTCTCTTTCTCTCTCTATCTCTCTCCCCTCTCTCTCACTCTCTCTCTCTCTGGTTGTGTTAGCAAGGCAATTGATCTTGGGGACAAAACTAGTAGCTAGTTGCTGACCAAGGAAAAAATAAAACAGGCAAAATCCACTGGTCTCAATTATTCAAAGGGACAATAGGTGATTCGCCAAGGATAAGATACAACAATAGCAAACCAATCATTTTGTTAGCCTGCACGCCTTATATAAAGGTTATCTGCTAATTAATGAAGGCACCGTCATTACAAACAGCACTTCAGCTGTGAAACAGATTGCACTTCATTAATACACTTAAGAACTAGAGCTGCATTTTGATGATATTCCTAAATGCATTTCAGCACTAATATTTAATAGGTTTACTTTGAATCTAAATGTCAGCGAGGGCTGGAGTGTTGTGATGCTCTGGAGGTGTGGTTGATGTTTGAAAATAGGTCTGATAATTTATAATGTTGGAGAAAGGTGGACAGGAAGAGTCTGGCTGCCCAAACAAAAGCCTTCATTCAATGATGAGAGATTTGTCTATTTTGAAGTGATACCATTTTTCTTCCAGGGTATTCATTAAAAAGCTCTGCTTTCAACTTTTAATTAAAATTGGTAAGGATAACATCAAAAATGTGTCTGATTGAAGTGAGGAGTCTGACAGGAGTATACTTTTTGAAGCAGTTTTGAATGTCACAGCAGCAAAAATCAGCTGGAAGCAAAGGTGGAGGAAGTTTTGAAGTAAATAAGATGATAAGAATAAAGAAAAGTCATGGGGGTCCTGGTCTATGGTACAAAATGGTTAAAAGTATATAAAAGAGAAAAGTCAAAATGTAAAACATGCCTTTCACCTTTATTAATAAGCTCTATTTCTGAAAGATACAGCAATCATTCAACAAAAGCCTCAGTACATATATTCAAATATCATTATGAGCACCAACAAAACAGTAGAGAACAAGCAGAGAGGATATCATAGACCACAGAGGAGTGAAACAGCAGCCGGGAGATCCAACTCAATAATACCAGTGTGACTTCACAGACCAGCCAATATAAAACAGCACCACTGTGGAGTCACAAACCTGACAACTGTGCAGAGCAGCATCATCATGATGTCACCGACCAGTCAGCAGTGGGACACAACCATTATGATGTCACATATCCAAAAGAAAGGGGACCACTATCACGATGGTGTCGCAGACCAGAGGGTCTCAAAAAATCATGAAGTGCAGAGGAGCTGCACCGTGTCACAGAGAAGTTAAGTTACATTTGGTTGTTGCAGACCAGAGAGAGTAAGAGCGTTTAGGAACAGCTGTACTCCTTCACATCAGATAAAAGAGCCCTCCCACATCCAGGGCAGTCCTGCTCAGAGATGGCATGCTTGCAGATTTGCAAAATAAGGCCAAATACAAATCCTTTGATTCTGCTGGGGCTTTTTCTGACAAAAATACATATCTTGGTTGTATTCTTTCCATCTCCTCATGGCTGTCTGTTTTTACAACATTGAAAAGTCCTTGTCTTTTTTTTTACTTGAAAGCTTTGTTATGGCCTAAATAAAAGCATGTATGTACATCAACTGAATCTGTGTGTGGACAAGCTACAAACCAAATGTTATGAAAGAAAATGCTGAGAGTAAGAATATGAATATTGCAATGTATAGAAATAAATTGCAACTGATTTGTGTACAAACAAGTCTACAAGCTATATTTTGCTTTCAACTATAGTTCCACTTATCCTAAATATATATACAAATATAATACAGAAAATAATAATAATAATAATATGTCAATGACACTTGCTGTCTTGCTGCCTTTTGGATATACAGCCTACAAATGTTACATGCTAATCATGGCTGAAGCAGTGACCATCAGCCACATTACTGGAGGTCTACTGCTCCACTGTAAACTGATCCTGCCTGGCTGTATAAACTTGTCATGTGCTGTGTGCTTCCCATTCTTATCCCAGCAGAGTCAGCTCGGGTCAAAGAGACAGAGAGAAAGGTTGACTCCCTTATAGCTTAGCAACCTCTCAACAACATCCATATAATTGTATTCTTCTTTTTTTTTCATTGTTATAATAGGTGTAGGGTCACCAACAGCCTAAATTACAAGTACAAAAAAATCCAATAATATTATTATTGTTGTTAATAATAATAATAATAATAACAATAACAACAACACGTTTCACAAACGTCGTGGGTTCCCTCTTGAAGACATATAAAGCCTGAACAGAAGCAGCACACAAGTCAATCCACAACAGCACCAAATTGAAAGTTACCGGATGTATCTATTTTCACTGCAATAATTACATAATATTGGTTTAAAAAACGACGTGAAAAAGGTATTTCTGGCTGTCCTGTTTGTACAGAATGCGCACGACATTTCTATTACCCCTAGCGAGGATGTTAGAGGCGTTTTATAGAGCAATAAAAGCCGTAAATCAGTCACTTTTAAACGACCCCTGGTTCCTAACGTGTTTTACAGGGTCTGACACAGTAGTAGCCGCACACTGCACACATGGCTTTGCTCTCTGTGGCCTATCTACACAATCTATGGCTGTCTGGACTATGAATACATTTTGTGACAATGTTATTGCATTGCTAGAGCCTGAATGTAGGATGCATGTGTATATCACCGATGCTTGTGTATGCAAAAGCAGGGACAAGGCAGAGAGACATGCAGACGAGCAGAAGCAGGAGCAGAAGCAGAAGCATCCCTTGGCTGGCGTAGTATTTCAGTTGCCCATGTATTCCTGTAGAGACGTATTTGCGACTGTTTGTACTTCACACAAATTCGGTTCTACAGGGTACATATAGACAACTAATGTGTTTTAGGTTAGAGTCTGCAAAGGTGATCCTCTCGAACAAATCCCTACGCTGAAATGGGACTGGCATGCATTTGAGAGCAGTGTCATAACAAATATTAAGGCTGCAATAGAGGAGAAATACTGCACAACGCTTGCGCCAAAGCGGAGGCTGTTTATCAGGGTTGCTGAAGCCACAAACACAAACTAAATCTGCTCTGCCCTTAATACATTTTACACAATGACAGAAACTACCACTTTAACATCTTTTCTCCAATTCGCTTACCCAAATATGCCTCACACACACACACACACACACACACACACACACACACACACACACACACAATCACGTCGTGTGCAAAGGACAAGAGGGTCTCTTTTCTTAACATTCAACCTCTGCCTTTGAGGTAGCTCATATATGAATATTCAGTCACAAACACGGCGGATACAAAGGGACGGCGTGACAGCACAGATGAAAAATAAGTTTCTATTGTTCCCCATCATTTCTTCTGCTTGCTATTACCATACTGACCGCTCGGTAACCTTTCTTCCTGCCACTCTGGAAGCTAATGAGAAAAGCCTCGGATGAAAAATGCAATACCAGACATGTGACCTGTTTCGGGGTTATTAAAAACAGCAAACATGCTCAGATTGTGAATCAATGGAATTGATTACAGTGGAGAGGCACAGGGGACTTCAAACACTGTCAAAAAACATCTTAATCTACATATTTCTCCGCGTGCATTCTGTGTATCAATTCGATAGATTTTTTTTTATTGAAGAACAAAGCATCCTGAGCCAACACACGGCGAACTTACGAGGAAATAGTCACAAATAAAATCTAACTCATGTTCATTTGGCTTTGTCATATGCTCATCTAAATACACGCTGTTTGTTGTGCACCAAAGCAGTGTGACAGAGCTGCACACACACCACAGACTCCCTCTCTCCCCCGTGCGCTCTGGCGGACGCATTTTAATATTAGTTAGACAGCCTGACCCGCGTTTCACCCCTCGCGTTTGACTGGTTCCAATAGTTCACTGCCAAGGATTATTGATGGAGAGACAGCAATGAATTCTTTCTTCCCACAAATGGCTTTCAGATCGTGCACCTAGTTCAATAACTAGTTATAATGTAGAAGTACAAAAAATGAGGCCCTCAGGCGGACTAATTTGATGTTTCATTTGTTCATTTGAGAAATTGTTAAGCTTTCTTTTTTTTCTTTTTTTCCCCTCCCTGCAAAATAACAGCCGTACAAGCATGTTCACACATGTACATATGTAAACAGAATAAATCTGTGCAAAACTATGTGAGGTTGTTGTTCTGTCCATGCCTGGCTGTTTTTTAATTTGGTGGCCCAACAGCACCTGACCTGGATGCAGACAGAGGAGCAATATTCCGCTCCCTGATGAAAATGGTTACGATGCGCGTTTAATCAAACCCTTAACCTAATAGCCTTTACACGTTTACTCTCCCCAGGTGTAATAACGTTAAGCTGGATCGTCCAGTTAAAATAAAAAGTTTTAATGAAGTGCAGACAGACTGGAGACTAGTTGGATATGAATACTCTCTAAAAGCAGCAGCCAGGGGAGCAGAGGTGGTTTTAGATACTAGATGCCCCCACCGAAACCATTGGTTGGTTTGCAGTTCATTCTAGCAATGCTGTGGTTCATTAGACTCATACTGCAACTTTTTTTTGGGCTACTGCAGTCTGCAGAAAGACACTACCTCGAACTTATTTGTAGTCTCTGTTCAAGCATTTAATATTTGAAAATGCAAAATTGAAATCTACATTTATTTGGAAGTAAAACCACCCATTGTTAAACCGCAGTCCTTATATCAACACCAGAATCCCTTAAACAAATTTGATAAGTGATCAGTACCCTTGATGTGGAGCCAGCTGTTTGCCTACAGCCAAATAACAAGCTCCATGAAGTGTCACTCCTCTTGACTATAGCCAGGTGGATAGGCGAAGGATAACACTTACTGATAAATCCACGGTCCCACTCATTTTGAACCCGATGAACTGTCTGAAAAATAAAAGGGAAACGAAAAATTAGATCAAGAATACTTCTTTAAGTTAAAAAATGACTTTTTGCAACAAGCTGGAAAATTAAAACGCTTGACAAATAATGCCCAAAGTATACAAATTGTTAAATTAATATTTACATTTAAAATAAAAAAATAAAAACATCTTAGATCAATAAGTTATCCACTGGCCATTCCCTAAATTAACTGAGCAAGTATTTGTAAAGTCATAGACATCAGGCGTTTGAAATTAAGGGATGCAGTTTCGTTTTCGCTCCATTTAAAATTGCTCCCATATAATAAAAAATAGTAATAAATAAAAATAAATCAAAGGAAAATAAGAGAAACAAATGATACAAAATAATCGAAAAGCCACACATATTTATTTCATACTAAATCATTTCCCTAAAAGTTCATTTTCAATACAGCAACGAACCGTTTGCGTTATTATTTCATCTTAATGATCCTTCAGTCTGTCCCTTTGCCTCTGATCTCCTCTGTTATCCAGCCTAATTGAAGGGAAGCTGCCCTAGAAAAGCTTTGACATGTATCGGGCTCTTGCAGAACTGGGACCGAGGACAGAAATTTAGGACGGGTCATTTTCAGACAGTAAAACTAAATTTACAAGCATTTTGGTATTTCCTTGGGCAAATGTTCTATGAATAGAAATCCCTGGACTTCAGCGCAGCTGAATTATGGCGAACAGTCAATAAAAAAATTACGACTTTGTCTTCACATTGTAAATAAATTCTGTCTGTGTTCGAAAACGATGTAATGGGACTTTATGGTTCTTATTTGGGCTCAGACAAAAGGAAGTCTGTGCTCAACCGGAAATGACCTCTGTGGATTGAATGATGACAGTGTCAGCTCCACAGGTCAGAGAAAGGAATACAACAGCACAGAACATGGCAGACAAAACGGATGTTTAGACTGTTTCACTTTTACTGGAGTGATATTAGACTGTTTTGAGCTGCAGTGTCTCTGCCCCAAGTTAAATTAATATTTGATTCACACTTATCCCAGGACGCAAATACTGAAAACTCAGGAAATAAAATAATTTCGATTATAATAAGGGTCCTGTAACCTCTTTGATGATATATATGACAGATCTAATTCGTTTCTAATTTATAGGAAAAGAGGAAAACATCTTTTTGAATTTGGGGATGGTTTTTTATTGTATTTTGGGAGTTTTAGGAGGATATATTTTCTCCCTCTGGTAATATTAAATATACAGTACAACACAAGACAGTACCACTGCTTAAACAACATGGCAAAATAAAATAAAATAAAATGTTAGGAAAGAGCTGTAATCCATGCCCTTACGTGGACACACACTGTATTACCCACACAGGAGTGTGTTACACAGTGCCCCCTATTGGAAGTGTATAATTGATCATGCTGCACACCAGAAAGAGTAATTCTGATTTTCTTTTAAAATTCAAACAATACAGCAAAGGCTGCATGCCATCACACAGTGTGACATATATACAAGTGGGTTAATGCAGTTAATGCTGCATCACAGTCAGCATACAGCACTGCTGCACCTTTGCTCTGTCAGCTGAACACAGACACAACACTTAGGCTAATATCAAAATGAGACATTTGCAATTCCACACATTGATTAAGAGAAGACCAGTATTTCTACACCGAACTCCTTTCTAAGACATATGGGCGATTAAATGATGTGCACTACACAAAAACAGAAAATTATTGAGCTTATAAGATAACATCGCCTCATCAGTCTCCAAACTGATCAATTCAGTAATATCTGCCACTGCAGTGAGGACAAGCTGGGAGGGCTATGAGGGAGAGAAACAAATATGCTTTGTGCAAGAAAGGTACAATTTTGTAATACATGCAACAGCCATGCCTCCAGCTCCCATCCACAGTGTGTTTATCACAGGCTTTGAGCCTGGAAGATACAATAATTACACTGCGAAGTGCCTTTGAATCAAACCTGTCCCTTGGCCCAGACATGACCCTAAAACAACAGTAGCTCATGAGCACAAACACTGACCTTATGTCAAGGTGAAACAGTGTGATGAAGCATTTTAATCAGGAGGTTTTGTATTTTATAGCTTTTTTATGGTGCAGTATTTTAACCCATAAGACTACATTTTTGCATCACACAAAACAAAAGTCACATTTTATTTTTAGCACATTTGTTCCACTAACACATTCTCTCGAATCTGCGCCACTGAACCAAGCAAAAAGACTTTATGAATTAAACACAAAATTGTACTTCACAATACATACAGGTAGTCATTAGGACTATGTCTATGTCTGAGAGAGAGAGAGAGAGAGAGAGAGAGAGAGAGAGAGAGAGAGGGAGAGGGAGAAGGTGGGTTGAATGGTGAAGCTGGACGCCAGATGATTTTTGATAGTTCTGGCTGACTTTTCATTTTCGTCACAGTCACCTTTAAAATATTTTTTTTCTGTGCTCTTACTGACAGGACTAACATGCAAAACAAACTGTTGAATCAAACGGACTGCATGCCACTGTGTCTCAAATCTGTTGAGAGGCATTAAAACATCCACTTTTTGCTTTTATTCCCTACGATCAAAATCTGGTACAAATATGAAGATGATGCTGCGAAAAAAAAAATCCTAATGACAACACAATAACCATGAGCGGTATTTCCGTATAATCCCATTCCTGTCGGACTAAATGTACAACACCAAATATCCTCTAAAACATCTCAAAACGAACAGGTTCCCGATTATTTAAAAAAAAATGTAATTGTTTTATAATTATAAAACGCACATTCACTATCAATTAATACCGTTAATTCTGAAGTTAATAATTTGAACAACCATGCATTTTAAGTCACACTAATATAAACTATATTCTTTCACGGTGAAATAACGGCACAGTCGCAGGCCTGTAAAGGCAAAGTTAAAAAGCAACTTACTGCAGCAGCTCTCAGCTCCGCACCACCCGACTACACAGTCCGGAGAAAGGTACTGCATCCTCACTGCCACAAAGCCCTTTCTTCCTCAGATAAGGGGAAGCCAGCAGCTGCGATTCCGGACAGTTAAGATTATATATGATGTGTATATATCGAAGGTTTGTCAGCTCTTCCAGGCCATAAAACCCACTTAAATGACACCACGTGCTTCCTATGCACCATTCACAGGCCCTGCTTGGGGCAATTGGCATATGTAACCTTGTAAACTTTAAAATACCCTAAAAGAAAGACATACAAAAAGGGATTCAATACATTGTCCATGTATAGGATAGGCCTAACAGAGCGCAGAGAAAGTGGACGCTGCGCTGACCGGTTCTCAAAACCGTCAAGGAAGTTGAATAGGAAGCTATTAGTTTGAGAGGTGAGTTGATTTTTATTTTCTTTAAGTAGTGCTATAGAGAAATTACCTCCTAACCTTGGGCTATACTGCGTCATACTACTACTTCTACAAAAGCTGCTGCCGAATACAGACACCCAGCAACTGGCATGGTTTTATGTCCTCTATAGTAGCAGATAGTGTTGATTTAACTACAGTGTAATGATGCCAGGATTAAAGAGCAGGGCGATATCATAAAGTCGCCATATGGCCTCGACAGTGATGGCGCGTCAGTCTGTGGCCACAGGAAGCCAAAGTTTTGCATCCACGTTGTGTTGTGGGCGAGTGTTATCACAGGCTAGTGTGTCCCTTCCTTCCCTGACCAAACAGGAAACGGAGTCTGCCTGTGGTGGAGTGGTGGAAAAGGGGCAATAAAGTTTTATGAGGGCCTTAAACTTCAGAGCGCATTTGTCAGTCAATGAAATTCTGTGGATTCCGAGCCAGACTTAAAACGTGATCAGGAGGACAAAACAAAGGAGAAGTAGGGGGGTGGGGGGTGGAATACAATTTCTATAGTGGTTTAATTCATTAGACTTAAAGCACAAAAGTAATTAAATATGCGTGAGCTGTGTGAGTCCGCAACAAACCCCTTATATGTCAGAAAAATAACAGAAATGTTCATAGTGTAGTATTTTCCTTACTTTTAATGATGAGACTTTATTGGTTACAATCAACAATTAAGCCATCCTTTCAGTTATCCCAGACCTTGTGTAAACCAGGCACCTTAAAGTTTACAAAGGGGCAATAGAAATGGCTTCATTGCACATCACAATATTATCACATACAGTCGCTGAATTATACACAATGATTTAGATTCACATATGACAGACAACATGGACGATGCCTTTGACAGAAATCCACTCACAAACATATTAGCTCACTGGACACATCACACATCCGACCACGGCCTAACGTTTTTGCACTGCGACATTAATTTGAAAAAGAAAAGGAAAGAGGTGGGAAAGGTAGTTTTTACAAGTGGAAAAAAAAACTATTCAACTGATTTCCAAAGGAGTTAGAAATAGTTCAGCCTTTATTTGATTCCGACCTTGAAGTTTTATCACATGACGATGATATAGAGTTGGACATGATGCAGGCTGTCACCCAGCCTCCACTACTTTTATCCTAATTAAAAAACATAGATTATTAGTAGCATTGTGCAGCCTTTCAGTGCACTGCAGAGCAAAGCTTTGCAGCGTGAAGGACCCCAGCTCCCCTCAACCTCGTGTCCCCTTCGTGCAGTAAAGTGAGGTTATCATCGCATGGGCAGCAAATTAATTTAGAAATGTAAACCGATTGATCAAAGTGAGTGATATTCAATACATTAGGTCCCAAACTGCAGCAAGTGACACATAATTGGTGATGAAGCACACAGAGCGGTGTCATGATGTCATTGCTCCTAGCAGTTCATCCGGAGGTCAGGCGGCACTCCTGCACTGTGCAGTGTGGGGCTGAAAACGTGCTGCATGCACCCCGTTCACTGGTGCACTTTTACTCCTTCACTTTGATCTTTGAGTCCTTCTTCCACTTCATTCGTCTGTTCTGGAACCAGATTTTGATCTGCCTCTCGTTTAGACACAGGGTGTGGGCGATCTCTACGCGCCTGCGGCGGCTCAGGTACCGGTTGAAGTGAAACTCTTTCTCCAGCTCCAGAGTCTGGTAGCGGGTGTAACTGGTCCTGGACCGCTTACCCTCCGATTCTGAAGTGGTATTAAAATCAGTTAGCTTTCAGCAGCATTATAGAGGTAAATAAATAGAATAATAGGCTAATAATATTATTACACTATGAAAAAATCCTGGTTAGCCATAAAAATAAGCATTAAAAGCACAAATCTATGAATTTATGTCCCCTTACATTCTCGTTTAAAAGATCAAATATCTTTATATAACCTAATTTAACCTGATATTACTTACTGTGGATTTGTGTAATAAAATTTTATGTCAGCCTGATAAGGATGGTTAACTAGATCTAATAAATATACTAGGAGGGCCCTCTACACCCATTCACATTAAAACATAAAAAATACACAAGACTATTACTAAAGGAATCTTATCTTGTTGTAATATGTAAAAATGGCATAACTAATAATGCTATGGCCTCCCTGTAAACACTGGCCTCGGCCTAATACCGCTGCACAGGAGTGATAATATCGTGGGAGGAAAAACAGATGTGTAAAATCGAAAGAAGTGGGATTAGAAAATGGAAACTGATGTTTTCCAGATATATTTCCCTATTTATAGACTTGCTCGTGCACGGGCGTGCTAAGTAAAGCAACAGGCCTTTGCTATTGGACAAAAATATATTTTTTATCATCTCCACTGTGTGCTCCTGGCTATTTGCATACCACAAAACAAGAATAGCTTCTTTTTTTGCAGCAAATGTTGCTCACTGTCCATCTGCAGCCAGTGGTTCCAGGGCATAGAGAAGGAGCACGCCTATTCAGATCTTTTAGAGGTGAAAAGTTCATGATTGGGTCAGGGCATTGGTGTTTCCCAGAGTTCAATTTAAGGCTAAAGCTTCTCCCACACATAGTCTGATCATGTAAAGCATGTAGCTTGACTAAGACTATAAACGAAGCAAAGGCAAAACACTAATACTTTGAGCTGAATTTGTAAATATTATTTCATAGTTGTATCACAGTTTGGTTCTTTTATCCAATTATACCTCCATAAATCACCCCACAGATCACCTCTTCACCGTAACAGAGCAGGTTTACGAGCAATGGATGCCTTTGTCATAAAATTTATGACCGCGAGTTTTTATTATTTCCTGCGTTTGGCCTATAAAACTCAAGAGGGAAACTGGAACGGGCGAAAAGAAGTGTTGCAGCGTAAAGAGTGAATAAGGGAAAGCATCTCAGTCGCACTTTAGAAAATAGGCAAACTTTACCGTGGCTCATGTGCAGTTTTGTCATCCATGGATAAATCTGTGGCCGCTGCTCACTGTCCTGCCGCTGGCTCACTTTTGTGTTTCGTTTCATCGTTTGCGTGTTCTCCGCGTTTCTCTCGCCCTCCTGGCTCTTGTTGCCGCCGGGTTTTGTGCTCCTCTCCGGGTCTATGTCTGCCCCTAGTCCCAGCAGCGTGCTGCTGCCGTAGTTGAGCCCGCTGGCATCCACGGACGAGCTACTGGAGACCATCGTTATCTGTGGTCCTGACGGGAGAGGAGTATCCGTATTGCCACGCAGGCTAGTTTTCATCTCCTCCCGTTCAACAGAGGTCGTGGGGACGGGACAAGTGAATATCCCGTTCACATTAACACCCTCATAACGGTTGGACCTGCGCCCAGATAGATCGAAACTAAACATAGTGTTAGGAGAAGTTGTCTCGCTTGTTTGCCTGAGATTGGAGCTGTCAACATAAGAGCTCATTTTTAACTATCACCGACACTTTCTTTTCAAAGTAGAGAGGGCTGCGGGGCGTATGTTGCGGCTATTTCCTTGTTTTTGTTGATCATTGCTTTTCTTTGTAGCCGCTTTTGGAAAATTCTGAGCTGTCTGCCCTAAAAAAATAATCCAGGATTTATAGGTGGAGTAGGCTTTGGTATCTTTTTTTTAATTCTTGATCCGACGTGCGCTGCCCAAATATGGGGTATTTGTATGGGATCACGTGCACATGTTGGCCAGTCATAAATTGGCTTTGATACTCAATGGGGATATTGATGAATAGGAGAAACGTGTCCGGTAAACTTTGAGCTGTTGGTTGTTGAGGACCAGGCAGAGATCTTTAGCGCAAAAAGGGCAGGACAGTAAGACAAGAGCGTCATCTGGTGTCTGGTATGGGGCAGGACGGTCAAGACCGGCCAGAGCTCTCTGCCCCTGACACACAGCGAGTCCACAAACAGTCCCATATAATAATAATAATAACAACAAAAATAATAATATAATATATAATAACAATATTATTATATAAAAGTGAGGATTTAAAGTGCCCACTTGATTAAAATACATTTACGCATATGGACTTCGCTGGTTATGTTATGTTATAGTAATACAGCTACGGGAATGTTATAGTGTTTAACAGGATATTGGACAATAGCTCATTCCCGTGCTCCTATGATGTCAATCACAAAGTTGAAATTTAGTTTGAATTTTAATATTTAAGAAGCCAAAATTAGCTTTAAAATGACCTAATTAGCCTGTTTGTTGCCCACCTGCCTTTACAGCCCCTGCTGACCATAAAGGTCATGATAATAAAAATCTTAATGCAATAATAAGCCTCTACAATCACGCACTAAGTTTGGTGCGTATTTTAGGAAACCTTTCTTTGTACGGTTTTCTGACTCATCAGAAAGAAGCATACAAAGCTCCCAAAAACACAATACGAGGGTGAAAGTTTTACAAATATTTTATTCCATGATACACAATTATGACAAAACATGAATTCGTAACTCCCAAACAAATGTGAAGAATTACTAGTGTACAAATCTATCTCACAAGGGAAGCCTATTGTGTCAAATGATCAAAAAAGGGGGCTAAGCGCAATATTATGTTATGCAGCGTCTATCAAAGCGGCTAAATGCACATAAGTCCTCACAAGATTGACATAATATATACTGTTACTTTGATTATATACAGGCATTTCAGTCGTGTGTGTTTGTGGACTGTAGTCTATTATCCGTGCAACTTTCATGATTATGCAGGACACTTTTTCTGCGGACGATTCAAGTAGATTATACTGAGATCAAACGAAGTGTCCGTCCGTTTCTTTCCTTCCGTGGAATGTGCATTTACAATACTGAGTTAAGTCTGACCAACACTGTATTTTGTGAGGTGATCAAAGGGTTCACAGTGATGCATGGGGTGTGTGGGGATAAATACATAGATTTTTTACTGGCGTGGGAAATAACATAGAAATTAATACTTCTTTTTATTTTCACAATACATGTGTGACATTGCAATAAAAAAATCAGCGCTCCAAATGTCACAGGGGCCATTCTGTGGCTGAAATAATTTGGATTTCTAAGGCTTAACACTCCTGTGGTCAACATGGGATATAAGTGGGAGAGCTGCGGGGTAGCCATCATGCAGTGAAGTCGCTCTCAAGTCCATGTAGATTTTTTTAGGTAGTTATGTTGGGTTTTTAATGGTCGTCAGGTGTTTGTTTCCCTCCTCTTCCTCTTTTTAAAACTATTCTTTCTTCTTGTCCTCATCCTTCTCTTCTTCCAATGCGCCATTGCGTTCCTCCTGTCCCTCTTGAGAGGCTCCTGTCTGTTCACTTCCAGTCACCGTGGAGGTCAGGTTGCTCTCTTTCTTCCATTTCATGCGTCGGTTCTGAAACCAGATTTTGATCTGCCGCTCTGTTAAACAAAGCGCATTTGCGATTTCAATGCGTCTGCGCCTGGTCAGGTAGCGGTTGAAATGAAACTCCTTCTCCAGCTCAAGTGTTTGATAACGAGAGTATATCTGACGTCCCCTGCGTCTGTCTGTCCCGTAGCCCACTCCTGCTGAGATACAAAGTGAAGACACTAATTTAATCATTTGTAAGGCGAAGTCACATTTGACATTAAAAATTAAAAAACATGCTTCTGTCTGTGGTCTAGTAATACTTTGAGGCAGTTGAGCATAAGTTTCACCTCTTTGCTATGAATGATTATTGTAATCCAAATCCACAAAGAAAAATAAACACATTTTAACTGCAAGACAAATCCCATCTCAGAGGGCATCTTTGCATCTGTTATCTAAAATAATGAAAGCATCATAATATATTCTCTTTGCCTCACACTACTGATTATGGCTACTATATCTGTCTTAAAATGAAAGCTGTTTGTTTGCACATGCAAAGGCCCATCTACAGGTCGAGGGGATACAGTAATGTTTTATGGGGCCATAAAAAGTAACTTACTCTCTTGGTAAGACATATCGTAAAACTGGCCCATTTCCTTAATTTATTTGTCGTAGTAAAACTCACCGCTGTGTGAGTTCATTCGCTGCATCCACGGGTAGATCGGGATGTTGCTTTTCTGATCCTGCGCTCCTGCTCTTCCTTGATCCAAACTGTACTCTTGAGCAATGTGGCTTTGTGTATTGAGTCCCATGTTTGTTTGTCTGCAACTGGGGAGCACGTCCTTGTCTTGAAGAAACACGTTTGATCCATATTCATACTGTGCCCTGCCAGACCCAAAAACGACATTATCTTGAGGAGAGTAGAAAGGTGCATATATCCGATTCTGGGTCACAGCAGCACCGTACGACGAAAAATGTCTGACTGTGTCATAGGTGGTGGAGTTTAGGGGTACGTTAGGCAAAACATCTTGACCACCGGATAAATGGCAGGAGAGCGACGGGTTTGCGAAATAAGAATTCATACCTTGCTTGTAACCCTCTCTCCAACTCTCCCCACTTCTTTATCGGTCTCTTTTCAATCTCCTTCTCAGTAAATCTCCTTCCCCGTCTGTGTCAACCAACCACACCTTTCTCCAAGGTCTTCTCTTTTTTTCTCGACTTTCTGCCTCTCTAACTGGACGTGGGCTACTTTGAGGATTCAATATTATTAATTTCCAATCTCCGGTTAAGACGCACAAACCCGAGTGTTATAGCCGAGGCTTGGCTCGGTGAGAGACAATATGACAATGTCAGCTGACCATTCTCCACCAATTGAGAGGCAGGAGTTGAAGAGAAACTGTAGCTTTTAGCTCAGAGCTTGAACATTAGTGCTAAATGCCGATAAACACAACGTAGAGTTGGAGTGGCACACTGTACAGCTTGGCTGGATGAGACATTTTTGACTTGAAGTTTAAGAGAATGCGGTTTTTAGAGAGGAAGTATGATACAAAATGTGGACAATGTCAGTCAGTACAGTGATACAGTCAAAGAAAGGCGGAAATCTGCATACAAATACACGTGAACTCAACTCTAAATGTGTCTTAAAGAGTGCAATTCAGGAAATTGCCTATTAATTTAATTTACTGAGATATGAGGGGAAAACATTTCCTGTGATACTGAGTTCTTGTGGTGGTGTGTGTGTGTTTGTGGTGGGTTGTGTGTGTGTGTATGTGTGTGTGTGTGTGTGTGTGTGTGTGTGTGTGTGTGTGTGTGTGCGTGCGTGCGTGTGTGTGTGTGCTTCCAAAACTCAGTTTTAATTTCACAACACACTGCAGAGATGGACAACAATATCTACATACTCTCACCCCGCAGGACGCACAGCCTTTGTATAAAGACTACAATGAATATCTGCATTATATTGTTAATCTGAGCCATGTCGGCGAGTTTCCAACATACTGTTAATGTTTCCATTGTGTATGAATTATCTGGCGTGTGAGCAATTTCTATGCGTTTGCAGTGAACTGGGGGAGGGTGTAGGTGGTAAGAATGCGTTTATGGTCTCTCTTCTGCGAGGGCAATAAAACAAGTGACGTTCCCCAGCTCACCAACAACTATCTCTGCAGCAAAGCCCTGCAACACGAGCAGCAGTCTCCCAGGCTCAGAAATGAAAGCACTGCACAGCATGTGGAGGCACAAAGCAAAGGGAAATAGCTTGTCTAGGTCCGGCCGACTAGTAAAGAACTGCGTCTAAGAAGAACATTTCTACCACTCTCTGAAAAATCCAATCAGTTATGCGACTGTCCAGCACACGTCAGACAAAATCCTCCACAGGCCAACTGTGCCCGGTGTTCTCTAGGAGCTGATTGCTCTCAGGTACAGTCTCTTTCACTCATAGCAATAAAGAGTATGCTTTTTACATTTTACGCACAAAAGTTACAGCTGAATTACAGTAAAATGCAATGTGTAAAATGCTTATGCAGATGTTCCAGTTTTTTTTTTTCCTGTTCTGATCATACTTCGACATTCCTCAGACACACATGGAGGAAAGAGGAACCGATAATTATCTCAGCAGCAAATTATGGGTTTGGAAATTACTTTAGAGGTGTTCTGCAAAAATCTAGCAAAACTTAACTGCCTGTCTGGGTGAAGTGTGCTGCCCCTGAATGCGTAAAATCAACTATAATGATATAGAAGTGACCAGTTTCTCTCACTCTCAGCTTTCTGTAATCAACATAATAAAATTACTTTTTTGTATAGACGATGGAAGCGCATGTTTATGTACCACCGGCATTTTATTATCAAAAATCAAGCGCGTTTGAACAGAATAAAACTCCACACATTAATTTGAAACAATATAATTCACATTATCTTGGCTTTTTCGCAACAGGCCATAATAGATACCAATAAAATAATCAATACAGTTATTGAAAATGTCTGTTCAAGCGCAGTCGCTCTGGCTGCAGCAGCCTATTGGTCCACCTCATTGATTTCTTCAATAGGGTGAATACTTGCAGACTAAACGTGCAACACTGTTTGGTCTGTTGTTTGGGGTCCTGAATAGCCCATAAAAGAGACAAGAACAAAGAGAAGGAAGTAGCTGGTGCAATAAAAGTTCCCCTTCACCTTATTCGTGGCCATATGTGACATCCGCGTAGCACAAATTTGAGGCAAAAAAAGGGCAAAAGTTGGAGACTGTAATGTCTCGCAAATGCTGTCCTGGGATTATTTTTCCTCCTCACTTTGATATTAAGTAACGAATCAGTTGACGATGGGATTGAACAAACATAAAGCAGCAAGAGAGGAACAATTTATATCATTTTCAACCGACAGAGGGGTTATTGTTGATGAAGAGCAAACATAAGGAATTACAGAAAACATAAAAAGTGTTTTCAACACTGTAACTATAACATGAAATTTAAATTCAAATAATAGAAGCCCAAAATGTAATAAATGTGCTGTTTGATAGTCCGTAATACTTCCTTCATTTGTCATGCTCACGGTGTCAGAGACAGCATGTGTACACGGTGTGTTTCATTTGTTTCAAGTCTTTGTTTTCATTTATAACAATTTCTGTTGTTGTCACCGGGCAGTTGTTATAATTTAGTCCTTTTAAAAAAAGCTTTTGGATTTAATAGAACTTTTAATGGCTTTATATGAACTAAAATTATATGAAAATTATTTGGGTTTCAAAACACATATTTTCCCTTAATTGTTATTCACAACCCACCCACCCACCCCCCTAAAAAACAGGCTGGTCCATAAAGTTTAGGTTGTAAATAAAGGCTGAACACTAAAGGCAATGTGTGGACTGGAGAGGCTGGAATGCAGCAGAGGCTGAGTCAGTGTGCAGAATTAGAAAGGTCATTCTTTCCCCTGTGTTTTAGTGTTTTATTGCGGCCCGTGAGGCAAATCACATGCGCGGCTTTTGATGCAGGGAGGAAAGAAGCCGTTTGGTGCACGTTTCTACAATCTTTAAAAGGAAATTGTGTCCAGCGATGAACGATTGAGAACCAGGAAGATCTAAGACGAAAACACTAAATTATTAACAAAAGCCTGGTACCAAATACTAACCGTGGATATTAATACCTAGCATTAATAATTAATTAATGAATAGTATATGCTCTTAATTTGTAGTTAGTTATCTACGGTGAATGCGCATTGGAGGCTGAGCGTGATGGGGATAGATCATGCGTAACATGATTATTATCATTATTATTATATTATCATTATTATTATTTTTATTATGTTTGTCGGGTTTATAAGATTATCATGCCGGATCGGTTTTAAATTCACACTTTAATTTGTTATTCTGCTGAGGGCCTAACTTTGACAACCTGCTCTCCTGCGACACAACCAGGGCCCATGCACGTCCATGGCTTCTCTTCTGCATGCCTATAGATGCATCATCAATATCCAACACCACAACATCGCTCAGTATTAGTTATATGGGATCTGTAAAATTTCTACATTATCAGCCATGATTAAAAACACAGCGAGGGAGGAAAAGTCTGGTCAGTCCCTGATGCTTTTTCCTCTCCCCCGCTTCTAACCTTACTAATAAGGAGTAATTCACATACTAACAATGTAAAGCCCTCTATAAGCACTTTACCATCGCTGGCTAGCCCAATTAATGTCCGGAAGTGTTCGACTTTATGCTCGTTAAGCACTCAGGAAGCTGTTGCCCAATGAGCGCATGTTGATCCACACATCATAAATTATGACCATTAGTAGGCAAAATTTTTGCCCTGTCGGGATTTGTAAGTGAGGTTCTAAATGTGGTGATGCGGACAGATTCATGACTTCATGGAGTTTTATGCGAACCCATCTCTGGTTTTAAAAACACTGCAGGGCAAAACAATAGACTGTGGTTTTCCCCTCTTATTTTAAACCAAGATTTACCTAACAACCCAAATGGCATGTATTAAATGGACTCTCTCCCTCTTTCCCTTTTCTTTTTCCCTCCCTCTCTCTCTCTCTCTCTTTGCAGGCATATTGGGCTGCAGCGGACACGATCCATTGCAACACCAATGTTTCATAAGGGAAAAGCAAACAACGTGTGTAACAGTAGGTTATAAGACTTTAAAGGCTTCCACAACGAGGCTTTGCTAATAATTGTATTTTACAAGATTGAAACGCAGGACGGCTGTGTTTCAGCGGGGAGACAGAAACACATGAAATCACTTTATAACTAAATAAAATATGTTATTGTCTCTGAACAGACAATAATAAAACACAGAGGGAGCTTTTCACCAAGCTGAGCTTTGATAAAAACAAACGCTTTCAACTTTACAGGCACACAAAAACTACTGCTGTCAGAGTCTCTCTCTCTCTATCTCTCTCTCTCTCTCTCTCTCTCTCTCTCACACACACACACACACACACACACACACACACACACACAACACACATAAACACTACTTAAGATGCCTTTGAATAGGTAAACTACTTCGTTTTGGAGTGCAAAAGCCAATTTAGTTACCAATTTAGCTTTCAATTTAGATTTCATTTTTGGTTTCTCTCTCTCACACACACACACACACACACACACACACACACACACACACACACACACACATAAACACTACTTAAAATGCCTTTGAATAGGTAAACTACTTCGTTTTGGAGTGCAAAAGCCAGTTTAGTTACCAATTTAGCTTTCAATTTAGATTTCATTTTTGGTTTCTCTCTCTCACAAACACAGACACACACAGACACACACACACACACACACACACACACACACAGAGAGAGAGAGAGAGAGAGAGAGAGAGAGGGAGAGAGAGAGAGAGAGAGCCACACAGACGTATAAAGCTGGTTTTCAGCCCATCTATGAAATGTTCAAAATCCTGCAAATATTTCGATATTAATATGGATTACATGGATTTTTCCCACTCTTTTTTTTGAATGAAATTGAACTGGAGTGTATTTGCTCACACATTGTTACCATTCATGTATGATTCACTATACGCAGTTCACTTGTGCTGCCCAATTCACAACATCCTGTTCATAATGTCAAAATTAACACTGTTATTGCTGCTGGATTCGATGATAATGAGGTCTGTAATGATTTGTTTTGCTCATGGTGTAAATAAAATCTAATGCCACTTCTCACAGTGTCGTCAGTGATTATGTCACAGAGCAACATCTCATAACAAATCACTGCATCTCATTATATCTGGAAGAAAAAGAAAAAAAAAAAACTGGAAACAACAATGACACAGACAAATGCCTCATTCTCCGAGAGGGTGACAACAACACATCAGACACTCAGAAACACTCCTCGGTGTCAGCTCGTGCGGTTACTCACTGGCAGCAGTGTATCAGCTGGGTCAGCTGACATCCGCAGTGAACCGCCGCCGACAAACCAGCAGCCATAAACAACCAGCCTCAACACCCGCCCACTTCCACATGCAACCCTTCTGATCGCTAGGGGGCAGTGCCGGGATCCACAATGTGTACATACTGAAGCCTGTGTTTCGTATGTCGTCTGTGTGTGTGTGTGTGTGTGTGTGTGTGTGTGTGTGTGTGTGTGTGTGTGTGTGTGTGTGTGTGTGTGTTTGTGCGTGCGCGTGTGTTGAAACTGCTTATGTTATTCAAGCTCTTGGCACAGACTGAATATAACAAGTGACAACAAGTATGGAAACAAGAAATAATTAGAGCACATCAACCAGCTTTGAATGCAATTTGTCACTGCCTGGTCAGAAGGGCCTATGAGTGATGACAAAGTTTACTATCAGTGGGCAATTTATTGCAACAGACTGGCACAGCAGCTCTGAAATGCTCAGCTAATGTCGGCTAAAGCGGCCAGTGTGCACACAGGTGCTGCTACACCAGCCAGGAAGGTATAATGGCTATGTAATGAATGTCGCTCTGGGCATCAGCAGCTTCCCAGGCTACAGGTCAGGTCACAACTACAGAGAATACACGCATCAACCTTCTCATGATCTCACTCACACACACATACACACACACACACACACACACACTCCTCTGCATCATTCATCATTTCAATCCAGCAACCACCGGCTGATGGCCAAACACAACAAAAAAACACAGAGAAAGAGGGATTGAGATGTATGTAATCTTACCCCAGCGGGCTCTCCGTAGTTTGTAGCTTCACTGTGGTCCAACACAGCAGCTGAGGGGTCACGAGTGGGAAATATCAACACAGCGCACGTCTCTCCCGTTTACTGCTGGCTGTCTTCACATCCTGTCGACAAGTAGCTTGTGGAAGCAGAGGCTTGTATGTTTGCCGGGAGAAGTCTTTTCTAAGCAGGCTTGCTTGCTCCCTTTCCCCCCCCTATCCAGACGCGGCTTTATTGCCTCCGGTAGGGATAAACGCAGGCAGCGGCTGGTAGAGGCGGCGACTGTCCCGAAGATCCCTCTGTCAGGAAGTCGGAGATCGGATGAATATCACACAAAGCAGCGCCAACACGACTGTGCAGTGTTTTTTATATTAGGGAAAAAAATGGTAAAAAAGACGTTTCTACGCCCCAGCGTAGTCTGCTGCTGATACAAGGGAAGGACCAGAGAATAGACAACAGCATAAAGTTCATGTTCATAGAGCGTGTGCCACGTGGCTCGCTGCAGCCAATCGCAGAAAGGATTCAGTCGTAAACTTTTATTACTCAGCTGTAAATTTCTCCCTTTAACAACCAGGAATGTTTGCACCCATCTTTTCCCTTTCTTTTTTTCGATTGCACAAAACTAAAAATGGCCACACGACGTGGAGAGCGATGCTGAAATTTCCCCATATGTCACAAATTAGACGTGCGTCAAAAAAAATATGACACTTCCCCTGGTGGACAAGCTGTATGCCATGATGTACTCAGAGCCAACGGGAAATGGGAAATAAAAAAAGTGTGAGTGAAAAAAGAGAGGGAGGGTAGACAGGAAAAGAGACAGGGAGAGAGGAGAATAGGAGAGACATGGTGCGAGAGAGAGGGAGAGACGTCTAATAAACTTCAATTAGGCCAAACTACACTTTGATATCAGGGCCTGTCTCACTGGCTAATTCTCAGGATTACATGGCAGTAAGCACTTGTCAGGTTTCACTGTTCACACCCAACCACAACTAGATGTTCCAGGTGCATGTATAATACGAATATGATGTCAAAATTAACTAACTGGCTTCAGGGTATCTTCGTTTGTTTGTTTTTTTTTAAACTTGAAAAGCAGGGAAGGTGGGGTTTGAGAACACAGAGAACATACACACCACAGCAGCTATCCAACAACCTTATGACAAGGCACCAACATACACTGTAAATCTGGTTCAAACTTTCAACTAGGATCTATGACACAGAGAAGGAAAAGATGGCGCGTTGGAAAATACGGACATAAATGTATCTGTACATCTATAGAAAAAACATGCTGCAACCACTGGGTTGTTGCTTCACCTTCAACAAATGTATTGCATCGAATTACAGCTAATATATAAATTTAGATGTAACAATACAATAGAAGAGAAATCAGTGAATTTGAGCCCAACACGCATGTTTTTTTTCTCGTAAATCCCACTAAAGCAAGAGCTCTCGCTTTAAAAAAAATAAATAAATAAGGAATTATCGCATGCAGTCTCGGGTACAAATAAAATAAATTCCCTCACAACCAAATAATTAAAGAATTTTGTGCTACATACTTGGATGAGAGGTGCATCTTGTTCTTGCAGGCCGTGATCTCCACACTGAGCCTCGGCACACAGACACAAAAGATGCAGACCCATCCCAGCCGTGCCTTTACACCGCCAATAAAGTTTACAGCAGGTACACTAAACTTTATTGGTAATGTCAACCCTCTGCTAAAAGTACACACACACACACACAATTGACCCATTCGTGGTGCACAATAGCTGTGACTTGGAGACACATCCGGAATTTTCTAAAGACTACACGCACGCAAAGAGAGAAATAAACACCCTGGATGAAAGGGCTGCGCTCTGACGCAACATTGTTTCATTCAGAAAAATATAAGGCACTATTGCAAAAGTTGACACTAATTTGGTTTTGTGGAATCAGCCTGGACTTGGATTTTAAAAATATACAGTGAATTTAAAAAGCAATGCAGACAAATCCACCTTTTTGTTACAAAGATAAAATTTAACACTGTGCTTTCGATCAGTTTCATTCGTTAGGCTCCACTATACAACTTCCCCAGTCACACTGAATACATGCTGCACTGTTATTGTTTATCTTCACAAGTTTGTTTTATTGAATAAAATAAAAAATGTATATTAAGAAACAGCTATCAATTGGAGAAAGTCGTGCGACTTTATTTTTTTTCCTGTGTCCCAGAAAATGCATGATTACATTTAGGCCTTTATTTACCAAATCCCACAATCTCCCTTAAAGCTACAAAAAAAAAATTCAAGACAAGCCCAATAACAAACAAACAACAACAACAACAAATCCTTTGAGAATGAATAGTCTCCTAACACTCACACCTTACAGTAGCCTCCACGGTAAAGTATTTGCATCAACAGTGTCTCATATACACATCGAATAGAGATCCCTTCAGCTTATTCAAATAGTCTATAACTGAGCGGATAAAAAGCAGACAGGCTAGACGCACCAGGAGTTTTGAATAATTTAGCTGCATGACAATGAAACAACTACACGGCACTGTTAACTATCTGTGTGCTTCCAATGAGTTGTAAAAAATATAATAAAATGTTAAAGAAACACCGGAAACGCAGTCTGTTATTGGCCTTCAAATTAAAAACACAGAGAGTCTTTCAGTAGAAATGCGGGTGAAATTCTGTTGTAAACAGTAGGTGGAAAAGGAGCAGGTCAAATTACATGTGTTGGAAAAGAAGGATCAGATTTCTGTTCTGTTCTTATAATCGAACGAGAACTGGTGTTTTTATAAATTGTAGCAGCACTTCAATTGACTTACACTGCCATGTCGTTTGAGTAATATTGTAGTGTTTGTGCTACTTCAGTGATACTCAGATGCGGACTGCTTATACCCTCCATTTATTCCAAACCATCATCATAAAAACAGCAGCAGGACACGGGGAAGAGGAGACACAAGGTGTTACCTGCACTTGGCCTCTTATTCGCTTTGATTTCAACGCTCTGCTGGTTTCCGGAGGTTTGTCTGGACACCAGGTTTCACACATCACCTTGCATGGTATAGACAGACAAACGCCTCCCTCATGCTTTGGCATTATTTCGTCTGATTATTAACATCACGCCAGATGTTTGTTCATCTCATCTCAAACAGCCATTATTCATCCCAAGATTCATTAAGAAAAGCTTCGCGTCCTCCCTGAAGAGAGGAAGTTTCTTATTAAGAGGATGAATCAAATACGACTCAGGCTTTGGAGAGTACGCACGCTGTGAAAGGGATGCGCAACCTTTCCTTAAAAGGTAAAAGGATACGTCTGCAAACGCGTGGCTGGCGTTTTTATGTTAATCGAACAAGTTGGAAAGTTTAAATTAGGCAAAGTTTAGTCAAGAGGCTATTCAATATGCTTTTACGCCTCCTCCTCCTCCTCCTCCTCCTCCTCCTCCTCCTCCTCTCCCCTCCTGCCGCTGCCAGGAAATATTTTTGGGCATATGGGCTGAAAATCAAAGCATCATCAAAACATCAACATGGATGCTTGTTTATCCATTTCCTCATTGAATTGTTTTGGTTATTTGTATGAAATTACTTCTGGAGGCGTTCCGATATGAAAACTGAAGGGTGAGCTCTGAACGCTACCACAGCATCCCAAAGTGTAAAACTCGTTACAGAGAAAAGCAGTGGCAAGTGGCAAAAAGGTAATAGTAAGATGAATCTGTTACACTTGTCTGTATGTGCGCCTCATTCTTCTGTATCTGTATGTGTGTGTGTGTGTGTGTGTGTGTGTGTGTGTGTGTGTGTGTGTGTGTGTGTGTGTGTGTGTGTGTGTTTGGGTTGGGGGGGTGAAGAGGGAGTCATTTTAGCAACCGAGGCTGTAACATCAATAAAAAAACAGAAATGATTGTGAGCCATCTTGTTTATTTGTGATTTTACATCAACAATGGCGGGGACACACAATTCCGTCTTTCACAGGAGAAAACACCAGGAAACGAGCATATTGTTAACATCAATATAACAAGACGTACATAAAGATTATATTCAGTGCAAAACAACTACGCTATATCACCAGCACATTAAAATAAAAACTCCCTTTACTTTAAAATCGTTGTAATTGTAGCAGGTATTATCATACACAGTAAATGTGCGTTATAGGCAGTTTTAGTTGTTGGGGAAATAGCTTGCAATCAAATCAGAGCGATGCCACAAGTGAGGAATATAAATTCAGCAAAGGCAAGGCTCTGAGTTTAGGTAGTGCCGTGGTACAATCTCAAAATTGTTTGCTTGGCTTTGAGCTAATTGTCTTCCCAAGACTCACAAATTGTCTTCAACAAGTGTATATTGTATATTGGGTAAATGCTACATACATAACTTAATAATATAAGGATGATATAGAACACTTTAAAAATTAAAACCATATGAAATCTCTATATTCAGAAATCTCTATTGCAATTTCCCCAGGTTTAGGTAGCATCAAAGGATTTCAAACGATTGCATTTCCCTGGTAATCCTAGAAAAAGATGTCTGAGGAGCTAATGGCTATCTTTGTCTAGGCCATTCACATGAAAACGAGTAAAACAGTAACAGTAACAATTAGAATAATAAAACTTGTGGTTTATACATGGGCCGTTAGCCAATGTAACTGCTGCGATGATGTCTGAACACTCACTACTAAGTTATAGGCCTACATTTCGCTTACAAGTTCGGAAAGGATACTCTGAAATGATGTTCTTTTTAAATGTAGGCTATAATCTATTTACAACACAAGTCGGCGTTGGTCATGTTTTTGATCTTATTTGGCTATGCTTTTGATACAGTTATTATTAAAAGCAAATTTGTAAAAAATAGCTAAGCCATTTTCCATCTAACATGCGTTTTAATTTAACTCCCCCTTTTTTTTCTCCGCAAGGGCGACAGTTCTATCAAAGTAAAATGTGCTACAAGCGTGTGTAGCTTCTACAGAAAAAAATCCAAATGCGAATCATGTTAGGATAATCGTGAGAAGGGAGAATTTTGTCTATTTATGACAGCAACATTGGAGGGATTCCTGTTCCCTCTTGACAAAATGAAAGGGTGGTCATAAAGTTGACGCTCTCTGCCTCCTTGTGACTCTTCGTCTGTTTATGGGACCTCTCTTTTTTTCTCTTTTTCAGCCATATAACCATAAAAACGACCATAAAATCACTCCTTGGTCTCTTCTTTCTCTTCCGCTTCTTTCTCTTCTGCCTCTTCCCCTTCACCGTCCTCGTTGCCCTCTTCTTCGGCCTCGGCTTCAGCCTCTCCTCTCTGACCCGGAAACTTGTCTTTGTTGTTCTCTTTTTTCCACTTCATCCTCCTGTTCTGAAACCATATCTTCACCTGCCGCTCGGTGAGGCTCAGGGCGTGGGACACCTCGATTCTTCTCTTGCGGGTCAGGTAAGGGTTGAAGAGAAACTCCTTCTCCAGTTCAAGAGTTTGGTAGCGACTGTAGGTTTGCCTCCCATTCCGTCTTCCTGGGGCTTGAATGAAATAAAGCCAGAGGTTAGCTGGACTCACCACGGTCCCCCCATTAAAAAAAAAAAAAAAAAAAAAAAAAAAACATTCAGATGACTTATAATTAATTCTGCATTTTTACTTTTCCCCCATTCAGCATGAAAACTCATCGTTCAGCTCCCTAATTCAACATTCACCCCATTCAATTCACATTCACTCATAAAGAGCGGGGAGAGCCCTTATTTAAAGAGTAAGATGGCTACATTGGGTTTTCTATTAACAGTAATATCTATTGGTCTACACGTATAACAAATAGGGTTCATATAAAGAGTGGAATTTATAAACAACAGCCTTCTAAGTAATTACATTTTCCACTTATGTTTGTACCATTTACAATTTTGTCTGCTGGAGTGATCAGCTGTCTGACTTTTACACCTACTTCACTAGAGAGTCACTGGTATGGACTGTACTGAGAATATACTGTATTTATATGTATACATAAATAGTAATGTTAGCTATTTCTAATTCATACATCTATAAATCTAGACAAATTCCCACCAGTTTATTGATGCCCACAAACAAAAATCCATATCTAAACTACATGTAATTAGTATGGTTTTCCTCACTAGCAACAGGGCCTGTGCACGCCTGGTGGAGATTTTCAGTCACACACACATTAGTGACACACACGTAGGAAAAACAGAGATGGAAAAGTATGAGAAAAGAGAGATGAGATAAAGCTGCACTGTAACAGCAGATGGGGACAAGCTAATGATAAATGACAGATAAAAATGAAGCTTACACCTGTGTGGAGTTAATGTAGGCTGATAGCCTGAACAGAATGATCCATGGATGGAAGAGGTAATATCCACAAAGCCCTTATGATTATGGCAGTATGTGTCTGAGCCACATTGGGCCTGTGGGTCAAATTACCCCCTAAAACCCCCGATTCTGGATAATCGGTGCATGTTGTGTTTCAGCTAACCCTCCTGTCACTCTGCATGCTACTGGTGTGTGTGTGTGGCACCACAATATTTTAAAAAACTAGGACTTACTCATCCTTCCCCCTCTTTGTGCGTTTAGACTTGAAATTGTGAAATATCTTATGTCAACGATAATTGACTTCAGAAGAGCTGGTGTCATTAGATGTGATATGCAATTCTGTGTTAAAAGGTACTTTTGAAAACAACAATTCAGCCCTGTATGGACATGTGCTGCAGAGTTACAGCAGCCTGCAGTACAGGTTGTATGTGCCCCATCATGTTCCCTGACTTATTTCGTTTTATAGTTAAGAGTCACACTCATGTATACTCAAGCATATTTAGCACACATGCACGCAAACACATACACACAGACAGAAACACGCGCTGACGCACACACACACACACGCACACACGCGCGCGCACACACACAGAGTAACATAGAAAGAATAGGAAATAATTGTATGATTCTGACCGTGGGGTCTCATCCAAGGAAACATAAGACTGGGAGAGGAGTTTTGATTTAAGTGGCCTTGTCCTTCTCCGGGGTTAGAGCTGCTCGACGATTTACAGTCTGGGTATTGCGCTAGGCTTGCGTCTTGCTGGGTACCATAAAGCGTTTGCCTCGGAAGGGCTTCATATCCATAAAATTTCGTTGCGTCTCCGTGGCAAGCCAAAGCGCAAGGGTTTTGCTGGTATCCGGGGTTGGAGATCCCCGTGGTCCCGTGGTGGAAAAAGTCCTGCACATGATGGGACGGGTGCTGAAAGCCCGGTGCGGCTGCTCCGGGTCCGTAAACCAGCGTGTGGCTGCGGGCAACGCTTTGTGGAAACCTGCAGTCGTAGTAAGTTGGCTCCAGTGACTCGCCGCCTTTGTACTTAGAAAAAAGAGGGTTAACAAAATAGGAGCTCATGTTTAGTTAGCATCAAGCAGACGGAATCTCTCGCTGTAGAATATCTCCTTTAGGATGATGGCAGCCTTTTGTTTAGGGTCCCAACTCGCACAGCGCACACAGGCAGACAAACCGGAACTAGGAGAAACGCTGCCCCTTTGGACAATCTACGGCAGCTCACTCTCTCTGAGCCGTTCCTCTCATCGGATTTCTCTCGCAGTCGTGAGTGTTTTTTCCCCCAGCTTTTTGCAGGCTCAAACCCGGCTCATGGCATGTGCTTTGGATGTGCGTTAGCTAAGGTTAAAGCTGGGCTGGCTCGACCGGCACAGTCACAGACGCTGCTCTTTTCTTTCTTTTTCCTTTTTTTTAAGCTTCCCACCCAACCACCCCCACCACAAGCGCCCCCCCCCAACCCTCCTCCACCCCCCACCCCTTCATCTTTCTACGACCGGTCAGACATGGGCCCTACGTATATCCACCTTGAGAGGAGCTGCACTAATCATAACCAACAACCAAAGAGGCTTTAAATATGATCAATGTTATGCTTATCACAAAAGCTTTGTTATAAGCTGATCAGTGGAGATAAGGAACGGTTAAAATATAAAGACTATGACACATGGAACATTTCCACTGTAATCTGAATTTATAGTTTAACTTGTTGTCTTTGCATGGAGGTTATGGGGTGTATAAAGCAGAGGAGGTTTCCTCTGTATAAAGAGGCTCTACTGAAGGTTATACACTAATTTCTGGAAAATAGTTGACCTTTTATGGGCTCCAGGAGGTCAACACAGCATTTCAGAAGTTCATGAAAACCAAAATGTTACATAAAAGCAAGACAAAAATGAAGCTATGACACGCAGAGGTAAAATAAGACAAAACATCCTCATCGTGTAATAATCGAGTAAAGGCCAGGGCAACACACTTGCACCGTGCGCAGTAAAACACGACACACGCAAATATAAACACGACCTGTGAATACTAGGTGCCACTTACTGACCCCGTAAAACCGACGAGGATAAGCAGTAAATCTCCCTCGTGGAGGAGTTCATAAAATTTTACATTGGATGTTTAGCTACAATGAGCGTGCGCACAATTCCCAGCTCAATAGTTGTATGGGCTCCCTCTCCAAATATGCCAGTGTGGTTTTTGTGAGGCTACTGACGTTTTATACACATCATCGTAAAATATGAAAGGCGCACTGGGCGAATTTATAGACCTTTCACACTCTATAAATATGCAGATTGCCAATCATTGTTGCACAGTTCTTGGGGACTTTGAAATGCTGCTACAGACGTCAAATATTTAAGGATTTAAATGACCAGGTAGCTGTTTTTTAATCAAGTGTACGGTGTCAATAAAATTATTATGATGGTGATGATTATTATTGGGCCAGGTTTTGTTATTGTTGCTGTTATTTCTGCTGTCAGTGTTGCTATTTATGGTATTGATTTTACTGATGCAATTGTTTACGAACTGGTATTAAAGTCTGATTTTTATATATAAATATTGTTTCTGGCTGTTTGTTAATTATTTGTTGTTCTTTTATTTTCCCCAAGTATTTTAAGAGTTATGATTTTTAATTTACATAATGAAAAATAAAAACATTTTTTTTTTTATCCAGACACAGAATACAAACGCATAATGGCCATTTACCCCATTGAAATGCAGACTTTGTTAAAAACTAAAGTCTGTCCGAACAGAATTATACTATTTTTAATGCACACACAATGGGTTGCAATTAAAAATCACAATTAACTCCTAAATTCATGGACATTTGAGGGGATTTTTAAACCGAAAAAGTGACAAAAACTAAAATACAATATTCCTCACAAGACAGAAGTAAATAAATAATACTACTAATAAAATAAAATATCAAATAAAAAATCCTATTTATGCACACATTCTCTGGCCAACACAACAACCAGCTCGCTGCATACCGGAGTGCTGCTCTGTGGCCTATTACACAAAATGCGGTGGGTGACCATATCTGTCATTTTGTCATCGATAGGTTACTCTTCATTTTTCAGCCAAGCCACAGAGCTGTAAAAGACCCATTGAACACACGGACTCTGCTCAAAACATGAACCGACAGCGTCATCTAGTGTTGAGATGTGTCCCTCAACCTGAATGAATCCACCAATCAGAAACAACTGTGATGTGGACAGAAAAGGTTCTCCCCATTTGCCCAAAACCTTGTAGGCCTATGTATCCCGACCTGTTCCTTAAATAAACCAGAGTTAAAGAATCCTTACACCACAAAATCTGTAACTACATGGCTCCAGTCCCCTCTGTTTTACATCCATCCATCCATTATCTATAACCGTTTATCCTCGAAAGCTTGAACCAGTTGTTGTACTGTGCCATTTTATGTCGTTGCCTCTACCTGCTATTATATAAGAGATATCAGTGTTCTGCAGCACTCATATTTATGCACAATAACTATTGACTTTCCCCCCGATCTAATTGTAGGCTAATAGACCACTCATGTGATGAAGTGCGGGGGGGGGTTGCGGCTGGCCCATCAGGCAAAAGTCCCCTGAACGGTGCGCATGACTCTCCTTTGAACGCGTCCACCACCAGCGTCCATTAAAACCATAAAGTAATTTAGCCCAGACGTCTAGCCAGTTAGTCGAGTTTGCTTTGTTCGTCTGCATTTGAGACAAACAGCCGAGCTCCAACAGGGGCTGTAAAACTGGCATTTTTGTCCGAGCAGAGCGGAAATGCACGGGATTGAGCTTTTAAATTACAGCATCCTGTCCGTATTGTTTGCCACCACAAAAAGGCAATTTAGGCCTATCCCAGGAAACAAACGCGAGACATGGGAAATCGTCTCTCACTTAAAACTCAAATGTTTAAATTTAGTGTCAGGTTTTCTGACCGCCTCTGGGCCTGTATAAAACTAGCAATCTATAAGTTTATTTAGGAGGTTTTAGTTCATTTAGAAAATAAATAAATAGTAGCGGTGGTTAATACGGACAAACGAATAGGTTCTTGGAAATGTGACAACTGCACGTATATTTTTGGGGGGTACTTTCTGCATAAAGGACACTCACCCAAAAAAAATATCGCACATTCATTGTGCATTTATTTTTGCTCTTTTAAAAAAATGCTTTGTGTACAATTTAAATGGAGTATCCTTCTATAGCTCACCCATATTAAACAGTCAACACAACAGAGGAATTAAATATTAGCTGCAAAACCGGTGCTTATTGCTTTTTCAGAAATGTCCTCTCTTTCCCCTTATAGACCAAACGAGGCAGTTTGTGTGTTTCTTAGATTGTGTCTGCAGGTATCCTTAAATACATAACTGCAAATGAAGGCAGCTGAGACATAAGGAAGGCTCAAATTTGAAAGCAATGCAAAACTAAATTAAAACGAACGTTGTCTTGGCAAACTGCGCCGACAGCGTTGATTTTTGTGACCTCGCCATTATTTGCAGTGGCAGAGCTCATTTAGGCCTTAGCTGTACTTGGAGGAATGCTCGTCGGCCAAAACATATTAGACAAACAATTGTGGAGGCATAATTATTTAGAAAGCCCTCATCTGTTTGCAACACAGCTCTGCCAATTGTGATTAGGTAACTCCATTTTCGTGCGGTTTTTAAATCAACAAAATTAGTTTGGCTGATATTGACTGATTCTGTTTGTTAGGCCCTGTCTGCAGTCTAAATGCGTTTGGTCGCAAATACGATATCCACACCGAGCCACAATGAATACAGAATACAAGCACTTAGTGATTATGTTTATATTTGCAGAGATCTATATCTACACTCTATAGTTAAACTCGTAGGCTACAGTCAAAAAGAAAAACACAGTCAAATACAGCAACAACTATCACAAAAATACAAGACAGACAAGTCCGATCGCAGATGTTTCGGTTTCTGTACAAAATACTACACCTGCACAAAAACGTACAAAGGAAATAAACATGAAAGAAATAACATTCACATCATAAATTATGGGTTTGTGAAATTCAAAAGAATTCAAGTATTCTCTTTCTCCGTACAGTTTTAACGTGTCCAAACTGCACTTGTAATAATTTCTCTTACAAAAAAACATAAAGGTATTTCGGAGTGAAAGCAGATTGTAATTATCTCCTTAAAAGTTTATTTTTTTTTTCTTCTTTTCTTTAACGCTTGACACATAAATGTGCACTGGAAAATAACATAATCAGCATCAAACAGTCTCGAAGTTAAGGTTAATACAAAATCCAACAAAGTGATAAATATGAAGAGAAGGAGAGGGGGTTTCATTGTGTGTTTTGGTACATCTGTGCTGTCCATGTGACTAGTGGTTATTATGGTTGTTTTCTGACTGCAGTCCACTTTATTGTTCTTTGCTGTCGGTCTTTTCTTTGTTCATTTTCTTCATCTTCATTCGTCGGTTCTGAAACCAGATTTTGACCTGCCTCTCGGTCAGATTCAGGACCCTAGCGACCTCGAATCGGCGGTCTCTAGTAAGGTACATATTGAACAAAAACTCCTTTTCCAGTTCGAGAGTCTGGTACTTTGTGTAAGGGCATCGCTTCTTCCTTGTGGAGCGGGCATGTATCCAATTTGCCACTGGGTTATCTGTAAATAAAAAACACAATTATAGTGAATACAGAATATAACAGAATATATTGGATCACCACAGACATTTTTAAAACAGAAACGATGACACATGACTACTACATACGTGTTAAGCATTTAGAAAATGTGCTTCTGGGTTCACAGCAATTCTGTGGGCTCATCAGAAAGAACTACAATTGAAAGCTATGTCAAATCACACACATGTTTGGTGTTTACCATTAAAGCAATGCTGATAGTAAACATTTTGAGGGAAGATTCTCGGCCTCAGACTATCCAACCCTACACTGATTTGCTTCCTTGTCCCTTTAACTTGTGAGTAACACCGTCGTAAAATACTCAATGCGCTTATTCACTTTATTGGCCCATAAAATGGCCCGTGGTTCAAGCCTTTACAGGTCCGTGGTGAAAGTCCTCCAGTATGTCCCTACATTCCTCAAGTTGGCTGCAAGAGTCATGTGAATTTGTTTTGGACCCAGAGAGGAGTGCAAATTCTCATATGTAACAATATGCATATCATGCTCTCATTATTATGTGGGTGGATAATATAGTTTTGTCACTGGGGATCAAAAAGAGAACACAAAATGTGGATTTTACTCCCAACATGGGCTTACATTAAAGCAAAAAAAAAAAGAAGAAGAAGAAGAAGAAGAAAAAAACTGTAGGACTGAAAGTCGGCTTATAGTGCTTCATGTGCCGCAAGCACAGCCACGGGTTGAAAACATGGTCGTAAAAATGCATCATGAGACATTTACTGATGAATATTGATCCATATATCGGTTTAGGTTCTTCACTTAAAAAGAACACCTTGCATGTTTTTCACATTATGCGACTCCCTTCCAAATTCAACGTCTTCCTGTAGGTTTGAGTCCATGTTTACAACCCCGTCTGGTTTTATAGCCCCAATATTAGCCTAGTAGCGTTTGTCTTTTATAGTTCCTAAAGCTTTCCCCCCTAGCAGAGGCGATTCAGAGCTTAGCTGAAAAGGGAGGATGAAACAGCTTATAATTTCATTTTAAGGAGGACGTTAAAATGCCTTTAAGCAAACGCAGTTTTACACAATCCCCAAAAGCAAAACTCCCACCAGGTTGTAAAAGACTGTAGGAGCTTGAACTTACTAGGATCTAGCTCCGGCTTCTCGTCTTTATGTTTCCCTGAAGCCAGGATCTCCGACTCGGGAGAGGGGATATTCTGCTGCGTCTTGTCTCGGATGTCAGTGGATGAGCAGTACAGATAATCCGTGTAGGTCCGTCCGCTGGAGCCGAGACACTCGCCGGCTCTGTGCTCCTGAAAGGCGTCGGGCTTCAGCCCATAGTGCCTGCTGTTCCCCGGATAGCCATGGAAAGGCACGGCGCCTGATATCGGCTCCAGCCATGACCGCATATACCTCGAGTCTGTGCCTAAGTGAGGTTGGTGACTGTATGGATGGTAAACCACTGATGACTGGGAGTGTACGGGGGCCCAGGAGGTGGAGAAGACGGGTGGCTTGGGTGCGAAGCTGCAGGAAGGATAGTCAGCACACTCCGGTACTAGGGACGTCGGACGAGGGCCGGCTGGGTGCGAACCGGGAGCGGAAAACCGAGTTGCAGCAAGGACATCCTCGTTTTCATGGTTGATCAAGGAGTCCACATAATAATTACTTATGGGACCCGTGGTCGACATGTCGAAGCTTCCCCGACTCTTTTACATGCATCCGATTATTATATGGAGTGTATGTGTACTTTTTTATCTAGCCATAGAACAATCAAGGCAGGTAATTATTTCTCAACGCTTCCCTTGCTGCTATTGGCTGCCTCGCCGACACGTGATTATATTTACCCCCACAAAAATTGTACAGTGGATCAATGCGCCACTTATCCTGGGATACCAATGCACATAAATGGGATTAAAGAATGTGCTCCTTTGCTCTCTTTCTTGGACGTATTAGAGGTAACGTCAACAACCATGTTTTTTTTTATAAAGGAAATATGCATTTGTAGTGCTCAGGGTGGATCTTTCTCTAGTCGCAGTACAGACCTGCGCACGTCTAAAACCGAGCAAGGCACTATTTGATGGTGTAATCAATCTCTGTCTGGCGAATACCGTAGTCCCGTGTTATTGCAATGGATAGTATTACTTCATTAAAGTGTTTATTGGATCGTTGACGCCTTTTAGCTTTAACAAACCAACGGCACATTTGATAAAGTGAAAGGTTTATAACTTCCTGTGCAATGCTTTTCATTTCAACACACAGAGAAGCCTTCAGTAGCTACACACAGACTAGACAGAGGGGGGGGGGGGGGATCAAAATACGGGACGCAGGATACACCAACAATAAAGTTTGCACTGTTTTAACGAGGGCGCAACAAACCAAACATTTCCTAAATGGGATCTGTGGAGATAGGAGAGGAGGGGATTCGGATTCTTGACAAGCAGCCCACTACAGCGGGCTATATTCGGCTAGTGACCGTTCATGATTTTATGCCCATCAATAAATTTTAACGAGGACCATTTGATTGTTCATAAACGTGTCGTTAATAAGACTGCATCCGAGTTCCTCGCCCAACATAAAACCACCACCACTGTATGTATGCATGTGAAACAATTCATATCAAACAGAGAGGCCGAAGACAGGAAAGAGGAGACTGCAGAGGAGGTAAAAAGGTTCGTTAAAGGGCTAACTAGATGCAAGCTTTAATAACAGGGATAATGTTACTGTTGTATCTAATGGCAGGAGTTTGCCCTGCAATATACTAATGTAGCTTGTCAGTTAGTAGGCTGTGAAACAACCCCTAACTCCCCTGCAGGGTTGCAGCGACACAGAAAATAATGCAATATTAATATACGATGGAGAAAGAGTAACCGAAGAAGTCAGCAATGTCACAGGGAACACAAATTAGACTAATTGTGTCATAAATACTGAATGTTTAATGCATATTTGCAGACTGATTGAGGTAGAGAACAACATATCTGGTGCATTAGTAAATCCTATAGCTTTCTATCATGTGGTGACTTTGGTGCAGGAGTATATTTGTACATTTTGAAAAACGGTGAGGCTGAGGAGTGTTATTGGGATGAGTTTTAATCGTATGTGTATGCATGTTTCTGTTTTTGGTGCGTTGTAGTGCAATTTGTTTTGTGTGATATGTATGATGATGTGCGTAATTGGATGTTTGAAATTTATTTTTTTCCCCCTTTTATTTTGAAGCAGTGGTTTGAAAAAGAAAAAAGGCTAATTTAAATGAATTCTTTAGGGGGCTAAATATGAGGTTGTGTAGACTTGACAGTCGTTGTGTGCAAAAGTAAAATTATAGTAGTGCAGCCCAACAAACCACACTTTTGCTGAAATTAACCCAAACTGCGTGCACTGTCTTCCATAAATTGCCAAATACGAAATGACAGTTTAACCAGAGAGACTACAAAGACACATTTCAAAATAAATCCCAAGTGATAAGTATGCGTGCAATGTGCGTCTGCACCATAAAAACTGTAAAAGTGTTGAGATTTTAAAACAAATCTCGCCTTTGTCATCGCCAAATGACGTCACTAATAAGCTTAGACTGACCTGAACTTTGGTTTAAATAAATTCCCACACGTGGGAATTAAATTATATAATACTCAATGTTTGGACTGTATGACGTAAAACTAAATGTAACCGGTATACGCATTAGGAAGTGCGATGTTTGTCATGGCTGCTGAGTTCAGATTCAACCATGAAATTTAAAAGGCCAGACGCCAGACCTTAACCCGGATAACGCCAAACGGCATCCCGGAGTGTGCTGATGAATGCGCAAGTCTGTGGCCAGTCAAATATTCCCCCACATGTTTACATAAATAAAGCCATTAGCTAAATTTCCCAGATCTTGAATTAGATCTTTTGAAAGTTGTGTGTTTTATACAGGTTAAAGGTCTAAGTCCGTTTATTCTACTGCTGCCATTAAAGCAGAATGAAAAAGTGCTCAATGAGCATTTATTACCTTAACATATGGCCATATAAATACATTATATAGCTTGTATCTATGTCTAAAGGTAATCTAGTGAATAATCCTTTTTACTGTTTTGGATGTGCGCGTGTTGTGTGTACATGTGTGCGTGTGCTAGTTTGTGTGTGTGTGTGTGTGTGTGTGTGTGTGTGGGTGGGTGGGTGTGTGTATGTGTATGTGATTCCATAAATGAGAAGAGAGGATTTATTTTTTATTATCTATTCCACTTGTTTGACCATGTTTGTTGTACTTTAATAATAATAATAATAAAGATGACATCATTACATATTGCTTTGTTGTTGTTGTTTCTTATTTCTGTCATTTGTCTTTTACTTGACACAGCTGCAGTTGCAACTAAACCATTTAAGATTATACTACCGAAGTAATGGCTCTTTGTTGCACCGCTAAACCTTTTCGTATTTCATGTTTGCTCTTCTCTTTTAACATTTAACATAGAAACACATCATTGCTATGCTAAACAAAACGAGAAAGTAGAGATTTGTCAATTTTGTTTAGATGATACAACATTAGGCTATATGGATCAACAATAGGTCTATATGAAAATAAAGACTTAAATTGATAATTAAAGCAAGTAGTACAGGCTTAAAAGTTTAGAAGGAGACAAATGATACAAAAACTGGTGGGCTCTTTGTTCGTCTATATTTAAGTCAATTATAGTCCAAAATCACAAATTTGCTTCTGAAGTCGTTACAGCGGGTACAACATAGACACCCTCCATCATTACACTATCTAAGACTATATGGAGTCTATTCTGTGTTTTCATCTGAGTACATTCAGAGAACATTTGGATTTGTCCTAAAATGCGAAGCCATTTATAACAACTTCCCTAATCAATGATGGTTATGACAATACTTTAAACTGATGCAATCATTTGGCCACAGTACAAGCCCGGCTGACATTTCTCAATTACACAATTAAGTTTTCCATTCATAAAAAATGAACAAATGCTCATTAGACAGCTACACTTGTGCAGCATGACGCAAAACATCGGCCTGTAGGCTAATATTCACATGGCCACAGCTTAATTGTAGAGGACAGTGTTATAAGGCATTTTATGTAGGCTATACAGCCTTGAGCAGTTACATTTCAGATTAAAGCTAACAGACAAAAACATTACACTGAGTCACAGGGTGTATTCTCGCCGCCGCAGTGCACCGACGCTTCATGTTAATTAGAAATTATTGGCCAAAACAATTGTTTATGGGCCCACGCTTTTAAACCTATACCTACAGATCACTTTTGTTTAAGTGTCTGCTTCGCCTTAATGCAATTTTAAGGGTAAAAATGCAAAGAAAGTAACATCATGAATGATCATGAATTTGTCCGCCGGTTAAACAAAAGAGCTAAACCTTCAGGCTGGCAAAAAGCACAGTAAATATTTATGAATGGTAGATTATACCAGACTGCAGATGCCTATTTACTTGCATCCTTATAACCGTAAAGCAAATAGAAAGAAAGAGCTCGGCAGACGTATTATCAAGCTCACATAATATCCTGTGTATGATAAGGTAAAGATGATTCATCTTCATTGTCAAGGGAGTCTAACCTTTGTTTGTTTTTATTTCCATTTGCACATCCAGACTGTGTCATTGCTGGGGGGGATGAATAATGAACGAACGATTTAAACTATACGTTGTAACATGACTTTCTTTTATGAGACATCAACGGTAACATTTGCCGGCTTCTGTGTAATGTCAGAGTGAAGGCACATCAAATATTCTTTCAGTAATGGCGGTAAATAAGTGGAATTTTCTCCGAAAAATAGTCACAACAAATAAGCAGATTAAATCAACCCACGAGCCTCCAGATAATACTTAATTTTCTCTCACACACAGTGCAGTTTAACCAAACTGGTGGTTTATCTATAGGCAACATTTGGACCATAGCATCCGTGCTTAAACTCTGCAGATGGAAAAATCCAAGTGGATATCAGGTTATATATAACGTCCCATGTGCTGAACAGAAAACACCCCACATGCAAGAGTTATTGTGTATGAGATCAGCTGAAAGGCCACAAAATGATCCGTATTACCCAAACTGTAGTACAGAGTTCTCCATCCAGGACAGACCGCCGCATATTACTGTTTCAGAAAATCAAAACAATTAATTATAAGTTCTCCTTTAAGACTGTTTCAAAAGCATTTGCCTTTATCAAAACACTCAGCATAACAAGTTCTGACGCCAATTGCTGATCAATATTGACTTTCACATGGTGACTAGGCCTGCCGCAGTGACATTTGCATTCTCGCCCTACAGAGCAGGTTTTAAAACAGGCGAGTGGTGTGGGATAATGATAATATATCTTGCATTTAAAAATGGGACATTTCTGTAGCCTCAATGTTGTTTCCGTTTACACATCTTAGTTGATCGCCAGCTCCAAACCATGCAAAGAGGATAGAAACCATTCACAATTATTAATTCACATTAAAAAATAAAAATAAAAAGCCACTTTTTGAGTTTCATTTCGCCAACACTGTTTGAAATAATAATAAAACACTTCCGGGGAAAGAAAGTAAGTTAATATCCTTCCTCTTCTGAATGTAATCATCCACTAACTTTATCTTTAAAAAGAAAATCACAAATAAAGTACGAGGCGCTAATATTTCACAAAAACTTGATGTGTGTCAAAAGAAGAAGAAAAACCGTTAGCATATTTGGTTCATGTCTGATCATGCCAGTGGCAGTAACACATTTTGAGCTGTCCCAAGGAAGTGGCTGTCTAAAGCCTTCAGTTCCTGTGCGCCACTACAAAGTAAAATAAATTGCTTTATGTGTATATGGTTTTAGGGTGAATCTGTGCAGCTCTCGGGGCTGTTTCCACCGCTGTAAAGTCTTTGTCAGTGATGCATTCCAAGGGAGACACTCATTCACTGAGCTGAATGAAAGTGACTTTGGATTCCAGACTGTCTCTTCCAGTTGCACTACCGCCAAAGGGAGGGGGGCTGAGAAAACAAGGGGAAATAGTGACCAGTATAAACACTGGACACTCTTGCAGGGAAGATGCTGACTGCGTCACAAGAACAGACTGTTCTATAAATAAGTGTTTGTATTTCTTTCAGATAAGCTCATCACTTTCCTGAAGACTTTTATTTTGCTGAATCACAATTTGTTGATTTAATTTAATTTAAAATCGTTATAATTAACCAGTAATGTTAGTAATAAAATGTATAAATGAATGACGAAACTTAAATAAAGTTAGGTCTATAGTAGGATGGTCAATGCTGTAATAGTTTCCGACATCAATAAATTAGCACATATGTGCAGCAATTAGTAAAATAATTCCGTTCTATTAGCCTCACTATCAAATATCATTAAATAGTGAGGCTATTGTTGGCTGAATCTAAAGAAGAGAAAAGTATTCTTATCTGTAAACAAGGTCCAGGTCTTAAAAACTGGGTCTTAATCAAATTAGAGCAATATAAGATGTTTACATAGTGGCCTAAGATACGCAAATACCTTCAGCTCGTTAACGGGCCGGGAAATGTAACTTCAAACTTGGCAGTAATACAAGATTAAGAAACAATCGATGTATAAGATGAATGTATAAAATTAAGTTAATGCAAAACAACTATGTTTGCAGTAATTTCAGTGAAAAAAAAATATTAATAGGCAATTAGCTAATGTGAGTTTAAGATTGTTGAAAGTAGTGTCGATGTTCTTATGTGTGGAAGTTTGTGGATAACATTTACCTTCAAAGTAAGAATTATTTCAGATCTTATAGAGTCAAATATGTTTTCACATACTTCCCAGTATACAACTGCAAAATTACAAATTGGAATTGCACATTTTGGAATAAAACATTTCAAGCAGCCGAGCATTAGCATGCCCACATAATATCATGGAAATGTCAACACGCATCCTTTTACTGTTGTAGACCTAGATTCATTCCTCAGATACATTAATGAGTCAAATTATGTGAGATCTCTCCATCCGTCTATCTCTCCATCTATCTATTCAGATCATCATAAAGCAGCTGACAGATGCAATACAACGCAGTCTAAAACTTTACCCCATGTTGTTTACAACCTATTCTCCTTCTGAGAGCCTCAGAAGGTTTTACAGCCCACCACAAAATAACAGCAAAGAAAGAAAACGTCTCTGTCCAAGGTATTGCAGCTCAGTTCATTTACAATGCCATTTGCGGGGACCTGGGTGACTATAGGGGGTAATTCAGCGGAAATTGTGCCCTTGATGAAGACGAACTGACGTAATCAAGGCAGTTTCTTGTTGCCGAGCCAGGAAGCCAACCCCAACAACATGAAACTACCTAAACCACGCTTCAGCTTCGCGCAAACGGGGTTAAAATCCATGGAAAGAACAATGCATGCAAAAGCCAAGTGAGGATTAACACTATCCAGCACAAAGAGAAAAGGCGAGTACCGACACAATAAAACACACTATGGTCTACTGAAGCTGCAATCAAACTACTTTCTTAACACTGCCTTAAAACTACTTTGTTAACACTCACACAGGCCTATAGCAACGCATGTCTTAACTTGTTTACTCATAAAAAACCGCGACAGTCTCAAATTGCTATTTTTATAATTCCACAAATAACACTGCAGCAGCACAGACATTTATTCAGCTGTTCCAAATAAGACAACTTAAATAAGTAAAAATCAATCACAGTAATGCAAAATATTCAGCAGAAATCAGCAGCAGGCTGATTAATATCAACAGCTTCATATAAACTATCGACGTGTGCAGGCGTGCACCATGCGTGCCACGAGAGCTGTCAACCCAGCTCCACTGACAGATGTGGCATACTTTCCACAACAGGAAATAAAAATATTACGTAAAATTGAAGTCCTACCTTCTCTTGCCTGCTGCGGACGCCTTCCCCGGTGCGTTTAGTTATCCACGTGTTTGCCTTGAGGCGTGTTGTTATTATTGTTCCCGCAGCCGTCGCGGTCGCTGTCCCTTTTATCCACCATCTTTCTTATCTCCTGCTCGCATGAAGCTCCCATTATCCCCGGGTGGAGGCGGCTGCTCCCTCCAGCCCAGCGCCTCGGCTGGATCCTGCACATTGCAGTCTCTGCTGTGTGGATTAGCCCTCCTCCACACACACCTTTAAACGCATCTTTTACTGCTGCAGCACATTATATTTGCAGATCATAAAATCCACCCCCAACGCTTTCCAGGGCGAACCTGACATTAGAATTTTATGACCTTGACTTACTGTGGTCACCTGGATAATATTTAAATCAACGTTATGGTCTCTCACTTCTATTAAAAGTGCCATAATCTCCTTCTCTCATCCGCAGTGTCTCTCCCTCCCTCTCATTTGCACCACTATACCAGGGGAAGGACAAAGTTGGTAATACCTTTCCGTTTCCCCCTCCTTTGATTGTTTTGGAATCGTTTGCCATGACATAGCTTAATATCGTCTTGTGCATGCACATTACACTGCACGGATATGCCACCAGCAACAGACACCAACGAAGAAGATGCACAAGTGGCTTAACAGTCATTATAGCTCAGCAAAGTGAAACTGCTTACATGCCACGAGTTATTTATAGACTGTTCCTCCTTTCGTTTGGTTCAGGTTATATTAAAATTATCATCGCAAGGTAATAACACCTCACTGTTCCAATGCTGCTGCAAGTGTTCACCTGGAAAGTCTAGTCTGCAGGTCGCAGCGTTTTATAGTTCATATAGGAAGGCACGGCGGTGTGTGTGTGTGTGTGTGTGTGTGTGTGTGTGTGTGTGTGCACATAAAGAGGAAATTTGATTAATGATAATTGAATGCATTATAAGATGACACATGCATGGTCTGTCTATATCTGTGCCTGTCATGTCTGTGTGTGTGTGTGTGTGTGTGTGTGTGTGTGTGTGTGTGTGTGTGTGTATGAGTGTATGTGTGAGTGTAAATGTATGCTCAGGTAATATTATTTTCAGGAGTAGTTGTAAACTGCACCGTGCTCCCTTTCTCGGCTCTCCCTGTTGAGCTTCTTGAGCTTCATGCGTCTGTTTTGGAACCAGATCTTGACCTGTCTGTCGGTCAGGTTGATACTCCGGCTGATCTCCAGGCGGCGCTCCCGAGACAGATACATGTTGAACAAGAACTCCTTCTCCAGCTCCAGCGTCTGGTGCTTTGTGTAGGGACACCGCTTCTTCCTTCCACTTTTGGCTTTCAACCAGCTTCCCGTTGTCTTTTCCGCTGATAAATCATCTACCGGAGCAAGAGAAATACAACAATGAGCAACTGTGGCCAAATCCGGGCAGTAATTTTGTGCAGAGATCATATGCAGCTTTATAACCTCCATCAATACACTGGATGCTACGTACACGCCCATATCTCAAAGGCACATTCAATATCGTTCATCTGGATCAAAATGAGTAGTTTATAAGAGCAGCTTTACCTGGCTGTGCACTCTCCGTGACTCTCGCTTGAACAAATGAACATCCTACTTTTTGCTTCAACTCCTACTGCTTGCAAATTGCTTTTGTGTGTGATGTACAGCTATAATTAGATCAAATAAAACTGGGGTGTGTAAGCACTTCTTTTGTCTATGTTGGGACCTCAGACTCTCATAAAATTTTATTACCTTTGCACACCGGAGCCAAATGAAATTTTTCGGAGGTTCATCCCAAAACAAAATGAAGTCTCGGTAGCATCATAGCAGAATTAGAAAAAATAAAGACAAAGAAACAAGGCATGTCAGATAGCACTGCTGCACATCCAGTTAATTCCTTGATTAGGTTGGGGACTCCAGGGAATAACGCCTCTCATTCACACACACACACACACACACACACACACACACACACACACACACACACACACACACACCACGCAGGTTACAGTAATAATTACCCTAATGTGAACACTCAGTGTGTGGCCCACATTTAATCATTACAAAAACATTTAATTCAGTAATGTGGGATTAACAGGACACACACACACACACACACACACACACACACACACACACACACACACACACACACACACACACACACACTCACCCGTCCTATTGCCTGGTTATATCCTTCAATTAAATTAAAATAAAATGAAAGGAGCGTGTTGGTCGTCATAAATGAAGCTGTTAGCTAAATCCATAAATAACACAACAAACTGAAACCAATTATAATATTATAAATAAGCTTACTACGGAAAATAGCAGAGGGATGTTAAATGACATCAGTTAACTAGCATCATTTTATTAGGGCCATAATAATAATAATAATTATAATAATAATAGCCTGTATGTGTGTGTGTTTAAAATAGTATCAACCGATCGTTACCGTTTAATAAAAACAACTGTTTAAACATTAATTTAGCCTATTGTGGTTTTGTTAAACGGGGGAAAAAAATAATTCTGTTCATTCCCATGAAGCTATCACTGTTAGCATGAAGGAAAAACTGGAAAAATAGCGCTGAGACGTGGACCTTCAGTTTAAATAATTATGTAGTAAAAACCGGACTGGACTATCCTGAATTATCATTGCATCGATGCAGAAAAGTGCAAATGTATTTATGATAAATGTTTCTCAAATGCAACACTGACAATCGTTCCCTGAGGCTTTTTAATAAGCCAGGGCACTATGACAAAAGGTTTTCAACTGTGGAGCAAAACCGTAGAATTTTGATGTTGGCTCAATACACCAATTTTGAGGCGTAAAATGGTGCAGTTAAAACGGTTACGTCTCACAATGTAAATGACCCATGTAAAAGAGAGAAAGAGGAAAGTGAGAGTGAGAGAGTGCTGTGTGTGTGTGTGTGTGTGTGTGTGTGTGTGTGTGTGTGTGTGTGTGTGTGTGTGCGTGCGTGCGTGCGTGTGTGTGTGTGTGAGAGAGAGAGAGAGAGAGAGAGAGAGAGAGAGAGAGAGAGAGAGAGAGCGTGTTTATTTCAATGATAACTGCCCATCTCACATTCTCACATTAATGGCAAGGTGTTAAATGCCACGGGCACCATAACCCCTGCTAGGCGAGGCTGTCAAATGCCCATACAGCCCTACATATGACTGCTATCAAACACAAGTCTGCACTATGCTGGGCCATGACGCAACACAACGTGCACACACAGAGACACACACACACACACACACACACACACACACACACACACACACACACACACACACACACACACACACACACACACACACACACACACACACACACACACACACACAGCCAACAGAATTAATGCACGTGTGGAATAATCTAGTAAAATTTTCTACAGATTATCTCTCTGTGTGTGTTTTTAAGTGTGTGTGTGTGTACATGTGTCAGGGAGGTGGTGGTAGTGGAGGAGAAGGAGGAGGAGGAGGAGGAGGAGGAGGAGGAGGAGGAGGGGGAGGGAGGGGTGGGTATAGTGGTAATCTACCTTTTAATTCCCCGTCCGAGTTATCTGAACAGCTGTCACTCTTGGCCTTCTCTTCCTTCCTGCTCTGACTCTCTTCTGTCTTTGAAACCTCTCTCGCTGTCTCTTGCGCCGATTTGCTGCAACTTATTGTCGATTCTGATGCTGACTCAACAGATGTCGCCAAGTGGGTCAGAGAGAAGCCGGAGGGGAACTGCTGCTGCTGCTGCTGCTCGTCCTGCTGGGGCCTCTCTCCGTTGTACACCTGGAAACAGCCGCTGGACGAAGCGGCGGTTTGCTCAGGCCGGCAGCTATTGTCCCCAAGCCGGATGTAAGTGGCCGACTCTGTTGTCTGTTTCCCCTTATTGCTGTCATCCTGATAGAGGCAACAAAACGCCTCCTCTTTGACGTTGCCCGCTGGAAACGAGCAGGGTTGTAAACACTGGGCAACAGGTTGTTCGTCCCCACTGGTTTTGGAGCCTGGGGTCCATGTGGCCAGCTGTGTTGACAGGTAGGGCGCATCCTGGAAGCCGGTGAGCGGCAGACCGCCCGGAGGAACATCGTCTCTTTTGGAGAGTGAAGATGGTCCAACCTTCCCAATGTTTCTCATCACTGAATATCCGTACTCTGCAGCTGTGTGGATGTACATTCCGGGGTTGCTGGAATAACCCTCACCCCTGAAGGAAGATGATCCTCCCATTAAGGAATCCATCAGGAAGTTACCGGGCGCTATGTTATTCGGACATGACATTTTTGCATTTGGCAACACGGTTAATCGCTTGGTGTGTTCCACTGCTCTGAACTACGGGATTTCTCCAGGAGAATAAGGACAGTATGATGCTGACATCTTTTGGAGGGGGTGCAAAAATATCAGTAACACAATTATGGATGCTGGGAGACATGTCATGTGATTTTCAGACCAATCGCGGAGTGGAAGTGGCCTTGATGCTCCAGACTGACGTGACGTCAGCTCGGTCAAGTTGGGAAACCTGGAGGCTTTTTGGTGGAGCAAGAGCGCCACCTAGCGACCATCCGCTGGTCAGGACAGCAGGCCCACAGCAGAGGGGGAACAAAGGACGGCTTCTGCAGCAGGGATTTTTTTTTTTTTTTGAAGGCACTTACGTGGCTTTCGAGTATTTTAAGATCTATTTAAGTTGAGAACTTTACAGAAAATTGAATTAATCAACGTGTGATTTTTCCCTTTTCGTCCTGGAGAGAGTGCTGTGGGGATGAAACCATCGAGGATTTGTCACATGAGTGCATTTTGTGTCAGTTGTTTTTGTTTGTTTTCATCGATTTTGCTCTGTTGTTGCCACCGATTTAGCAAGGTAAGACGGATGCAGATGTGTTATGTAAAAGGGAACCCAAACAGAAATGCTCATTTATTTATGAATTTTGAATTTAAAATGAAATCGTCTAACTGCAGACTAGGGGTTTAACCCTTTACGTTGTGAAGTAGCCTAAGAATTAAACATTCTGCTTTTGCATTTGTCCTGCTAAATTTAAGACTGATATATTTCAAAATGCGCTTTACTGACATCCTTTCGTAGATTTATAATGACACATTTCATGCATTAATTACGAAAACCTCATATCTCGGCCTGGTCTTTTATTTTGACCCCCAGATTATTTATTTTTTCATATGACTACTACTCTAACAGAATAACACCAGAACTCGTTAAAAAGCGAACCTATTAGAGCTTATTAGACCAGTTAGTTACCTTTAACTAGATTGGACAAACTCATGAAAGCCTTAACTGGTTCTGTTAATGCGCTACAAAATATTAACTAGACGGTGGAATTTGTACGCTAGTGGATGGTGGGCCTGTAATTAATTATTGTGGTGAAAAAGAAAAGCAATACAAAATAACGTCAAGCTTAATGTCTCTTCTTTTTTTTTGTACACAAAAAAATCTTACAGCCTAATAAAATATAATTCACTACCTGAACTATTATTACACACACTCCTATATTATTTTCAGGATGTTTCTGGTGGCTTCACATCTTCAAATTTGGGTTCAATTTGTTATAAATCTGCAATGAACAGTCTTACTGGCGTTTTTCTTTTTGTTAATGTTTTAATTCTCAGACTAGGTGTGGGCCAGAAGAGCTGGTATGTGAATTAAGGCTCCCTCGTCCAAATGGATGTGGGTTGTGTGCGTATTTAGACTTTGTTTAACCAAAAAAATGAAAAGGTTGTATAGTCTTAATTCTTCTTTCCTCAAAAGTGTTGTGATGTTTTTAACATTATAATAAGAATTTAAATTTGCCACGTTCAAGTGAAAACTTTCTTCACCTGAATTATAACTCAGTAGCAAACAGCGTAAACACGTAGTGCGCTGCAGCCGAAACCATCCAATAATAGGCTATTTAAAAGAAAGGCTACTATTAAACATGGATACAGTGAATATGAATAAATGAGCAGGATGTGTTCCTAATAGTAACTCAAACTGTTTTCGAATAGACGTGATTTAAAATAACTACATTTAAAAACACATAGGAACACTAACGTTATTGTGATATCTCGTACTGGACAGATATATAATATTGTTGTGAATTGAATAGCCCAGTGTGACTTGTTAATCTGTTTTCGAGATTTGTTTTTATTAATACAGTGACGTTAGTTTCTACCCCACATGATAGGCTACATTTATTTTCTCACTACTTAGGTTGTGTTCAGTTAAAAAATCCCCTTTCGTGTCATGTGTTGTGTTATACGCCTTGTGTTTTCTGTGCTGCAGTCAGGGCGCTTTAGGACATTCATCCAGGCCAACAAAGCCACAGTTACACAAAATAACACAAATACTAAAACAGTACTGCAGACACTCCACAAGCTCCTGACCCTCGCAATAGTTCTAACTCAACATGCTGTATAGAATCAACCGCATGAGGTTTAATACTAAATTAACTGCACACAACCTTAACACTGCTGGGTTTATTTTCGTACGTAAGGCACAATACAGCAAATGTCATATTTTCTAGACGCGCTATTTCTATAATTTCTCAAAGCAACAAATTCACTGAGGCTACAGTAATGCAAGATACCAAATGCGTTTAACGTTTTAGGACTGCCCCGGCTATCTGCCATCAGCATTTTGCTCTTTAAATAATTGGATTATCTTGAACAGAAAATGAATTAGTTGTGTTATTAGTTTAGCAACTCACCAACAGATCTCTAGCAAACATTTCTAAACTCCTACCACAGATTGTGATGGCATACCTTCAGCCATGTTCAAAATATTCGTTAAAATCGTTAACCACAACTATGCGTGTGTGCTTGAGTCCTCTAGCTTGGTTTGAGCGAGACGTGCACGCGCATCTCGCGTCCGTCTGTCCGTATGTCTGTCCGTATGTTTGTCTGTCTGTCTGTCTGTCTGTCTGTGTCTGTGTGTGTCTGTGTGTTCAGTTCAGACTCATTTTCAAATGCAAGGGCAAGATATATTATCAATGCATGTCTTTTGGATATTTGCCTGAGTTTGCATATGTACAGTGATGTTTCAGAATGAGACAGAATCATTGCTTGACTCAATCTGAGTGAAATAAATATTCTAAATAACCAGTAACCAAAGTCTTTGTGGTCATTCATTCCCCACATTTATGCAGGAAATGTGACCAGTCATAGCTAGAGATCCTTGATGTTGGCTGAAAGAAACTCGCCTCTTCAGGTTTTGTGACTTTCATTTTAATTGAGGATACACGCAATACCTTGCGTGTGTAGAACATCTATAGAACCCTCATAATAGGTTTATATTATGAGTTTTACGCCAGTGAGTTAAATGTTAAATGTAGTTTCCTGAAAATGTTACATTTTGAAGAATTGCGTTTTTCACCCAAGAATTAAGGATAATTGCAGATATTTTATTCACACTCCATCTTTCTTTAATCTACACACACATTCTGCTTCATGTAGGGACACATTAATAACCACACCTAACGTACAGCTAACTTCACAAACTCAAACTACAGACATAGACACACACACACACACACACACACACACACACACACACACACACACACACACACACACACACACACACACACAGACACAGCTTTATGACACATTCACACCTAGCCTGCAGGCTACCTCCAACTCAAAAAACGTCTTGCACATAAAAACAAATTATATGTGTACAACTTTGCAAGAAGCGCTGAGACTCTAAATAATGCACACATTTAAGCATTATCACATTGTGATACCTTAGAACCGGTATTATGATCTCATAGACCTGGCAGGGCAGCAAAATGTGTGTTATGATGTCATAGACCTGAAATGATAATGGGAACAGTGTCAGCTGGAATGCCTTTTGTGATGTTACAGATGTGACCGTCAGTATTGTGTTATTACGGACCTGGAAGCGCCATAGACAGACTATTGTGATGCCACATGATGGAAAAATGTGTATCTCGATGACAGAGATTTAAGTAACATGAGATTTTGAATTTGACACCTCTGCCAGTATTATAAAGGGCATTACCATTGTTCACTGATCTGAGCCTGTATCCATCCCACGCAACTGTATAGTACATACAGGATTATGACAAAGAAGCGAAAGTAGCAAAAGGTAGCTGAACATTAACTCACTTTACACAATTACAGAATATGTAATGGCGTTTCTGCAGGAGCTAAATAACTTCTGGTGTTTTCAAAAACATATTGAAGCAGTTAGTGGTAGACACATCCGGCTGTAGATGCTTTGACTGAGTTATTTGCTCCTTTTGTACTCATGCTGTGATCTGAAATCCTATTGTCTGTAACTGTTATATGTTGTATGTCTGAAACTTTGTTTAATGCGCTGCTGTCTGTATTGGTCAGGACACTCTAATAAAGGAGATTTTTAATCTCACTGAGGCCGTTTCCTGGTTAATGACATTTGAAATAAAATAAATACATGGTATCATTAGGCCTACATTTGTATATCATGAGTATTAAGAACAAAAGGGCTATTCAATAATGTAAGAAAGCCTTCATTAGGCATGCATACCTTTCTGCTTTCATAACCAAATGCGCACTTTGATGCTGTTTACTGTTCCGCTCATGGAAACACGAACGCAACATTGTTGTTTTCAATAAGACATTTCTAGGAATTCTGGGATTTTCCTTCTGTTGATGTTCACAGCCTACATTGTCATTTAACCAAACAATTTCAAGAAAAAAAACGTAATTAATTATTAAAATTACAATGAGGATAGTTTTCATGCAAAAAATAAAAAATAAAAATAATGTTTTCAGTGTGTGCTCGCAGTATTTTTCTGTGCATTAAACCTTCAAGAATTTCCTCACACACACTCAAACACTGCTCGCTAATGTGTACCCTACACTGGGCTACCACACACACACACACACACACACACACACACACACACACACACACACACACACACACACACACACACACACACACACACACACACACACACACACACACAAGGATTTGACTGCGACTGTATTTTACCACGGTCTTTACACTTGTCTAAACTACAGCCAGCACTTTCGCCACTAAATTGTCGTCCAATTGATTGCAAACCTGGAGGCTGTTATTATATTGCAAACAGGTATGAGTGTTGAATGCTGCGGGACAGAAGGCATGGTAGCGGGTTTCCTTATTGTACTAATCAGGAGCCACTGGGGCGACACAGCTAATTTGCTCCTGGCAGCCACTTTGAAATATCTTTCCAGTTGGATGTGAGGAGGTTCTGCTTTGTGTCCTCTTTCATGCTGCTGTCCACTCAATGCACAACTGTAAATTTGTGGTGTCAGAATCATGTAAGTTTTTAATTAAAAACCAGAGTGGTAACCGCCATCAAAGTACAGCAGCGTTATATTATTACCACTGACGACCACACCAAATACGCACACCAGCCGCCATATCTGACTTAAAAACTTGCAATAAATTACAGTCAGACTAAGCTTGGTGGCAACAATAAATAAATAGCACCGTACAAATGCACTAATGTAAATTCAAACGTTTTGAGAGTTATTTTGTTGCAGCAATAGCAGGAGCTCGTTTTACAGCGTCGAACTGTTTTATGGCCCTATAGAATAGGATAGGTGCTGAGATGTGAGTAGTACACTGTAGTATAAAACCATTCAATAGCCTATAACCACTTGATTAGTATTTGCAGAGAAAAAACAGGAAAACCCCTACATTGACTTCACAATTGAAAACAATGACAATTAAATTATAACTGACGAATAGTTGCATTAAATTAGCAGCAAAATATTTGAAATGTTACAAACACAATAACGGAAAAAAAACTCCATTGATGGGAGCACTAAACCTGAAGCGGATTTTTTCCCCCTACGTTTTGTATGTTTTATTAGATTTTATTTAAACATATAGCTGTTAATTTTTGGCAAGAAAAAAGGTGTATTGCGTTTTATTTAGTAAGTACAAGTACGCTGTAATTCCTTATGTTGCCATTTTAGTTTAGGTTATGGACCTGCGGGAATAATCGTACAAAAGAATCAACATAAATACACACTCTTCCCTGAATTTAAGAAGCAAATATTATTTATTTTTAGGATATATTGCCAAAATATAAGTAAAATAAAGTCTTAATGATAGTTTACAGCCTCAGATCGAAAGACTGAGAATTATAAATAAGGATTAAAATAATTCCTTAGATTTTATGCAGCCAAATTAATTAATTTGCCTTTTACATTTTAATGGCAGCAGACTATATCCTCTCCCTCCTTGTTCGCCTCATCTACATAAAACACACCGCCATTTTCCTTCACCACAACACCCAAGTGCACAATCCAGACTGAGACATGGCAGTAGCCCGCATTCCAACAGACTGGCCTGTCCTTCTGTCACACAACACATCAGAGCTTGTCTCTACAACTAATAATATACTCTGATGTCACCGAGGCATCCGTCTAAGGAAAAGTTTTCAAGATCCCGACGAGGAAACAAAACAGTGCAGAGGCCGGGAGGCTCATGGCCCCCGTGTGGTTGATAGACAACATTTGCAGAAGCCTCTGCAGCGCTCTCCGTTAGTGACGTTGTGTGTTGGAGAAACCTACAAATTACCCACGTCACCGTCCCAGGGCCAAGGTTGGTGGGTGTGGCAAGAGAGGGGCTCCTATAGCCTTGATCTCCGCTAGTGTGCATCGCCTTTTCTTTTGTCAGTACGACCCCTGTCCTTCCTGATATTACACTGACATATGCAGATTTCACCATGGTCTCAAATCGTGTGGAGAAAACCCTTTTTGCTTCCGTTAATATATGCACCACAGTGTATCACGTGGATGCAACCGTGGCGAGTTTTCCTCCCTGTCTTTCTCTTTCTTTCTTTTTTTCTTTCTGTTCCTGGAAATAATACATACCCTGACTACAAGCTTAACCTTTATCAGTTCAACCCAAAATAAACCCCAGCCTAAACTAAACACTCTGAAGTAAATGCATAACCATGCAAGAGTCTGCAGTGTAAAAAAAATGTCTTTGATCCACGCACAGCCGCCGGAGCAGGAGTCACATATAAAGTGAGAAATCAAAAAGGATGCACTGACTCACACCCACGCACGCCCAAACCGTCATGTTTGCACTTTAAAGAACCACCCATTATGACAAGCACACTGCGACAGCCACACACCAACAAGTTCTTTTTTTTTTTTTTTTTTGAGAATACAAATATAGGCCTACAGTTTATACCAACATGGTTTAAAACGTCTCATGCGTGAAAACGTATACATTTTACAAGGACAATAAAGTGTATTTACTGGGCGTGCTAAAGCTGGCAAAGTTACCTGCTGTAGTTTAATGCGAGGGGTCAAAGTTGGTCCCTGTACACATTCCATTTTCTGTTCCCACTCACTCTCATTGGCTCACTCCGCCGCTGCACACATTTCCGGGCTAAAGGGGCTCCTTGATTCCACTTTATTGCAGAGGGTTAAAGGTGAAGGCCTTGACATTATTGAAGTTCAAAGACTACATTTAATTATAAATTGTAGTTAATGCACACGTGCAATCATCATGCACATATGTTGGGTGCACGAGAACGCACATTCGAAATACACATGCGCTCACATAAGGCGCACACACACACACACACACACACACACACACACACACACACACACACACACACACACACACACACACACACATACACACACTTAAAAAATAACATGCCAATTATGATTTCCTTTCCCCTAGCTATCTCTTGTTATAACTCCAAACACATGGGCCAATTAGTCAGCAATTATTTATTCATAACTGATGTGTTGAAATAGGCCGAGGTTTGGGGTCAACTCAGACAAATAGACTATTATTTTAAATGCTGGCGATATCTGCAAGCAACACATTAGAATTTCCCCTGGGTCTTTCATAGGCCGAATCTTTTAAAGGAAAAAATATATTAAAATTAAACTTACATGGCGTAAAATTCTGCACTGTAGAAATACTGGGTTTGCAGCGGGTTCCCAATCTTCAGATGAGAAGAATGGTGGACATGATGGTTGTGTGCTGAAGGGGGGTTGGGGTTTGCTTTGACGTTGCAGACTACACATGCCGAGTTCATGTCGAAACCTCTAGCAAGTTGTTTTCCCCTTTCGGACATCCAGTCTTGCTTGTTTACTATTTACTGCGGAAGTGAACGCCATTCCCCCGAACAGACGGTGCAATTAAGAGGAAAAAAATAGCCATTTAGTGCCTCTGTCTTTATGGCAGTGTCTAGACTACAAGAGTGGCGATTCCATTTAGTGGGCACTAAAAGAGGTTATCATTCCACTCTCTTTCTCTACATTTCTAAGATCTGGACTCTATCTTCGTTTGACACGCTTGCTAAAATTCAAACATGATCTTTCAAAAGTGGTGTAACCTTAAAATAGCCTTAAAAATCTGACAAGTGTAGGCCCGCCGACACCAAATCTACCACAGCAAAAGTGTGTATCACCATGAACTGGCCAATGACACAAGTTAAACGTGGGCTAATTTTATGCATATAGGGCAGCAGTTTTAGGTTTTACACACAGTTATGAGCATTTGCTATTTCCAAAATGGCTCTAAATCACGACCAAGCAAACATTGCGGCTGTCAGGAATAAATGCATAGTCATATCTGTAATGGTAATTGTGATAATGATAGCACAAAAAGCACAAAGTCGTTGAGTTTTTCCTATACGTTTCTGTTTATTTCATAGGTATTATATTAATGATACACAGGCCAACAATCTGTTACTCCTCCCTGGAATCCAAAGCACCGATGTTTTAAGCAAATAATTTAACGAGTGTTGGCGTTAAAGCTGTTAAAGTTGTATGGGCAGTGTACTGAAAAATAGCAGCTGGGATAAGGGGAAAGGAAATTCAACATACGCCTATTTACAGTCACGAATGCACATTGCATAGGCTACTCTGTACAGGGGGGGGGGGGGATATACTTTCACAGATTGGACGTCACAGTTCTCAATGGCGAAAAAAATGCAGCCTGGAGATTTGCTATAACTTGTTCATACTCTGGTCGAGAAATAATTAGATATGGATATGCTATATACATAGACCAGACGGAAGGGGAAAGAGCTAAAAGTTGTCTGCGCAATAAGGATTCAAATTGTCTGTTACATTTGATATTTTAACAACAAATATGTCTATATGAACAATAGAATAAACACAATGGAGAATCGTGATAAATAGAGGGACATATTCAAGAACAGCATAGGTATAAATGATTATTCTAACCATGTAGGCCTTTTCTGGGCACCAGCTAGAAATTCACTGCCGCCCGTGGGGCAATAAGAAAATGGCGACTTTATCCCATGCAGGCCCATTACTCCCACTGTCCACTTTAAACATTGCACTGTTGGTGATATGGGCTCCTTTAGAAAATGGTTATGCCCACGGTTACAATTCAATGAGATAAGAGTAGGCCTTAATGTCACTGACCAAGACTGTGACACTTTCTGCTAGTGCTCACAATAGGGGGTTTCCAGAGAAGTACTGGAGGCGATCTCTGCTCAGCTTCTTCTCTTTCATTCTTCTATTCTGAAACCAAATTTTAACCTGGCGGTCGGTGAGGTTTAACATTCGGGATAGCTGAAGCCTTTTCTCTTTGTTGATGTAAACGTTAAAGAAGAATTCCCGCTCCAGCTCTCGAATCTGAAACTTGGAATATGGACACCTCTTCTTCCTTGTACGAGGAGCGCCTGGATGGAAGAAAAAAATAAAATCAATTAAAAAAAAAAAATTAGAGAATCACGGGAAACAGCTACAACTTCATATTAAAAAAACAATAATAATTATTATTATTATAATATATACAAAAAAGGGAGGGAAATAGGCTTTAGTGCTGAGGTGACTATGGACTTGCAAGATGCTAAGAATTCCGTTTCAGTGGCTTTAGTAATGATAACATTTCAGTCAACATTCATCAAGCAAAGTAGCTGAGGCTATCAGATAAACCAGCCATAAAGAGTGTTAAATATCCGAATCGTTTGGATGAAATAATATCAACTTACAGCCTCTAAGTACGTGTTTATCTGTTATAAATATATAACAACAAAAGTATTTCAGCGCATTATGTGCGTCACATTCCTCTGGAGCTAAACTAACAATTTACACAATCTTTTGGCAGTGAGTGGAAATGCATTGCCCATGTTTGCAATGGCCTGTGCAAACCTCTGTGGCCCTATAACTTCTTATCAAACAGGTGACTTGGGAAATAGAATTTTTTTTATAGTTTTTTTGTGTGGAAGAGGGGGCAAACCTCCAGCCTCAGTTAGCTTGTGTCCTGCAGCCTGACTGGGGCTAATACATGAGGCTAAACACCAATAGGAAAAGCAATAATAGCAATAGCAATAATTTCGGCACTTAAAATCATAACCAAGAGTAATTTTACTTCATGCTAATCATGCAAGTTATCAGTAATGCCAGCATGCGTTCAGATCACTAGCAGAGAGGTGAAATGCAAAAGAAAAAACCTAAAAGGATCTGGACTTTCTTCCAGCGGCTACTGGGGCAATAGCATAATTTGCAGACCTATGCATTCCTCTCATATTTGGACGAGGCAAAACACTCGATTCTCTACCACTGATTCATTTACTGGCTGCTCATAAATGGAGGAAACGGTTCTAATCTGTCATTAGATAGACAGATACAGATAGATAAGAACGCGTTTAACCGTAAACTGTGTAATACTCTGTGCAGCATGTCTTTTTGCGGGCAAACCCAGTGCTAAAAGAAAATTCACAAGACGCCAAAAGCAATGTTCTGCCCAATTGGTTTTTACTCTCGACAGCCCAACGAGAAAATCCCTTAAAATGCCCAACGCAAGTTCATGATCAAAGTTAACATTTGTCACAATAGCTCTCTCTTAAAAATTTCACAGACTCTCACCATAGAGGCGTCTGTGTATAACATCCCCCTTTTTTCAAAGCGCTTTCCCATCGTAAAAATTCTTCTCGTTGCAAGAAAGAGCTTTGTAGGGTTATAATAAAATCCTTTGAATGCTTATAAAACTCCACATAAAATCTGACCGACAAAACACCGGGCTAGTCCCCTTAACCTTCCCCCATTTTACAGCTTCGGTATACCTACTCGAGTGGCTGCTCTTGCTGGCGTTGCCGTCCTTGGTTGTTGCGGAGGAAGAAGTACATGAGCCTGAATTTGTATGTTCCTCCTCATCTTCTGGGTCTTTTTCCTGCTCCGGGGCTCCGGGTACAGAGGCTGTGGGTTGCTGCTGTTGTTGCTGCTGCTGCTGGGAGTCGCTTTCCAGCTTTCCCCCCTCGCCCTTTTGTAAACAATTGTCTGACTGATTGTCCGTGCTGCTGCAGTATGCGGTCTCAAAAAAGCGGTCGAAACCTTGGGGGAGGACGTTGTTTTTCCCCACGCCGGAGTAAAAACCTGTGGAGGGGTGATTGGAGCCCGGATGGGTGTGATGGTGATGGTGGTGGCTGTACACACTGTCGTTCTTCATAAGCATTTCTGTCATGGTGGATGGTGGAAGACAGTCCCTATGCACCAGATCCTCTCCCGAGTAGCACGATGCATAATTGCCTCTGTGGTGCCATTTACTAGCAGGGTCCAAGCCGTATGAAACTTCCCGTACCGGCTGAGACAGATTTGTGGAATAAGGGTAGCTGATTTGCCGGGACGGGGCCTGTGGAAGAAACGAGGAGACGGCAGAAAACTCGGGGACGTAGTAGGTGCAGCTGGGGAGGTAGATGTTGGACGCGCAGCCCGTCCTGTCCCCAAACTCGGATGTCCGGTCTTTGCGCGTCTGGGAGCAGAAGTTGCCCAGATTCACCGAGTTAAACATCTTTCTCTCTCTCGTACTCCGTACTATAGATAGATGTTTTGGATACGAGCTGCAGCAGAAGGGAAAAATTTGGGAAGGCGAGATGACGCGCAATCCGTCTAAGTCGCCCCGCAGACACGTGATCGAAAGTAGATATTGTCATATATCAATTTGGAAGAGTTGGTTGTGTAGGAGTGGTTGGCTTTAGGTAAGATCTCCGTGGTTCAAACGAATAATTTTCAAACACCACAGGCGCACTGAGAAAACCAGTAACAGATTCCTGTTTGTAGGCTTATGACAATTAGAGAGATATGTGCTGTGTGTGTTTATGTTTATGGGCTGGTGGTAGGCTAGCTAAACAGCTACAGCTCCTTAAACAGGCATAGCACAAACTACACTCAATGACATGCTTTTCATAGTGTTATGGAATTTTACAGGTAAGAATATGATTAATATTATTTTTTATCAGAATAATATTTATTATTATTTTACTATTACTATTATAAGAGAATTACTGTCCCTACCACGAACGCTATTGGACGGCCGGTGATTTTAATATTTTGATCATATGAGCAGGAATTACTATCAATGACAACATTACACACAGCACCAAGTCTGCATTGAGAAAGTACTATACGCCAGTAAACCCGTTAAAAAACTATTCCATGAGCCTAGTCGTTTCACTATTTACAAAAAGTTAAACAAACAGTGAATGACTCGCGTTCTCCTACAAACCTCTGACACTCCCCAGGACATTTACACTGTGGTCTGTGAATAAGCAAGAGATCTTTTCATAAGGGTCATATTATTTGTTTTGATCCCTTTTTATTCTTTCATAGTGGCTGCACGAGTCGGTTGCACACATGACTGTTAAACAAGAGTTGTGGATGAGCCGGGTACATCCATTTAAAATTACGCAACATATTAATGAACCACTTTATTTAGTTTTTTCTCTCTTTCACCAAATGAAGAAAACCTACACTGGACCAGTGGTGGACTACTACAATTATGCTGTAAAATGAAGTTGAACCAGCGGTGCAGAATACACAGCATGCATGTTGACAGTGCAAGCTGAAGTAATCGGCTCACACTTATTATTCCCTTTAACTTTGGATCATGACAGAGTCCATGGAGGACAACTTCGCAATTCAAGACCCAAGGTCCTGGAGCTCCTGCAGGAGTACTACCAGTGAAGCCCTGGGACCTTGCATCTCCCTCCCAGTGGGAAAACGTGCCCTGATGACATAAACACAAACTCACAGAAAAAAAGCAATTACTCCCCTCAAATTGCTGGATTCAGCATTATTCCACGTTGGAGTGGTTATTGACAACACCGCCCAGAATATCACCGCAATGTGTGAGCCTCTTACTCTGAAAATACTCAAATTGATATTTTGGGATATAATGTCCTCCTTGGACTCACTGGTCGATCAAATCAAACGTTTTGGATTGCAGCTTTTGTCTATAAGCTTCAAAGCATATAAACAATTAGTCCTACTGTAAACGGCTACTTATAGGCCACTCAGAAAGGGGCCAATTGACCAAGCACTATGAATGTTTCCGACATTTCCCTCTAAAATTAAATAAGTCCCAGCTGATATTGCAAGCTGCTGTGATCGTTTTTTTTTCCTACCGGAATGTCGACATTTATCTGTGTGTGACTGTTAAAGAGATAGACATGTCCTGCGGACTTTTTTTTTTTTCTTAATAAATTGTAATAAATGAATGGTTTGGAGAAAAGATGCGCCTGCGTGTTCTTTCCTGCGTCATTGTAAAACTTTTAATTGTACTGTTGAGGGCCATCTCCGAATCTTTATAGACTAACTGATACTATCACAAGGTGAAATTAATATGATGGCCCATTGTTTATGATTATGGGCTACTTCCTAAATGTTGCAAAAGACTCTTGAATTATTATCCAATATTCCAATAACACTATTACAATCACTTATGAGACACCTGTGTTGTTTAAAAATAATTGAAAACAAAGTTAGTGTCTTTGTTGATTTCCAGCAGCAAGGGAAAGAACAAGCAACATCATCAGACCTCAGCATTGGAAAAGAGAGTCCAGTGCAGGCGTATTTGTGAAAAAGGTGGCATTGGCATTAGCTTGTTTACTACCCTTACAGACAAAAGGTTGTCTCACATGATGCATCCTGCATCCAAGTACAAAGAAAGCAGACAGCTGTCCAGACACAGCACTTGAATTTGACCACTAAAATCCTCTCTACGTCCACCATAAAAGTCCGAATGGCTGTAGTAACGCTAAATCCCTTTGTTCTATAGAAAACCATAAACGTTGAGAATGAGAGGAATTTGGATTTCAGCAACTAGATATTCTGCAACTTCTGGAAAAAAAAACACCAATGCGCTGAATTTTCACACCGAACACAATAACGCATTTTCCGCAACATGGTTTTGAGTGTGCATTTATGTATCAACATAGGCCACTAATAATGAAATTAAAGCTTCAAGTTCTGTGTTTGGAAATTTTTGTAAAGCTAAATATTTCAGTCAAATTAATAACAGAGATTGTGAAAGTGACAAACAATAGGAGAAACAAGAATATAGAAGTTAATCTGTGCCCCGTGAAGCACAGCTACGATGTGATGTGATTTTTGGTACAACGGCAGCTATGGAAATATTTGTGTAAACATATTGGCCTGTGGCCTGTATGGACACATGCTCGACACATGCTGCAGCATCAGTGTTGTGCAGTTGCATAACAATAATAATTCGCACATCAAAATGTCATTGCCTATTTTAAGAGTGTGAAATATATGGTACATTGTATAATTAAAAAGATAAAACGCATGGCTTAAAACTGAAGTTGAAATTCTAGAAACTGAAAATCTGCCATACTAATTGGTCTATAATAAAGGTTCTGAAATACGACATTTAAAATGAACCCGTATGTCAACATTACTCTGATTATAATATCATCTGTAGAATTTAAAAAAAATGTTCAATGGCAATAAATAAAAACTACAAACTTTTCTTTCAGCAGGCAATAACAGAACCAAAGCAGACAGTCCAAAACAACATTGTCAAATCATGTCCTCATCATAATCATTTCAATGATGCGTATTAGCGCGGTATAAATAAGTAATGTGAATGTATGAATAAGTGATGCACTAATAAAATTCAAAAGTTAGGGCTTCTGATCGAGACATCGGAAGAATGTGAAAGAGGAGTTTAAAAGACTACATAGTACACAAGAGGAATTAAGGCGTTTAAACGAATGGGGAATAGTACTCCTGGCTGTGTTTAAGTCGCAGTATTTGTCATAATGTGGCAAAATATGACCATTCACCGTCCATCACATGGCAATATCCGCCTTCTGAGGGTTTAAACACCGGCTATTCTCGCCTTGGTGCGCTCAGGCCATCAGTCAAAGAATAAGGTTTACCATGTGTTTATTCCCCTGGATGGACGACTCACAGCAGCTGATATTCCACTAGCAGTAGGACCCAGGAAAGTTTGATTTGGTTGCACCAAATGAGTATAGTATATGCAGAGTTTGCACGCAAAGGGTCTGTATCTGAGTTATCAGCCCGCTGCTTATTCTATCTTATAAGGACTCATACAATGGTAAACAATATTGTAAAAGCGTGTCCCAACTATTCGAAGCAACAGTCAAAATATTGAGTGGAGTGTTGCACAGAGAAGGTGTTGTAAACATTTGCCATTCTTCGCTTAAATATCACTCTCGGAGCACTAACTTTACGACTGTGTCTGTGGAATTTAAGTTATGTATTGCTACCTCGCACTATAATTATAATGGTTAACCTAGGTGTAACCCTCTTGTTTAGAAGAACTCTCAGTTCAAAAAATGGCGCTCCTAAATATTGCCGAGGGTTTTGCCTCTGCGTCGATAAATCCTGTGCCAAATGATACAACACTCACGACACACACAAACACAGAAACACACACAATGGGTGCAGTTCACCAAGACACTGCTGCACAGTTAGCTGAAGTCAAGGCTAAATGTGGGAAGCCTGTGTAATCATATTACTGTCCCCTCATGGCCTAGATAAGTTTAATTGGATGTAAGTCGGGCAGTTAAACTTGGCTGTATGAGCTGCGAACAGTTTCAAGCAACACTAAAGAGCCTTGTTTTTTTTTTACTGAGGTCTCAGTGAATGCACCTAGCGTGAAGCGTTTGTGGTGGCAACAATAGCTTACAAGATAAGGATGTGTGTTGCTGTTACATTTAGAGCAATCTCCAGAGTGTATTTCTCTTTCAACCACTAGGATATAAAGCTTTCACAACAATGTGTTAACTTTTTTTTATTAGAAGTATTAAATGATTTCACATCTCAAGAAATCGCCCAATAGTGACTGCTGGCTCCAGCTCCCATGTGTTATTTAGATGTCCTGGAAAAACCTGGAAGTCCTCTGAGCAGAGAAACAGTAAACACTGAAGTGTATCTATCTTTGAACAAATTCCAGATAAGCTAAAAGTAAGCTTGTGTTTGATATTTTGCTGGAGGGGTTCTTAGCTTCACGGTTAATACAATTCTACAAAAGTCAAAATAAAGAGCATTTTATGTGCAGAAGGTACTTGAGGCTATGGCCTGTCACATGCCGGTATATTTAAAAAGATATTTTTAGGCACGGCCTGTATTGGTCCTCTATTAACTGCACAGTTAATCTTCTAAAATCTGCTTATCACCTTTAAAAATCAGCGAGGATAATACGCCCAGTGTTTGGAAAACAATTCAGGGCTGATTAACTATCTTAAATAAACTGTTTTTTGTCAGGTTTCGGAAATTACGCACAAGAATGCACAAAATTACGCACGACTTGCAAACCAATATGGAATGGTTTGTTTTGTAATTTGTTGACATACAGATAATATACGTACTCTGATGACCATAACATGATAAATGATAACACAATCTGAATTTCTTATGTGGAGTAATTCGATATTTTGTCAGACGTTATACGCAAGCGTTTCCCTTTGATGGTATTTTTTCCTTATTTGGTCAAATCTTGTCTGCTGTAACTCTAGTCTTGTCGGAAAAAGTGTTAGGCTATGTGCATGCCGGGGGACAATCAGGTGACGGACGTAATCGTCCTTAAGTTTCTAAAAAAAATATTAAAATTGATTTGTGGTTATAACTACGATAAGTCCGAATTCAGCGTGTATTTAAAACATTTATTTCAACTGAGACGAAGCGCGCACTAGCTGGTTCTTCTCGCAGCGGGGGGTCAAAATGCATTATTTTAGTTTGCGCTGGCCTTGCACAGGAGTGGTTCGGTATGTGGACCCAAAATAGAAGCTCTGAGCTTTACGCTATAGAGTCAGATATCGTTGAAAAGCCTGCTCAAACACTTAGGACTAATGTTTACTTTGCCGTCTGAGCTGCAGAGTTTTCCATGCTTTTCTTCAGAACCAGACCTTTAAATACATCAAAAACTGCACAGAAAAATATTGATATCCATATAGAAAAACAAGTATAGCCCAGGGTATACTCCAAGTGCTCTGAACCGATACTGGACTAACCTGAACAGGTGACATATCATTTTCCCATCTTGTATATAATTGTAAGTGCCTTAAGCAGACATCGCAGGATGTGCAGCTCTATGCTACATACTTGACCTTCAGTGAATGCATTAGGGCCCAAGCGTCGGCCTCGAAAGGATAGTCCATCTCCAAAATACTAAACATTTAAGAAGAATACACTATATGAGGTAGGAAGCAAAAAAAAAAAAGAGAGATGAATCAACCCAGCCAAACATTGAAAAATGCGAATGGGAAAGTGAGATTAAATAATAGTGTGCAACTATTACTGAGCAAAATATCAGGTCAGGCGCTGACAGATGTACATATTCTTTACATTGCTTCTATGTTATCGCGCGATTTCGAAAATATAAGATGAAAAACCAATGATGGTAACCTAAACAAGAACAACAAAATGAAAACAATTGCCTACTGACTTCCAATCTCGACCTCTATCAATTTTGAAATTCTAAGATGTTTCTCCTTTCTTTCCATCAGAGACAACTGGTCTAAGAGGATTCCGACTCTTCAAGGCAGCAATGAAACCTTCACACCCCGCATTAAGGGTTGTTGGACACGCGATGCTATTGAAAAACAAATTGATAAGACAGTACATTCCAGAAAAATTGAGCTCATAAAGAACTCATTTCAGATCATGTCAAAATCAATATATAACAGTTCTGAAAGGAGTGAAAACGATATGGATCTTTTATGTTAAGCATTCTATCTATCCTCTCTTTTCTCTATCACATTAACACTCTCCTTGAAAACACACTCACACACTCACACACACTCTACACTCCCCCACATACACTTCAGTAGGAATAACATTGCTTTCTATTTCTCCAGCCAGCTTCGTACCATAAACGGCAGAGGGGTGGCGGGGGACGCAGACCACATGCCATACAAGTTCTCTGCGAAGGGCACTGTGAAGCTCACTGACCTTTGGGACGCGGAGACAGGCCGCCATAAACAGATTTAGCCAGTCTCAAAGTCAAACGTGCTCAAGAGCAGTGAAAGACCTATTGTAAAGACCTGCAAAGCCAACTGAGATTTCATCCTGTTTTACAATGCAAATATCTTGAGGTTCTCCGCAATGGCGACGTTTTCTTTCTTTTCTTTTTGATTCCTAATTATATCCTGCAGAGATGGAATTATACTAAATTAGAATGAAGCCAAGGCAAATAAGTGCAAACTAATATTAGCTGCTATGCAGTGATCATTTTTAGGTTTTGAGGAGAATGGATGGCAGGTAAAGGACGAAGTGCAATGTTTGGTGTTTTGTTGGACGTGGAAAGCTCTTAAAAAGGTTTCTAGGACAATTTTATTTGTCACAAGGAAAAGCTAAATTAAGGGTAGAAACACCTGAATAAATAGGCTACACAGACAACAGACACATAACAGCAACAGATACGTCTGGTTTGAAGTTCAAGTTAAAACTACATGTTCAGATATCCGTTTAAGGAGCTGACTGCTCTCTGCTATTCAGTCCAAATAATCCCAACGTTTTACACAGGAAACACAAACCACTGTTTACATCATTTAATCTTGGTAAGAAACAAACAGGATTCGCGCTGTGCTCAGTGTTGAGAGTCATTTTGATGTTTACACCAATGTTCTCTTTGACAAAATGCATTTGTATTAACATATTATGCAAAATGTCACTGCTGTAATTTTCAGTTTTGCATTTTCCTCAGTTAACTGAACACCAATCTACTGCATTTCTTTTTGTTACAAATCACCGATCCTGGTTAAGATCTATTTTCTCCTGCTCTCTTTTCCATATCACCAGATTGTTTTGCGTATTTTTACAAGCTCAAAGGCATATAAAACCAGAAATATAAATAATGGAACCCAATTAACTTCTTACAATTGTTGATGTTTAAATTTCAACAGAGCGTACATGGACATGGTTTCCTGGAGCCTTTTAAGGGATATAGACAATATTTGTAACATAATTGACCTTGAAGATTTTTTTTTTAACAAATAATGGCTGAGGTACTACAGGACTGTCAGGGGCGTCATGGTGCATTTTGCATCTATTATTCTCCTCTAACCCATTTAACAAGGCAACACACAAACATAAGACACTAGTCTAGTCTAATCTCCTTTCATGGTCAACGGCGCGTTTGATAGGCTAAAAAGATTGGAGCTGTTATGAATGATGTCCTCTGGGTTATCAAATTCAATACACGCTATTGCAGATCTGCCCAGTATTATTTCGTGGTCTTAGTTATTATCACATTGCAGCAAACACTTGGTACACTTACTGATTATGTTTTGCATTAGACTGGCGCCACTTCAAAACTAATACTCATTTCTTAAAACATACATGGACATATGGATGATGTCAGTGCGTAAAAGAGTGCATATCAAAACAGTACGCCTGTATCTCTCTTATTACACGGAGAAAACAATTCAAATTTAGATACCAGTCAGTCTTACAAACTCCATGTTCAAATTCTAGGAAGTCATTTAATTGAAATTATTCGTAAAACCACCTTTAATCGGAAGCGCAAATGTACATGGAGAGCATTTTTCCAAAACATAAAACCAGCGGATTCCATATAATTATATCTAGTCTCATTATATATTCAAACATTACCATTTTAGTTAATTAAATGATTAACTTAAAATATTTACAGGGGTAATTTTGGAAACCAGCATTTTCATAATTATTCTTCTTAATATCTGCAAACTGACGCATTGTGTCATAGCGCGTCCAGACGGCCCTTTTCTCTCTTTACATGTATGTATGCATACAATACATAAAAATATATATTATGCATTAATGTTGATGAATACATAACATGGGTATTTGTAGCTTAACTGTGGAAATTGGAAGTTTGTAGTGAGGTGAACAGGGACAAATATCAGAGGCTTTGTGAGCTGCTGAGGAATCATTACAGTATAGCTACAATGCAATAGAAGAGTTTAGTACTGCAGCGAGGCTTTTATCAGCTCAAAGCTACATATGTCTTGTTATAATTACACTAAATCTTAATTTATAAATGTTCAAGCTTGCAGTTAGTACCAGCACCAAGAGGATTGCGTTTATTAATGAGCCCACGTCATCTTACACGTGTGTATTTGTGTTGTGATCATGGACAGACTAACACAGGAAGGCCGCTCCTGCAACCAGCGTCCGTTCACAGTTCACCGAAATGGCAACATCTGATCTCAACACTGAGACAGCACAACAGAAACAGTTTCCATTGGACCTACTTCACCCAGCTGAGACTGGAAGCTGTTGAGGACAGAAGCATTAATGCTTGGTTAGTTAGAAAACACTGCACAGTCCTGCATTGCTTTACACTTCCTTGCCAGTAGGGAGAGCCTTGTGGATTTTTAGATATGGGTTTATGATACAACCGTCACTGTCGTTTGTATCCCATTTGAGAAAGATTTTTTTTCTGATCTGAGTGCATGTAGCTCTCCAAAAACCATGTTTTGATATGTAATTATCGAGCATTTAAATCCATAATGCAAACCAGAAGATGGGATGCGCACAGGGAAAAGGACTGGCCAAGAGGCTTGACTATATGGAGCACTGGGGTGTAACCCTATTACTGCTTTACAGAGCTATTGCGTGTTTAGCTGCGCCCTTATAGGCTTGTAGCATAGCAGTGACATTGATTAGGTCGAACTTCAAGGGAAACCACAAAGCTCCAGAAAAAATGTGAAAGGGTTATTTATTTTTTGTGCCTTGAACTAATATAGTTGTATAGCATTTGTAGTGTACCATGCTACTACAAAATAGGTATAATATTCTATGTAAAATGGAGTTTAGAGTATAATCTGGCCGCCATTTTGCATAGAATGCTATCATACCTACCTATAGCCATACCTTTGTATCTGAGCGGCCATAATAAAACATAGGCCATCCTGTGTGGGCTCCTATTGATTATAGTTCACAGCATGTACAATTATGCGCCAACAAAACACCCTCTCAAATGCTTCCAAATGTCCCATTAATGTTCAGATCTTTATTTCACTGCGGTGGTGGACACATGTATTTTTAAACTGTGTTACAGGTCACGTCTAATAAAATAATCCCAACCAGTCAGCACTGAGAAAACCTGATTTTAAAGCAGAACATTCAGAGAGCCAACCTAATGACAGACTGAGGTAACACCCATAAACGTTTCAATATTCTGTTTATTGAAGACCTTACGCATATACATTCATATCATTATTACTTTTACAAGACAACGTAGCAATCCTTACAAGCGCAAAGAAGGGAATGCAATGAGGGGAAAAAAAGGACGATAACAAACAACTATTACACTGAAACAGGGTTTCTTTAAACGTCATGTATGGTAAAAATTTCTTGCATATCATTTCTTATATCCATTCTTGGCAGTATAATAGGCCTACATTTCCAACCCTCACAACCACAAATAGGCTATATGGAATGCGATATTGTACAAGACGATCAATAACATAAAGCACTATTACATAGCGATAAGGGATCCTCAAATAGTAACATATGTAATTTCATTTTACAAAGTTATACACGAGTACAAGGTAAGGAAAGGGACAACACTGAGCACATTGCAATTAGCAAGTACATTAAGTAGGCCCTTCGTCCGTCAATCCTAATAATAATAAAATAATAATAATAATAATAATAATAATAATAATAATAATAATACATTCTTTGTAGACGTTTGTGTCAAAAATGTTTAGGTGGAGATTCCTTTTGATTTATTCAGGAAAAACAATGTATAAAAAAGTCACTTACATAAAAAGTGGCCCGCAAAACATGACTTATAGCTATTTCACATCAATAACATGCTGCAAATACATTTCACTGCTATAGCTTACTCGTTATACATGACAGATGATGCACTGCACTCCCCCCTCGAATTAAGGGAGCACACACGTAGGCCTATGATTAACTTATCTAAATTTCTACATATTTATTTTCATTATGAGCACCAAGTTTCAGAAATGCTCGTGTAGGCCTAAAAACTTATCCCCCCCCAGTTGCAACTTTAGGCGGCTCCCTTGTTTAACCAAGTTGGCCTAAAAAAAATCTACTTGTACTGGTTTAAATGTTCCACTACAGATCCAAGCGAGTTTATTGTAGAATACACGATTTTTTTTAAATTAATTTTCTTTAAAACTGGCACTATCTGGACGTGGACTTTTAATAGCAGCTCAAACCCGTATTCAAACGGTGATCTCACTCAACTAAAGAATTGCAACCCATGCAGGATCCTGTGGTTGTTGTTAAGACAAGTTGAAAGGTAAGAAAAGTAATTTAAAAAAAAAAAACCTTTAGAAACTCGTTAGCACATGAACAAAGATAGGGATATCGATATGGATTACATTGCGGTTTTAGTCCCCCCTCTCCTCATGCAGACTTCCAGACTTCCTGCCCGTGACCGTGAACGTGCCCACAAACGCCTGGTGAAAAAACTAAAAGAAAGGAAGATAAGGTGATGTTCCTCTTACCCACACATTATGGCTGTTGGAAGTTTTTGAGCAACCGGGAGGGAGATGCTTCTTTATCAGTTCATAACCTCAGAGAAATTATTGCGCGTATGAAGCCTGCCAGTCAGTCTTTGCTGTCCTTCCTGACTCCACTGTTATTTTTAGGCCTATTTTTTGAGATTTTACCAAGTGACCCCGATCACTCCTCGTTCTCTCTGACTAAAAATGGAACAAAAAGGATGTTATTATGTGTCATCCCAAAACTGAGCTATTGCCCTGACGACACCCTTCGCGTGGCTGACATTTAGGGCGTAGACTGATCTCCTGACAAATCAGGAAAAACAAGAGATGCAGCCTACACAGAAAAACATATCCTCACAGCTTTTTTGTGCGACAACACCAAACATGAAGACAGTCTTATTGACATGTAGAATATAGCTTTGTATGCCAGGTAGTGGCTTGTTTTTGGGCTCGTTTAGCCTGCACCTTTGAGAAATAAAAATATCAGAAAATGTTGTAATAATCGCCTGCAGTGTAAAAGATGGACAGATGAGTGCATGCATTGAAAAGAAGACCAAGGGGAACGTAGAAGGCTTGGCTTTTACTGCCTATCGATTCACCTTCTGCCGCATCTTTAAAAGTAGGCCAAAGCTTGCTCCCTCAGCATGAGTCTCTTCTTCTTCATCCTGCGGTTCTGGAACCAGATCTTGACTTGTTGGTCGCTGAGGTTCAGGCGGTCGGAGAGCTCCCTCCGCCGCTGCCTGGTGATGAACTCATTCATCATGAATTCACCTTCTAGCTCAGCCAGCTGAAGTTTGGAATACGGTTTACGCTTCTTTCTGGTCCGAGTGTGCATCGGGTACCACGGGGCAGCTGGAGGAGAGGGGGGAGGAGGAGGAGGAGGAGGGGGCATACAACGGATTAGTCACCACAGTTGCAAAATCACGGTCACCTCCAAGGTTATGAGGAGCCTATAGGGGCATCAGTTGTCCAAGGCAAGCTTGGGTAATTGCCCTACTGTACTCTAAGTTGATTTGACATACATTTAAGCTTTATTCCGGAGAGGAACCAGAAGTGAAATTACATTACAATGATAAGGCACTTAGTTTTCCAAAATATGGTAGCCGCTCTGCAAATCTAGAGGATGTTTCTATGTTTTGCAAAAGATCCAAGATGTAGTGATTCTGCTTTATATTAGAATTAAGAGAACTGACGCCCCTGGAAGCTGTCACTTCACACACACAGAGACACACACACACACAGCAAAACTGGATTTGTTTTGGTCTCTGCCTGGACTGCATGGGCATATCTCATCTCAAATCCAATTTCAGAAGCACAATAACTTGTCAAATTTTGCGCAATTTTTAATCATATTTTCTATTTTTCAACGGCCCTATAAAGACCACCAGTATACAGCGGTTTGTGACACAGGAAGTTTTATTGTTGCAGTTAAAGTAGCATTAACGTGATAATTAAGCCATGCTTGCAAATACCCCTACTTATTTGCGAGTTTCAGAGCATATTAAATGACTCTTGAGTACACAGCGACAGATATTAATTCTGTTTACGAGTCATTAAAAAGAAAACTCACTCTATTCGATGCAGTCAACCAAAGCGCCTCACCTCTTTAAATCACTGCGCTAATTTGTGGCACAAAGTGCAACAATACACCAAAATCAACCACTGGTGTGCCTAAATCGCACTTTCTAGTTTAGTGTATGGAAAAATCAATGACAGGGCTTAACTTCTATTCAAAAGCTGCCTGACAATATGGTTTAGTGGGGTTATCTGTAACTGTACACAACCACATGGCGCGTGAGGTATTTTAGGGCAACCCCTAGCGGCGTTTGCACACCACGCAAGTACCCTGCAGGCTAATGCAGGCTGCACGTTGTGCATCAAGATAACGAGCTCTAATGACAGTGTAATACCACAAGTGTACACTACGTGCAACCTTCTTATTAATAATGTGAACGTGCATTTATAACAATTGTGTTTTTTGTAAAATAATAGCACCCACCTCCGCCTGCAGCTATGTTGCTTGAATGGCTTCCCGGTGACACCAGGGTCTGTGTGTCGCTGGATGAAGGCTTGCTGCCCTCGTTGAGCAGAGAGGAGCTGGAGTCGGACTCCATTGACTGACAGGACGGCGGGTCTTGCGTTAGCTGCTCGGTCCCATAATCATATTTGGAAAAGGCGACAGTGCTGCCTATTCCACTGTGCATCCCGTGGTCAGATGTTAATGATGATGTGTCTCTCGCCCTATCCTCTCTTTTGAGGCTGCTGCCACCTGAACAGGTCTCCCTGTTCCCGTTGCCGTTATTATAATAACATTTACCCTCTTCTGGTCTGGTAATCTCACACGACCGATTGAAAGAAGGGTTAATAGACACGGGGCTGCTAAAGTAGGATTGAGAGTATCCATTGCACGGCTCCGAAGGATTCCACGGGAGGGAGCAAACATTGTCCCTTCTCGGGTAGGAGAGAGACGGTAGCCCCGCCAGTTGTCCCCCTGAGGCTCTAAAATTCGGAAAGTAAAATGTGTCTCCAGTGTGGATGTTTACCAAAGGTCCCACAAACCCTGGATTAAGGAGATTATGCTCGCCCATTTCCGCGGGCCCGACCAACAGCTTCTAGTTTATTGCAATCTGACATTTAACATAGTTAAACCTGGAGGGGCGCCTGATTGGTCATCCCCAAACCACGTGTCCAGGCTAACTTCTGATACACATGGTACCACCCACTCGGTCCATCTCAGACAAAACAAAACATTAACTTCTGTATTACAGAGGTTTATATGCTTTTTAAAAATACTATAAACCTTTTATTAAAAATGTAGAATCCTGTTTTTCTTCACTTGAGACATGCTGAGTCCAAAAGGAGCCCAGGCTGCTTCTCCTTTTACACTCGTGGAACTGTCCATGGCCTCGTTTAATATATTTATAAGCTGGCAAAAGTTTTTTTAAATGCTATTTCTTATGAAAACTATTTTTCTTGAAGGAGAGGGTGCATATGACATCTTGTTTTCTAGCAAATTATGGTTGAATTCCATGTCATATAAAGCTGTGATGTCCCAATTTTACAAGCTTGTTTTAAGAAAAGACTGATGCTCATTGCCGCACTCTACTCATATTTACAGTAACGGGGTCAGCAGGTTGAAGCCACTGGCTCTGTAAAAGAGGACGATATTCTACAAGGTTACTTTAAGAGGGTATATTTCACATAATATTCTCTAGTACACCTCACATGAACAACTTTAACAGATACCTCCAATAAACGTTCGCAGCCAAACTCTGGTGGGATTGTTATACCTCTCACAATTCTTTTATATGAATTTTACAAGATATCAGAGGACACTTAACTGATTCAACCAGCCGAGAGTCTCTCTACTTTATATCTCGCTAATTAGTTGATTTGTAGATGCAACTCTTAAGACAGAGAACAAATATGGGATGTGTCACACTGCAGTGATCTGACAAAAAAAGGCCTCATTTTTCTTGAGAACAAAACACACTTTCAGAGACTCCAGCGAAGTGCACTTTTTCTGCATAAAACTTTGCTATGATATGCACATGATTCAAGCTTTCTGCCAACAGCTGGCGCAAGAATTTCTAATGTGGTTTTTGGTCATCAAGCTGCCCAACCATCATCCCCAAACATATATTCTTGTGACTGACCTATGCCTTTCGCATTCCTCTCCCGAGTCTACACACTCCTCATTAACTGAAAAATAAATCTAGGTAGACTTTCCATTCGTTTATAGATTTCTATATAATATCAGCAACAATTTTGGAAATCCCTCTTTCCCTTTATAAATTCATAATTTACCACCAACCCCACTCTCGAAGGAAGGCAAAATCAATTTATGGATGTTAAAAGTTGTAATAACTCAGCAGTGGGGAGCTGCTTATGTCTCAATAATGGTAGTTAAAATAAGTCTAACTACTTCCAAGGACAAATAATTTGACTCATCAATGACACTGAATTAGAATAAGAAATAAAATCCTAAATATAACCAAGCACACTACATGTACGCCGCCGTCAATCCACTCAAGTTCACGACGCAGAGTCACGGAGGGTTGAACTTGATATTGAACTCAAATACTCCATTTAAAGGAATAAAAGAAGTAGAAATCAGAATCAATAAAATAGAATACACATATAAACAACCTTTTAGGCCGTGGCAGCTTAAAGTGAGGGCTAACAGCACAGGTCATAAAATTAATGGGAATATATTCTGAGATGCGTCGATTGCTATTTCGCTTCTTTAAAAAGCAACCTATCATCTTCCTTAAGATGGCAGCCTGAAAATAAAATAATTGATAACAGTCCAAAGAATAAAAAAAAACAGAGTGACTTCATTCATTAATAATTCGGATTGTGACGTTAAAGATTAACAAAAAGGGTGCAGGGTTACAGCTGCTTGCACGTGCGCGCTAAACGGCGCTAGTTTGCGTGTTGCAAAATTGCCAATGAAGTGTTATGTGAGAACATTAGCATTCATTTAAACATTGGTTTGGGAACGATTTGCAAGTCAGTCGATATTCGATAGCTGCATCCGTCACTTGTGACCATGTATCCTATCGAACCCCAAAGGCACCGGGCCTTGCTCTAGCCTTAAATAGAAAGACAAATATCAGATGTTTAAACTGGAGAAGCTCTGAGGGATCCGTTGCGGTGTCACTCTGTCCCCTGGACTCATTGCCTCTCCTATCACTGCACATTCTTGCATCTAGTTAGTGAGTCTCGCAATGCAGCAAAGCATCAATCCAATATAATATATTTGTGCCTCAGTCTTATGAGGAGCATTGGAGGGTGTCTTGGTATTCACTTCACGGCTTCTCGTGTTATTATAACAGCTACCAAAAGCAAAACAGTGCAGTGTGATGTTTACAACAAAATGGCCCGGATGGTGATCCAGTGAGAGTAGGCTTAAGACGCCACTTTACCTCGGAGAAAAGAGGCCATGTGTTGCGCCTCCTTGCCTCGTCTCTCCACGCCTCCGATCCAGTTCTCCCACAAATCCGCGTTTCACATTCAAACAACTGCTCGTCTGTTCAGTGCATCTTTAGCTCTGCGATGATGTCATATCTGACCGTGAGCTATAGGTCTTGTGCTCTCATTTAGCAAGAGTGAAAAAAATCTGCTATTTAAAAAGAACTTAAACGGAGCATATAGCACTGTCAAGGTCACTGTCTAGTACACTGTCTGTGCGATATTGAAATTACCCTCCTGGAATCCACTGGTCCTGTCCAGACAGGGCAATAGCCTAAACAAAGGGCTTTTCTTCCCTTTTTCTCTTTGATTCTCTGCAGGCAGGTTGCCACAGTTATAGCCTTGTGCAACCCTTTTAAAGCTTCCTTCAAGGAAAACAAACCACCAAGGGAAGCCTAAAGAAGCCACAAAAGTGGTAACGTTTTAGTTGAAAGGTTTGGCTGATCTTTTTCATTTGTTTACGACATTTAATGCGGCTGTGCTGCATCATCCTTACTATATAAGCTTGGGAAAAATATGTATCCTATTACTTAAAATTGTTAAGGATAGCCTATATCCATTTTGAAATAAAAATACATTATTTAATTTTATATTATATATATATATAGTTTTCATAAGAATCATTTTTAATTTTTTTAAATTAATTAATACCCTGCCAGTCTGTATAATTCATGTAGACTGATGCATATTAAGCATAGCAAAGTAGCATTTATAGTAAAGACTTTGCGTCATTTTCTAGATACAAACATTTGAACTTGAAGCTCACTTTGTTTAAAGTTATAATGCAAAATGACAATGACGTTTTCCTGCTCAAATAAAGAAATATTCAATTTATTTATTAATTTTTCAATTTCATTTGTAATTCTATACCGAACAACTTCAGTAATATACTATTAACTACTAACTAATATATATGTGTGTGTGTGTGTGTGTGTGTGTGTGTGTGTGTGTGTGTGTGTGTGTGTGTTTAAGAGAGAGGGTGTGTGTGTGTGTGTGTGTGTGTGTGTGTGTGTGTGTGTGTGTGTGAGAGAGGGTGTGGGTGTGTGTGTGTCTGTGTGTGAGAGAGGGTGTGTGTGTGTGTGTGTGTGTGTGTGTGTGTGTGTGTGTGTGTGTGTGTGTGTGTGTGTGTGTGTGTGGGAGTGTGGGAGTGTGGGAGTGTGTGGGAGTGTGTGGGAGTGTGTGTGTGTGTGTGTGTGTGTGTGTGTGAGTGTGTGTGTATGAATATGATTAATATGTAATCAAGAAAATCTAATTTAAACTGCACCAGAACTTGATCAATAAATTATTAATTTTCAAACCAAACTTGGCTCACGTCGTCAGTCAGATGGGATTACATTTTAACATAATGGGACTTTTCAAACAACAGTGCTGTCAAACGTGTTTAATATGTCCTCTTCTTTAAATGCAAAAACATCAAAGGAAAATAAACTACTGTCGAACAACGTCCAAGTTTATCTTATACTGTTATACTTTTCTGACATGTAATTTCCAAATAATTGGACGTATTCCAACAGCAGACTTATCCAACTACAAAACAATGCCTTGATTGCATTAATGCAAAATGTATTGTAAACAACAATCCCATAACAAAGCAGCTGAAAACGATTAGGACTCGCATGTCTTCAGCTGTAACTTCTGTATTTGTTGTACCTTCAACAAAAAGCAGGCCTGCAACTTCAACAGCAATAAAAAAAAAACATCTGCAACAAAATCATAATTGTCAACTCAACATTCATAAATACTGTAAAACGCACTGAAAAAAAGTACCAAAACTGAGATACATGAGTCATGGCAATGAAAATGAGTAGCTGAACTAAAATATCCCTAAATTAGAGACAGTTGCAGCACTTCCTGATATTTTCCTCTGGTCACCACCAGAGGTTATCAGCCCCCTGTCTCATGTCTCTGGCTGACAGCGGCCTGCAGCTTTGACGCCTCCACACAACCAAAAACAATGCAACTTTTTCTACATTTTACGCTTTCAGTGTTAAATGAGTGGCTGATAAACGTGCACAGCGTCTAAAAACTTTTAGTTTGGTTTATTATATATTTTGTTTATTTAAGTTTCTGTCTGGTTTAGTGGGTTTATTATGGGTCTTCCTTTGTTCGGCATAGTAAATGTTAATTCCGGCCGACTATTTTACCTATAGGTGACAATTTAAGACATTAAAAATATAACATACATTCGTATTGCAGTGCTCGGCTAACGGAATATAATTCCACATTATCTTCTACAAATGTATAGCCTATACAGCTATTTTGAATATGCGTGTATGGATATTTCTATATGTATCCATTGTGAAATGTGCATTTCAAATACAAGTTAAACATTCATACTATTTTCAAGAGGAAAAATTGTCTCTTTGAATTACACCTACATTTTAATAAATTAATTTGCATATTTTGTCAGTCTTCTATATTATGTTGAGGTTAGCCATGTTATGTGGCAAATACCCGTTCAGCAATTTGATATACTGTTAGACAGCTTTAATATTAATATAATTTCTGTAACAATGTTCATAAATATCATGAATTAAATATATAGGTTACATTTAAAGTAGCATTTTCCTCTAAACTCCGTCACCACTGCTCGCCCTTTACTTAGAAAGAAACATAATTTTAAAAAAGAAAAACGTCTGTCACTGCATATTATCCATAATATTTCTGCTGGTTATTTTTGTCTGTTAAAAGTACAGCATTTGTCGTGAGCTGAAAAGTCATAAAATAAAGTCCACGTAGGCCTGCTGCCATAGTAGGAAGAAAACGGCCATACCTTTAATCGTTATAGTGTGGACGACGTCGTAATATCATTTCCTCTCGCTGAGTAGACAGTATGGCTGCTTGCTGCGGATTACTGGTGTTGGTGTGAGACGTCAAAAGTCCTACCTGTCCTTCGTGGTCAATAACACACACCTCATGACGAGTGAATGAAACCATTGGTGGTTCCAGAGGCATGGGCCAGAACAACAACTTTTTAAGAGGACTTCTGCAAAACACAAAAACCCAAATGTTAATGCAAAGCTCTGAGAGATGGTCAGAAATGCAGGTCAGAGGATATCGCTACACTTCCCCTTTTTTATGTATTTATGGCATGCCATTAAGTCCGGCTGTCTAGACAGGGAAATAACACCTTGTTTGCCTACAAACAAACCGCCAGCATTGGTGTCCAGCCCCCTATTTATTATTCACAATCTGCTGTGATGTCAAGGTCAAAGTGACTGCATAGTCATGGTCAAGGGTAAATCAGGAGAGCCAGAACTTTCCACAAGGACTGAAAATCCAGGAACCAGACAAACAAAAACTTGAAGTCTGACGGCTTGGATTCTAATCAACAAGCTCAACAGATCTGAAGAGCTGGAAAAAGTGACAGAGTGGAGCCAGAGACTCGCCTATAGAGACATTAAAACACAAAACAGAACTCATACTCTAACTATACTCTGGACATGAGATTTTCTGGGATAGCTACAACATTGCATATTCAAGACTAATATTTTGGCCTCAGACATGAATAATTTTGACTTGGGGGAAAAAAGACAGGCCGTATTTCATTTCATTTAGGTCTAATATGAAGACTAATGTACGTTAATGTTTATTCAGATTAAAGACCGAAATTATAGGCTGGAGTTGGACTAGTTTTAAGTATCTTAAACTATCTCCAACTGTGATTATTCTCAGTGCAGTCAAGTTTTAATGTAATTTTCCACATATCTTTCTCTATCCAGTTTCATAACTGTAACTGAAGCAGCCAGGCTTTGCCTATGAGACATTAAGGACTTTATACTGAACACTGTCTGCACGTAGAAAAAACTTTCCGCATCTGTGCATGTGGTGAAAGATACATAAATAATAAATATATAATAATTTGTAAACAAATGTATAAAGACTCGATGTGTAGTGTCGCATTGGACTGATGTCCGCGCTCACTGTGTTAGCGCATGTGTATTATTCCACATTATATGTGTTTAGAATAATAAAATAAGTTCATATAAGTGACAGAATCAAATGCATTCTCAAGTTCATTGAAAAAAACTCACCTCTGTGTTTTGTTTTGTTTTTAATACAGAAACTGTGTTACAGCAGGGTATAACTCCAATCAAATACGCGCGGAGGGGTATCTGCAGGCTATATGGATTGTACACTATATAGGTATCATGTGCTGCAAAAGTTCATTAACTCAAGCAAATGGTTTGATATTTTCATTAACACAAGATTCTTAACGTTTTACATAATGTATAATGAGATAAATATAGTAGCCTATGGGAAAATACCTTCAATACACTGTACGGGGAACGGGGATAAAAAGACGGGGTTGCTGATCTCTTACAGGATGCGGATTATAATTTTCCTTTTATTCCAACAATAAGTAATTTGTACCTGTGGAATACGGAAAAGAATGAAAATAATACTCTGTGGTAACTCAGTAAATGTCTTTGTGAGAGCTGAGGCTTGGTGTGCCTTTCGGCCTTTTTGCTAAGATTCTGTGAAGTGAACTTCTGCCAAGTAACAAGTAATAATACATATTTTGGTATTAACTTTGATTACAAAAAAATGCAGTGGGAGCTGGAGGGGTGGGATAGATTTAGATATAGTGAAAAGTTTATCTGATCCACCGAGTGTGTTTCTCAAAACCTGATGCATTTGCAAGATCAGGTCCTGCACGGTATAATATAATATTTTTTATCAGGAATTGAAATGAGTCCAAACAATTCATTTAGTATTTTACTTAGTTTGCAAGTGTCCGAAAATGGCGCGTAGGTGCTCACCAACCATACATAATCAATGTATCATCTCCTGTTGCCATTAACGAGACTCCAGGATGCCCAATAAGACTTAATCAAGCACTTTGCAACATAAAATCTTCACTCGCCCATCCGCTGCTGATGTTATAGACTCAAGTTGAAGAGGAAAGACGACAGCGGTTAGAGCTTTTGCAGCTTAATGACACAGTGTAACTCGAAACGAAAGGAAATGCTGCAAGTAGGGTGGTTGATTGACTTGAATATTTAAGCATTTTCATAATCATCATTTATTTATGAAACACGTTACCAGTACGTAATTCAACACCACAATACAGTTCACATACTGCACGAAAAGTAGAAATTACAGGCTTCGTACAAGGTGTGTGATCAGCTGCAATGCTACACTAACAAAGACAGAAATAAAAAATAAAAATAAACGATTGTGCATTTATGTGTAATACTCACTGACTTTTAATGGTTTACAATCATTCCAGTTGCATGACAGAATCCTTCACTGACAAAGGAACACATACAGGTCTTGGGATAATCCAGTTTACAGTTCCGCCATACTAGATAATATGAATTAAATAATAAAAGGCATTGCACTATACAGATTAACAACGTAGCAGCCTTTGTTTTACCCCAGGCTTAAGAGAACATATCCCACACAGAGGAACATAGCTTTTGAAATTCAGAAGGAATATTAAAAAAAAACAAAAATCATTCTTTCTCTCGAAAGTCCTCTCTGTGAGCTGTTTTTTTTTTTTGTTGTTGAAGATGTTTCAGTCTCAAGTTCAACGTGTCATTACGCCACAATTCATGTCCATGTGGCGAGAATCTTTTTTAAAATGACATCAAACGAACCGTCTCCTCCGTTTTGATCTCCTAGATGCAAGTCTTAGAAATCAGTCACCAGTCCTTTTGAGATTTGGCTTGAAAAAGAAAAAACACGCAGTACTTGTCTTTGAAATACAGATATCGTTTTAAATATTATATATTTATATATGTACATTCATATAAAACAAATGTGAAGTGAATTTTTCAATATTTTCACAGTTTTTAGAGCATGATCTCTAAATTGAAAACAGGGGGCGTGGTGGCATGGTCGGTGGACGTGATGGATCTTAAATTAAAAAAGAAAAACAACACTCAGCCAAAATGTTCTTCAGCCACGACTTTCGATGCAAGAGGTAAATATATGGCATGATGTTTTGGAAGGTATGAGCTGCAGTTTCAAAGAAGGTCGCCGATCTTATCAAGTGGTGTGCATGTGATTGCTCTTGGATTTACTGACAAATTTTTTCTCCTTGACTCGTCGGTTTTGGAACCAGATGGTGACTTGACGCTCTGAGAGGTTGGTGGCGGCTGAGATGCGCCTTCTCTTGTCTTTGGTGATGAACTTGCTGGCTGCATACTCTTTCTCCAGCTCCTTCAGCTGGATCTTCGTGTAAGGGACACGCTTTTTACGCCCACGACGATAACTGCTGACCTCAGGCTGCAATGGCACAACATCTGTAAGGGAAAAACGCCAGGAAAATATTAGACTATGCGCAAAAACACCGCAATGTTCACTTCACAAAATCAGCAGGACTAAAGCTGACAACACTGGTCTGTTTGTGAGGGGTTGTTTAGCTTTAATTACGGAGTTTCTCTGACGGAAAACAAGAAAGTAGCTTCAAAATAATTTACTTATCAAGTTTGAACCCTCGATCTGTCTCTTATCGTGTGTGTGTGTGTGTGTGTGTGTGTGTGTGTGTGTGTGTGTGTGTGTGTGTGTGTGTGTCTATGAGTGAGTGAGAGAGAGAGAGAGTGTGTGTGTGTGTGTGTGTGTGTGTGTGTGTGTGTTTGTGTGTGTATAGAGAGAGAGATGGGGGTGGGGGGGCACACAACAGAGATTGTGTGGCAGTCAGAATCCCAGGTGTACTGCACCTGACATATAGGAAAGCAAATATAAACGTCTAATAGAGTCCACTAGTCTAAAATGTATTCCGCTTGTGCTGCACAAGGAATAGGCCACCCTTTGTTTCTGTACATAAACAACCACTATCAAGTTACAACCACTACAATTGTGCATTGTTTCCAATAATCAATGTTCTTCCTTGGGCTGCATGTCAATACTCAATCTGCTGGTTAATTAAACTACAAAACAAGCCATGTTAATGTAGAGACATGTCTCGTAGATAGGTTTAATTAAAGTGCGGGAAAAGAGTGTGTAAGTCTAAACTACAGTAAGTCTCAGTGTGGGTGCAAGACGGTGGCCAGTGCCTGCTTAGAAATTAGAAATCACAATCTGGCAACTAAACTGAAAACAAACTTCAAGTTTTTAACAACCATGGAGTTAAACGTGCCTCACGTAATTTAATGTAAACGTTCACAATTTAGAAACACTTCCCCGAATTTTCCTAAATATTAGACATCTTTTTTTTTACCCCAACTATGCCCTTTTTAAAAAGCCACCAAACGCTGGGAACCTTATTTGTTCAGGTAAGCAAAGTTCTGGGATTACACCCTTTCGTCAAGGCTGGAGCTGAGTGCAAGACAGCCAATGACAAACATGACAGGACACGTATGGCAATACCTTGAGAAATAGTGGCAAGCTGTGAGACATGAAGCTTTTTACCAACATGTCATTTTACGGTGAGAGGTTGTGGATATTTCGCTACAGTTTTCGTGCATATAAGATTCTGCTAGTTCTGGTTATATAGGCCAATGGATATTCAAACAACCATATCGGTATTATAATTAAGCTATTATATATTAAATATTCTCTTGTAAGTAAATTGAGGATAACTGAGTGTAGTTTACAGTTCTTTTTTTAAATTTTTTTCAAGTTAAATAGTTTTGTGCGTCTGTGTGAGCGTGCATCAGTTTGTCTGTATGTACCCTATGTATATGTGTGAAGAGACAGAAAGACAGACAGCGCGCACTTGTGTTTTTGTGCTTGTGTGTGCGCGCGCATTTGACGGCGTGCCCGTGCTTGCGTGGCTTGCTCTTGTGGATTTTCAATATAAACGGGGGCAAATGTCGTGTGGGAAAGTTCAGGCGAAGTCTGAGAACATCCCTATCTGAGATTAAAATACCTGCAGATTTCACAAAGATAATAAAACCCTTGTGGTAAACGAAGCAGTCTAGTAAACACTCTGTAAACTGCATACTGTTCGGGCCCCAGTGTCCATTATCAGATATCATGCATGTTGTGTGACAGTGAGTAAAGCAAAATGCGGAGACTGAATTATAATGTCAGTTGATCAATGGTTTTAAATCATTTGTGTAATCTGCTGAGATTTGCATGCAAAACAAATGTTAGACAAATGAATACTGCTATATGCAAAAGACTTTGGACAGTGCGCTGAGATTTACTGGCACAATCCAAACACAGTAGCTCAGTCACTATATTGTCAAACACGGGGCAAAGGTATGCAGGGCAGCAAAGGTAGTGTTCCTTTCTATTCTACGTGACTAAAACTGAACTATAATCCTCATATGACTACAAAGGAAAATAAAACGTTTCGGAATTTATATTAACCATTAAAAGGACTTTGCTAGTGAAAAGCACATTGTAATTGTACTCTCATTTCTGATTATGTCATTTTTACGCACACTTCTAAATGCATGATGAATTGTTTAATGTCAAACAGAATATCAATGTCTATACTCGCAGAATCCATAAAGGATATATGATAACTGACATGGGGCTTGACAGTTGCATGTTTATTCAGGACATTTAGTTTCCCTGGACTTTTGTAAGTTGATATTGGCACTTTAACACAATAAAATTCATAAAAAGACTAAGCAATAACCTCTCAGCAGGGTAAAAATATCTGACTACATTTAAATAGCTTCTTTAATGTGATGACACAGGTATTAAAAGCCTACACGCCGCTAGACTAACATATGAATTCCATCCTGTTAGAGACAGGTTTTAAAAAATGTATATATATATATATAAATCAAACATAATTTTCCATACCTGGAAAAGGTGATTTCCAAAGATGAGTTGACTGGGTTTGCTCTTTGGAGCAGTACACCTGCCCATCCCAGCCATTGGAGAGAGCCCAGTGCTGGTAGCCTTCCATGGGGATCAATGCGTCGTGCCGCGGTTCAGGATGGGCACTGATACTGGGCACCACCGACACATCGAGATATCCAGGAACAGCCTGATATGAGCTGGCGAAACTCGGGTAGAAGGCAAACTCTTTCGCCCTGGAGGACAGTTCTTCCGTGGGCAGCGCTGTGCTGGGCTCGGCATATTTCTCTGCGGGATGGTACGAGCAAGGCTTCTGCTGCAAGTTTACGTTGTGCGAATGAGATAATCTACAGCCGTAATATGGGTTTCCAAAGGGATAACCGTAGCTTAAAGATGCACTGGAGGATGTCTGAGGAGCGGGACACTGCCGACCGGTATCTGGAGAGGAAATATCCGAGTAGACGGAGCCCTGGTGGGTCGCTATGGTGCCAGAATGTCGTCCCAGCGCGGGGTGCGACATCAGGTCCCTGCAGTGGGTCGCAGGGCAATTACCGCTCAGTCCCTCCATTGTTTGGCTTTTATTCTGGTTGTTTTCATTCGGGCTTTTTTCATAAACGTACATCAAGGTGTCCGCCCAGCGTGGATGCAGAACCAGCGAAGTCGTCATATCAGGGGCTGCCGATGCTTTTTAAAAGTCGACTACTCCAAGACGGACACCTCATTTCCAACTACATTTTACACCGAGCGCATGCGCACACAGGGCCGTCGTGTGTCCACTTCATTAAGAATCTGGCACGTGATACGCTAACAAGTCCTACGAGATTGGGCTTGTGAGTTGGGGCAGAGCAGCCCTTTAAAGACCCACTGCCTCACATGTCACCGTTTTTTCCTGCAGAACACCGAGTCATATCATTGGCTTAAATCACCTAGACCCACACCCTTAAAGGGGAGTTTGGATACTTTCAAGATTGAGGCAAACGAAAACAACCTGTGAAATTTGGCCGACTCCGAGGACAGTCACAGAGTATATCAGCATATGATACATATCACAGTTGGTACATGGAAAATAAAAAAGAATACACCTTTCTAATTAAACCTCTGAATTCAATCGTTCAACTTGCCTCCTGAGTAACTGGTGCGGGAACTTTGTGTTTCATTTGGTTTACTTGGTGGAAGCGATATGCTCCGGTTGAGGTTTAGTTTGGTTATTAAATGTAGGCTAATAATAAATAGAAAATGATTTAATCCGGATTCCCTGGTCTGTAGTCAATTTACTGTCTCTTGTGAAACAAAATATTGCGCATTAAGAAATACAGAGCTGTCACAGCAAATAAGTGTCTGTAAACCGTCTAATCTTATCAAGACTCCTTTTTTGAAGGACGCATTTCCTTTAAACCCGTATACAACTGCCACTGGGTCACCTATTAACATGCTGAGATGAGATTCTGTCACCAAACCTTGTTGTGGAGCATTACTGTTGCACTAGGGTATTACAATTATGTTCACTAATATTTTTTTTCCTTTTTTTCCTTTCACATATTGATATTGTGTAGCTAAATATAACAGATGTCAAGTTTTTTTCCATGATGTGATTCGTTTTTATTTAATCAGTCAGGTAAAAATGTTTTTAAAAAAGACAATTTGGTTCTACAGGGTGTGTGTGTGTGTGTGTGTGTGTGTGTGTGTGTGTGTGTGTGTGTGTGTGTGTGTGTGTGTGTGTGTGTTTATGTTTGATTGTGGGTTTTGCGTGAGATGCAGAACTAGGACTTTTAGTATCAGCAAAGTTGAATGTGTTGAATGAGTCGTTGTACCTCATTAGCAACAACCACAGGACGAGGTGAAAGCTATTCCAGGTAGGACACCGCCATTGCAAATTACATTTCAGTAACGTACATAGTGCAGCTTTAATTTAATCTGAATCATAAAATAGAATTAGAGTAACAACACACAATGAGAGACAGCATCCTTCAGTTTATAAACCACTATTTCCGCAATATGTTTGGGGCCAAGATATAGTTGAAATATTCTTCACTGGGTCCAAAAAGTTTTTCAGCGATAACGTGACCATTAAACAAAACGACCATTAAACGAATTCCTGTGATGTTCCCGTTTCACTAAGCTATTCATTTACACCATACAAGTGGATGCTATTGCTTCCAGACGAAATAAGAACAAGGGTCCGCTTTCAGCTGGACTGTGCTATAGACCTTATTTAATTAGACACCATGGTAGAAATAGCCTACGGAACTATTTCCCCCAGGAACCTTCTTCCGCCACTATTTCACACGAGTCCTCCTTCAAGCTCCTTTCAAATTCCAAAACGTCTTTTTTAGTTCATCTCGTCATCAGGCCCTATTATTCACAACAGCTGTAGAAATCCTCTTTTCCTCTCATCTGCAGCATTTTCTTTAAAATTACTTCTAGATTAATATTTAAGACTTGACTGTATTTTTGAGTTTGAAATATCATCGACGGCATAGGCTTAAGCAAGGATACATAAAATAGGCTTGTGATGTCTAGCACATGAGTCACTCATGCAGGCTACAAGCTCCCCTAGAAGGGTGCCTAGTTTATCAACATTTTTGCACTGCTGAGTTGCCTTGGGAATAATCAGGTCACCGTTGTGCATTTGTATACTAAGGAAGCTAGACCCCTGTCCTTGCTCGGACAGAGACTATAGTTCTTTTGTCTCAAGGAAATTACAACTACGAAGGGCTCATCCAAACGGCAGCTGCACGGAAGTCCAAGGTCAAGGTAAAAAAACGCAGACAAACAGGGTCGTAATCAGAGTCTAGACAGACAAGAATGAACTTCACACTAGAGTATGCATGCAAACTAGCAGTTATTTAGAGACCCTTACTCTAAAATATTTGCTGTGTGTAAAGAGGGAGAGAAGTCCAAATAATCTCTTGTGCTTTTATTTTAAGGATCAGGAATTTGACAGCAGGAAACCGGCTTCTTCCAAACTAACATATTTTCCATGAAAGCTAAAGCTTTAGGAGATGAGGTATTTTTTTTTAATTTATGAATGACGGTGTGATATTATGAGTTCGGTGCATTTTGTTTTCACACTGCCCAACTTCCACATTATGTCCAAATGTCTGTAGACTATAGTAGCTGATAGTTTCGCCCTGTGGGATACACGGATGATGTAGCGTTGGTCAAATGGGCGCAAAGTCTCTGAGATAATAGTTCAAGTTGTTAAATTTAGAAGAAAAAAAACAATACTATGATTGAAGTTAAACTTCATGTTGCAATAACCTCAAATCACATGTTAAGTCTGCCTGTGGTTTTCTCCAAAACTGTGACTGAAATTGACCGAATATTGTCATAACTAATGTTCCAGGAAAAAGAAAAATATCAAAATAAAGTAAAATCTTAAAAAAGATTTAAAATGAAATGAAAAAAAAAAAACAGATTCATAAATAAAGTATGTTCTCTTTTTGACGTTAAAGAACCAAAACAATTATTATACAGTTGTAGTGAGAGAAAATAAATGATTAGCCTAATATTAAACATTTAAGTGCCTGGCGCATTTCCACTGCAGCCCTGAGACACTGCTGCCCACTCTTAAATCACATGCATGCCAGCGACGATACTTTAGCCAGTGCCTTACACACGCCCTGCAAAAAATAATTGACAGTATATTCTTAAAAGATATCAAACTTCAATTGCTGACTTTTGTTATGTATTATTTTCATTCGACAGTGGACAAGTTATATAGACACAGGTGGATTCTTTAAGGATGAAAATTAGCTTTTTCATGTTTAAATTTCCCATTGCAGGCCTATATTATACTTAATGCTGCCACCCAAACCACGTATCAGTGTGACAATTCGGAGATAAATAATTCAGGCACTAATATGACAGTATTTTAGACAGCCTATTGATATGAAAGTTGATATTTTCTCCGACATAAGATTCTATTATATTAATATTGTCTGTGTGTGTAAATCTGGTGTAAATCTTAAATTCAGCTGGAAAGAGCAAACTGATATAGATATAATTAGCTGGGTTCAAATTTGTGTTTAGTCATTATAGTTTACAATTCATTTAACCATGGTCCAAACGAAAAAACGTGTATCAATAATAGACGTGTGACTGTCAGTATCATTTAACCAAATTCCACAAGCAAATGAAATGTCAGTACTGCTAGGTAAAAGGCTAAAAGTGTAACCGTGTGGCGTCACTGAAGCAATGAATTTGTCAACACGGACTAAAAGTTTTTACATTAATATAACAAAAACTGCTACTGTGACAGTTTTAGTGCATTTGCATTGATTTAAACTTCAAGGTGGTGGCTGGGTATTCATACTCTGCATACAGTTTGTGGTGGAACTGCACTGCACAACATCCCCCCCACCAAAAAAAATATTCGTCCATTTTTCATACAAAACTTATTTTTTTCTTAAAAAGCGCAAGACAATCTGCCAGGGTGAGTAAATGTTTCTTCTCCACTGCGGTTTCACTTATTTCAGGAACCGTTTACAGAAACAACTATCAATATCTTGACAACCAGCCATGATGTGTTGCTGTAAATATCTTCACAACCAGACATCATGTCCTTCTAGACAGGCCTTGTCAGACGGAGAGAGAGCCCGTCTGATGCGGAGGTTTGTGGGGGAGGGGAGAGTATCCATCCCCATACAAATGCTGCCTACCTGCGGCTTAGGCTCTCAGGAACTGCCTGCATAAGCACATGACTGAGCCAATAGATCTTATGCAAGCAGAATATGCCCTTATATACATAGATCACATGCTATTTTGACCCTACAGCACATGCAGAGCTATATACTACTATGCAACCTCACTCATTTCCAATACGTATAGCTCTTATAGAAATAATATTGACACAGCGAGCAACAACTCCAATGGAAACAAGTGAAATTATCACATGTGTCAGTTTTCTCTGCCGTGATTCAGGGAAAACCTATTGACAACATTTCTGCAATGCAGTCCTTCCACCAGAATGACTTTGTGACAGAGATCTCCGTGTCTCTTTCGGACATGTATCAATAGATTCAATTCCGACACAATTCCATTAAAAATGAATATTATTACTTCTCAAACATTATCTCACCGGTCTTGAGAGTGATGCAAATCCTTGGGCATAAAAAAATCTTTAAGGAGGCGATGTAGCGATCCAAGAATGTGTTGACAGCTTGCAGGTAGAGTCTGCGCCATGCATGCTGAAATCAGGTTGCGTTCATGTTTACGAGTTTCCAGCCAGCTTCAGACTTAGCTGTGAGATCAAACCATTTTTATAATAAAAGTAAACCAAAGGGTTATTTCTCTGAACAGTGGACTGTGTCAACCAAAATAACCAAATAGATTCGCGCACTATGGCAGTATACAAGGCCAGTAGGGCTGGTGCATTTTCAAAACGACTATTCGAAGAGGAGGTTAGTAAATGAACATGTCTAACTCTGTGGAATAAACTTTGGACCTATTAAGTGTCTGAACTAATTGGATGAACAAAAATCTGACTGTAGTGCATACATAAATCTCATAGGAGTCCAGACTGATGTTCATTTGGATGTGAGTCACGAGCGACTGGCCTGGCGCGTTACATGTATTTTGCATTAAGCCTTGTGTTAATGCAACATTTTCTGCAAGATAGTGAGTGTTTGTTAACCTTTAGTGGGCTCATTTATATTATCAGTGTGCATATCCATTGTTCTCGTGTCAGTGTGAGTGTGTGTGTGAGTGAGAGAGAGTGTGAGTGAGTGAGAGAGAGAAAAAGTGGGCTGTTGTTCAGCAGGCAGGAGAGCAGAGCAGTCCACTGTCATGAAAACATTCCTACAAAACTAAAACAGCATCTCAATCTGGTGTTTTCCCGTTCAAGCTGGCTTTAATTTACGATCAAAAATGTTCATAATCGTAAAAGCCAAGACCACTGGACTGCTATGCCAACAGTCAGGGCACATGAAGGCATATGATTTTGTCAAGAAAATGCTAAAGCGGGGTCTAAAATATAGAACTAGGGCTGTGCAGTGTTGGTGCGTGATAATACAGAATGAAATGGCTTTAGTTGAGAGGGGCATTTAAACACAACAGTTAACATGCATAAATAGATCACTATATAGTATTTTGTTTCCCTTTTCACTTCGCACCGAGATTCACAATTTTCTAGCTGCATTTCTCAGAGGATCATGCTGCATATGCATCAGCACATTTGAAAACGCATGTCAGTTGTGACTTCAACATTAACGGAGCTGTAGCCTTCAAGTCTTCAAAATAGATCTGTTACAGCACTGTAAGCTGGTGTCATTGGTAGGAAGTCATGTTTGCCAAGCAAACCGAAATTAGTTTAAGTATTCGTGAAACGACATACAGTGAATGGAGGACACTAAAGTCTCGAGTTTAGGCCATACAGAGGTATTGGGGGAAACCCCCCCTCACCCCCTTTAGACTGACCACCAACAACTTCTTCTACATGTGAAACAGACTTCTTAATCTTCACGAAGTTAAAAGATGTACAGTACATCTATGAAAGTAGAGGCTTTTACATCATATATATGGGATTCTTTAAAATTCAGTACATGTGTGTTTATGTAGATAGATGGTTTCTTTATGATAATCACCACGAGGTAAATCCATATTTTTTATTTACCACTGATAATACACAGCACATACAGTGATCGTATGTTCTTAAGCTGTTGAAAAGACATGCATGAAAAACACTACCTACCCAACGGTTTAGGCCTGATTTACCTCGGATTTGACTCGTTTAACCTCATCCAGAGCAGGTAGTGGATGGCTGTGGGTTAACCGCAAAATAAAGCAGGCCAGGCGGAGCCGCGCCCAGAGGACAGAGGGCAGGCTGGCAGACCACCGCTACAGCCAGGCTAAAGTGGATTTACAAAACACAACACAGGCTTTACAGACTTTTTATTTAGTGTGCTTATAATGCTGGTGTTAAAATATCAGTGGTTCATTACTCTTTGCTGACTGAAAGATAGTTACCAAATTGCAATACGAAGTGTAGTTTCACAATTTCAAGGAAAAGCGCGTGAACTGTGTGCAGTTAAATTAGTCAGGATTACAACGCCGGTGTATTGGCGAGCACTTAAGCCGCAAACATTTGCACAATGCTTTACAATTTAAAACACAGGCTATATAGGCATGCTCATATAAATAGATATAAACATCAGGGTGTTTTCATACACTGGTAATTACAATTCCTACACAGCACCAGTCTACAACTTTAGACAACAAATTATATTTTTGTATCCTAACAAAACTGGAAATACCACGAGATTATAAGCATCTGTTATTCACGGTCACCAAATTAGCGTGATTAATATAGACATGTTTTTAAATAAACTTTTTGACAGAAGACATGTTTACTTGGATAATTATTATCAAGTTATGTCTCGTCAATACTGTGGGTCTATAAGCTCCTCCTGTCTTATATCTTAATGTGGTTTATCAACAAATAAACTCTTTTAAGATGTGACTAACACTTATTTAGTTCGTCTCGGTCTACAATTAGTCCTGCCGGAGTTCATTCTTCATTTTCCTGCTGCAGTCCAGTGGGTAAGCCAGTGAGAAAGCAGACAAAATAAATCCACAGTTTGACGCGTCTCGTCGGAAGTCCAAGTTCAAGTTAAGAGAGGCGGTCGCTCCATCCGTCCAGACAGCAAAACAAAAGACACACACGTTCATCATTAATCATCTCCCTTCTTCTCTCAAAGAATAAAGAGCTTTCAACTTTCTGGGCATATTTCTGACCACGTGCAGGATAGCCTAGAGCGATCAAGCAGGTGTAAATGTGCATTTTAAAATGTTTTATGCTTCAGAAACAGAAATCTTTGTGGAACTATAGCCAACTGAACAGGATTTTTTTTCCCTTCTAAAAATAGTTTTGGAAATAGATAGCTCGTATAGGCTTAAATGTAGATTTCAAATGTGATTATCAGAAGTAAATTGATCAAATTTAGAGGATGTTAGGATTTTTGAGGGTTACCTAATTTTCAGTCGGCAGCATTTGGCAAACTGTTCAGCACCGCGGGAGGAAACTGAATCGCCTGGAAAATGGCTATATCAAAATAATCTTCTTCAAGGGGATCTTCCTAAACCCTGAGACTTGAATTATAGGCCGATAGTTCTACGCCACTTGGATTGATGCTAATGTGCATTACAGCCTGTAACACCATACAGCTTGCAAAATGTTCACATATAGAAAATGTGTCAAAATGCTGACAGAGTTCCGTAGACACGCGCTATGAATGTTTGTGACCTTAACGCGCCACTTTATGGTCTACAGTGAAAATCTTTTGCCAATGCAGTTAAATTAAACTATTTCTCAGCGCGAATAGTCCCGAGTATAAAAAAAATACAAATTAAATAAGTTTTTAATGTTGCTGAAAGTTGATGAGTGCGCAAACGTGGAGGAACTTATATTCAACTCCAACACTGCGGATCCAACTCTAGATACAATTCTTTTATAATCATATTGACTAAAAAACACATTTCACATGTCGTTCCTCGAACCACCTTGTAGACTTTCCTGTAAGATTAAATATTTCCCATTGCATTATCCATTCATTCTTAAATGTTCTTTACAATTTATCACCCACTTCTGTGGAGCATGTAGGCGACATTTCTACACTTACGTTATCACAAAACTTATGGACTAAACTATCAGTTATATGATTCCCTTTACACTATTAATTGTACATGTAAATTATTTTTTGTTGCACAGAATGGAAAACATGAAACTAACTACCTTTGGTCTAGGCAAATGGTTTATTTAGATAGCCCACGCTGTGAAGCCCACTTTGCTTTAAGACACCAAATAAAAATCCGGGAAATTCACAGTAAGCGATTTTAAGGACAACAACTTCCTCATCCAGTGTGCTGAAGGCCAATAGTGACTGTATGAAGAGCCTAAAATCAACATGGGCTGTTGGTCTGCAAGAGCTGCGGGCTGGATGTCTGCACCTGCTTGTTGGTGGTTAACTCGTCGTGGTGGAGGAAATCTTTAAGTGAAATGGTGCACAGGAAGCAAATATCTGAATCATACCAACAAGGCAAAAAAAAAAAAAAAAAAAAAAGGCAGCTAATATATTGATCCAGACTGTTTTTAAAGAGCTTATGCGAGCAGTCTCCATGGACAGTCTGCGGCCGAGAGCCTCGAGGAAGTGCTGGTGCAAGCATATTCATACAAAGAAAGAAGCCAAAGAAGCCAAATTGAGATTAATTAATGTATTATTGATGTATTTTCTAAGAAGTGAATCTTAATATAACCCAGCAGTAGCCCGTGGCAACGGGGACTTGCTGCATGAGCAAAGACAGTAGGATTTTTAGAGGTGGCATTTAAAAAATACAATCATGCGGCATTTGGGACTTTTAGTTCTAATTTTGAAGTTGACCACTGAAAGTAAATTTGACTTCAAAAATCTCAAATCTCTTAGGTGTTTTCCAGTCTTTGTGAAGGTGAGTTTGTTATGGAGTTTTGAAATGGCTGCAAAACTAGACTAAACAATCTTTCTTTATATGAATTTGGACGATTACACGTAAAAAACTGCTTAAATCCGTTCCAGAGATGTGTTTTTGTGCACAGTGTGATCTTCCCCCATGTGCGCCTACCTGAAAATGTACAAGTATTGGCTCACGTCCCTCAACCAACCAGTCACCCTCTCGAGGTCAAAATGAAGTAATTGAAGTGTAATATTTTGCATTCATGCATGTACAATCATTTACCAACTGCTGTCCTCAGATCAACCCAGTGTTATCGTTTTCACGTGATGATTACATCAGAAGAATGCGTTTCCAAGTGGATGTACGTAGGCTACAGCAAAGAATCTGGGTAATATTAAATTGAATACAGCTACTGAGGTGTTTGAGATGAGAGGAAAGCATAAGCAGCGGGTCCTATTCTAATAAAGACAATTAAAAATCTGGATTGGAAAGTCTTTAAAGCGCTTACAGAGACCTTATGATAAAACAATATTCATTTTAATGTGTACAAAGGTTCCATGTATGTGAGAGGGATTATTCCAGGTATGCGGCCCGAAAATATAACCGACCACCTCTACAGGTCTAACCCAGATTCCCTTTCTGTCGCATGTACTGGGCATTTCACTAGTTAACAGACGATTAATATGGCTGCTTATCCATAAGACTGACGACTTTTGGACTTAAAAAACCTTAAGTTGCTGGAGAGTCAACATCAATTGGTCCATATTTTTGATATCCCATGTGTCTCTTTTAAAACTTCCTCCAGGTCACTGTAGTTTTCTGAGCCAGAAAAAGAAAGTGGAAGGCTAAGTAAACAACGTTCGAGTTAAATTAAAGACAGATTTGAAAGTGTAATTATGGTGGAGTTTGTACTGTCGCCTGCTGTCTGGCCCAGTACAGTAAATAACAGTTTATCCTGCTCTTGGCTTCTTTTTTGCGCACTCCTTGCGCATGGCCTAAAGGAAGAGGGATAGATCGATAGGCCAACGAGGCTAATTAATCCGTGGAGCAAATAAGGACAGGTTGGCTTGTACCAGTATATTACAGACATTATGAAGATAAGCAGGACGAAGTTCAAGTTCAAAGTCACTGTGCTCAGACAGAGCAGGGTGTGCTCAGGAGAGGACACCCCTCACCTCTCTCACCTCGCTCGTAAACCAAAACAGTAGCCGTTGCATAAACGGGGTACAAACCCGATCCTACTGAAAAACCAACCGAGACTCCCCCGTTCAACCTGTGAGCCCAAACTGAAACCAAACAAAAACTGAATAATCTCATCATCCTCTCCAGAGCAGGCTGCAATTATTGACAAACAGCCGAGCATCAATTGATTTTAAGTCGACCCATCATGGACCTGCTCTAATCTGTAAATATACCAAAGCTGTGGACAGATAATGCTCATTATCGTCACGGCACTATGTGGTATTTTAAGGGTTTTCTTTTGTTTTAAAGTACGAATTGGTTCAGAAAGTCTGGCTGGACTTTGCGATCCCCCTTAATTGGGCCCAAATGAAGCAACAAACATCGGTTTTCAAATCTAATTCTATTCGATTCTCGATTGTAATTCAAATTTGATTCGTTTTCATTTCTAAGTATTGGCCTAACCCAACCCAAATATGTCTTTTCATGCACAAAAAGATGAGAAACTGGGTCTGAACAAGGCTTATTCTATCTCTCAATTATATAAATATTCGTTCTTTATCAATATTCGTGTTGCTCTGAAGGCAGGAAAAACGACCAACGTGAATGCAAGAAATACACAAATTCAGTCAAGAGTTTTCGGTAATGTAAAAATGGATATGTAAAACAAAATTAAAAATAAGAACCCCTTAACCTAATTAGATTTCCAAACTTTGTCTCCAGGTCCCGATTGTTTTGTATTTTGTTGTTTAAAGTGGTGATTTTAAAAAGGCTGTACACCGTTTTTTTTCTGTGAATTATTCTATAAAAAACACTTAAATACAAACCAAATGTAAGAAATTGCAGCACTTTTATTAACATATTCTGAGGAGTAATAGGGCGATGAAAAACCACATTCTCTCACTTTTTCTTCCTGCGTGGGATTTTATAGAGAAGCCAACAAAACTCCAAAACTTCGGACTCTGAGTTGTGCCACTGTATCACTGGAAAAGTGAAGCGGTGCTTCAGAGGTTTAATTAATTTTCTATTTAATTGCATAATTAACGATTGAAGAGGCTGTAAAATAATCCGCTACGGTAAAATATTAAATGCGTGAGAGGGTTTTACATGTAGTTATATGGCAATAATTTCGAGACTAAGATACAGGGTACAAATTAATGTGCGACATCAAGCCATCTGACTGATTTTAACCTGTTGACTAATAATGCAGACAACAACACAAAACAACAAAAATCCGATAATGTAAAATGATCAGCTATAATCTAGGAAATCAGGGACAGAATGTGAAGAAAACAATCAAAAGGATTGTATGAAAAACTTTTATTTATATTGGCATAATACAAATCACAATAATAAATACATTAAATATTAAAATTCATCATTAAATCTCCACATTATACTTACAATTGCTGGACTTAATGAACAAATAATGGCAATGTCCACTGTTCTGGGAAGCTAGAACCATAACAGTGTATCTTTTTGAAGTATTTTTTTTGGCTTTTTTATTGTCTTTATTTGATAGTGACAGCTGAAGACAGACAGGAAGGGGAGCAGAGAGGGTGATGACACGCAGCACAGGGCCGCAGGTCGGATTCGAACCCAAGGCCGCTGCAGCAAGGACTCAGCCTCGGTACATGGGTCTCCAGCTCTACCCACTGAGCTAACCGGGCATGTGGGGGAAATGTAACAGTTTTCAATGTTAGTAACCATTTTTCCTCTAAATCACTCCAAACAATGTTTTATATGACTCAGACTTTTTAAATTTCTTTGTTGTAGACTGCTTTAGATTGGTGTATTAGCAGATCAAAATATAGTCCAATCTAATACTTTTGTATTTTTAACTGAGAGCAGCTGCAGAATTTGGGGCAAAGGACATGTAACCTCTATTAAGGGATTTAATCAAAGTACCCTAAAATTTTAACATTCAACTGATGTGTCTAACCCAATGTGAACACTGTCACACATTGTTAATGGAGAGTGAATACAGACCTTAAGCCAGGAAGTAGATAAAATGTTCTAATAAATCATCAAATTTTTCACAATGAATACTGGTGGTCCACAAAACACATTCCAAGTTAAAATGGTTCTCTTAAGCCTGCTTTAAACTGCCGTGGAAACATCCCCGGCCCAAAGTAGAAATATTTGTTCATGACCTTGCTTAAGGTCAGAGTAAACACAAAAAGACCATTTAGCTTCGTTGAATTTGGCCAAGAATCTGGAGAAGTATGTTCCGAGAGCTGGTAGAGATGTACAGTATATTACAAGCTATTCAATGTTTAGCCATCCAACCTTACCATATAAACTGCAATTAAATGACGTTCCTAAAACTACAGATTGAATTGACCGCGAGGCACTGGCTCTTAAAGCTGAGGAATTGATCGGGTGGGCAGTTTTCAGCTGGAGCCAGATGTGACCCGCAGGCTGCTAAATGAGCATCACTGTTTTAAATGAATTAGGGACTGCTGCAGGATGGTTGTTCTCAGTATCGTTCTTTACTACAGTGATGTCAAAACTATTTCATTTCACACTAATTACAGTGAACATAATTGTGTGTAAGTTGAGAGATTTTGTAGAGTGCACAGGAAGAACGCCTTTGCTGCAGCATTTTTAAAGTTTTATCCATTTTTGTTCCTGTTTTGTTTGTTTTTCATTTTCACCAATGATATACTGAAAAGTCTAATAATGCATGGTTGTTTCTTCTCATTCTTTTTTACTGCTCAACTTTTTTTTCTTTACAAATCCCAATATCATTATTAGTAGTTAAAGTGGCCATAGTAGTAAAACATTAATAATAGTCATTGCTTTCATCTTTTTATATTTCTGCTTTCTACTTTTAATATTTTCAAACGTACAGTAAAATAATCTCTTAATATGTTTCTCATTCAAGTAATCATTATCCTGTTTTGTCTCCTGCATGTATTATTTATGTTTTAAGATTCAGCTAACTTGTGTTTCATTCCCTTTGATATGGTTTCCATGGGACAAAAACACAGGTTTGTGTTGCAGATCTAACATCTGCACTTTTATGCATCCTCTTAGAAGTGAAACAATAAGGTGGAAGGACAAAGAGTCAAACAAATATTTGGAAACAATTCTGAAATGCATTGTAAATGCCTAACGTCTACGTGCCTGCAGTTCGACCATCTAAACATGAATCAGAACCATAGTCAGTCAGGATGTATATTACAAATGATGAAACTGACCTTTAGTACTAAAGTTGGTAGAATTAATAATATAGGCTAACACATTTCACTGGACAAACATTACATACAGCACATCAACAATCAACTCATGAGATCTGCATTAAGTCTCACGGCCATCTTTTTGCACATACGTCTGCATGCAAACACACTGACTTGACTCTTTGACAGAGAGTGAAGGATTCTCTGGGCAGACAGATTTTGTTTGTGTTTATTTATGCACAACCAGTCAACTGAGCGGGGAAAATGTCTTTTTACAAGTTGCTCCCATACTGTGTGTGGGTATAATAACCACAAGAGAGAAGCGTTTCCAAAACCGGATATCTACCATGTGGAAAAAAAAGTCTCCGAGTCTTTCCACATGATTGATGGCATGAAAAGGAAACTCCTAAGGGAACATTTTTAATAAAAAGCTAAAAAAAAAATTGTGGATACACTTTCTGCATCTATACAGTTTTCTCACGTCAAGCAGTCCAAATCACAAGTTTTTACATCTTAGAATCAACCAATAGGTCCTCAAAGCAATAAGCAAAAGTTCTGGCCCACTATCATTTTTTCCCAAACCTCCATTTTGTATTTTTAGAAGAGCAACCCAGCCTACTATATTAAGTATATTAACAATAATATGGTTCCTCCAAATCTGTTCACTTCCTGAATGTATACGAATACTGTCGGCATTGCCTTCTGTAATATGTATGTATGTATAATTCCTTCATATGTAAAATGAGGATGTATATATTATACAAAAGGAAATATTATACAAAAAAAATACATTCTATATATTTTTCATTTATTTCCTTCTATGTCGACTTTTTGGTGCTCATATTACGGAGTTAAATTAGCATCTGTCTTTGCTTTGTCTCATCATAGTTCCTGCTTTTATTTTGCATATGGATTAATATACATCCAGCTTTTCATCCTTATAATTTTGCTAAACTCTGCTGCTCAGATTGTTCAAAACCCCACATATTCTCCATTATTCTGGTATTATTTAGTTTTCGAACTCCATGCAGTATTTGCAGTTATAATGACCCACTTTCATAATTTAAGATCATTCATGTTCTATATCTTGTTATTTTTAAGAATTATAATAATATTAAATTCCAATTCAGAGAAAAATGCACTTCTGTTTGATTTAAGTTCCAATTTACATCAAACTTTTGAGTACTGCGAGTCCAGCTGAGTCAGCCTCGCTGACAACAACTTCCAAGTGGCTACAGCAGGTTTCACATCCATTTTATGGCTCGAAGGCAAATAAATCCTGACTGGGTTTTCTCCCCCATGTCACCTTACCTCTTAATCCCACAAACTCACAGCCCAAGATATGTGAGTTTGAGAGGGAATACTTTCATGAAGAGCAGTTTTATGAATAGTAAACTTTAAGATACTTCTACTGAAGCCTCCAAAAACTATAATTCTAGTGAAAGAAAAAGTGTTTTAATTTAATGTTTAATTTAGGTCTTGTACCTGCACAAAAAAACTGTAAGCATACTGGATATATCAAAGTAGGCAAAAAGTACATTCACTGGTTAATGCTTGTTACTCAGACTCTGAGTAACAGTGTAGAAACTCTAGAATCTGTATCCTCGAAGCAATATGCAAAATTAAGCAAATATATACACAGCAGTATATTTCTACTACAGGAGAGTTGTAAATATATATAAAAAAACACCCATAAAGAGATAAACAAGAAGAATACACTGCTAATCATTCCCATTGAGTGATTTTCTTGTGCCTATTTTCTTTTAATTAGACTTTCCATTTAGTTACACTAAGAGCAGTAGTTGTTCCTGTTGTTCGTGTCATAGAACAGAGGAAAACACAAACAAGAATTACTGCATTGATCTGAAACTTCTGGCACTGGACAAAAGTGTTACCAAGAATGCAAATTAGAGGTTAATAAAAGTCTCAAAAATCAGGTTGAAGACAGATCAGATGCCATTACCTGCTGGGTGTTGATCGGAGATGTATGTAGAGGATCTGGGGGCTGTTCAAACACATGGTGTCCCAGCTGCCCATTACTGGCCTGGGCCTTCAGCAATGACGGCAGCAGCTAAGAAATAAAATCAAGAACACTTTTGAGGAGAACATAAGGATTTACTAGATTTGTTTCTAGAAAATTAAAAACATGAAGACATGTGGAACAACGCAAAAATCAGGACATTAGATTGATTTGGCTTTACACACACCACTGGCAATAATGCAAAGAAGGTGGCCAACCAGAACACAATAACTAACCTAAAAAAATCATCTTTAAGGATTTCAATACCAACAAATCATGTAATATACTGCAAGTAACTTGTACGCTGTACAATACATATAGTAGATGCTTACAAATCCCAAAAAATATCAAACAGATGAAAACAAATCCATAGAATCTTAATCAGGGGTAACGGGACACATTTCTATCCTTTTCACTTGCTCAGTATAGCACACTATAGCACTATGGTGTGGCATTTCCACTGTGCTCTCACAGCAGGGGTAACCATACTGATCCAACAACAATATGGTTCTGGTAGGCAGCAGAACTGAGCCCAGAAGGTCCCTGTCTGCAACTGAGCTGTCACAGCAAAATGACTGACTCAACATTTCTGGCCATGCGGGCAACTAGAGAGAAGTGTCATTTTGAAATGACTCATTACATTTCGCTTTCAGTAGTTTTGTAAAAGGTTGGGTTGTTGTGATTTGGATTTTTTTGAACCTTACTGTTTTCTGATCCCTCTTTTTGCTGTTCCATCAGAGCTGTAGTAACACCCCTTGCTGTGTGAAGCTATTGATAATGCAAACTGAATACTTTTACTGTGCGGGAGCAAAAGGAAATGTTGTCCTAGCAACTGACTGTACTTTTTTTTTTCACCTACAGACTTTGGTGATCCTGGCCATCCTTCTAGCCACCAGCAGGTTAACATTATTTCTTCTCAGTGACATTTCTCTTCAAATATTGAAAATGGAATTGCCATGAAATTAGATTCAGATATGCAGGGCGACTAAAGGATGAATCCTAATGACTTTGATGATCACTTTCCATCTACCGCCACCAACAGGTCAAAGAATTTATTTATCCAGTGAAACATCTCAACATCTACAGGATGGATTGACAAACAATTCTGTACAGACATTCATGGTTCCCCGGAAAACCAAATGACTGCTCTGATTTTTCCTCTAGCGCCACCATGATGCTCACATTTGTAATCTTTTGTGAAAAGTCCACACCTTTTGGATGGATTGCCACATCATTGTAGTACAATATTCTACAGGATGAATTGTAATAACTTAATTCTTTACCTTTTCATTTAGCGCAATCATTAGGTCAAAGTGTCAGTCTGTCCAAAACATGCAAATCTAACGACATTCCAACCAGCCTCACTTGCAATTAGTGTTTAGCAGTGCTAAATTTATAATAAGCAAATGTCTGCTGACACTCTAAACTAAGATAGTGAACATGGTAAACATTATACCTGCTAAACATCAGCATGTCATCACTGTCACAGTGAGCATGTTAGTATGCTGACATAAGCATTTAGCTCAAAGCAAATAACAAATTACAGCCTGGTAGAGCTGCAAGTGTGGCTGTAGTCCTGACTAGGCTATAATCTTAGACTGCAGATGCTGATTAAAAATTGATTCAAACATACAAGTCCACAAATGTATTTAAGAGCATTTCCAGTAATTAATTGATTTATGTGGCCAGTTGATATTTCCCCATTATTCTGACACATGTCTATCCTTTTCACTTGCTCAGTATAGCATACTATGGTGTGGCATATACATTTGCACTGTGCCCACACAGAAGGGGTAACCACGTTGATCCGACAATATTATAGTTTCTTTTTTCCAATTGTAAGATGAGCGTTTTCCAATCTGCCACATCCATCATTCCCTATTCTCCTTTGAGGTCACTGTGCTGCTAGCAGTTGTGCTCTGTGATAATGTTATCAATTTGCTTCACTCGTTCTTTTGTCTGTCTTTTCCTCCACAGTATTAAATTCATCTATGGACTCGTAATGACCAACTTTGCAATAAAAGATTAAACTATTAGTCAATGACTTTAATCAGCAACTGAAACATTTGCTAGTTCAAATTTCTCAAATGTGAGAATTTGTTGCTTTTTATTTCTAAAATAGTAAACAGCTAGTTTCTGTTGTCTGACTTTTTATAGAAAAAAAATATGGAAAAGATAATCAAAAAACTAAAAAGAGAAAACAATAATTGACATATAATCATCATTGGTCGCAGCCCTATTTGCAACAGATCACCAATGTTCGATTACACTACCCAGCCGGCAAGATGACCATCAGAGCAAATATATGATCATTCCTGTATTGTGAGCTTTTTACCATTTCATTTTTATTTCTATAACCCTTATACAGTAAGGGCAGTAAGGGTTTTTAGGCATTACTGTACATATTTTTACATCTCAACTTTGAGATCCATGTTTATCAGTGTTTTTTGGCAATTAAATGAAAACTTCAAGACCACCACTGACAATTGTCCATGTTAAATGTCGATAAGTCCTCATGCAGCCTCAACAAAAGCTCATTTTCACAACTGTGCTGCCTCAAGTGATCACAGCAAACGGCCTTTTGTATCTAATTCTACAGGAAAGGCGAGAGCCCCTCTGTTGAAGCAATACTTTGTAATGGTATTAGGAGGGCTATAAAAGTGTCAGAGCCCTGTAAACAGGCAATCAGAGAGTGAGCCATGGTCTGTTGCTTTTGCAGGCATCAATCACTAAGTAATGTATATGAAGTCTGAAAAAAACTGCTGGGCATTTGACATGAGGTCTACTCTGTTTGGTATTACTGAACAGTAATACTTAAAAGTACTTTTCTCATAAATGCGCAAACATCTTTGAACCAGAAAAAAAAGACAAAAAAAACCAATATTTGGGACACACACACACACACACACACACACACACACACACACACACACACACACACACACACACACACACACACACACACACACACACACACACACACACACACACACACACACACACACACACACACACACACACACACACACACACACACACACACACACACACACACCAACATTATCTTCTTTTACTCCCCACAGATTAGAAATTATGACAAAGCAATCGCATTAATTACTGTATATAAAGTTATACTTCTAATTAACTAAATCAAATAAAGTATACAGTAACAATAATAGTATAATAATTAAGCAAACGTCTCATGTTTTGGGCCATTTCTGCCTCTTCAGTAGTGGAAACTTGAGAGCTGACAGGAATCAAGCTAGAGATGGTAATGAACTCCAAGAGTACAGTAAATGGTAGTTTATTTGGATATCACTAACATAATTCAGACACTACCTAAATAATTCTTTGCAGTTAGTGATATTTCCCTTTTTATTCTCATTTGTGGACTGAATATTTTTCAACAATCCAAACCAATTCTATTAATGTTGACTATAGGAACAGCTGAGGTGACAATATCAGCCCACCACTTCAGACTAGAAATTCCTTCCTAATACTGCAACCTGAACTTCCCAGGAGATAAACTGTAATACTTCCGATCCCCTGACCTTTCATCTAGTAACATCATCGGGCCAATTTTTTGTTTGTTTATTAGTTTGGCTTTTTACCAAATACATGCAACACTAACGACATTCCTTTCGGCCTCAGCTGTACTCCAAACTAATTAGAGATAAACATCATACCTGTGAAACAACAGCATGCTGGCATTGTCCCTGTGAGCAAGTTAGCTTTCTGCTGTGAGCATTTAGCACAAAGCACTGCTGTGGAAAAGTACAGGCTCACACATCTGCTAGCATGGCTTGTTACAGTCTAAGTACACCCCTTAATTCTGCTAGTGCCCTCCATCTCAGCAAATTTTTAAAAAATGCATCAGAGACCTGCGAAGGACAGTGACTCTAGGGAGTGTGGCCTTCGACACCAACCGGAGTGACGGACAGACTGGCCACAGCAGTCTAACAGAATCAGCAAACTTGTAGTCAGAGTTTGAGCAGCTGCTGTCAGACTTTCCGTGTCTGCACTGGAGCCTTTACAGTTACCAAAAGCACATTCAGGGCTGTATGTAGCTATTCTAGTGGCTGAGTTGTAGCTAAGCTAACGGCTCAGAGAGGCTAACTCTCCTGTCTGTCTGTCTGTCTGTGTGTCTGTGTGTGTCTGTGTGTGTGTGTGTGTGTGTGTGTGTGTGTGTGTGTGTAAACTGGCAGTCAGTGGGATCAAGGTAAAGACTGCAGTCTGGTGGTGCTTCTACAGCTGTCTAAAACACAAGTCCGAACCATTGCGCAAAACAGAAATGCTAAGTAGAGGGTTAGCAAAAACGAGTATGAACTCTTGAGAATGATGTGTCTCATTCAGTAAACATTTGAGAATTAGTCTCCCACTCAAAGCGGGGGTTGGGGGAAGGGATGTGGGCCTCCCTCCTCCGATTAAAGTTAACACTCTTTTTTTAAATATATGTCATGACGTAGACCCAAACGGTTAACACTATGTCAGGATTGGCCTTGCAAGGTTTAGGGTGAAAAACAATAGAAGGCGTGTTGAGCCATTTTCAACCAACAAAAGTCAGATTTTCATAACTTTGGTAAGTATGCCGATATTAACAACAGCATTGATGCATTTCATCACAGTATAGTCACATAATTTAGTTTACAGCTCAAAAAACACATTTTAGTGTGGAGTACATCTTTAATGAATGAGGAGACATATGACCTGTTTATGGAGCAAAGTCGATACTAGAATTCTGAGTAGAAGTGCTTTACTATTCTCTGGCGCTACAACTAACTTCAGTTGTGTAAATCATCTGTGTGCTTCCTGCCCCTCTGACTCAGTGTGCAGTACACCTTCCTTTGTCTCCCTGAGCTTGCAGAGGCAGGGTTGGCTGACTCAGAGACTTCAGGGAAGGTATGACAGGCAAACAATTTAGCTTTCAGACCACCCAAAATATTAATAAATCTAAAAACAGGTGACTGAACTACTGTACTGAAGACAGATTAGCACAAACAGAAAAAATGTGAAACTAGACATGCAATGTAGAAGGTATGAAATAGCTGCACTGTTATTTTCCTGCAGTATATTTCCTTTGTGTGAACCATTGCCTACTGACTGAAGAACTAAGACCATAAAAGGGGGTGTGGAATTGGTGGGCTGTCCAATCTTTTCGAAAGAGATTAAATGTTGTATCTTTGACCAAGTCTGTTACAGTAAAGTAAAATGCAACAAAGAAAAACTGTTGAGCTTTCTTGGTTCACCAACAATTATTCTTGTTCACATTTTTATGTCACTGGATCACATGTTGATGACTGAATAGACATTCAGCTGCATTAGTTTTATTTTAGTACTATAAAAAGCAATTAACAGTAAAAATATTTCCAGTTCTAGTTTGGGAGCAAAACTGGAGACGGCATGTTTCAGACAGAGGATAAACTAATATCTTGCTTACAAAAAAAAGTTTCGAGCCTGTAACTCTGGAAGACCTCGCTATCTAGGCCAGGTTTTAGGAGAGGCCTAACAATAGTCATTTCAAGAAGCAGGAAAAATCCTATTCTCAAGGTCTGTACTTATATTTTTTGAGCCATTTACAGTCATATTTAAACAAGACTAAAGTTCTACAGCCAAAGTAGCAGCACTTTGGTACAGTGGTGCTTTGTGCTAAATGCTGATGTCAGCATGCTGATGTTAAGCAGTACCATTCAAACAGGACTGTAACAGTATGAGACTTTTCACAGTATAAAAGATTGAAAACATTTTTTTAAACAAAATGTTTTATTCTAATTTCTCAAAATATTATGTAAATTTTTTTAACACCTTCATACCATAAATAATAGGGGTGTAAGAAAATATATAAAAATATTGTGTTGCGATATTTTGCTTGGTGATATTGTATCAGTTCTCAGAAACACTATTGAACATAAACTGAGAGCTATGATGTTGGATGTTACAGGCACCGTGATAAATACAAACGTAGATCCCAATGTTCTTGTCAAAAGTCAACTTTTTTGTTTTTACTCAGATTTTATGTATATGGCTGTATGTTCTTTATACTATAACAGTTTTTAACAGTTAACAATTTTTTGTTTTTGTTTTAAATCACAATATAATCACCTTGCTTAATATATCACAGTAATATATCACAATATAATGAATCATAAACCCTGTATTGTGACACATAGCGTATTGGCAGATCCTTGCCAATACACAGCTTTAGTAGATAAGCAAATATACACAGCATGATAACTGTCAATCTTTATACCACCATATACAGTGGTATTAGTACATCACTGCAACCCCTAATGTAAACTATGTTCATTATCTTAGTTTAGCGTGTCAGCATGCTTACATTTCCTAATTGGCACTAAACATAAAGTACAGCTGAGGGCAATGGAAATGTCGTCAGTTTAGTATTTAGTCAAAAACCAAAGTATAGACCTGATGATAGTACTAGGAGAAAACTTAGGGCATCACCAAAGAGATCATTCTATGGGAGCTCGAAAGGGATATGAGGGAGAAAAAAAAATACATGAGTGAAAAAAAAGGATTTGGGTGGGAAAAAATTGACATCAGAAGGAGAAAAATTAGAGGGGTGAAATAAAAACAATTCTAAAATCCTAAGCGCTCTTGCACAGGTTCTTGCAGAGATCTAACATTTTGTTTGTAGCCAGGTACTCTAGAAACGTTTTGTGAGAGAAAACAAGTTTCTCAGTAGAACATAAAGGAGTTTTTTTTTCCCCACCCATCTATTTTTTTTCTCCCTCATGTCCCATTTCTTTTCCACACATGTATTTTTTTTCTCCCAGATGTCCCCGTTTGTACAATTCACCCTGAGAGAGATATAAATGTTTAAACAATTTCATAGCAACACATCCAATAGTTTTTCAGACATGTCACTCAAATGCGCAAGTGGGAACCTCATTGTGGCGTTAGATGAAAAGTCATTAGAATAGTCACCGTCTAGAACCCATGGACATCTGTACAAAAAAAATCTGTTGTGCCAATCCACTTGCTTAAGATATTTCACAGGATAAATGAAAACTCTGACCTGCTGGTGGTGCTAAAGGAAAAGTCAAGGAATCACCAACATTGTTATGATTCATCCTCTGGGCACCATAGATAATCGGTACCACATTTCATGGCAAGTTGTCAAGACATTTCACTAAAAGCCAATAATGTCAACCTGCTGGTGGTGCTAGAGGTAAAACCGGGCATCCCCAAAGTCAGTGGGCTTCATCCTCTGGAGACCTCGAATGTCAGTTTAAAATTTCACAGCAATTCATTGAATAGTTGTGATCTTCAGTCTAGAGCAAAGTGGTGGACCGACCAATCAACAGACAGATGTACTGAAAGACAGTAACATTGCCATGCTTAGAGCCATGCCACTACGTGGATTAAAATGTAGAGGGTGACCACCACAAGACCTCATGTGAAGAATTTACTCAGTCAGTCTTATAATTCACAAATCCAGGTAAAATTATTAAGTTGACAGTTTAATTTTGGTTGAACACTATATTATAATTAAAATATGTGTAAGATATGTCATATTTTTAGAATTAGAATTCTATATATTTTTTAATAACATTAATACAGTACTATCAAATATCATAGATACACAAATGTACATCGTATGATAACCGTCAATTTTCATACCACAGTATGAATATGGGTATACCGCTGCAAACCTGGCTGACCGTTTTTGATGGAGTGAGTACAGGGTAACATTTGTTGTGACAATACCAGTAGTGAATTTAGTGTTAAAAATTAAATGATAAAATCTATCTTGTATATTCTTCACACTTTAAAGTGGAAGCTTGGTAGTAAGGGTCAGAGGTCATGACAGCATTCAACAGCCAATCAATCAAGAACATTATTGGGATACTCCAGTCTAAGTGTGTACAGGCTTGCTAGAAGTGTTTTAACAAATGACTTAATGGAGCCAAACCCAGTATGATGATATTCTGTCATCCAACACTTTTTGTTCAAACTGACACTAAGTTTGAGCGTCAATCCAAGTGTCTGTTTGACTGTTGATCAGATTATTGTGTTAACCATTTACTCTACTGAGAAAGCCTCAGTAGTCCTCAAGTACATTTTGAGGAATAGGAAATTTGCTTATTCTTGTATTCTTGTCTTTATGCTAAGCTATGCTAACTGGCTGCTGGCTCAGGCTACATATTCACAACATACAAACACAAACATGGATGTGGTATTGATCTTCTTATCAGACTCTTGGAAAAAAAGCAAATGAGCGCATTTCCTAAAATGTTTAACTAGTCCTATGAATATGTAAATAATTGTATAGATCTACTTTTGTACTGTGCTATTCCTGGTGTCGGTCAGTGATACATTAAAAATTTACTACCAATATCAGAAACTGGGATATTAGACAATGATATTTTACAATGTATAGATCTGAGCAGCAAGATTATAAAATGCAGTATATCATGCATCCTAACCCTAACCCAATTAAAAAAAAGGTTTTAAATAAATTCAAGGCTCAGGTTAATGAATTCAGATGTATTAAGATAAGAATTGTTATTACTGATACACATATATTTAAATCCATTTTTAGTTATAAGTGCTGATAGCCAGTTAAACACATCTTCCAGACATACAAAGATTTTAAGGGTTAGTCCTAACTCCTGAGCAGACCTGTCGGATAACCTGACAGACTGAGTGGGTCCTGCACTGTGTGGGTGTGCTCAGCTGTGCTCTGCCTGGAGCAGATAACCATATAAAGAAATGCATGACGAGCCGACCGTAAAGTGGAAGACGACATTGGAAACAGTCTGAATTCTGAGTTTTTTTTGCTCACAGGGATTACTTTTACATATGCTTACCTCATTATTTGAAACTTTGGCGTTGTTTAATATTAGGGCTGTGTATCGGCAAGAATCTTCTGACGATACAATACACTACCCAATACAGAGGTTACAATTCGATATATTGCGAGACTATAAAGAAGTATATATTGCAATTTTTTTTCAATCTAATTTTAGAAAAACTCATAATAAAAAGACAGGAATGTAAACGAGACATTGCAAGGCAAACATTCAAATAAGTGAGAAGAAAAATTAATCCTGATCTCAAAGACTTCCATTAACTTTTACAAAAAAGGAAATATGTATTGTTTAGCATAGTTTATACCCTACCTCAGAAACAAAAAAGGAATCTCTTTCCATCCTAATTTGTCTTCAATCAAATTTTGTTTGAAAAGAATGCTGAGAAAATGTTAGCGTAAACCCAGTATCGAACTGAATTGTATCGAATCGTGAGTTGAGTGTATCGTTACGTCCCTATATAAAGCTTAGTATAAAATAAAAAAGCCCTCATTTTACATTTTTCACAACACTGCAAACCCCTATTTAATATCAATATCTGACGTAAGATTATACATAAGACAGAAACTATAGAAAGGCATAATCGGTCCCCATTGAGAGGCTAACTATTGTTCGCGATATTACATCAAGTCAAGTGATACAAGCCGTGTGCGATTTTGGTAAACCTTTGGGTTATGTTTACTGGCTTGTGATAATAAAACTGATTTTTTATAACCCATTTTACTGTAGTACAGTTATACGTTAAAATACTGCAAAATGACACCAAAAAAACATTTCCCAAAGTGGTAAGTCTAATATCAGTTGTCAGTCACATGACAGCTAAAAACATTTAATTTGAAGTCTTCGACTCTTATTGTGAAGTGTAAATCCAATCTTACTGAGGTATAGACTATTGTACGGTGGACAGCAACAGACAGCTGTGCTTTAGAGTCAGTCTTTCTGGGAGATCCTAACAAGTGCACCAACAGACCATTGTATTACCATATGGTCCAGATAACAGTAGTGCCATTCTATCAAATGCATCTATCCATCTCAGCAAGACTAAATTATAGAGAAACCAATCAAGATGTGACAGGTTTTCCCAACAAAGCCAGGCAGTAGGAACCACACACCAGCCAGCACACACACACAAAGCAAGACGGCAATAAATGCACATAAGAAGACTCAACCCAGCTGCAGTGAAAAGCATAAATCAAGAAGATTGATTTCCCTGGTTTGATTGGTTTACAGTACAGATAAACAGACAGGCGGAGATAAAGATGTAGAGAAATATACATAGATGGATTGGTTAAACTTCTCATTTTAAGCCTAATGTGCTACATGTACACTATCTGGCTTTGCAATTTCAATACATTTTAGAAAAAGCAAACTTTCTCATGAGAAGTGATGCCGTTCCGGTGGTGCAGAATTCTGAAATTTGCAGTAATAATTCAGTTTTCATACAGCTTACATCCAAAATCTCCCAGATTTCTGTTTTTCCTTCGTCCATTATCAGTCCGGATTTAAATCTATTTCTACAATCCAAATGAACTGAGCAAACATACCATCGCTACATATCTCATACTTTTGATCATACAGTGCACTGCCTTCTGGACATTCTTCACGTGAGTTCTGTGTAGTAAATGTCTATTGAGGAGCAGGATATCTTCTTTTACTGCAGTGATTGGGCAAATGTAAAGAGATAGAAATGTACCTGGAAAAAATCTTTTGGTAGCATAATGTTTGACTGACACATAGATGGAGTATAACATGGAATATGTGTTTTAGTATGTGTTCCCATTTCAAATTAGGTGTAACAAAAACTATTATAAAAAGCTTAGACTCCGGTTTTTGGCTATATTATGAGTATTTATAGATATTTCATGAGCCATAGCTTTTCACAGTTTTTTCATCACATCGTAACTCAAAAATAAAGGTCTTCTTTACTAGACCTTTTACAATCAATAAACTGTTTTTTTAATCTTGTTTAACAGTCACTTACTGTCAGTTTTTGTATAAAGAACTTGTATAAAGGCTATAAATTTAGGAATGAAATTTACTCCAATCGCTTGTTTTAACTTTCGGTGGGAGGTTGTCTGTTTATTTATGATTGGATTTGGCACGGGTCCTTAAAGTCGTCTACAACTGCAAAAGCAGTGAATCAGAATCACTTTCTTTGGTGCATCACTTTTGACTGCCACTGCTGTACCTCTAGAGAGTCAACCACTAACGGTCATTTGACAAGGTCTTTAATTCCCTTCATCTAAGCAGTTTTCCCTCAACTTCACTGGGTTTTCCATGTCTGCATGAGCACACACCCATGTCTGGAGCCTTGATGTGTCCCTGTGAATAATTACACAAGTACATGCATATACCATTGTCATAAAGTTCTTGCAAAAGGAAAAAAGTATTATTTTTAATCAGACCACAAAACCCTTTGTTTTGTAGCAAAGAAAGGTGGAGTATAGCGGGCTCTGTGGACTTATTTGGTCATGTGGGTGGAGTTCAAACTGCGAAACAGACAAGGGATCTATCTTTTCTAGTCCACTTCTGACCAAATGGCGGAAATATGCCTCTGCACAACATAGCTCCATCAAGACTTTTCCTGCCTTCTTCAACGATTTTTCCATATTAATTATTCAGAAATGTTTCCCGTCTTTTTTGACACCTGTGAAGTTCGACTTTACGTTCCATTACGGCAAAGATGGATACTACGTAATTAGACTTCATATGTTTCCAGTTACATAGACTGATGTCATCCTTTTACACTACCGCCTTCCAACGCTCCACCACCACAGAGCAACATGGAAGCCATTAGGTAGCCTCTAATGAAATACCCAGAAAGCCTTTATCACTACATATTTATTTCTGGCTAGAGATTGATGTCAATGTATATATACTGCCAACTGTCACAATGCATACAAGTTTCCACCGAAACTCTTAGGTAAATTTGAAACGAGTCATTAACCTCTGTGAGAATTGTAGAGCATTGTGGATCCCATGGACACATACATAATTTAAAGCTACTGTTTTAAAATTTATTAGTTGTTCTGTCAGTTCTGATGGATTTAATTGATAGTATAACCTCAGACAAATATTTATCTCCCAGTAGCCATTTGTGTTTCGTGTTTGTATTGGAGATTCTGCTTGTCTTAATCATTTTTCCTCATGTCAAGCTTAGGTACCGACATCTGGGCATTTATAGTGTTGGCAGGTAATAACTGCTGGCTGAGGTTTAGCATATTTCGAGCCATACCTTAGAGGGCTAAGCAGGGGTTTGTTCAAATGGACAGATATTCCAGCTCTAATTTGAGCTTAATCCTGAGACAAGCCAAAGGTTCCATAGTTTGGACCGAGTTGGCTGAGGCAACAATATATTTATTGAGCATAGATAATTTGTTTTAAAAGTTGTTGTTTGAACAGATTTTTTTCACTGTTAAATGTATCCAAAGTCTGAAGACTGTATGTATCAGCATATAACAGATAAAGCGTGCAAATGCACATTGTGTAATTTACTGTATCAGATATGTATGTGTGACTGTCACCTTAAATGGTGAAAGAGCAGAGTGAGGAGTTATATGTTACTTTTGGCTGACAAATTCAAACTTTGTGCATACAGTGAAAGAAACCCTGTACAATTCAATACAATAAATCTACCTATAAACTATTAAACTTAACTATTAACTATTTAAGAGCATACTAAGACTATGTCAAAGAATTGTTCATTGGACTCATTTATGAGATTAGTTGCACTTGCTTGTATTATACCGTATTACATTTGGGCTGGGGGGGATAAAATATTACATTTACAATAAGGTTAAATTAACAGCTCTCTTAAAAAAAACTAACATTACTGTACATTACACATAGGCAGCTTGCTAAGAACCCATTTGCGTTACAGTGTACAACTCGACTGTTGTTTTTACTGTATCCAGCTTCTGTATTTCATCCCGTTCAGGAAATAAATGCTAAATGTTGAATAAAACTTTATTTTTGACAACACAGACAAGACCATAATTGTAACAAAGATGGAGTTTACTTTATGTTCGCTGTTTGTTGGGTAAGTATAAAACTGCTCTTAATGGAATGAAAAGTCATACACAGCCTCTCTACTCTTTTCCTCATTGTGGTGTCAATCACTGTGCCATCCCCACAAGTGTATAATATAACAATAAATATGTTTATAGCGAGACATAACATTTGACTGTAAATATGTCTTGGCCAACACACAAATAAATGGGTATGCCAGTTGAGCACCATATGCAACTAATTATGAAGTCTTTCTTGTGTGTTTTAACAAGAAAGTGATGGGGGCGAGGAGAGATAAAGAGGGAAGCAAAACAGTTAATCTTTTTGTGCAATTTTACTTAGCAGTACTATCTTACTTGTGCATTCATACACAAAAACATTGCCAAAAAATATTAAGTAAAGAGACAGAATGAAGAACATTGTAGCCCTACATTTATTTTACACTGTTATGAAACAGCATAGGAATATGTAGCTAACTTACTTTAATGATTGCATACACAGATAGTGTTTCAGGTTTACCCCGACAATGTTCCAAATCTTACTCCACCTTAATAAGAACACTTTGTTCTTGTGTGTAATCACTGGTACTGGCAGGGAGACTGCTGTGGTTATGAAATGCAGCCAAACATTTCAGGGAATGCACCAGTAAGGGATAAATGATCAGCACACTGGCTCTATTTTACATGTTTGCTTGTATGGCATATTTATATATATTACAAACTCATTTTTGAGACTTCTTTGGTGGCTGATTGAGTTGTCCTTGGTCGTAAGAAACAAAAGACTTAAGAGTGAGCAATAAATCATTGTAGACCTTTTTTCCCCTGGGCTATTCAGCCACTTGGGGTGTAAAACACTCAAAGGCAATGAGCACTTGAAAGTCTGGAGTTGCGGACAGATTCTGCCCAGCAATTATCCTGTCTGCGTGCCTCCTAAACACTGCATACCAGATATGTTTGGGCCTCTTCAGCAACAGTCCCAGTTATGGAGACACAGATGCTAATGACACCATATTTTCAGAGCTGCAGAGACAGAGGGCCTCTGGCCATCACTTCTAAAACACATGCCACACAGCCTGCACCACCCACACCACACAGACCTGTTATTGATGACCATTGACGGCTCTCCTCTTCACTCGACACAGGGTGGCCGCCATAGGCAACAAAGCAGTAAACACAACTTGTCTAGGTAACATAACTTACTTATAACTGCATTTTTAGTTAATTACACTTGTCTTATTAGTGAGAATAGATATACATATACTGTGTCCATATATTGACACACGGGTAGAGTTAAGCTGTCTAAGACTTTGTTTCTTTTTTGGGCTGCTGCCCAGTAAGAACCAGACTGACAGGCACCTGTCACATGGATTGATGTGTCCAGCTGGTGAGCAAGAGGTGGGCAAAGAGACACAGGAGCAGGAGCAGGAGCAGCGCGCATTGAATCTGATGGCCAAGATGAGTGGGGTGTGGTAGAGGCCCAAGCAGAAGGTTTGAAGGTGATAGAAAGATGAGGTAAGATAGAGGGGTGGAAGAGAGAGGAGGGGTGGATCATTGAGGGAGAAGGTGACAGGAAGTGACTCTACTTTGGATACCTTCAAGGTGACTCAGTATGACAGAACATTCCCAAGGGTTTACTACTGCAAAGAGGGATAGACAGAGAGGGAGAGAGAGAGAGAATTTCAAGGTGCAAAAGCTCTTTGCAGATGTCCAAATACGCAGTAAATCACTCTGAGGACCTGAGGGTGCTCAAATGCTTTTTGACTGAATCTGTCTCCCAGCCCAGCGGCTCCAGAATGACTAAAACATTAACAGGAGTCTTCAGGGTAGCGCCAGCAGCCCACCCATCCCCCACTAGCGCCTGCACAATCCCAGACTGTGCAAACATAAGGCCAAACCAAAATGGCCACTATTCAGATGTTGTCCAAATGCACGTTTTGTTTGAAACCAAGAGAATGCTTGACTGGAAGATAGTTTGTGTACAAACCATCTATTTAGCCATGTGTCCCCATTCCCATGAGTCATAAAGTTGCCCCTGGCATTTGAGTAGAGAGGTCTGTGTGTCGAGTTACAGGTGTTCTTTTTAACACGGTTGCTCGAAAAAAAAAGGAGAAAAAAAAAGGTTTATGACTTTTCTTCTATGGCGGGCTGAGGAAACAGAAGTGACATTGGGCTTAAAAACAAGTTTAAACCTAGGATGTAATCACCTTTATAGCACAATAACAAATAGACCTACACAGCGTGCTGTGCCACCACACTTCTGCAATCAACATACTTTTCGACAAACACCCGCTGAGCAAAAGCAGCAAACCTTTAATCACACCGACAGTCAAAGTGCTGAGAGGGCGGAAACAAATTACTTGTGAATGAAAACAAACAGGAATATTTAATTTTATTATGTTCCATTATAAACACATAAAGAAGCATTACAATGAATATAAATAAGAATTAAACTATGGAATCTGCATCCAAAACTTCATCATTAGTGGCCTAAAAATCATAACTTGATTTTACTTTCTTTGGTTTCATAAAAGGAAAAACAAAACCATTTGGAGAATGTTCAGTAAGAAGTTTAGTGCAGCACCATTATTCAAATGTGCAATAACATTAATGTATCTATTTCTTATTGCTCATAAATGGGCCAAGTAGTGAAATGAGTAGTAGTGAAATGAATGAAATTCTTTCAGCAGTTTTATGGGTACAAAATTACAACTCCACATTTTGAATTCATTGAACTGTAACTGGCAAGCTTACTTTGGAGAGTGAATAAATGTTCTTTTTATGTACGCTGTTTAAACTTTTTGAATGCTTTAACATTAATGTGTTATAGTCTTAACATTGCTTTTTTTCCAGACATTGTCCTATAGATAAGACCATATTCACTCCCTTCAATCTCTCTTTTTTTGCCTCCTCTGACCTCCAAATGCAAAATGACTAACATGATTTAACGCTAATGAAGAGAACATTAATAGGGGATATAAACCAGTGAGTGCTTATAATTACAGCAGAGCTTAAGAGAACTATAGTATATCCCTGACTTAAAATTATTCGCATACATTTAGTAGTACTAATCTCAACATTAATCCATCTGACATTTCACAGATATGCTTAATTTGCAACTTGGCTTAAATGTCTTATGACATTTAAGCCAATTTCTTAGGACAGAAACAGCAATATTGCCACAACGGGAAAAATGGGGATCTGCAGAGGCTGAACTGACTGTGGCTCCCTGCAGCCCTGATGTGTGTGCTCGACTGCCCCCTGGCAGATGCAGCTGTCACTGCACTAACATTTCATCAGAAAGGAAAACCACTCCCTACAACAGAATACCCCTGAAAAACGGTCCTGTGTCTCACAATTTTGTCACATTCACCCTCTCATTTATGCCATGCATTGTTTGGGGTTAATGTCAGTAAGAGGAACTGTCTGAGGATCCAGGACAGATGCACACATATCTGAAACTCCCAGAGGTTTATCACTTCTTCGTAATCTTTAAACACATTAGTCAAAAGAATGAATACAAACATATGATACATAATGGTATTTAGGAGTTTGCAAAAAAGTGCTAATCTTTAGTAAAGGTTAGGTCTTAGCAGTCGATCTATTAAAAACTACACATTAAAACTTACTGCAATCAGGACATATGAAACAGAGACAATGACGAATTTCCTGGACTTTGCCATTGTGCAATAAAACACACACCACCATCCAACTGAGATCGGAGCCTTTCCTTTTCATTTAAATTTTCGGGCAATGCTTAAAAGGTAAAAGTTATAACTAGTTTTTGGCTGGTGAGCAGTTACAAAGATTACATATATATAGAAAACTGTTTCAATCTGAGCCAGGAAGCAATGAGTATCAACTCTACATGGGGGAAAAATATGGTCACAACTAAAGCCTTAAAAGCAGCAACACCGATAGATACTAATTGGCAACACTTAATGTATAAAAAGATCAAATGATCAACAAATATAACATACCAAGTACAACCATGGTAAGAGACAAAGGATGGACTAAATGTATAAGAAAACCTAAAATGCATGACAGGACAACACTGCTCACAAAATTAATTATTTTTAAACATTAACCGCAGTCAGAGGGTGGAAAAGCTTAAACACAGTTGGACAGTATATCCTTGTGACAGTCCATTTTACATAAAGCCTGCCTGTTCACTGGTACACTAGCCGTAATGCAGTAAGGTTAGATGTGTTGTTAAACTACCCTCTGTCACAAACACATGCTGTGTGACTGAACTGCAGAGTAGCCCACCAAACCTGACGCTGTGGAAATGGATACTGCATTACAGTACCTCAATCTAACTAAGGGTGGCAGCACAGCCCCTGACACAAGACTTGGCTTACTGTGATCCCTGCCAGAGAGCATCTTTAATATCTAAACATAAACCACCAGGACCACAGAGACCTACTTGGTAGGTTACCAGCAACTTTGGTGAGTGATGCCAGCATTGTGGCTGTCCTATATGAACAACATTATAACTTCATAAACTCATCAAAACTAGACCCATTATCTCTATATAGCCAATCAATAGTCTACTCTACTCTATCATTGTCACCATTTTAAGTGAGAAATACAGCGTTGGCACTTTTCACTCCTTAAGGACAGCTTGTGCTCAGTAACACCTTCCCCTGATAAATGGACATGGGGCAGAATATACTAGAGGGACCACTGCAGATGAACACGCATCGCTGCATCCATTTCGCAGTGCTTAAAGTCTGCTCAATGCAGGATGACATCACTCAACCAAGATCACTGGAGCAGAACGAGAGCCTGTAAGGCTATTCAAATTAATTAACAAATGACCTTAGATTAAAGGGGGAGTCACAGATCAGACAATGAAGGCATTTGTCAATTCAATAGGCAAAGGTAGTCTCACATGATGCTTTTAGATCTCTTCTGTGTGCTGCAGTCCCTTACTGACTCGAATAAGGCACACACTGTATTATACATAAGTTAATATAAAAAACAGCAATAGGGTACAAAGTAATTTACTTTCGTCTTGCAGCCATTTCAATGAATATCCTTGTATTAAAATGCCTTTGGATATAAAAGGCATCACTGGTTGTTTTTCTATTTGGGGAGGAAAATTCCACAATAAAGAAGCAACCAGGAGCCCTGTCACAGCGCTGTCTGATAAAGTGTGAAATAAGCTGCAGCCCAGATGGTATTTTCTTTTATTTCAAGAACAGACTATATCTGAACCATCTCAGAGAGACAAGTCAATCTCAAGGTTCGCTAATACAGTCCCATGGACAGGGGATAAATCCCTGGTAGGCAACAAAAAGCAGATCAATAAAGAAAGCATGTAAACAAAGCACAGTGGAAATGAAGTTGAGATGGATGGAGAGTGGGGTAGTGAGGGTGACCAGCAGTGCTTCAAATAAAGCACACGGCCAGGGACTGAGAGAAGAATAAAGGGCAGAAAGCCAGGGGGACCATCAGGGTGAGGAGCAGCGGGAGTGCAAATGAGGAGAGGGAGATGCACGGCCATGAAGGAGAGAAAGAGGGAGAGAGCGCGTGAGGGAGATGGGGGGGGGGAAGCGAGAAAATGAGGGAGAGAGAAAAACGGTAGTGTAGAAGTGATTTATGCTAGTTGTATAATTTTCTACAACGCTGCTCCCCCGCTCTTCCCCTACGGCTCTCCTTTCCTCCTCAATATCCAACCCTCCCACCAGGGTGTGCTCCTCCTCACTGTCACACCAAGAAACAGTCCCTGGCCACACCAGCCAGTGATTAAGATTCTGCCGTGATGCGACTGCAGCACTTCGCAAATGGAAGACTGGACATAATTTCCCTAAAATGCTGTTTTTTATCACCTATTTCCCCTTCATCAGCTTGCCGCACACGATTGATAGCTGATGGCACCTCTGACAACTTAACGTTTTTATGGCTAGATTTATGGGCTATCTGCTCCTCTCCTTTTACAGCTCAAACTCTGTAAAAATGCTTATTTCTCAGATAAGGAGAGGGAGGGTGTGTGTCTATGTGTATGGAATGGTATCACACCCAGCTAAATGTATGTATGAGAGAGAAGGGCCCACCTCACTGCATTGCAGTCCAGATCAGTGTTAGGGCTTTAAAGAAACTCTTGAGACTGAAATTACCTCTGCATAGCACCATGGATTAAATAATATTTCTCACTTCTCAGATAGCACACAACACAACACTCATCACCTTCTTAGCAGCAAACGTTTGCTGTTATTTCTTTTCTAAGAAATAGTAAACACTTAAAAGTCTTATGTGTATTCATTCATAAACTCTTCTTTCTGAGATATAGGTCCATGAAGGCATCATTTAATTTATTGGGGTTTTTTTTATAATGAAGTAAAACAGACACATAATATTGTAAGGGAACAACAATAAAAACACCCTCACTCTATCCCGCATGAAAATCTCTAAAACATGTTTGTCTTTTTTCCTTTAGGCTCATGTCCTGTTAGCATGTATATGCATGCTGGTTAATTATGTTGAAAAAATGGTAAAGACATAACATGAGAGCTCATTATCACTCGAGGACAAGTTTGCAGTGAAGTTAAGCGAGGTGAGCCTGATGGCCGTGAACACCTGAGAACAAACTGCCTTGTTGAGTATTTGTGTGCATGTGTGTGCGTGTGGTGTGTCTGCACATGTTGATGCAAGCAAGAGGGTTTTCAGTGTACTGGGAGGGGGGGCTGCAGAGCTGGACTGGACTGCAGTGGAAGTGTGGCCTCTGCAGGTTCCCCTCCTACCCTGGTCAGATTTACAGCCAGTACGGGCTCCCAGTTAGCCTTCTCCTCTCCTCTGCTGATGAGCCTGGCAGATCCCAGACAGATGCCCCGGGGGACTGGAGTGTGACAGGGAATGGGGGAGGGGAGCAGAGAGAAGGAGAGAAAGAGAGATGTGAAAAGGAGGAGAGAGAAGGAGAGAGGGAGAGAACCAGTCTGATGAGATCAGTGATTCATAGACACCCAGGAGGACACACCCTGGAATGGGGTAATACCACACATGTTTTAACTGGGCTGGCCCATAATTCATTAGGGTTACCAAGGCTACATGCAGCACCTTAGGAGAGAGGCCCCAGAAATCATCTCTGCATGTTGTTAGATGCCGCCCATATAAGAGCGAGGGATTAATATTCAAGGCTATAGTGTGCTTGCTTTTAGTGAAGAAAGCCAATCTGTTGAGTAGAGAAAACCAGCACATTTGATGTCTGCATATTTCCACATCAAGTCACAGGTTGCTCTGAATTTTCCACACCCTTTTTTTCTCTGTACTGTGTCTGCATCGGAGGGTGTCAGTGGAAATTTTATGACACAAATATGTAACTGGAAAAAGTGCAGCTCTAATGTGCTTAAATACAGCCATGTTCCCAGTGCAATAAACCCAGTATGGTGCTAACCTCATCCAGAAAAAAAAAATGTTGCATGTACCATTGTGCCTTATGCTTCATTATAGGAGATCCTGATTACTGTGCACTATATGAAAAAGCAAGCTGGTCCTCACTCCTCCTCACTAGTGACAGGAAGAAAATTACCCACCCTCCTCTTTGTTTATAAAGGTCTTCTAATGAAGCTACCTTATCACATCTCTTCCTAAATTTAAAGCTACCAGACCAGATAACTCTAGATAACCCACAGATAAATACTGAATTTACTGCCTCCAAATAATGCTCCCTATCAATGAAATAAATTAGGCTTACAAAGGATTTAAAAACTTTAACATCTCATTCGACTGTGGGATTTCAAGCATTTAAATTAAAGATGCCTGTGATCGTTTCGAATGCTGCTGTCGTGCCTCTTCTCGCTTTGCTTATTCCTTCTGCTGTACTCAGATCAGATAAAACAAAGAGTACATGAGATTAATATGCACCCAAGTTCATGAATACATTATAGGAAAGTAAAGTATTCATAAGTAAAAGGCTTTGTGGTTCCTGACCTAAAGTCAGAGTATGTTACACTCATTTGAAGCCTTTTTCCTATTAGGCCTGACACAGCATTCAGCTCAGACCTGACTTGAGAGCATAATTGCTCTGATAATTCTCTTTAATAGCTGTTGCTTTCTCTGTCTTGAGTTTTATAGGGGTGCAATGAACAGGTATGGTTTGATTGTGGCTTTGGAAAGCGGACACAGTTCATGTTGTTTCAATTAAATTTGGAGCATTTCTGTATCACGCCTTGGTTGACTGATTCAGATTCCTCATTTCCATTTTCCGAAAGCACGGTAAGATTATGCACAGGAGACCAGAGGATGATGATAGTGAACGAGGCCATTACAATCTTACTCAGCACCTGGGAGGTGCTGTATTACTACACTGCACTGAGGTTTATCATCACCTTGTTTCCTTACACGGCATCGGCCTGTTGACATCATACTGTGAAATACTTGACTTATGTGAAGAATTTAAACAAATACACAACCAGGTAACAACATGACCTCAGTGGGGTAAAAAAAAAAACTTTTCATCACCTAAATACAATTTAATAGAAGCCTATTAATCACATAATGTAAAACATGGTCTCTTCTAAAAGGCCACAAACTGGGTTATCCATTGAAAAATGGTCTCTTTCTGATTAAGCAATCACATTGCAAGCATAGGCTGCCCAGTTTTCATAAATCACTTCAAACATACATGGCATTTGATTAGAACCCATTAGCAATGAGCAACAGTGTGTGTATGATGTGCATGTGGGGAGGCATGTGCATGTGTCTCATCTCACATTTTCCATGGTCTGCTCTGTAGGATGTTCCTCATTAGTGTGAATATTAATGCGACCAGAAAGGGGGGAAGAGGGGAAGAAAAATGTAAAAGGAATTTGGAAGAGCTTTTTAAAGGGGCCATTTCATCAGAATCGTTATTTTTTTGCGGTTCTCTGAAGGCTCGTAACCGGCGGTCTATGAAGAGAGACATGCCGCAGTGGGGCTTAATTTAAAACCAGAAAGGTCACTGCGCTAAGAAAGGTCTTCGGCTCAGCCAAAAATATAAAATGAGGAGGAGAAAGAGAAAGCAGTGGGGGAGGAGGAGTGGGCCAAGAAAGAGAGCAGAATGAAAGGAGATCAGAGGATGCCGATTGGGAAGGGGGGACCCAGGCGGGAGGAAACACGTTCAAGTAATTTGGAAAGACAGTGTTATGGAAGGGAGTAGAAAAATGGAAAAATACTGAGGAAAAAAAAAAACAGAGAGGATAATGAACTGAGTTGCAATTGAACTGGAACAGGCCTAGCATCAAAACAGATGCAAGAGGTTTTTTTGTTTACTTTAATGGTGTTTTTGCAAGTAATTTGTTATAATGGCCGACAATTTCAGGGAAAAACACTGCATCCATACACAGTGAAGGATTGCCAATCTGTCCAACAATCTGTGTTGGCAGAAACACAACCCTCCCCAAGCCTTTACTGAATTGGGCTCCCCGCGCTTGGTACTGGACCAGAGTGCTAATGGTCAGATGGGAAATTAGCTTTGCCATATGCAACTCAGCACAGAAAAGGTACGATTTTGAAAACAACACTTCTCCCCAGATAAGTCTGTTCATAAGAGATGATGACATTTGATTTGGCTAAAGAATGCATGTCATGTGTTGGACTTGGCCTTGTTAACAATAGTAAATGGCCACCCTCCCCCAACTCTACCTTACATTCCACAAACTAACATCCCTGGTTTCAATCACTTGTTTATCTATCAGCTCACTTTAATTGTCCGCTGGGTTTTTGACTGCACCACATTACATAAAAGCACACGGGAGCCTCATGGCAGCAGCATGACAGCCTCTGATGTAAAGCCTCACGCTTTGCACAGATAAGACGGGTTCAATTTTAATGTTGCTAGCACACCGAGACGCACCAGGCTCACTTGTAAAACAGAATGCCCCCTTCGCTTGTAAACGCAGCAACCCAAGAGGAGGAAAGAGATGGGGGTTGGGCCGGCTGAGATGAGGCTGAATTAAAAGGAGGAGTGGAATTCCACTTGTCCAACTCCTGCAATCCATCCAGTGGATCAATTTCTTCTCTCAAATTCCCAATCCATTCCCAATCTCTTTTAAAAACTAATACCCAATTCCAATCACAAGTGCAGTAAAGCATATCTTGTAAAAGGTCATAGTGTGACCTCTGAGTTCTCTAAATTGGATGCTGGTTGGCCCACTTTCCTTTGAAATACTGCGCAGCCTGAAATAAAAACTGCCCTGTCCACAATCACACCACCAGTGGGACCTGCATCCAGCCCATCAGTAGGTGTTCATTTTGATGTGAAGTATCACATCTCAGAGAGTTTAACAAGAGATTGGTTGTCTGTGTTGAGGGAAACAAGTACCAGAATTCAACCCTAAACAAGAGCATGGGGGCCCAGGAATGATTTTGGGATAGGTGTATCCGTGTGTGCGTATGTGCTTGCCATAGGCAGCATGCCGGCATATAGTCGAGCATCTCTCCTGCAGCCAGCCAGGGGAACTGATCAGATGGACGATCAAACACTAATCATTCCCTCACGGCCCATACCGAGTAAAGCTGTCATTAATTTTGCGGAATTACATCAAATCTGAGACATTCTTTATGTGGCCCACGGCCTGTAGACAGTTATACGACAGGGACTGCTGCGCTAAGCAGATGGGGCAGCTTGGCCGTGCATACTAAATACCACCGTCCCCCATTTCTCTGTCTCCGCCCTCCCAACACTCTGCCCTCCTTCCAGGCACTATGCTCCCACTCCCTCTTTCTTTGTTTTCTACCCTTCTAATGCCTTTCCTTGACTATACGGTCACACAGCCCCCACTGATTACATCACTCACCCCACAGTGGCGTTATTTGACTCAAACATGCTCATACTGCTTTAAATTCAACCATCTTTAAAAATTGCATACTTATATTTCTAGAAAGCACACACACACACACACACACACACACACACACACACACACACACACACACACACACACACACACACACACACACACACACACACACACACACACACACACACACACACACACACACACACACACACACTTTTACTATGATGAGAAAATAAATTGTTTACTGACATAAATCTTTAATGTTTGTCTCTTGGATGTCGACAACTCTAACAGTTTACTTGCCTATACACAACAGAAGGTCATAATCCCATTTGAGGTTTCCTTGGCAACTGATTACTGCTGAAGGCAAGTTACAATTTATGACTAGTGACACATACCTGCCATTCCCTTTGAATGAGACATGTGGTAAGCTATATTCAGACAGACCACCTCATGTAATAAAACTGCAGTAGCACTCAGGGGCTATACCATTTTCTTATATTGAGAGGAATTCCAAGCCAGGCTGCTAGAAATCAGCAGACGACAGGGATTAAATTTGTGTGGAATAGTACTACAACCGATAAATAAACAGCGTGCTGAGGATTTTGTGCCAGAACAGTTGATAGTGGGGCTTTTTTTCTACCTAATGCTTAAAAGTGTTGATATTACTCCAGTTCACACTTTCCAAAGAAAACATTCATTTATATGGTATGTCTCTGTGCGTGCATGTGTGCGTGCATGTCTGTGTGTGTGTGTGTGTGTGCGTGTGTTGGGGGTGAGAATGGGGGGTTGTGACAGACACAGGAGCCATAACAGCAGGCAGCCAGGTCAAGATCAAGCAGTTTCATGGACAATCCACTTTCAGTCTAGTCTCTATTAGGGTGAAGCCTCACATTCCTACTGCACGGCCTGCTTCTAACTTCACACAACAGTGATGCTTCAAAGTCAAGGCTATCTGAGGTCTGCCATAAGGTTTTCTGAAATAACACTACCACAGGACACCGAACAATTACTCAAACAAGTACAAAGCCAGTATACTGAGAGTATATAACCAGAGTATATGATTAATTTGAAAAGAGGCATTTCATATCTCTGCATATCTGACTTTTCATGCTGGTTAAGAATCATGATATAAAACAAAGCAGAAGCAAGACATCCATTGTAAATCTTGTCAAAGCTACAGTTGCAACAAAATAAAATCAAGAAATTGAACATTATTTCATCCTGGACTAAAACACACATGTAAACATTGGCTACTGAATAAGCTAGTCTTTGCAGTACGAACGATTTAATTATCCAACTGCATAGAGAGCCACTACTTCCAGCATCACTTTGCCCACACAGGCTCAGCACACTATTAATCCACTTAAACACAATTTATAGGGTCTCAACATCGACTGTCCGTCGGCATAAAATTACATGAAGCGTCCTTATAGTGTCTTCAACAGACTAAATTAGCCAAACTGGACTTACTAATTGAGGAGGAGTAAAGTACTGTGTGACTGGACTGACTCGTCAATGAGGAGAGATAAATAAGCCGGCTATGGGAAGAACATCAATAACTATAATAATATAGTATGAGCATTATTTAAGCTTCAGTTGCTGAGGCTTGATAACCTTAAAGCTTAAATACTAACTTTAATTTCTACTGCTATAATGTTGTTTATGCCGTAACTAAGAGTACAGCAACCGAGACTGTGTTAATCATTATTTTGAATCCTGATTTAAATTTCACATTGCTTCAAGACCAACTTCACATTTGATTACAAAGCCGATATTTAAATGTCTTTTATTTAAAAAGTCACAATTAGAGACTTTGGTCCACACACAATTTAACACATTACTGTAATACACTGCCACTTAACACTGATATTTTCCTCATCCTGGGGTATTATCATCTCCCATGTTGTTGTAATGACTGTCGTCATCTCACTGCACCAGTCTTGATGAATGCAAAGTTTAGGAGATGTCAGCCTTAACTGTCTTAATTTTTCTGTTTCAGATTTCATGCTGCAGCATAATTAAATAGTACATTCATTTAATCTGAGCTCTCTACAAAGTTATGGAAATAGACAAAAAAATGCTTGCAAAGACTATAATCCCAGTCTCAGTAGGCTAAAGAGCATGCACTGTGTGTTATAGAGGCTTTAGAGTATAAGGCCTATATGTGACATTCTGAATACAAAGCATTGGGATTGCAAGATGGTATACTGCCATCTGCTGTTCGGCACGATATCATCATCATGCTGTTGTATTTGCAACCCCCACATGTTACAAAGCACACAGATGTGAGGCATCTCTCAAACCAATTGACAAACTGGGGTGAGTTACAAAAAGTAGGATTTCACATCTTGAATAAAACCCAAATTCCCAATCAAATCTGAAACATGGACTGATGTCAAAAGATCTTTTCCAATAACTGATTTTCCTCCCCAAACCAGTGGCTGAATGTATGAATAGGCCTACATCTAATCAACTACTGTACTTAGGTACAATTTATTTCCATTTTATACTACTTCATACTTAACTACATTTTGGAGGCCAATATTGTACTTTCTACTCCACAATGTATATTTTGTTGGCTTTAGTTACTTGCTATTTTGCAGGCAGATGATTAATAAAAAAATATAAATCAACTGATAAATAATGATGTATTTGTATGAATTAAGATATGCAGCAGTACACAAAGAAATTAAAATAAGCCCCACCTTTACAACATTAGTGATGCTTGCATATTAATCCATTACTACATAATGAGTACTTTGTACTTTTGTAATAATTTGGATATTGCACTTGGCCTACTTGCGATTTTGATAATAGCCCAATTAGCAGAGTATTACTACACTATGTAATTGGTACCTTTACTTAAGTAAGGGATTTGAGTGCTTCTTCCACCAGATACCTCAGTAAATCTGCTTAATTGGGACAGCCTCCTGTAGGACATCGATTCAACTGATTAGCAAAAAATTCAAACAAAGAACCATTAAATGTTATAGATTATGTGCAGGTTGCAGAGAACCAATTGTGTTTTACTGTCATTCAAGTGAAACAGCCTTCATAGTGTGCATAGACATCCGGTTACACGGAAATAATAATGTTGACAACAACAAAAACAGTCACAATGCAAATATATCCAAAAGATCTTTTGTAGCCTATGAGATAAACGGTTGCAAATTAGAAAGCGAGCAAGTGAACAAGGGTCAAATTTCCCTCTCCCACTCTGCACCCGCCGATCGTTGCTTTCCTCACCGCACAGAAGAGATGCTCATTTCCATTGGCCAGTCTTCACAACACTCTGGGACAACCAATGACTTTCTGGTCTTTGACACCAGATGAGAAAAATAACGTTGGCCGATGGGAGGCATCATATTACGTCCATTGCGACCGCTGCTATTCTGCTTTGTGCTTGGGGGTTGTAGTTTAAAGTGCGCTATTTCAGCTGTTTTACAGACGCTGTGAACAACAGCTCCCATAATTCCGCGGTGGAAGTGAAGCTGTCATGCTTGTGTTTTGCTTTGGTTTTTTGTTATTGTTTCAGGTTAGTGGAGCAACTGAGCCCGAGAAGGAAAGCACGACTGTATCGCTCATGTTTTAGTTATTTTCTCGCGGATTGTGACTCCTGTATCTGATAGAGAGGCGGCTCGTTTAGACTGTTTGCAAAGAAGTGAGGGCGATAAAAAAAAAAAAAGGTAAGCGAGACATCAGAGACGGCCGAGAGATAATGTGCGCAGATGTCTTTTGTAGTTAACAAAGCCTGTTATTGTCACGTCTGATGTGCAAGCGCTGCAGATGAACTAATTGGACCCAGATAATTAACGAGTACAGGTTAAAAGCTACATGTAATGCTTCAGATTACACGTTTGTCTTCCTAAACTTGCATCGACGTGCATGCCACACTGTTTCCTCGACATGTGCTACTGTTGGGCCTCAAGCCTCGTGCGGTGTAATGTGAACCCCTCTGAAAGCTACTGTAGATTTTCGTCACGGATCCGTGGTTTTCGACTGCATCTGCAAACTACATTGCAATATTTACACTAGAGACGGTCCTTCCCCTATTTCTCAGTTTCGAGGGATGCGTTACCAAAATAGAAAACCCAACACCCCTATAATTATAGTCGTATTGTGACTGTACAACAGGAGATAAATATAAAGTATGGGAAAGTCACAAGTTAATCCACAAGTGCAGCATATGCACACAGTAAGTCCAAATCGAGCTGTCATTGTTTTTCCCTTGCATATTCTGTCATATTAGTCTGTTGATAGTCCCTACATTTCTGCCAGTCAGGGTACATCCCTAACAACAGTTAGGCACATATGGCCTAGAGTGGTGTCAGTACTAAATTAATAAATAATGCTTTCTGTAGGGCACAGGTGTCTTTAGGTTGTGTAGTTAGCTGCAGGTTGTAGTTCCTTAAAATTCAAGGCTAGTGTATGCTCTTGTGGAATTTTAGCCCCAAATATGCTAGAGGCCCCAGACACCTTGTACTGCACGCTCACATGTGACGGTGTACAATAGCAAATGCTGTTGACGATGACTGAAATAGCACGGGTGACAAACACGTAATATGTCATGTTGCTCAAAGGCCATGCTGTCGTTGAGGTTTAGTTCTGGTGTCCTCTCCTCAAGTGTGTGCGCTCAGTCAGGATATCTCCTTACACTGAATAAATATTCACAGACTGTTGCCTCTGTCCTCTTTGTTCTCCAGTGCTCACCTGTTACCTATTTCAAAATTAGCTCAAATAACCACACGTCAGTTTCTACCTTGAACTAATAGCAAATAACCTAACAAAATAAAAAATAAACAACAACCATAAACTCAACTTTGAATATTGTGTTTTTCTCCGTAGGTGAAAATAGAATAGCCTGCCTTTCTTTTGTGTTACCATGGAGAAGGCTTGGCTGGTGGAGTTTAGAAATGTGGGCTGCAGTTACTTCCCCCAGAGCAGAGTCGATTGCCACTACACACTGAGCTCACAGCACAACTGGGCCAGCAATGACTGGATAGGACTCTTCAAGGTATTGTTAACAAGATGACTGTCACAGAAATCAAGTGAATAAGGCGTATATGTATTATAACAGTGTGTGCATGTTTTCTTCCTCAGGTGGGATGGTCGTCAGTGAAGGACTACCACACGTTTGTTTGGGCACTGGCCCCAGCTGATTATCAAGAGGGCACAGATGTCAACTGCTGCGTGCACTTCCAGGGTACTCATGCCCTTGTTTTCTAATTGTATTTTATTTCCCGTAGTTAGCCAGAATCTATACTAGTACAGTGCTTACATCCGCACATAAAACCTTCAGCGGGAGATTGATGCTTCTGTAAATTGAATTGCTCTGTTGTATAAAGGATGGCGTATTGAGTGGAGGACAATGTTAGTTATTTCTATCTTAAAAAGAGTATTTCCACAGATGTAAAAAGGCAAAATATCCAGTGCAGAAGACAAATATCCCTCTTAGCTTGGTCTATAACAAAGACACAGTTTCTGTCATGGTTTGAATGAATTTCTTTACAATGCAGGAGGTTGAGTAATGAGGATGACATAGACAATGGCTCACAGCCTGCTCTGACTACTACTCACTGGAGAGTACAGTGTTCACTCTGTCCTGTCTGTCAGTGGCAACTGATAAGCCTGATTCAGTGTGAGGGGCACGTGTGCAGCAGGTGTGGCATTGACCTCTGATTTATCACTAACTTAAGCATACTGTCAATGGCGTTTCTTATTGGAAGAAGAGCAGAGGAAGGGAAGGAAGGTTTAAGGAAACTGCAGATGGTTCCTTATCATCAGTGATGCAGTGATTTAAAAAGAAGGTGGCCTGCACTGTGACCCAACCCGGTGCTGTAAGTTACAATACAGCTCATAAACTTCGCTCTAAGTCATTCTAATGTCTGTTTTCCATCTAGTCGCCTTTACTGTACATGTGTTGTGAAACAGGATTTACAAGTAAATCATTTCTAAACATGAAGCTGTAGCCGGTGTGAGATAAGGATAATATTAGGTTAGCTTACTTTATGGGCTGGATGAAGTCAGTGGCCTCCCTCTCTCTCTCTCTCTCTCTCTCTCTCTCAGACTGGGAGACAGAAGGCATAAAACATCATCAGTTTCTGCCTGTGTGGATAAAATTAAACAGAGATTCAGGAATGTGGAGATGTGGAGTCAGGTGCAAGATTCACTAGCTATGCTAATAAGCCTAACTAGTCAAGAAACCAGTTAGTTGCATTATCAATGCTGGCAGAGACTGGATGGTTTACAGGAGTATTAGAGCCAATGGAGCTCATGTTTGTTAGCCAATTAGCGAACTGACCAAAACAGCAGGGCCCTGTGATTGCAGGCTGCTCCTCAGAGGTCCTGTCCCCATATAGTGTCCGTTTTCACTACCTTTCTGAACAACATGAAGTTGACTGTGGTTGCGTGCTAACGTTACTGCATGCAGTCACTGGAGGATGTAACGTTAGCTTTAACGCTTAGACGGAGGTTACCGTTAATTAGACGTTTTCACCTGTTAGGCTGAACAGGTCCTGAGTCAATCACTCACCTGAACAGAGATGAATCTTTATATTCTCGTCTAACCACCCGAGTAAGACCGAAATACACCGCCACATGATGTGAGTATATCTTTAAGCACTGCTGGTTATCATTAAAGCAGGTCATTTGCGAAGCAACACTTGTCAAGAGTTAGCTAGCTCTGATGCAGGACCGTTGGAGTGACCTTACTTATTTCTCGTTTTCTGTGCCTATGAAGTTACTTTAAATGAAGAATAATGAAAACGGGAACTTACCCAAAGCAAACTGGACGTCTCGACGACATATCCGGATGGGAAAAGTAGCAGAACTTCAGCTAATTCTTAAGGGTAGCTCCCATCAATGTGTTTATGACCACTGTAAACTCAAAGATGGCGCGCAACGCCATTTTTTTTTCTTGCTCACCTGAGCTGCACTTGCTACCTGAGTGCTGCCACTAGTGGTCGGAAGATGTATTACAAAAATCTATGTTTTTGCAATACAACAAAAATTCGTTTAATCAAATATAAATACCAAAATAGTACCAGACTGTACCATTAAAATATTGTAACGTTAGGTAGTTAAATTACCTTAAGTGCCCTTAGCTTCCACCTTGTGTCATGCCATATGCCATTTACCTCATAGCATAAGTGAAAGCCAGCTCAAAAACATTTTAACATGAGGGTTTTTTTTGGTTTTCTACCACATTTTAGCCTCCTACCTACCCAAGCCCAGCTCCCAGGAGTATGAGTTTGTATATATCGATGCTAAGGGGGAAGTGTGCTCCCGCAGCTCCAAATTCACTTTCTCCGCTCCAAAGCCACTTGAGGATCTGGTGACCCTTGAGGAGGAGCCCCATGGAGAGGAAGGAGGCACAGATATGTTGCTCGTAGTGCCCAGGGCTGAACTTCTGCAGGTGAGCATAACAAACACAGAATAGATTGACTAGATAAGGTAGTGAATGAGAGTATGTTTTCAGTTTTGCAAAATTAATGAGTGCTTTTTAAACACATATGCTGGGGAATCAATACTGTTGTTTACTGTTGGCACACAAAGACTAGAGCTCAATTATGATTCCCCATTCACTGCCTGTGTCAGAGTCGACTGCAGGAATGTCTGCGAGAGCGCGCTGAACTGCTGCAGGTGCAAGAGGCGGCAAACAGGCAGAGGGAGAAAGAGAAGGTGGAGTACAAGAGGGCGAGAGAGGCCTGGGACAGACGACGCAAAGAGTTAGAAAGTGATATCACCTGGCTGCATGAAGAGCTGAAGCAGAGTCAAGAGAAGATCAAGGAGATGGAGAGGAAGCAGAAGGTGCGTTATAGACCTAGGCAAATGAAATCATTTGATTAGTACATATTTGCCTGTTACAATTTTCATATGTATCTGTGCCTTACATGTGTACTGTCAATGGTGGCCTTCTGTTTTAAAGAAGCAAGCAAAGTTTCTGCTTAAACAATATCCTGTCTTTTCATTATAAAATTCTAAATGGTAATTCAATAAAATGTCTGAGAAATGTTAAATGTAAAATATTTCCCTATGGGTAGCCTAGTCTATTTCTTGATAAATTTAAATTCCTCATAAAAATTAAAAATGCCTCTGGTCTGTTAGGAGGAGCAGGCTTTAGGAGAATCACTAGCCCAGGAGAAAAGTACTTTATTGGATGCGAGGGAGGAGAGCAAAATGCGAATCAAAGAGCTGGAGGAGGATATCAAAACCCTGACTCTGAGAATTGTGGAAAGAGAGACAGAGTTGGAAAGGTACGACATTTCCTTATTTTGTCTTTGTCTCTTCTCGTTTTTTTTTTTTGTAGTCTCATGAATATCTTTGATTGTCAGTAACCAGAACTGTGTGTGTGCAGGATAAAGGAAAGAGCAAAGAGGGCTGGAGCTCAGAAAAAAGAAGAGGAGAGTGAGAGAAAGAGCCTGCAGGTAATTATAATTCACAACATGCTGTATGTCATAATAAAACCTGTGCCTCCGTTGTTCTTTTCTTCTACATCTCCTTCTCTCTCCCCATCTGTGTCATTTATTTCTGTCTTTTAGACCAAGCTGGAACAGACAGAGGGTGAACTGCGAAG